>NC_134872.1:70161204-70806204 GCF_049852395.1 Peromyscus maniculatus bairdii | reverse complement strand
TGTGCCTTTGAACGTTTGCTGTGGCTATCTCTCTCTGACATCTGGAATGGTTGAATTGGGTGTGGGGAAATTCCCCACTGCCTGTAAGGTAATGTGTTTATCACATGGAAACTTCCCGTTCTACTGGGCATTTTTACCTGTGAATCATTATGGAGATGATTTCCTTCCTAAGCTGTACGGTCTAATTGATAATAATAACATTAGCTTATACAGAGCTTTGATGAATAAAAGTATACACAAGGATATGTTTCACAGCCTAGGACCTCTGAGTTCCACCTAAGGAGCTGCCTTAGATCACAGCTCAGGTTAATGATTAAGGAGAACAATTGAATTCCCTGGAAGCCAGGCTGGCCCTAATTATCTTAATGCTAAAAAGATAACAGTTGAAGATGTCGGTGTGCATCATTTGGCTGAAACAAAGCCTTGTAATAACTTCAGGTTAGAACAGATGCTTTGACAATAGCTTTAAGATAAAAAAAAAAAAAAACACAGAAAATAATCTAATATCCACAAGGACACATAGCTGAGGTTAAAAATACAAAGCCACCCAACTGTTAAGGTTGATTGATGATCAAAGGTGATGATTAACTCCTTATACCCACCCATTCCTGCCCTCAGTCTTCTGACATAAGAGGCTATTGATAAATGGGTATACACCCTTAAGATCTAAAGTACAGCTGACTATGAATATCTTTTATGTACAAAAGTTTAGGTTTGTGATTCCTTTAGGATTCCTTGTAAGATTAACTTTCTAGATAGACAGTAGAATGGTTGATTCTTTCTTTGTAGCCATAGTATTCGGACTGCAAGCAAGGGAGTTGGCTGTGAAAAGATGTTCTCTGTCTGCTCATGCTCTGTTGATCTTCAATAAGTTACTTAGATGTAAATGTATATGGGATATTAGGATAACTTTGTTTTTAATCACCTGGGGAGATGAAAACCATGTTACCTGCACTCTGTGGGAATTTAGTAAAATCACTGTATGGGATAGAGATTAAAATGAACAGATGCTTTTTTAGAAGAAAACAATGATTGTTTTGCTGAGGGAGCCTTGCAGCCATCCTATGACTTTGGCCACAAGACACTTGAGGCACACCTGGGGCTTTTGTACTATTGTGCATTGCACACAATGATTAATGAAGGACTAGAGTCATGGAGGCATGTGATGCTCCCCTTCAGTAAGACATGTAAATTACGGTTAGGGACCTTGGTATGAGGAAATACTTTATGTAACAATCTATAAATATGCTTTTGTATGGCTTCCCCCCAAAGAAGCCAGCCAAACCCAAGCCAGCCAAGTCCAGCCCAGTCAGTCCATCAGAAGAAGCTGGTGAATAAAGAAGGAAGCCTTCAAAAGAATGTGAGTGTCTTTTTCCTAACTCCCTCAAGATAGAAAAGTAACAGTCGGGCCAAAGCCGTGGATTCCCTTTGAGGCCTGAGCTGCCTAAAAGCTGGTTCCATTAGACAGCTATACATTTAGTATTTCCTCTTTGTTTGTTTTGTCTTGAGTTTTTTGAGACAGAGTTTCTCTGTGTAACAGCCCTGGCTGTCCTGGAACTCTCTTTATAGACCAGGCTGGCCTCAAATTTACAGGGATACTCCTGCTTCTGCCTCCCAAGTGTGCCAACATTATCTGGCTATTTAATATTTCTTAAATGTATAACAAGAATAGTAGTCATGTTTGAAGGATATTCCTCAAAGGATTAATCATGACTATTTTCTCTATGTGGTAGAATTATAAAGTGTGCTTATTTTCGCTTATCCCTCTTCTAAATTTTCTACGATAACTTTGCTCTCTCTTATAATTTTAAATTAAATGCGTTAATTTGTGAATTTAGCCACCCAATACATTAGGAGCCTTCATTTGTAAATGTACTACTATAGCTAAAAGACTGAGCGAGAGCAGGGCATGGTGGCGCACGCCTTTAATCCCAGCACTTGGGAGGCAGAGGCAGGTAGATCTCTGTGAGTTCGAGGCCAGCCTGTCTGCAGAGTGAGTTCCAGGACAGCCAGGGTTGTTACACAGTCAAACCCTGTCTCAGGGAAAGCAAACAAACAGAAAAGATGGAATGAGTTACACTACTTTGACTTTATCATATTTGTTTAATATATTTTTCTAGATTTATTCAAGTAATAGTACTCCAATGTTTAGTGGAAACCATTGTCCCCACATCATGTCATCTGGGATTTGTGTAGCTTCTCCAGTCCTCCTTCAGCTGAGACACCTTTCTCTGCTTTCCATATGGGACACAGCCTTCCCATTCCTGCGGAGTTTTATGCTCAACTTGCAGGGATCAGGCCTCCTCACATCCATCTCCTGATTCCCTAGGACATCCCTCCTCCCAGCGAAGCAGCTCTCAATATCTTAGCTTGCTTTGTGCGTCCCTGGTTATCTGTAAGGTTGAGCAAATACCTCAGGTCAGAGCACATTTGCAGGCTTTGTGATTGTCCTACAAGACAGAGTACTGGAAAACAGCCTTCCCCCGACACGGTCCCTATTGTCCTCAGGACTGAGTACAGTTAGTTCTTTCTCCCAACTTCTGGGAAAGTTCTCTGCCCAGAATCCTGCACAATGAAAAGAGAGAGAGAGAGAGAGAGAGAGAGAGAGAGAGAGAGAGAGAGAGAGAGAGAGAGAGGACTTAAAGGTTGTTAACTTGTGTGTGTCACTGGCATGAGAAAATTAAAGCTTGACCTCTCTTATATACAGCCTTATATAAACACGGGTGTAGCTAGAGTTTTCCTGCCTTGCCCACAGTCAGGACAAATCTCTGTCACCCACCAGTCCCACAGTCACTCAGACCCAACCACGTAAACACAGAGACTTATATTGCTTACAAACTGTATGACCATGGCAGGCTTCTTGCTAACTGTTCTTATAGCTTAAATTAGTCCATTTCCATAAATCTATACCTTGCCACGTGACTTGTGGCTTACCGGCATCTTCACATGCTGCTTGTGATGGCAGCAGCTGGCAGTGTCTCCTGCCTTCCTGTTCTTTCTTTTCTCCTCTCTGTTAGTCCTGCCTATACTTCCTGCCTAGCCACTGGCCAATCAGTGTTTTATTTATTGACCAATCAGAGCAATTTGACATACAGAACATCCCACAACACACGGGTCCTACTGTTACCAGGGAAGCTGGGGTCCCCTTTTGGGTTCTTAGTTATTACTTCAGAATAGGCTCAAGGACAATTTTATTCATGTTTGAGAGAATACACTAGGCCAAGCAAGTTGAAATCCCAGCAGCTGCCCAGGGGAAGGCATTTCTGAATAAGAATGGCCCCCATAGGTGCTCAGGTTTCAAAGCTTGGTCACCAGAGAAAGGAATTATTACATGTGTCCTCTTTGGAGATGTAGACTTGCTGGAGGAAGTGTGTCACTGGGGGCGGGATTTGGGCTTTCAGAAACCCAAACCAGGCCCAGTGGATTTCTCTCTCTCTTCCTGCTGCCTATGGATGTAGAACTCTTGGCTCCTTCTCCAGCACCGTGTCTGCCTGTACGCCGCCATGCTTCCCGCCATGCTGATAATGAACTAAACCTCTGAAACTGTAAGCAAGCCCCAATGAAATGTTCTCCTTTATAAGAGTTGCCTTGGCCATGGTGTCTCTTCACAGCACTAGAACAGGGACTAAGACACCAGGTTTTTTGCTGATGTGGAAACTGGGATTACTAAGCTTAAACCATTCAGCAAAGGTCACACCACTAGGAAACAGGGGATGACTCTTAAATCCAGGTTTTTTGGTTTTTTTTGTTTGTTTGTTTGTTTTTGTTTTTTAAACTCAGGCAGGCGATATCAGCTCCAAAGGAAATTCCAGTTCCCCAAACTCCAAAGGGTAGTGCATATCCAGAAATATATATCCATACATCCAGAAATGACAGTCTTGGCCCCATTCAAGCTAGACTATAGCAAGGTATCTGGTTAGATAAAAGCCAGAATGCTGCAGGAATTTGTGAGTAAGCTTTTCCATCTGCCAAAAGGAATCATTCCCCTTGCCTCTGGCAGAAGGGACATATGACTTTCCATTGATATAGACCTGTGGTTGCATGCCAGAGTCCAGGCCGACTTCCAGGCTGCCTCAGGCCCTACTCAGTTACGTGTTATATGTTTCAAAGCACCCACACTTGCCTCCCCGCCCTCTCTTACCCCCTGCCTCCACCTCAAACTCCCAGACCCACTGAAGCCATGGGCTTCCCTCCCAGCAGCTACTCATCCTCCATAAGACCCAGTATTCTCTCTCTACTCGTCTTTCTCTCGCTGTTTATTGCTATTCCAAGTGTTCTCTCTTCTCTGCTTTGCTAGCCCTGGCCATGGCCCGCCTGTTTCTCTTCCAGTGTGCTCCAGACTCTTCCAGATGCCTTTAGCTTCTCTCTCTCTCTCTCTCTCTCTCTCTCTCTCTCTCTCTCTCTCTCTCTCTAATGGAGCAGCCATTTTGGTAGTTTCTTTACTGGTTCCCCTCTCAGGCAAGTGACTCTAACTTGTGCCGTAATTTGCTGTGGGAGCCGTTTTGATGTCTGTTACTTTGTGGCACTACCACACTGAATGTCCGAATGTCTCGGGAGGTGTGCTGTCAGATGGGAATATGTGGAGTTCCTAGGAGGAGCCAACCAGGCCTGTGAGCTAGACCTTTGAAACACGTCTTGGACTCCCTTAGGACATTTTGGGTGGGGCAGTGTTTTATGGGACAGATCAATCCTAATGTGTTTCCGGAAGCTTAGAAGGCCTGATTCTTGCTTACTTAATGTCCAATTAAGACAATTCAACATGCTCTTTCATAAATGTCTCCTGCCTACCATGGAACAATCACTTCAGGACCCTGAGAACCTCTGACTTGAACAAAAAAATGCCTGTGCTGCTAATAGGTGACAACTCCGAGGGACAATGAGATCAATTGGAAGGTAATTATTGGGGCAGGGGAGATAATGTGAACTGGACTGTCCCGGACTGACTCAGAGGTTGAAGCGGACAGCAGATCTGAGGATTGATGCAATCAGCAGCAGTAAACAGGTCGCGTGCACAAGCTAAATGCATTATGAACATAATGAATGTGGTATGCTTATGCTAGAATGGAAAACCAAATATCTACATCTTTGAAGGAGTATGTTGCTCTCCCCGGTGTCTCTTGGGCTAGCAATGGGGAGCAATTTAGTTGTCCAGACCCTCATTAATGCTCAATTCTTTCTAATTGGCAGAGGCAGCCATCCAGAC
Organism: Peromyscus maniculatus bairdii; assembly: GCF_049852395.1. Classification (NCBI taxonomy): domain Eukaryota; kingdom Metazoa; phylum Chordata; class Mammalia; order Rodentia; family Cricetidae; genus Peromyscus; species Peromyscus maniculatus. The sequence continues at coordinate 70,801,001 of NC_134872.1, read as the reverse complement.
GGTACTAATGGGTCCTGGCAGACAAAGCCCTGTCAGGTGCTGTGAATGGGAGCTCCTAGGCAGCAACATTGCAGCAAAGGCTGCCTGAGGATTCAGCACCACAATGGCTCCTTCACCTCCATGGAAACACACAGCTTCTGTTACCACACACAATGACCTTCCACAGATAGCATCTTCAAGGGCCGTTTTCTCCTGGATGTTGTTAACAGATAAATGAGGGTTTTCTATTTGACTAGAAAGAGGACTGTGTGCTGGACCCTTTGGGGAGACCCCTCCCGTAAATCCTACTTATCTGCATCCTTAGACAGCCATCTGCAGAATACAGACCCTGGTGAGCCGGGCCTTATGCAGCTCTGTGCCCATCACAAGTCCTGGCTGGGTCTCACAGCAGAGCTTGGTATCCGTGTCTTCTCCAGGCTGCCTCCAGGCTGCAGTTTGCTTTTCTCTAAGTAAGAACTGTAACATAGCAAGAGCAGTTCAGATTCTACCCAGTCTGTTAGACGTGATCTAAAGAGCCCAGCAAGAAGATATCTAGACCCTGAAGCGATCTTTTCTCTTATTCAGAAGACATAGTCTCTTTTTTATAGCTATTACTGGAGACCTTTGCAGGCTTATAAAGGGGGATTAGAGAAGCTTCTAGAAAGTGTTCTGATCTCTGTTTTTGTTCCCGAGGCTCCGTAGGAACCTCATAGAGATGTGTCAAGTCCTTTCTCCAGCAGAGGACACTGAGATGCTTGTGGCTTCTCCAGAACTGTGCTTCAAGGTTCTCAAAGTGTCTAAGATCAAAGCAGCTGCCTCCTGTGACTGCCAAACCATCAGACATAAACTGACCAGAAGAAAAGCAATTACAGCCCCCGACCAGCCTCTCCCTAGTCTTCTTCAGTCTCAGTCTTCAAGAGCTCTTCAAAGTGCTCTTAACTACTGGGCCATCTTCCAGTCCCCTTTTACATCATCTGAATCATCACCGATGAACCAGCCTGTCTCCATCTTGGGCTTGAAAGCCATCTTACAATAAAGACAAACTAGGTTCATTCCTGTTTATGATTAAATCTCTGTTTCTCAAAGATCGGGCTATGCCCCACCTGTAACCTTAACTACAAATAGTTCTGCTCTGACTGTTCCAGGAAATGGCAACCATGTCTTTGCTTCATAAAGTTGCTATGGCCACCTTGCAACCATGCTTTTGTTTCAGGAGGTCATTATGACTGTTTTCCAACCCTCCCTTTGTTTCAAAAGGTTATCATGCCCTCCTGTTGTTATGATCACCTTGTGTTCTGCTTCTGTGACCCCACCTAGCTGACCACCAAATCCAGTTTGGAAACCCCTGTCCCTGAGTTATAAAAGCCCTTATCTTGCTGACCTCTTGAACCCTGCCTTAGGGGGATGCAGCCTGTTGCTTTAATTAATTGTTTTTTTTAATTAATTTGGCATTATTTGGGTTGGTGGTCCCTCTCCTTCCATCTGTGGGATTAACAGTCACTTCTTCTAACCCCATTTTCATTTTTCAGTAGTTTCCTCTCGTAGAGTAGAAAGCCAGAAAGAAGAATGTGAATGCTCTCGGGATGAATTCTCATCCCCAGCAAAAGAAAAAAACAAAAACAAACAAAACCCTAAATTCAACAACAGCAAACTTTATTGGCATCTATTGAAAACTGAACATCACAATTAGCTACACATACCCTTTGAATTAGATTGTTAAGTGTAGAACTTCAGAGGGAGGACTAATACACCAAGCATGCACTCCAGTGTGCTCGTGCATGCTCACACACACGTTGGTGAGCTTGTTGAGTGAACTTGTTGCATTCCTCTTCTGAGCCTACCTTTGATGGGAGGGAAGGGACAGAAAGGAGTCGATAGGAAAAACTCAGCAGGAGGGAGGGTGAAACGCAAAAGACCAGACGGTGAGATAATCTGACTCAGTGCACAAACCCTTGGATTGCCAAGGCAGAGCCTGTGTGGTGTCCGCATTCCTCCGGTGACTCCCAACCCTGTCAGCGGCAGAGACCATGGGACCCACGGACAGTTGACTGTTAGCTTTGATTGGCCAAATCCTACATCAGGAAAATCTGACCAGTGTCTGGCTGACTTCATGTCAATTCTCAGAATCTGAGAACAAGGAATGAGATTACAGAAACATCCCAGTGTACAACCAAGTGCAGGCAAGCAGACAGAGGACGATGTCATACAAAGTCATATTTCTTTTTTCTTGGGGAACCCACCCCGCCTCCCGTGTCAGAAAGGAAACAAAGGGAGAATTCTCTACTCTTGAGCTGGTGGCAGCAGCCATTCCGTTGATGGCATTTGTTCAGAGCTCAAGGCTCACACCTCTTAAAAGGACAGAGGTAGGTTTTTTTCTCTCCCCAGATAGTGGTTTCCACCATTCTGTGAGTGGAAAATTGTTTCATGGTAAGAAAAGAGTGAAGCACTTCCAACAACATTGGAAGCAAGGGCTTCTAAGCTGGGTTCAGTCCCAGTCAACCCGTGTGCATGCTCAGAGGACAGGAAAATGGTGAAAGAATGAGATTTAAGTGTTTGTGTTGTTCTTTATGATCGTCAAAACGCACGTGTATGAACGTTACCTTTATCTGTTTAACAAAGAAATACAATCTTTTGTTTTGTTTTGTTTTTGAGACAGGGTTCCTAGTGTAGCCCTTGTCCTGGAACTCAGTCTATAGACCAGGCTGGCCTCAAACTCATTGAGGCCTCTGCCTCCTCTGCCTCTGCTGGGATTAAAGTCCCAGCTAGAGACATACATTTTTTTTTTTAAATTAAGCATGTATTGGCTCCCCACACTGTAGCATGAATCTTAAAAGGTCTTATTAATAAAAACAAACCCAGAGACAGGTATTGGGGTGAACGCTGAAAGATCAGAGAGACAGAACATACCACAGCTAACCTCATCTTGCCCATTCCTCAGCCGATCCTGTTTCCTCAAACTGGAAGCCTCTGAGTCCTCATCCGGAATGAATCTCAGCTGAACTGTTGCTAAAAGCCTAAAAGCTTAACCAGGCTCTAGTTTCTGATCCTGATGCCTTTATATACCTTTCTGCTTCCTGCCATCACTTCCTGGGATTAAAGGCGTGTGTCACCATGCCTGGCTATTTCCAGTGTGGCTTTAAACTCACAGAGATCCAGATGGATCTCTGCCTCTAGAATGCTAGGATTAAAGGTGTGTGTGCCACCATGTTCCGGCCTCTATGTCTATCTAGCAGCTGTTCTGTTCTCTGACCCCAGATAAGTTTATTAAGGTGCACAGTATATTGGGGGACACAATATCACCACACCACACCATATACACCCTTTTTTTTTTTTTTTTTTTTTTTTTTTTTTTTTTTTTTTAGGACAGAGTCTCATTATGTAGCCCTGAAACTCTGTATATAGACCAGGCTGGCCTCAAATCCATAGAAATCTGCCTGCCTCTGCCTTCCAAGCCCTAGGATTAAAGTCATGTACCACCATGCTTGGCATATTTTTTTCTCTTTTTGAGACCAAGTTTGGGGTCTCCTACTTCCAAGCTAGTCTTGAGCTCCCTCCTCACTTCATCCTGCTCTCTCAGCTACCCGAGTCTAAGGCACAGGCGTGCACCATTACATCCCTTTCTTAATTGCTAGTAGAACTTCCGTTTGCTTTGCAGGCTTACACCTTCCCCATGTGGCTCCAAATGTGAGCCCTGATTAGTTGAAGTATACCACAGTTATTTTATTATCTTAGTCATGGATTAGTTTAGGACCTAATGTCCTAAACTAATGTCCAGATCAGGCCAATGAGGCCTGAGAGGAGGTCTATGGGTGTTCTTGCTTCCTCTCAAATGGGAGAGATTGTCAGGTCCAAAGGAAACTCCAATTCCCCAAACTCCAAAAGGCAGTCCAAATATCCAGAAATGAGCCCAACCTGGACTGTAGGAGGATTTCTGGAAGTCACATAAAAGCCAGCATTCCTCAGGAACTTGGGAAGCTGGTTCTTGTCTACCAAAAGAAGTCATTGTCCTTATCGCCAGCAAAAGGAACACAGGACTCCCGATTGGCATCCAAGCCCTTCTCACTTCCTCCTCTACCCTAAAACCCTTCCAGCTCATGGGATGCCCTTGCTATAGCTGCCCACCCTTCCTATGGCCCAGCTGTTCTCGTTACCCACTGCCCTGGCTCTCGCTGTTCTCACTGTGCTCTCATCTCTAGTCCTTGCTATTCTCCTCTTTCTTACGGATGTCCCTGGCCATCTCCAGTCTTCTGGCCACGTTCCATTTGCTTCTTTCTCTCTCTGTTCTGGACCCTTCCAGATGCCTTTGGCTCTTCTCTCTCTCATATCCACAATTAAACCTTCCCATACCATGGAGCGGTCATGTCAGCAGTTTATACAGAGATAAAGACGTTTCCATCATCTGCCTTATAATATTGTGTCTTCCAAGGAGTCTTGGAGACAGTGACAACAGAGGACTATGACCAGTCTTTTCCAAGACTCTGAGAGTACAACCCTGAGGAGCTTACTGATCTGGTCAACGAATTAATATGCTATGGGTCACCCCTGAGCCATACAATAAACAACAAAGACAACAAATATTCATAGTTCACTATGACTTAGAAGTGAGGTTTACTTAAGGGTTTATTATAAATGCCCACAGATATGTAAGGTATCTCGCTTTCATTAAATAACTATGCAGTGAAATCAAACATTTCTAATTTATGTTGGTCTCAACACTTTAATCAGCAATTGCTCAATAGTTTCTCCTTTGGTTCAAAGAGAGATACAAAGATGGTATTTGTATTTTATAAATGATTCTAAAATTTAAGATAAACTATTCTAGAAGAAACATCCTTGTGAAGCATCCCTTAATTTGTTGATTTATAGTGTATGATTCATGGACCAGACAAAAATTTAAACTTAAATATCTGCATATATTTGCACATCCAAATTGGATGTGGAGAGGTGAAGGATGAAAATGGTGTGTTTTTAAAAGTTTTTTTAATGGATGATGAAATATGTAGACCCATTCACTGCTGGAGGAAAAAATTAAAGTGCTAACTGGTTAGACTAACCTATAGCTACAAGGAAATTGGTTAAGACATGGGTTCTGGATATGCAGGGCAATAAACACTTTGCTATTTGATTAAATTTCCAACTGGTATGAATAAAAATCAAGTCTCCTACCCCCTCCCACCCCTGCAAAAAAATATATATATACATTTTCTTCTCCTGACTCCACTAAAATTCGTTTAGACTTCCATTGTTTCAGAATTATCTATCTTCAGCTGCCAGGGAAAGTTGTTTATATTTCTTGGGGGCTAAGCTTCAAGGTCACTTCCTGCCATTAATTGCCTGTTAGCAAGTGTTTGGAGGCATTTCCCGTCCCCATTCTCAGCTGTGCTGACCAGGAGATTCTGGATAGTTGCTGGTGCTTAATTCTCCAGAATGGTTTTCATCTGTGACTGTTTTGGTAGCAATGGGTCACTGTTGCTTCCCCAGAACAAATCCAGTGTGCTTTCTGATGACACCGTCTGTAGAGTGGTTGAAAGTATTTTCTTCCATCTTGGGAAACAAGCTAGTCTCAGGAAGAACTACTCAGTTATCCATATCTGTAAGTACTAGGTCTGAATCCAGTGTGCCTACCACAGCAGGATGTAAGAAACAAGTGCGGTGCCCTCTTCATTAGTGAAAGCCAAAGGTGCTTTGATTCAACTAAACAATACTTAATCCTTGGTGGTTTTATAAAGAAGAAATGTATTAAAATAATGATTATTTTTCAATTTCTGGATAGATTTGTTGGGATCAAAAAATGATAATTGAAAATTTTTCAGCAAACATGAATTATGGAAAGCTTAAAATGTCAATTGTGGCTGATACATCTGAGAAAAAGAATTTTTTTTAAATTCCTACTTTGATATTGTTCAAGAATAGAAACAATTCCATTCTTTTCAATAAATGCTTAGAGTATCTCAAGAGGTCACAAACTACTATAAGCTATTGTGTTTTATTTCATCATAGCTGACGTTTGTTTGTTTTGTTTTTTTAAAGTTTTATTTATTATGTATGCAGCATTCTGTCTACATGCATGCCTGAAGGCCAGAAGAGGGCACTAGATCTCATTACAGATGATTGTGAACCACCATGTGGTTGCTGGGAATTGAACTCAGGAACCCCCAGAAGAACAGCTAGTGCTCTTAACTTCTGAGCCATCTCTCCAGCCCCCTGTTTTTTGGTAATCCCCCTGCTGTCCTGCAACTGTCTCTGTAGACCAGGCTGGCCTTGAACTCGGAGATCCACCTGCCTCTGCCTCCTGAGTGCTGGGATTAAAGATGTATGCCAGCACCTGGAATCATTGCTGATTTCTTAAAAACATTGTTAATTTATTTCCATAGTATATCACTTGAAGATTTCTATTAGGAAAACTATAAATGTAAATATTTTAAAAGCCATTTAGAAGAAGGGAGATAAACAGGATGCTTCTGAGAGGAAAATTCTCCAAACAATATTTGATCAAATGAATCTTAAATTAATCAGAAAACTTAACTAGGACAAACAGCCAAGCAAATTCTGAAATGAGAATGAAGAGAATAGATTTACTCTACCAGATAACTACAGCAAGGTATAATGTTATCTTAGTTCAAACAATCTGATGATGGGGGAAGAGAAGGTAAAACAATTTAAAACATAAGCAAGTTATGTTTTCATACATTCAGAAGTAGTCAAAAACCACCTACACATCACACAGACAAAGAAACCAAGCCATAGTAGAGTGTTAAATCTAACGCAGTGTCCAAGGATAAATAGGAAGAAAACAAGAGGAATAAGTGTCTGAGCTGGGGCCTGTGGTAGTTTGAAGTAATTGGCCCCATAATCTCATAGGGAGTGGCACTATTAGGAGGTGTGGCTTTGTTGGAGTGGGTGTGGCCTTGTTGGAGGAAGTGTGTCACTGTGAGGGTGGGCTTTGAGGTCTCCTATGCTCAGGACACTGCCCAGTGTCTCAGTCCACTTCCTGCCACCTTCTGGTCAAGATGTAGCCAGCACCACATCTGCTTGCACACTGCCATGCTCCCCATCCTGATGATAATGGACTGAACCTCTGAAACTGTAAGCAAGCCACCCCAATTAAATGCTTTCTTTATTAAGAGTTGCTGTGGTCATGATGTCTCTTCACAGCAACAGAAACCCTAACTAAGACAGGATCCAGAGACATCTCTGGGCACAAAAGCTTATAACAATATCAAGAAAAACCCCAATGTATGTAGCTACATATGATTACAAATTTTTCTATTAAAAAAATCCTAGGCTGGGAATATAGCCCAGTTGGTAGAGTACTTTCTTAGAGTGCACAAAGTCCTGGGTTCAATCCCCCAATACCTTGTACACCAGGTATGATAGAGGGCGTCTGTAATCCCAGGACTTGGGAGGTGGAGGCAATAGAATCAGAGGTTCAAAGTCATCCTAGGCTATATACCAAGTCACTAAACACTACCCATCCCCACCAGAGGGTTCCCCCACCAGGTGGTTTGCCGAGGATGTAAAAAGATGCACAACTTTCATGACATCCAAACAAACACAAATTAACCACTACGTACATTTACACAAGCATACAACTGTTAAATGTAATCACATAAGCCACTAACACCTGTGCCACTGGAGTTACAAGCAAGGGAAACATTGGGATGTATTTTTAATTGCAAGAGTACATTGCAAAGCAGTTTACAATGTTTATTGTTTAGAAATAAGCACCTTCTGTGTAAAAAGTTAGGAAACTTGAAGACTTATAAGAATTATCTTCATGTAGTGACATAATAGGTCATTTTAAGGATTTTAAAAAAATTTTAATTGTATGTGTATGAGTGTTTTGCTTGCACAGGTCTGTGTACCTTCTGCATATCTGGTGCCCACAGAGGCCAGGAGAGGGCGCTGGATCCTCTGGAACTGGAGTTACAGGAAAATGTCAGAGGCCTCATGGGTCCTGGAAATTGAACCTGAGTTCTCTGAAAGAGTAGTCAGTGCTCTTAACTGATAAGCCATTCCTCTGGCGTTTTGAAGGTTGTATTTGTCTCTTACTTTATTCATTAGAAAACAGAAACAGAGTCAGGCTCTGTGGTACAGGCCTATAAGCCCAGGTACTTCAGAGGCTGAGAAAGGCTGATTTTGAATCCAAGTCCTGCCTGAGCGACTGAGCAAGTCCAAGGCCAGCTGTAGAGGCTCAGTGAGGCTATTTTGAAAAAGAAAACAGAAATGCTGAAGACATAGTTCAAGGGTAGAGCACTCGCAAGATCCTAGGCTTAATTCTTTGGCCAAATAAGCAAATAACTAAGTAAATAAATATGAATAAAAGCAAGTCCCCAAATCAACACTGTATGTGCAGCCTGCTTTCTGACTCGCCTGCCTGTGTTCACCCTTCCAGTAGTGGTCACTTGAGGACACTCAGCCTCCTGGTTTACACAGTTCAGGCTGCCATCTGAAAACTACGTCTGTTTTTCCAGCTTTCTCAAATGATTCACATGCTCTAGGCTTTGCATCCTTCTCTGAGCATATATAGTAAAAACTAATCAGAGCTTTTCTGTGAAATGCAAGAATTATCTAATACATGAAAACTAAGCCATAAAAAAATTGACACACCAGCTAAATATAAGTGGTGCTAGCTAGCATCCAGTTTAAAATAACTTTGGTCCTCAGTGGAGGCCACTCCGCATGATTGACATGGAATTTACCCAACGGCTAGCACTAGTCCTGCATTTTTCAAATCCTTCTGCTTTTTCAAAATAGGTCGTTGAGTTGAGCTTTATGTGCTTATATGGCAAAGCTCCCCTGTTTACTGTCACAAGACCGAAGCATAAAATCTAGTTAAGGGTTCTTGCCAAAACATGAATCAGTTGCAGCATAATATTCTGAACTCTGTTCTTTCTTTCCATTCCCTAATATTTCTTCCATCGCAACCCAAACAATTATTCATAATTAAACTGAGTAGAGGGAATGGGCCCTGGCAAGAAATGTGCTTGGCAAGGACCCAAAGCCTCTTCATTGTCTTCCACACAGAACAATTACATCAGTTCCTTCCACCGTCAGAGGGGGAAAAATGGATTTTACAGAGCAAGAGTTGAAAATAAGGGGAAGGAAACAACTTATTTACATATTCCTAATCAAGCTAATGCATAATCTGTTTATGGGAAAAGGAAAGGCCTTGGAGAATTGAATGGTTATTCTAAAACCTGCTTTCACTTCCTATACCACAAGCTCATCAGCACTGACCCACCAGCCTCTTGTGTCTTCAGGCTCAGGCGGAAATCCCATTGGTAAGTGTAATAAAACCCAAAGCCTAGAGGCTTCAGGAGAAATGAAACGCCATCCACATTGTTTGAAAAGTTAGAGTGCTATTCACTCAGTAGCACCTCTCCAAATCCTAGTGAAGGTGAAGACCTAGAGTCTAAATTTGTAACCTTGTAAGCTGTCTTAGTTAGGGTTTCTATTGCTGCAGTGAAACACCATGACCAAAAAGCAAGTTGGGGAGGAAAGGGTTTATTTGGCTTACACTTCAACATTGCTGTTCATCACTGAAGGAAGTCAGGACAGGAACTCAAATAGGCAGGATCCATGAGGAGTGCTGCTTACTGACTTGCTCTCTATGGCTTTCTCAGCCTGCTTTCTGACAGAACCCGGGACCAGCAGTCCAAGGAAAGCACCACCCTCAATAGGCTGGGCCCTCCCCCATTGATCACTAAGAAAATGCCCTATATCTGGATCTCACGGAGTCATTTCCTTAACTGAAGCTCCTTCCTCTCTGATGACTCTAGCTGTATCAAAATGACACCCCAAACCAGCCAGTACATGAGTCGCTCAGACTCAGTTCATCTGAAGACCAGCGATCACAGTGCAGTTGGTTCTTGAACCCTAGTAACACGATGACCAACAGTGTGTCACTAGTTCATGGGCATTCCAGGTGACTCAGTGTCCAGCCACCTTGGGGGCTACCAGACAAGCAAAGGCCAACCTCTAAACTAGATTCTTCCGTTCACTGGCTGCCCCTGGAACTTACTAGTGTCCCCTAGGAAAGGGGAGTATGGGTTAAAGGATCATTTTCCCAACCCAAGAAGCACCAGAGACTTCCAGACTACATTTTCTCAATGACATCAACTGAGAGAATCATTGTCTCCAGGAAGTCTGCAGCCATTCTTGAGAAACAAACTTTGGACTCTAAGAAGAAATTAGACTTCTCATTCATCCCTTGCTTAGGCTCCCTGAATCCCATTTATTTTCCTGGATGAAACCCCTAAAGGCTGAAGTTCCCTGGGCCATCATAGACTAGGAGGCTGGTGGGCAGGAGCACCTAGCTCCTAATCCACAGAGCTGGATGACTAAGAAATGGGGAGGACAGAGGTGTCTGGGTGGAGGGGAACAAGCCACAAGTTACTCTGAATTTTTGAAAGGAAGGGACAGCTCCAAAGTGTTCATTCCTGAAAATAATAAATTACCAAGATCCATCCTAGAGCAGAAAACTAATCATGGGTTAATCTGACCCCACGTACCAACTCCTTAAATCACATGCTGACCTGTGGTTCTCAGTACCAAGGTCATACATTTTAGAGACAAAGTGGCTACCTTGGCATTGCAGTTGGCATGGAGGATGTCCTGTGTATACTCTGTGTCTGCTGACGGTGATGTTCTTTGAAATGCAGGCCAAATGGCCAACAGTGCAGAGAATCTGGGGATCGACACAGGCCAAGGCAGAAGCTGCTGACCAGCAAGGCTGGGGGATGGGCACAGAAGATTCCCCTCCTCCCACCGGCATGTCTATGTACCAATGCATCAAGAGTATTCAGGAGGCACTGGCAGAGGAAACTGGAAAAATTCCCCAAGCAAGTAGCAAGAAGGTCTCCACAGGAGTAATACAGCTCCAAACAAGGCAGGACTCTCTTGTTGACAAGTGACAGGCAGTCAGCTCAAAGCAGAGTGTGGACTGTGGGCCAAAAATACCATATCAGCTTATATAAACAGGCTAGGGTTCAAAGACCAAGGCCAGGGACATGCTGATTCAGGGGTACTATAATGTGATTTGGGCTACATTTCAGCTTTTCTTTTTCTGTGCAGCCTTGCTTCTGTAGGCCAGTTCTCTCAGACACCAAGGCATTGGCTGTTCTAAGGGTTGGGGCCATTGTTTTGTTCTGTGGCATCTGGAACTCCTCTCTGCACTTAGGAAAAGTGTCACCTCCGAAGTTTCTGGAACACATGCCCTCCCAGGATAGAAGCTCCACATCAGCTGCCTGAGATATCAAGCAGGCTCAGGACTGACATAAGAGCAGACGCTCTGACCTTGCCCTGGTGAGCTCACATTCCTGGGGCGGCCGTGGCAGCTACCCTAGGGACTCCATATGCTGCTAAATACCCTTTTAATTCGTTTCCTTTCTCGTGAAAGGCAAGCAGCTGCCTAGATTCACACAGCTCCCATTCAGCAACACCATTCAACCAGAGGCTTCCTTCCGCTAATGAGCCTGCCAATCCAGAATCCGCGCAAGGATGGTTTGGGTTTGGGTTTCCTTCCTTGTGTTGTTGTTGTTGTTATTTGTTTGTTTTGAGAGTGGGGTCTTGCTCTGTTGCCTCTGCTGGCACTGAATTCAAAACTCTCTTATCTAAGCCTTTCAGTTCTCCCCAGGAATTACGTCCTATGCTCCTCACCTGCTTCAGCCAGGGACTCTTGTTGACGTTCTGAGGGTACCTGGGTGCTGAGCACACACTCCCTTCCACCCCCGATTTGTCAGTCTAGGAAGAAGCTTCTCTTTTCAGTCCAACCTGTGTGAAATGTCCCTTCCTGTGACTAAAGATAGTGGAGCTCACAAAAGACAGTTTCAGAGACCCTCTTATGGAACTAAAGGGGCGCAGCATCCCAAAATAAGGAGAGGTCTACATGACAACCACTTTCATTTCTTATAAAAAATTTCCCTGGTTTGTCACTCATTCCTTTAAAACCCATAAACACTAAACTACAAAGGCTTGAAAGAATAAGCCTTAACTTCCAGTCACAAACAAAACACGAGATCTTAAAGTAAGAAAACAGTGACGTGGTGAATAGAAGGGGTCTCACTGTGAAAGTAAAAGAAAAAGATAATGTTTTCTTGTCTCTAAACTTTGGCAAGTTCATAGAAAAGATTTCCAGTAATAGTCAAATATTATTAAACCATTGCTTCTAGGCAAAAATCTCTATTCTACCCTTTCTTCCAATGAGTGTCCCGTTTCCAGGCCTGGACTTGGTAAGATGCTTCTAAATCCTATTGGAAGATGAGTCTCCTGCTGGAAATTTGCCAAGAACTCAGTTTTTACCGAGGGAAATGAACTATCATCTACTAATCAGTGTTGCTTTGCCCTAGGAATGAGGAGGCCCAATAAATGCCCCATAGTCCTTCAGGATGCCAAAAATTTGGGGACCTACAAGCTTAACCAGAAGCAGAAGGACAGTTGGAAAGGGAGATGAAGACAGCTCCAAAGGGAAGGAGACAGGAAGAACATTAGGGTCAAGAGATGGAACGTTCATGGACTTAAAGTCAAGGGCAGCAAACCTCAGCTATATGCTTGGTGGAGGAAATCTGTCATGGTGTGTTAGTGTTCCCTAAAGGAAGAGAACTTATAGAATGAAACTAGAAACTATCTATCTATCTATCTATCTATCTATCTATCTATCTATCTATCTATCTATATTATTTGTTGTTGTTTCAGGATATTTGATTGCACTATGAAACCCAAGACTGTTAATAAAAATCAACCCCGGATCAGGGTGGAGTCAGCAACTAGTTGACAGGAATAGCCCTGGAGAAAATGGAGGAGCCAGGGAGATGGATAGAGACACACAGGAAGGAGTAGGAAGGGACTTGGACTTTTTTTTTTTCAGTCTGTTTGGTTTGGGATGGCTGGAGAGATGTTCTCTTGCTGGGTGACCAGCTAAAAAAGAAGGTCAGCTGGTTGCTTCTTGGCTTCTCTGAGCCAGCAGGTTTTCACCCCAACCTCTGACTCCCAAGTCTTTTTTGGTAAATAGAACAATAGAGACTTAGTTAAAAAACTACATTTGGTGGCAATGGCAGAACCAGGACCAGCAGGACCTGAAATCTTGCCAGGCCATGGCCTGAGCAGTGGGGTGCTAACTTCGGGGCCACAGATGGTAGTTAAGCTGACAGGTGTAGCCACTAAGCTGACAACAAACAAACAAACAAACAAACAAAAAACAGATGATAGATAGATAGATAGATGATAGATAGATAGATAGATAGATAGATAGATAGATAGATAGATAGATAGATAGATAAAGAGGATTTATTAGAATGGCTTACAGGCTGTGGTTCCAGCTAGTCCAACAATGGCTGTCTACCAATGGAAGGTTCAAGAATCCAGTAGTTGTTCAGTTGTTGAGTCTGGATGTCTCAGCTGGTCTTCAGTTTACACTGGTATCCCAAGGAAGTAGGCTCCAGTGCCAGTGACGGAATGGCATTAAGCGAGAGTGAGAGCAAGCAGGCAGAGAGAGAGCAAACTCTCTTCTTCCATGCCCTTTATAGAAAAGTGTGTCCTAGACTGAAGCTGTATCTTCCCACCTCAAAGACCTGGATTAGAAGTGGTTCTTCCTATTTCAGATGATTTAATTAAGAAAAAAAAAAAATCCCCCACAGGTGTGCTCAGCTGCTTGGGTTTTAGTTAATTCCAGATGTTGTCAAGTTGACAACCAAGAATTGCCATCGCACATGGAGAGTTTCCACTTGGTCTTCCAGGCCTGCTCGCCATCCTTCCAGAGCCAGCTCTCCAACGGCATGAACAGCATCAATCAGCATCCTGTCTTCTTGATTCGAGTGGAGTTCAGCCAAGCAAAGAAAGCGGTGGGAGCTGAAAGGGTGGGAGGGAACTGAGTCTGAGATTTCCTTTCCTTGCTTCCCTCCCAGCCAGATGATGGCTGCCGTCAGGCAGGCTTCTCTCTCCAGACACATTCTCTAGGCTCTCTGCTCCCCTAGCAGCAATTGTTTCTGCTGCTTTCTGGTTTCTAAACCCCATCCATACTTTATAATTAGTCCCTCCACACCACAGTGGAGGTTTAAAATTTTATTTATTTAAATTTATGTATACGAATGCTTTGCCTGCATGTACATAGGAGTACCATTTACATTTGTCAGATCTGGAACTGGAGTTACGGATGGCTGTACCATGTGGGGAAGCCAGGTCCTCTGTCAAAGCAACAAGTGCTCCTGACTGCTGAGCCATCTCTCCTGCCCATACACGGTGGCTTTCATATTTCTTATTCACATCATGTGAGCATGCCATCAAGTTCCTGCTAGGACCATGACACATGCTAAATCATAATATTCTCTGAATACTGTCCTAAACGATCACATGTGACTTGGGGTAGACACAGAAAGGAACAGATGGCGAATTCAAAGGCATGAAGAAAGACAGTAGAATGGAAGTGAGGACAGACATGCATTTCTCTCTGCTCAGATGTGCCCCATGCTGTACCCACATGAAGATGTTAAGTATATGCTTAGGAAGGAAGGTTCATCTTTAGAGATGGAGGGCTCCAATCACTCACTAAGAGTCACAAAAATCACTCTAGCACTGAATGCAGAAAAAGAATTGCAAGCATGAGGCTAACCTGTGCTACATAGGGAAACCTTAACTTACTCCCAAACTCTTGCTGCACCACCACCACCATCAAAAGAAAAAGGGAAGGGAGAAAGAAAGAGCAAATATACTTCCTGGTTGTGGGCATGAACCCAAGAACAGGTCTTTTAAGACAAAGATTGAAATGTACCATTTGCGACAACATTTGAGGAGACAGTTACAGTCTTCACCAGAGCAGTTTCCAATGAGTGGGACTGTGGACACCAAGTCATTGGGAATTCCACAGTGAAGAAAAAGAAGGTATTGAAGCAAGTGAGTCATGTAGTGGAGAAAAGACCAAGGAAGACATGGAGGTAACCAGAGAAATGAGAGACGAAAAGGGATTTTTTTCTTTTTAGTTTTTAAAAGACAAGGCCTCATGTCATCCAGGCTAGCTTTGAACTCCTGATTTTCCTGCCTTCACTTTCCAAGTGCTAGGATTGCAGGAGTTTTCCATCAAGGGAGGATCTTTAGATGAGAAAAATGTGAGAGACCCTGCATTTGGGGAGGGGGTAATTCTTTAGTGAGGGATAGTTTCTAGCAAAGAGGCAAGAAGACTCCCAGCAGGTTGGAGTTGGGTAGACAGGACCTCTTCCTTGATCTGTAATGGGAACAGTGAGGCTACATGAACATGTGGATGAGATAGTGATCGAGTTAAGACATTTTACCACCTCGAATTTCTGAAAGAGTTAAGAAGCAGGAACTTTTATGAGGGGTTGAAAGAGGGTATGAGTCATGAGTTTCAACAGGGACAGAGGAAAAAAGGAACAAGTGTGTGGAAGTACTCTGCAATTGGTCTAACAGGATGAAGATTCAAGGCTTGTGTAATGGAAGAATCAGGCACAAAAGTGTGTGGTCCCCACCAGCCAGATAAAGACTTCAATAACTAAGCTACAGATGAACATAAATAACCAGACTAGGGCAAGATAATGCACACTTTCTGCCAGCCTTCTCCTGTGTCCTGAAGTGTGTATTTATGAAATTAAAAAAACATCAGCTGAGAGAAGGAGGTGGTGTCAAGTATACAGATGTGATGATGTGATATTTTGTGGACGTTGACTAACATAAAATAAATTGGAAGCCCCAAAAGTGTGTAACTTTGTATGTCATTTAAATTGTAAACATATGCACAGTAGCAGCATACTGCATACACACACACACACACACACACACACACACACACACACACACACACTTAATTACTGAAGACTGAACCCAGGGTCTCACACAAGCTCTCTACCACTAAGCTATATCCCTACACTGGGCATGATTCTGTTGACGCTATCCTGGAGAACAAGGCCAGGGCCTTGGGCATGCCAGACATGTGCTCTGTCATTCAGCTATGCCCCCAACCCTACATACTTAAAAAAATTCAACATCTTTTCAATATATTTTAATGAGATTTTACAATGTTATATATTCTATGGTTTCGCTACACCTCCCCCCCCCATAAAACAGAGAGTTATTGATTTAGGCATGGTAGTCCATACATGTAATTTTAGTCTATGGGAGGATGAAGGCTGGAGAATTATGTGTTTTGAGTTCAGTCTGCTCTAAAACATCAAGTGTAAGACCTACCTGGTCTACATAACAAGACTTTGTCTCAAAAAAAAAAAAAACCAGTTGAACAAAGCAGATAAACATTTAGGCTGTTTTCCTGGACTTTTGCCTGTTCGATGATGCTACGGTAAGAAGTATTGTCCACTTTACATGGCTGGGCGGAGGCCGACAGCTAAGACACCTGTACTCAGATTGGTTGGGCATAAAGTTCATTTGATTATTATTAGCACCATACCATTTTCCTTCCCATCTCTGCAATAAAATGTTTTAAAAACTTTACCTTTGCTTATTTGGTGGTTTTCAAATATCATTGCAGTAATTTTTAGTTTAAATGCGTTGTTCTTAGGAGAAAGATTAAACATCTCCTCTTATAATTAGGAGGTACTTTTCCCTGTTTTGAAATCTCTCCATTATTTGCATTTCTATTTTTCTATTGGCCCTTTCTACTGCTTTTACAAATTATATGCAACCAATACTCATTATGTGTAACTTCCATTTTTTTTTAAATCTGCCAACTCTTTAAGAGTTGTCTAACAGGATCTCATGAAAATAAAAGGCTTCTGTTGTGGAGGTCCACAAAGGTTTCCTAGTGAGATCTGAGCTGGCTTTACCCAACAGGGCTGCATTAGAGGATTGTCTGACCACAAGTGTGGTTACCAGGTGATTTTGGAAAGGGTCTACACTTGGCTGTGCTAGGGGGAAGTCTTTTGCTCCACCCCTTGGCGTTCCTATAAAAGGCTTTAGTAGAGACCGACGGGGCCGGTGGATTAGGATCCAGGCCCTCCTGAGCTATCCTATGTTTCTAACTGTCTCTCTCTCTATATATTTCTATCTACAAATTTCTCACTTCTCCCTACTCAAGAGTACCCTGGGTCATAAGAGTGATAGCTGGTCCGCCACACACAACCAAAAATATAAGAACTCAAAAAGTATATATTAAGAAAATAAACAAGCCAATTAAAAAGTGGGCCATGAACTGAGAGTTCTCAAAAGAAGAAACATAAATGGCTGGTAAATGCTTAAATAACTGTTCAACATCCTTAGCCATCAGGGAAATGCAGGTTGAAATTTTTTTGAGATTTCATTTTATCCCATTTGTGATGGCCATCATCAAGCACACAAATGTCAATAAGTGGATATGTAAAAAGGGAACATTTACAGACTGATGGTGGGGGTGTAAAATAGTACAGCCAGTGTGGGAATCAGTCTGGAAGTTTCTCAGAAGAACTAGAAATAGAACTACTAAATGGCTCAGCGGTGTCACTTATGGGCATATATTCAACAAACTGGTGTCCTGTTACAGAGATATTTGCATAGCTATGTTCACTGTTGCTCTATTCACAAAACTAGGAAATGGAATCAGCCTAGGTGCACATCAGCTGATGAATGGATAATGGAAGTGTGGTACATTTACACAATGTAATTTTATTCAGCTAAGGAAAGTGAAAGTCGCGTGAAGAAGAGTGGAACAGGAAAACACTATACTGAGCAAGGCAACTCAGCTTCATTAAGACAGCCACCACATATTTCTCCTCAAATGTGATCATAGCTTCAAACTTATAACTTTGTTTCTTTGACTTGGAATATCTGCAGAGACCTGAGAGTAAGGCAGGAGCCCTGGCAGACGGGAGAAGAGGCTGGAAGGGAAGTAGCGATAACAGAACACGTGAGTAGTGTGTCAGGATTCCAACAGGGATAGGGTGCCTTGACTCACATGGTTTAGGGACCTAAAAAGGGCAACAGGGAACTTAAAAATGACAGACACACGTGCAGAAAAGCTAGGATCCAGCTGACCACGCCCTCTAATGGAGACACACTACCAGCAGCTTGGAAACTCCGTGTGTTTATTTTATACACATGAGTTAAAGGGGTGGGTTTACTGTAGACAGCTGACCAGGAAGGCAGGGTTAGCTAATCTGGATCGGAGAAGTCTCAGGCTGTAAACACCGGGGAGAGGGAAGCTGCAGTGTACACTTTTGCACATGGACCAGGGATGGTTTTGATGTTTCTCTGAGCCTGACTCAGGGAAGGCTTTGCCATCTTCACAGTCTGAGGTCTTGGGGTTCCTGACATGGCTGTGCTCATGCCAATAATACACATTGACTCAGGACTTCATCTGCTCCCCACATAGATGTGGAGAATCTGGGAGAAGACAGGATGAGGCAAGGGTTAGTCCAAACTAGGGATGTATGAAGAAGCTGCTGTGCCTACTGCTTAGGAAGATAATTTAAAAAGCATAATTTAAAAGCATTCGAACAGAAGGACCAGGCGTGGGTGGATAACACTGATCCCAGAGGACATGGGTTCTTATAGGACAGTTCCAGCGTCAGTTTTGACAGTAGGAGTTGCTGGCCAGAATGGCCTCAGAGATCCCCAAAACAATGCAGTCTATTCACATTCCTCTCATTGCCTACCAGAACCGGATGGTAAAACCATACTGCTGAATATGCACACACCTTGGTTTCGGAACACAGAAAACACACAGAACTGAGCTGGACGCTTCCTCGTACTGACCAGCCTTCACAGTTCTGGAAGTGGCCAGGTATGCAGCTGGCGAAGAAACGTCAGTGACGATCTCTCCTAGATTTCAGTCTAGCATGCTACAAAACTAGTTTTCCAGGCAGAGATGCCTACTGGCACAATAGTGTCATGACTGTGACGGAGGTAATCAACTTATTTCTGATTAGATCAGAGGTCCACTCCACAGGAGGGTTTTATGCCCTGTACTGTGTATTTGGTAAAAGGTCCATGGCCGTAGACCTTTACCAAAGGCTGTATGGGTGAATCTACAAGTGTTTATATCCTAGAGCGGTGCTGCTTTGATCAAAGAAACTTCTTTTTGCAACAAACAGCGGTTAATGCAGTTAGTCAAGGCTGGTCCAGGTGCTGAGATCAAGTGACTGCTGAGGACAGAGACGTCATGAGGATGAAAGAGGAAGGCTCAGTATACAAAGGCACCTGTGGTATAGCCTGGTGGATTATATCCCAAGGACCAATATGATAGAAGGAGAAAATCAGCCCTGGAAGTACACACACACACACACACACACACACACACACACACACACACACACACAAAGAAGTACTGTCTTTAAGGCAAAACAAAAACAGAGCGTGGGAGATAAGCACAGTCAGAATGTAATTATATACATGCATAAAACTGGCAAAGAATAAATTAATAAAATGATTTGTCTTCAAATCAACTCTCAAGGGCTCCCACCATTCAAATACTTGCATACAGCAACAACTGTTAGTTACTCCCATAGACACATCCTCCCATAGACACATCCCTAGCTGAGGTAGATAAGGCATACTCCACCTTTTTGTCTCAATTCTGTAAACAGCTATCCTTTTCACAGTCTGTTTAGTGGCAAATTTCCCATAATTTTGTTCTTCCTTTTAAAAATATTTATTTATTGATTTAACTTTTTGAGACAGGGTTTCTCTGTGTAGCCCTGGCTGTCCTTGAACTTACCTCATAGACCAGGTTGGCCTTGAACTCAAGAGATCCATCTGCCTCTGTCTCCCGAGTGTTGGGATTAAAGGCATGTGCCACCACCATCAGCTATTTTGGTACTTTTTTATTTTTATTTTTTTGTTTTTTCAAGACAGGGTTTCTCTGTGTAGCTTTGCGCCTTTCCTGGAACTCACTCTGTAGTCCAGGCTGGCCTTGAACTCACAGAGATCTGCCTGCCTCTGCCTCCCCAAGTGCTGGGATTAAAGGCGTGTGCCACCACCATCAGCTATTTTGGTACTTTTTAAATTGGTCATTTCATTGTCGAATAGCTGGTAAGCTATTTGGGGGCTGACATGTTATTTAATATTCCTAGAAACAGAAAGATTACAGCGAGCCTTATTGGGGAAAACTAAAATCTGCGTTAGTTTGGCTTTGTTCAGGCATGAGTTTTGGTGCTGTTGGACACCAGTAGGTTAAACAAGATGTCTCTAAATGTAAACACACAAACACAGTGCTATGGACTGATTGGCTAACAAAGATGTTATGAACAAGGGGGTTGCAAGAAACTAATCAGGTATGTCCCCTAAACACAACAGTTCACAGTGATTTTACTGATTATAAGAGTTGCAATTATTTTCCATTGGCCATTGAATTTTAGTATAAACACACACATAAACATACACACACCCATATACAACCCCACACACCTCTCTCCCATACACCTCTCCACACATACCCCTTCCATATCTCCATACACATGTACCCACATAACCATAAAACTGACCATAATTTATAAGGTCAGTTTTATGGTTATGTTTACTTATAGCATATGCTCATGTTCATGTAGCTTAATTAAAAAGGGATCGGGTATAAAATTAAAAGTTAGCTAAGATGAAGGACAGGAATAAACACCTGGCTCCTGATCCAGGCAATACCAGCCATCTGGTCTGTGCCCTCTGCCCAAGCAGAAACAAGCTCACATGTCATCTACTCAAATAGAAGCCACCTGGTCGGGAAGAAAGGCAAGGCCATATGACTGCTACTCCAAGGAGAAACAATTAGACTGCCAGGGGTACCGTTTCACTTTATTGTTGAAATATTTATTGGAGGATAGTGCACGCCCCTAGCCTGAGTTACAAAGATACGCTTGGAACCTTTCACCGCTTATTCTACAAAGTCTGCAGTGGGATTATTGTTATATTGTTGGTGTCACATAAGCTATCTGAGTCACTTTGGGCCATCACAACAAAACTCACCTTCATCAGGCTTGGCTAGGATCATATCCAGATGAATGAGAATCTTTAAGTGAAATGAGAGGTACTCTGGCAACTCTTAGGTGAAATAATCCATAGCTGTATTTTTAAAAGGAGCTGAAAGTGGCAATCTAAACGGGAAGTCAGACTTGAACATCTCAGGTTGTCAAATCTCAGGTATCTGGCTTTTAAACCCTGATAACAACAGCTCTACACAATGGCACCAGACAAAGGCTTCTTCTGGTCACAGTCCTCAGTGCCAGTTTTGTGACGACTTCAGCAATAGATAGGAATCTGTGACCTACATGCAAATTGTTCCTGACAACACAAACAGTGCACTGTGATCGGGACCACAAGGGAAAGCATCCAATCTGAGAAGCACTAGATTGACCACTGGGGGGGGGGGAGCAGTAAGCAGTTCCCACCATCAGGGCTGCGGAGTCATATTGTGTGTGGTGTGTACAGTAATGCCTTAGAGTAACTGGGCACGTGTGAGCTCAAGTGCTCTGGAACTGCATTGGAGATGCACAAGTCTTCCTATTTATTTTATGTGTATGAATGTTTTGGCTGCATATATGTAGGCACACCTGGTGTCCAAGGAAGGAAGAAGAAGGTATTGAGTAACAGATGGTTGTGAGCCACCATGTGAATGTGGGACTCGAACCTGGGTCTTCTGCAGGTGCAACAAGAGCTCTAAGCCACTGAACCATCTCTTTAGCCCCAAAGTCTTCTTGTTTTTACTGCTGGTTACTACAGACGCTTGTCCTTATCTGAAACAAGAGTTCTGTATTACCTCTACAGTCCAATAATTATATTTGAAATGTCAGATGGATATCTATTGTTTTAAAGTATATTGATAAAGCAATGCTTATAGGTAGAGGTGAGTAGAGAAAAGAATTCTCTGCTCTTGTCTCCTTGTCTCTCTGTCTAATATGGATTAGATGATGATTCTTCTCTCCCAATTTTACATACTATTCTTTGTCTCAATGCAACAACAAAATGTCTGAAAAAGAAAGAAAGGAAGAAAGAAAATTAAGGAAGGAAGGGTTTACATTGGCTTACAGTGAAATGATCGTCTTGTTCTGATCTTATCCTGACTCTGTTTTGTCTGCTCAGGTACTTTTCTGCCTCTATTTCCCAAACAGTCAACACATTCAGGACTTCCCACAACTCTGACCATGCCCAAATGTACCACCGAAATATCTGTTGAGTGTACAGCCCAAACAAACGCTGCCAGGTCCCCTAGCCTATACCTGATAGTGATGTCGTTTTGGTTTTTGCCTTTACAAATGCTGTACTCCTTCCTGATCTGGGTGCCAAGCTGTCAGTCACCAGCTAATAAAAGACTCTAAGTTGGCTTTCTACGCACAGCGGTCTGTAACCTTCTCACCTGGACTACGACAGGAATGTAGTCCATTGTGGCAGGGGACAGCTAGTCATGCTATGTCCAGAGTCAGGAAGCAAAGACAGAAGAATGCTTGCTTTTCTCCTCTTTATCCAGGCCAGGACTCCATTCCATGGAATGTTCTACCCACATTTAGGGTGGGTCTTCCCATTTTACTCAACCTAATTTAGACATACCCACAGATCTGTTTCCAGGGTGACTCTAAATTCCATCAAGTTGATAAGCAAGATTAACCACCCCAAACTCTAGAACACTAATCCCCAACATTACTGTGTTTAGAGACAGGGATTTTAGGAGAGAGTTAAAGTAAAATAATAGAGGTGTCTTCGTTACTTTTCTAGTGCTGGGACAAGACACCAAGGCAACTCACAAAAGGAAGCATTTAGAGTATTTAACAGTTCCAGAGAGTGAGCATATGACTATTGTGGCGATAGGCAGGCAGGCAGGCATGATGCTGAAGCAGTAGCTGAGAGCTCATCCGATCTACAGGAGAGAGAGAGAGAGAGAGAGAGAGAGAGAGAGAGAGAGAGAGAGAGAGAGAGAGAGAGAGAGAGAGAGAAAGAGAAAGAGGGAGAGAGAGAGGGAGAGAGAGAGAGAGAGAGAGAAGGAGGGAGGGAGGGAGGGAGGAGGGGAAGGAGGGAGAAAAATCTCATTGACTAAACTCCTTTTTCTGTTTTCCACTTTCAGTTTGGCTCTTTTAATTGGTTTATTGAGAATGGGCAGCGAGACCCTACTTGGCACCATTTGTGACCCTCAAGCTTGGTAACATAGGTAAGGGCCCTTTCCCTTCTTGGTGTTGGTGTTCATCCTTACTGGCCTTCTCTTTCCCACCACCCTCTGCCACAATGTTGCTCTGGCAACAAGATGCCCTTAGAATACCCATCTTAGGTACACGCGCTCACTTTCCCCATCCGCTCACACCCCTCTTACATTCCCTCACTGCCAGGTCCCACTCTTTCCCCTAGAGTGCAATGCTTTTATCCATTTATTGATGTTCAACCTCCATTCATATGTTCGACGGTGTGTGACATACAAACTCAGTCTTCCCCTTAAAAGGAAACTAAGTCCAACTCCTTGTCTCTTTCCCTCTGAAGCACCTTGTTAGCACAGCTGTGCCAGAATCCAGGAAACAAATCGGTCCATAAAAACCAGAAGAAACACACTTATTTGGCCAGTTCCTCCGTGTAAGGGCCGAGGACCTTCCTCAGTGGTGCTCTCGGTGAAGGGTTAAAGAACTAAAAACTACAGACGGGCTGAGAAACTGGACTTGACTGATAACACTCATGGCTGCTGGATTGCAAGAAGCTTGTGATGAGATCAACACCTCGACCTCCGCTGATGTTTACGTTGAGCCTTCGGGAAGCTGACCTGCAGATGGACTCTCCCACCCTGAAAGTTCTCTTTTCTGCTTTATAAAGACCCAAGTCCCTGGCTTCCTGGTGCAGTCTCCACTGCAGCAGAGAGGATGCTGCCCTTCATAGTTCTGAATAAAGGACAACCTGCTTCTAGGGAGGTCAGTTTCCTCTTTCAATTACACATCACCTCAATCAATCCCAATCTAACACTTGACATCTCATTAGCCAAGTACATTGCATTTCCTTAAAAAAGGCATCTCTGCTGCATTAGGAACTGGCATCTAAGAGAAAACGGCCATTTGCCTCCACTTCCCTTCTCTTGGTCTTGCTAATAGCCCGGGTCTTCATGTAGATCTGGAGGGCATGTCATATTTAAAAAAAAAAAAAAAGTTCTAGTCCACAAACAACAGGTGCTGGACAGAAATAGATGATCCATTACAAGGCAATTTCCTCTCTGAATCGTATTTGGCAGCTGGGGAGATCGCATCCACGACAGCGGTTTACAGCCTTGAAGGCTACTGAGGAGGGTACCCCCTTACGCTTGACTTTGTACTCCCCCTTCCGTTTCCCCGGTAACACCAGAGAGGTAAACACCAGCGTTCCTATTACTTCAAGTTACCAGATGACAAGGAGGACATATCTGGGCTTTGTTGACATCCATTCAAAGAAGCTATTTCCTTCCAGTCCAAAGGACAGTATCTAAGCCTCACCTCTGGTCCTTGCAGGGATATGCCATGCTAAGCCACCCCAGGCATTACAAACTGTTGTCTCCTCCCTTAAAGAGACAATCCAGCTGGGCCTGTCAATCACCTGGTAAGGTCCAGAACCCGGAAAGCCGGTTCACCTGTAGACATACTAAGGGCTGATAGCCGTTAATGAGACAATGTGCTGCGTTCTTCCCAGGAAGGCCCTGCCCTAGGGCAGACACTCAAGCTTTTCATCATGCAGCACTGTAGAGCCTGCTGGCCTTTCTGAGTTATTCAGAAAAGTCGAACTTTTCTTTTCCTTCTTTCCGGCTCTTTCAGACACTGGCCCCAAATCCCAAGCACGTTTCCCCTCACTCTGGGCTTTCTTTTTCTTCCGGTGAAGCCCCTTCCTGTAACTGCTTGCCAGTCTCCATTACACAAGGCGTGATGCACTCTCTGCCTCCTCAACACCTCCTCCAGGCAGATGCCCATCTTAAGAGCTTGCTGGCTCTGTTCTCTCTCTCTTAAACTCTAATAAAATTTTCCTTGGGCTTTCTTTGGAGTTTGCCTTACAATTTTTTTTTTGTTGTTGTTGTTAAATTAATGAGACTAAGATTCCAGAACACCCTTCATGTTCCTGGTAACACTGCTCTAGAAACCACTTTGTTAATCTTACTGGATGAGAATAAGACCGCTACTAATTTTTAAGCCAAATTTAAAGCAAGCTTTATTAAATACTGGCCAGGCCCATACCTGGGATTCTCAGAGAATGGCCATCAATTACTTTAGTCAGGTGCTCCTGAAGGCGAAACCCACAGGACTCCATACTTCCCACCTCCATCCAATCGGGGGCAAGCATTCATCCGGATGTACTTCCTGCCTACATACCTCCCACCTACTCGTGCTCAAGGACATCCGGTGCAGTTGGGTCAACCAACCTTGTTTATAAAGTGAAAATGGGGATTGTTATCTCACATGAACAACAGCCCCCGACATTCCAGGAAGGTCCTTGGGCCAGTGGAGCTCACGGGTTAGAAGCATTTTGGTTTTATAGATCTTTCAAACACTGTAATTAAAACTTAAAACATAACTTTAGCTCTCACAATTTCAACTCTCTGGACTAAATTTTTTTCCATTTGTTCTTTCAATAAACAGTTAAAGCAGTATTCCATGCAGGCATTTGGGGGGAAATATGGCATCAGTTTGGAGGCGTCAAAGATGGGCCTTGACCTCAAGGAACACAGAATCAGTACACACAAAGAAGAGAAGAAAGCAAAGAAATTAAAAAAAAAAACAGTTATATTTGTGGGATTATAGAAAAGGGAGTGGGCAAATCCCATCCCAATCCTTACGTAGAAAATAAAAGGCGTGGGTCACTGCTACAGAATGTTCCAGAGCCAACATTAATTTTTAACAGTGGCCTCTAACAGAAATGAGAGACATTTATCAGATAGAATTTCCTCGGGCGCCTTGTACTTATTAGCTGTGATAAAAATGAAGCCCTCTCACTTCCAGCACAGCTGAGACAGGGAAAATTAACGCCAACAGAATTATTTAAAAATTCATTGTTAACTCATTTAAGTAATTATTTCTGACCAAGGTAGCCTCTAAATATTGTCATTCAGCTTTGCATTTCACAAAGACCAGTGCCACAATTGGACACAGTGACTAAGGTTATTACCCTGCCAAAATATGAATAGCACTTCTAACGGGAATTAGTTTGAAAGTTGGTGCAACAGAATTTTGTATAGAGCATAACTCCTGCCTATGAAAGACCAAAGTTACATTAGAATTAAAAGATTTTAACAATATGTAGTTTTTTCCATTCTTACAGAAAAAAAAAATGCTAAAGTTGACTTCCTCCAAAATTCACTTTAGACCTGATCAAATTAGAACCCCAACTGTTTCAGCAAGAGCATTTCTTCCAAGTTATAAGTGCATCAATAGAAGCTGCTTAGTATACAATTCTCTAAAATTCAGGGTTGAATTTAATTCGTAGAATAAATTTTGGTGGTATATAAAGTCAACAAGTAAGAACTCCATTTACTTATTAAAAGTTAAAGTGACCAGAGACAGGTGGATCTCTGTGAGGTTGAGAACAGCCTGATCTACATAGCAAGTTGTAAGGCCAGCCTAGGCTACACAGTAAGACACTATCACAGTTAAAACAACAGAGTGGTAGTGCCAGAAGGGGGAGGTAGAGGCAGGAGGGGTGTCACTTAAGGCCATCCTTGGGCTACATGGCAAGAACCTACAAGCAGTAACAATGACAAGGAGACAAACAGGGCTGGTAAGCAACCAAGGAGCTCAGCGTAGAAGTGCTTGAGAACCATGCACAAGGTCCTGGGGTTAATCCTTAGTGCTGGGGAGTGTGGGGAAGCTCAGTTTGTTATCTGTGTTACCACTAAATAAATATAAGATGTGACTCCCTGAGACTTCCAGTGAAGCGAGAGAGGCTAGAGAATGTATTACATCACCAGAACCATTGATTTAGTCAATCCTGTGTGCATAATGAAACCTAACCACTAGACTTCAGAGAGGTTCCAAATGAGTGGGCACATCCGTGATTTGGAAGAATGCACACTGGCCCCTTGGGGACAGATGTTTCTGTGCCCCAAACCTCTCTAGTTCTTGCCCTGTGTACCTCTCTCTTTTGACAGTCCACTTGAATCTCTTATTTTAAGATGTACCTGGTCAGGAACATGTTGGCTATGGCTATGCATACTCATGTTGGGGCCTTAGACCTTGTTCCACTGAGCTACATGTCTGTTTTTTGAGTTAGTACCATATTGGTTTTTTTTTGTTGTTGTTATTGTTGTTTGTTTGCTTGTTTGTTTAGTCACTACCGCTCTATAATACCGCTCTTGAAATTTGGAATGGTAATCCCTCCAGCAATTTTTTTCTTTTTGATAAGGAGTGTTTTGGCTACCCAGGATCTTTTATGATTCCATATGGATTTTAGGATTGTGTGTGTGTGTGTGTGTGTGTGTGTGTGTGTTTCTGTGGAGAAAGAGATGGGGGATTTGATTGGGATTGCATTGAACTTATAAATAGCTTTTGGTAACATGGTCGTTTTCACAATATTAATTCTATCAATCCATGAGCATGGAATGTCTTTCCGTTTTCTAGTGTCTTTATCTCTTTCTTAAGAGGTTCAAAGTTCTCATTTTAGAGGTCTTCACTTCCTTGGTTAGGTTTATTCCTAGATACTTTGTTTTCTTTGAGGCTGTTAAAAATGGGAGCATGTCCATGGTCACTTTATCTGGATTTGTATTGACGGTGTGTAGAAAAGCTATTGGTGTTGGGATATTTCTGGAACAAGTCCTCTAACACCATTGACAATGGAAGAGAGATGTTACCGGTGGACCAAAATGAGGGTAGTTCCTGAAAGACTTCAGTTTGGGGTCCAGTTTGCCTTCTCATTTTATACTCTAAACCACAAGATGAGGTGTGCAAGCAAGAGGGATTTTACAAAAGTGTAAGTGACAGCCAATGCGTTGTTAAGGGCAATGACCCATTATTTTAGCTAATTCTCTGGGTCATTTTGTTCCAGATAGCAAGTCATGCTTGGCAAATAGGCAGTCAATCACTGCTTTAAGTAAATCACTAAATAAATCAACAAATCAGTATCTAATAGTTGGTCTTTTCTACTTTATTCTATTTATTGCTTTTGCAAGTTGATTCAGTATCCTGCCACATTGCTGAAATTGTTTATGATTTCTAGAAGCTTTATGGTAGAATTTTTGGAATCTCTTACATATAGTATAACATCTACAAATAATGATTGACTCTTTTTCCATTTATATCCCTTTAATTTCCTCCTCTTGCATTTGCTCCAATTAGTGATTTGAAAAGAAATGGGTATAGTGGAAAGCCTCATGTTATTCCTGGTTTCAGTGGGATTGCTTTAAGTTTGTCTCCATTTAGGATGATGTTGGCTGTTAGCTTTTATTGTGTTGAGGTATGTACCATCTAGTCTTCCATTCTCTAGGACTTTTATCATGAAGGCATGTTGAATTTTGTCAAAGGCCTTTTGCGTCTATTGAGATGCTCACATGATTTTTGTTTTTAAGTCCAATTACACAATTTGTTATATTTATGATTTTTATGTGTTGAACTATCCTTGCATTTCAGGATAAAGCCAACTTGATTATGGTAGATAATCTGTTTTGTGTATTTGGTTTACAAGTGTTTAAATAAGAATTTTTAGATCTGTGTTCATCAGAGATATTGACGTGTAGTTTTCTTTTTCTTTTTGTTGGGTCTTTACTGGTTTTGGTATTAGAGTATACTAGCTTCATAGAAGGAATTGGAAAGAAGCGTTCCTGTTTTACTCTTTTGAATAGTTTGAAACAGGATGACTGTAGATCTTTGAAAGTTTGGTAGAATTATGGGCCTGGACTTTTTTTTAGTTGGAAAGCTTTTTATTATTGCTTCAATCTTTATATTTGTTATGGGTCTGTTTATGTTGTTGATCTCTTGTTGTTTAATTTTTTTGGGGGGCGGGGTTGGCTGAATTGAGATTAATTCCTTTTAGATTTTCCATCCTAATGGAGTGTAGGTTTTTAATATATTCCCTTATAATATTCTGAATTCCTTTGGTGTCTATTATAATGTTTCTCTGTTCACCTCTGATTCTGTTCATTTGGGCCCTCTCTTCCTTTCTTTTGGTTAACTGGGTCAAAGGTCTGTCAATCTTTTTGATCTTCTCAAAGAACCAACTCTTAGATTTGTCAACTCTTTGTATTGTTTTCTTTCATTCTATTTCATTAATTTCTGTTCTGATTTTTATTATTTCTTGCCATCTAGTGAGTTTGAGTTTTGTTTGTTCTTATTTTTCCAAATTGAGTTGCATCATTAAGTGATTTGCTTGTGCTCTTCCTGGTTTTTATTTTCTAATGCAGGCACTTAGAACTATAAATTTCCCTCACAGAATTGCTTTTAATGTGTTTTGTTATGTTGTGTTTTCATTTTCACTTAGTTTCAGGAAATTTGGCTTCCTTATTGATTTCTTCCTTGGTCTCTTCGTCATTCAGCAATGGAGTTGTTTAATCTCCATGAGTTTCTGTGTTTACTACAGATTTATTTGCAGTCAATTTTAAGCTTATTGCCTTATAGTCTCCTCTGCCTCCTGAGTGCTGGGATCAAAGGTCAACATTCTTATTTTATCTTATTTCATTTTTCATGATATTAGAGATTAAATCCAGTGTGGCTTATACATCTTGGGCAAACATTCTATCATTTAACCCAAAACCCTTTTGTTTTAAATAAACGAGAAATTCTAAAATTTAAATCTAGATTTGCCCAGAAATTTGTCCCCACTCTGAAGGACTAGCCCTCTAGTCTCTTGGATTTTACCTAAGTAATTTCTGAGTATAAAAATCACCTTGGAGTTATCTAAAAGATCCAATTTTCCTCTAAACCTATGGTAGGCATGCAATCGCTGTTTAACTTGTAAATGAGGAAGCCATCCCGAGGACAATGCTGGTTCAGAGGAAGACGGGAGGGACTGGCATCCAAGGCAATGGAAGAAAGCCCTGGGATCAAAATCGGAAGCGTTTATGGAGGTGAATAATGTCCCCTGACACAATAAAGCTTAACAAGTGTGATGATCTATTTTTAGAAATTGTTTATACTCTCCCATCCAAATGTTACTTGAAATGTAACTTGTCTGCTACAAGTTAGCACAACGTGTCATAGGATCTGGCTCTAGATCAATAATAACTAGAAACCAAACATGGATACATTCATAAAGAACTAGATGGCCCTTGGGTAGGGCTTCCAGATGCTGCTCCATCAAGACAGGCGGCCACCATTTTTTCTTATTTCTGAGTTTCAGGTAATTTTCCTTAATGTGTATCAAGTGTTTAGCTCGGGTCCTGCTCCATAACAAGGCTCAGAAGGTGGCGGCCCCTTGTTTGTTATTTCTATACTGGCAACTCTGGCGTTGACGCATGCGAACTGGAGGGTTTCTGTCAGTGCGTTCTTTTTTTAGCTCTATATTTGTAAAGTGAGGATGATGGAGATTTCAACCTTATAAGGCTATCAGGAGGCTTACGTGGGATTCCATACCCGCTAAGCACTTAGAGTCTGGCGCATGGCGATCACTAAGTTAGTTAAATTGATGCTGTCGTGCTCAGGGCATTTGATGGCACACCGCTGCTGACATTTTTACAATATAAGGAAATAAAAGGAGGAGAAATCTTTGTTGCAATAGCAACAGGGTGGCAGAGACGGCTCAAGGACATTTGGCAGCTTGGATTCAAGCTATTTATAGCTAGGCTGGGAAACGAGTCCGCTGTTCCCAAAACATTGAGATGGATGTATTCCAGGCTTCTGATCCCAAAGATAAACTGCACACTCTTAACTGGTTTGGGTCTGCTGTGGTCCTGTGCATGGCCAGTGGTAAGTATGTAAATCACCTTCCTAAGGTACTGCAAGAGGAGCCTGGTATTTCTAGATCAAATCTAACCAGTTGTGCTCATGATGGCATTCCCCTGGGCAGGAACACGTTAATTCTTTTTGCTACAATCAGCTTTCCCAACTTGTTGGACTGTCTTCATTGATACAGATATATAAAGCAAATGTTACCAACCAATCAGTCTGCATAATCAAAGCACAATTGCTTTTTATAATCTCACCTTGCATTATGCAGAATGAACACATACAATGTATGCAGAGAACACTGATAATCTTCTGGCATTCATGAACAAGGGACCACATTTTATGTTGGCATAAATAAGACATTTGATATGTATATGTGCATATGTATGTGTGTACTGGCTGGTTGTGTGTGTCAACTTGACACAAGCCAGACTCATCAGGGAGGAAGGAGTCTCAGCTGAGGACACGCCTCCATGAGATTCAGCCGTAAGGCATTTTCTCAATTGGTGATCCAGGGGGGAGGGCCCAGCCCATGGTGGGTTGTGCCATCCCTGGGCTGGTGGTCCTGAGTTCAATAAGAAAGCAGGTGGATGCAAGCCAGGGTGAATAAGCCAGTAAGCAACTATCCTCCATGGCCTCTGCATCAGCTCCTGCCTCCAGGATCCTGCCCTGTTTTGAGTTCCAGTCCTGACTTTCTGTAATGATGAACAGCAATGTTGAAATGTAAACCAAATAAACCCTCTCCTCCCCAGTTGGCTTTTTGGTCATGGTGTTTCATTGCAGCAATAGAAACCCTGACTAAGACACTGTGTACATGTATATGTATCTTTTTGTGATGTAGATGAAAAAAAACCCATGATTATAAATACCCAGATATATCCCAGTTTTTCCAAAAATACAACTAATGTTAATGAAAATAAGTTGAATTAATAACAATTTTGGAGGGTTAAATTACATGAGGCCATGGTTCTGTCCTCCCCAAGTTCTATTTCCTAAGCTGAGAATGCAGCAGGCATGAAGCCAGACAGCACACAGTCACAGAAGGTGCAAATATATGTGTATTTCAGGAGCAAGATGCAGTGTATGTATCACCATGGAAACAGACGATCAGAGTTAAGTTTTTATAACCTTTCTCAGAAGTGATTCATCCTTCCCATATTCACCTACTCAGCTATATGCACACTTATTTCTCCTGTAATTATAGACACAGTGAATGTATCACAGTTGCAGATAATCCATACATCACAGGGATAACTCACATCCCCATGGTTCTACAACCTCTAAGTAATTCTGCCAACATATTTTTGTTTTATGCACTTATAACAACATCATGTACAAAAAACAAAGAGAGAGATTATATATATTATATACATGGTTTGTGAGCTGCCTACGTGGTAAGAATTTTGTAAAGATTTGTTCTAGCTACCTAAGTCTGCATAAGAAATCACCTTAAAACTTGACAGCTTTAAAAACAACATCAATTTTATCCCCCAAATCTGCAATTTGAGCAGTTCTTGATGGTGACAGCTTACATTCGGTTCACTCAGCATCATGTAGAGCATGAAAGACTTGCCTCAACATTTTCCGAGCTCCCTTGCCACATGTCCAGTGTCTAGGCTAGGGCACTGAACAACTGGGATCCTGCATTCTCTTTTGCTTTCTACATAGTTTTTCTTCCTGGTGCCTCCAGCAACGAAGCTCCGAGAGAGCCATACTCTTATGTGACAGTTTATATGTCACAATCCCAAGGATTGTATTGTGACAGAGAAAGAAAAGAGAGGAAGAAAAATCATAGAAGTAGAAATTTACCATAAGGGCAGGCACTCTTTTTTTTCTTCTTTAATCACAAGTTCATTGCTCAAAGAGTCATAGAAAAGATGGTATAAAAAAAATTGGGAAGCTGGAAAGCAAATGTACAAGACTCACGAAATCACCAGATAAGCATGGGGGGGGGCGGGTCCTAGAGGCAAGGTGGGGGGGTGAGGGTGGGGGACAAAATAAAGCAGAAAGGCCTCCAAATTTAGCAGAATCAAGTGCAGGTCATAAAACTCACTGTCTGTGTGTGCAAAGGTGTAGGGCCATCTGCTGGGGCATGGGTGGCCTCTCAGGGTCAGCATTCCTAAATAAAACCTTCTCCCTACCTCAGCAGCCATCACTTTCTAATAGCTCCTCAGATAGGGGCGGGACTTCATGAGCCCCTCCCTCATTCAGGCTGTGATTTTGGCTGGCTTGATCTCCTGCAGGTCCTGTGCACGTGGTCACAGCTTTCTGGGAGTTCATATGCACAGCAGTGCCATCATGTCCAGCAAGTACTGTTTTCCACAGACGCCCACTCTGGCTCGTTCAGTGTTTTTGTCCCATCTTCTGGGATGGTCCCCAAACTTTGAGTGGAAGGGATATGATAGAACTGTCCTATTTAAAGATAGCACCCACAGTCTCTCATTCTTTGCATGTTGACCAGTTAGTTGTAAGTCTCTGATTTAATAACATCTGCTGCAAAAAAGAAGCTTCTCTGATTAGGGTTGAGAATTCCACTAATCTATACATATAAGGATAAGACCTTAGGAGGCAGTTTTTTGTTATGCCCATTTAACAGAGTAACAGTATTAGGTTTCCCCTGGGGGGCCTTTGACCTCGGAAGTCACAGGTATTTGGTACAGTTGATGGTATCGGGCATGAGTTCTGTCTTTTTAGAGTGGGCTTTAAATCTAATCAGGAAGTGACTGGTTATTCCCATAACACTTATGTCACTATTCTACCAGTGGGTGTATCTTGCCAGTCATTATTCTAGCTCACGGGGTTTACAGATGAATAAGACGGTTGATGACTTTTCTCTCCCCATGGAATACAGAGACCCTTCCAACACCATCAAAGCTAGCCAGTAGGGATGAAGCTTCGAGGTCAGTACCAGCTTGATTTCTCCATGTCCTATGTCTCAAGTTGTGGTATCTCTATCAATAGGAGCTTGCCATCAAGTTCTGGAGGGCAACCAAGGGCAATGATAGTCAAAAAATCTCAGGTAAATGGATGGAGCTGGAAATAGTCATTCTGAGTGAGGTAGCACAGACTCAGACAAACGCCACATACAGTCTCACACATTGATGCTAACTTTGAATATTTAGATAAGTGTATTTAAATTGGGAATATCTATAGAGGTCATATAGAAACTAGTAAGGAGCCATTGGAGGGATTTCACGATGTAGAGGACAGAGCACATAACAGAACTGGAGGGGTTAAATGGGATGGAGGGCAGGGCGGAGGAGTGAGTATGGAGAGGAATGACTAACACTAAAGACCTTTGGAAAAGCCATTTGGAAACACACTACTGTAGAAGCGTCCTAAAATATATGCATACACATGTATAAGAAGGAGTGTAAATGGAGTTACCCTGTAACTGAAGGACCATGTCTTTCTCAGTCATTAGATGCTATTAAATAACAGGCCAGGTGTGGGTCACCTCCTTCACAGTTGTTGGTCAGTGGGTGTCTTAGTCACTTAGTTCATTGCTGTGAAGAGACACCATGACCAAAACAACTCCTATGAAAGAAAGCACTTAATTGGGGTCTTGCTTATAGTTCCAGAGGGTGAGTCTGCTATCATGGCAGGAAGCAGGGAGGCACAGACAGGCCTGGTGCTGGAGTTGTAGCTGAGAGCTACAACCTGACCCACCAGCAGCAAGTAGAGAAAGAAAGAGACACTGGACCCGGAGTGTGCTTTTGAAAACCTCAAAGCCCACCCCTAGTGACACATTCCTCCAACAAGGCCACACCTCCTTCAACAAGGCCACACCCACTCCAACAAGACCACTCCTCCTTCAACAAGGCCACACCTCCTTCAACAAGGCCACACCTCCTTCAACAAGGCCACACCCACTCCAACAAGACCACCCTCCTCATCCTTCTTTGACAGTTTTCATCAACCAGAACTAAGCATGCAATTATATGGGGGCGTCAATCTCATTGAAACCATGACAGTAGGGTACCATTGGTCCCCTCCACATTACAGACTATTGCCATAGCTCTTGGTTACATTCCAGTTGTGAGTGTATGTTTATTTTTTATGAGATTTGTGGAGAAATATCCACCCACTTGGACATTGCTAGTAGCCCAGGAGCAAAAATTTGCTTTTATCTTTAGATGTGCTAAAATTCTAGAATGTACCTCTAGCATTATCACTAGCACGGTTTTTGTTGGTGTTGTGAGTTTTGTATGTCCACTTTCTTTCTATGCAATGGTGAATATTGATTTTCATTGAGCCTTCAGCAAATATTGTTCATACCAAATTCCTTTGAGGTCAGTACCTCTAATTAACTAATTATTGATTAGGACTTTGGATTTGTATAAAGGACAGATTTATTTTTAACTGATGATACTTCCATGCAGGGAATGTCTCCCTCCTGATACAGAAAGGCTAGCTGAGGTGAGGCCAAGGATCACCGCACTGTTACTTAGCATGAAGTCCTGCTTAAAGTCTTCCATCCCTTGTTTCTGCTGTGTATGCTTGATAGAGCACTTACCGGTTTGCTATTGCCAGTCAGTGCAGATAATTAACTAAAGTATTTCCTTGTTTGCCAGATAAAATAGGGAGAAATGATAGAATGATATATATGGCCACACTTGAATAGCTTTTAATAAAAACCAGTGGCCACTAAAGAGAATAAGTTTAAGAAGTTCTCTTGATTATGTCATCAAATAATTTTAAAATCCCAATTGCAGCAAACTTATTTGCTGTATTTATCTTACGTTCTTCCATAAAGTGATTATTCCTAGAAAATTAATTTTGATTAAACTGTATTACAGAGAAAAATAAAAACATACTATTAACATAATTTGCTGAATTCTAAATATGTTTTTTTCCCCCACAGTGCTAGGAATCTATCTCAGGATCTTGCCAGGCATGTGGTGCTCCATTGAGCTATGCTTTCGGCTCATATGAGAGTCTGATGCACAAAACCAGAGATCAAATAAAAGCATATTGACTAAATTTGAAAGATATGTTTTCTTTATGGACAGTTTTAAGTCTTAATAGGCCTGTTCCAAACCCATTTTAGAGATCAGCCATGGGCCTAGAGAGATGGCTTAGCAGGTAGGAACATTCGATGCTCTTGCAGAGGACCTGGGTTTGATCCACAACATACACATGGCAGCTCACAACCATCTATAACTGCAGGATCCGGTACCCTCTTTCGCTTCCATGGTCACCAAGCATACTTGTGATACACACACACACACACACACACACACACACACACACACACACACACACGCAAAACACTGTCTTAGAGTTTCTATTGCTATGAAGAAACATCATGACCATGACAACTCTTATAAAGAAAAACATTTAATTGAGTGGTTCAGAGGTTCAGTTCATTATCATTTGCTGCTGGTCGCAGGAATATATCATAAGAACTCAGCTGGTTATGGCAAAGTCACTACCTGGAGGGATCAGGGAATTCCTCCAGAGGAAGCCAAATTCCAAGGAGCTTTTGGTGTTACTTGGCTTGTTATATATCAGCTGTATTCTGTTATGAAAATCATGTGTGCCTTCATAGTTTTTCCAATTAACTTTTCCCTAAGAAGGGCTAACAGTGTGGACTGATCACTCTCTGGACATACACATTCCAGGTATTTGGAGAACAGCCTCAGGAAAGGATTCCTCTGGAATCAGATATCTTCCTTAGTCACTTTCAAGGACTAACAGTGATAACAGTCCACATGCAAGTCTCCTGACTTAAGGAAATCCCACAAGGAGGCACCTAGGCTGCCTAGGTCAGGTGGACATTAAATAATAGCTTTACACAATTTAGCTCGGACCCTCCTTTCTTACCTTCCTCCTTTCCCAAACCTTCCAGATCTCCCTTTAACTGTCACCAGAGGCGTCTAGCTGTACACTAGGGACTGAACACACCTTACCCCACCCTGCAGATAAACGGCAGATAGCTTGGACAAGTAAGAGCCACAGGAAAAAAGAAGGCAGCTTTATTTTCTCCCATTGACTAGCAACTTATAGATTCTTAACATTTTCTACTAATCACGTTTAAGACTATAGTTGAGCACATAAGATCCCTCTTCTTAGATATTACCCGAATCTAGCCTTTAGAATAATGAGGATAATTCATTTCCCCATTGGTCACTTCCTCTTATCACCCCTCTGTTTGACCCTAGAAGCCTGGCTTAGCACTGCTAAGGGAATACTGCTTGTAAGGGTATATATACCAGGACTTCCAGGACACAAGGTAGGGAGAAGAGAAAAGAGAATGGAAGAACTAGATGGGTAAGAAATTGAGAGGAACAAACTGAGATGAGGAAGAACTAGATTGAAGGGCTAGAAGAGAGTACTAGAGGAACAAGTTGGAAGATGAGGAAGAGTCAGATGGGGAAGTCCTAGCTGGGTAAGAACAAGGGGAAAAGGACCTAAATGAGGCAGAATCAAGATGAGAGAATTAAGATAGAACTTAGGAGGGAGCAGTAGATAAAACAGAGAGAAATCAAGCAAGAAAGGAGCTAGGCACAGAATAGAACCAAAGCTGTGTATATAAGATGTTATGCCAGAGGAATTAAAGCAAGTGGACTATAGCGCTCGGTGTGCTGAGATTCTATTTCCCT
Source organism: Peromyscus maniculatus bairdii (assembly GCF_049852395.1). Taxonomy (NCBI): domain Eukaryota; kingdom Metazoa; phylum Chordata; class Mammalia; order Rodentia; family Cricetidae; genus Peromyscus; species Peromyscus maniculatus. Next base: position 70,763,701 of record NC_134872.1, on the reverse strand, counting down.
AAAATAGTCCTTGCCGTTAGTAGTTCTCTCTCCTGAGCCCCTGGGATGTATAATGTTAAGGCTGGTCCCGCTAATATTATACAAGAATCATTATGGTGGGACATGGCGGTGTGCAGGCGGACGTTATGCTGGAGAAGTAGCTGAGAGTCCTACATCTGGATCCCCAGGCAACAGGAAGTGTTCTGTCTCACTGGGCATGGCTTGAACATATATGAGACCTCAAAGCCTGCCTCCACAGTGACACACTTCCTCCAACAAGGCCACACCTCCTAACAGTGCCACTCTCTTTGGGGGCCATTTTCTTTCAAACCACCACAATATATACATACATACATACATTCAGGCAAAACACTCACAATAAAATAAAAATAAATACATTTTAAAATTCAGCTGCAGCAGTAGACAGTTTGCCTAAAGATGAAGTCTTTGAGTTGCCAGATTTGATTTGCCAAGGGCTTTGCCAAATGGAGCTCTAAGGCCTGCCAGGTCTTCCCAACTATTCCCTCATCAGACAGCTTTCTGATAGAATGTCATGCATTGCCATTCCTTTCTGTTGGAGTAATGCACGTTCCTCCATGTGCCAAGAATAAAATGTATTTTAAATCAATGTCAGCTGAAGTCAACACGTGCAAAAACAAAAGCCATCCCTTTTCACTTATAGTATACAGAATGTGGGTTTACACTCGTGTCTCTTGTTCAAGATATCTCACTACAGAATATCAATGTGGCATTGACGTTCAGAGTGCTTGCTCTTCAGACATGCTCAAGTGAGTCTTCAGAAATTCATACACTAAATGGAGAAAGGGAGCAGTTTGTCTATATCTACTTTGACTTTTCATCAATAGGATGAAAACAGTGAGATTTTTCTTGTGTATTAAAAAAAATTCATTTGGTAGAAGTCAACATCGAACAAAAACCATTTATGGGGATGGAAAACATACATTTTAAAATCAAGTTTTGTTTTGTTGCTCAGATTTAGAAATACAAATCTGTTTGCAATGTTGTATTTTATATATTATTTTATCAAGAGATAATAATCTCTATTTGTAAAAATATATTTCAGAAACATTTGTTTTACATAATAATTTTATCTGCACCAAGTTAACTTCTATTGATAAAACACAATTAGTGGGATATTTTAAAAACTTCAAAAGCTTGGCATTTCAACAACCATTTCAAAGTGCCAATTCTAAAGAACCTAAACTGTTAACAGCTGTTGTTAATCCCACTGGTCACTAAGATTGCTACCATAACTTTGAGCCAAATTTGAAGCAAGCTTTAATTAAATACTGGCCAGATCTGTTCCGGGATTCCCAGAAAATGGCCACAAGCTACTCTGGCTAGGTGCTTATAAAGGCAAACCCACAAGGTCACATACTTCTGACTTATGAGTTATCAAGCACATCTAGTGCAGTTGGGTCAACCAAATTTGTTTAGGGAAGTGAAAACATGTGACCTGTTATCTTTTGGAACAACAGCCTCCAGTATCTCGGAAAGTACCTGTCCTTGGGCAAGTGTTGGTTTTAGCAGCGCTCTTACCCTTCGAGGAAAAGTCACGGAACACAACAAAACCCACTAACGAGAGTTTTATTAAGGAAAGGAGAAAGGGACAGATGTGTTCAGGCCTGCTGAAAGGAGGGGGAGGGGACATGGGATCCACTTTTTAAGGACCACCTGGGGAATGCGCACATGGGCCCACGTGGCCACACATGCGCATAGATCATGTGGTCATGCCACATGCAATTTATGTGACCATGCAGTGCATGGGTTAAGTAGGACTTAGGACCCGGAAATGACTAGGTGGAAATGACTAAGTGTCCCGCTGGGGCATCAATAGGGGCATGGCTGGATTTCCTATCAGTGAGGGGCTCACAGGGTAGAGGCATTTTTGTTTTATGGATCTCTTAGGCATGGTATTTAAAACTTAAAACGTAACTTTGGCTCTCACACTGTGAGTGTAAGAATAATGTGTGCATGTGCAGTGTGTGTGCGTGTGTGTGTGTGTGTGTGTGCATGTGTGCGCGTGTGTGTTACTTGGGACTGGATCACAAGCCTTTTATGAACTAGCTAAGCTCTCTATCATTGAACTATACTCAACAGCCCGTGACATTTTAAAATGTCCATTCCCCAAATATTTATCACCCACAAGGCCTTGGATGGGAAGTTTTCAGAGACTAAGTTCTAACAAAACAAAGGAACTGGTCAACAGAGGAAGACAGAAATCATCAAGCTTCATCTATCCAGAAGAGGACTAAAAGGAGCCCACAGAGGCCAATGAAAGCAAATCAAAGAGTCACAAGGAGCCTCCAGGAGTGACTCCCCAAGAAATAACAGGTGACATCTACGAGATGATTTAAATATCTGGAGGAACACTTGGGACAAATTAGAAAAGCTATCCCTGAAAGCTATCTTAGGACACTTTCTAGAACACACACACACACCCCAGATGCTAGCTACAGTAGAGACAAAGATCTAAAAAGAAAACATCATTGCGTATGGTGTTACGGAGCTATGAGTAGAGTTTACACGGGCTGACCACATACTATCATGCAAATATATCAGAGGAATAGGAGAGGGAAAGTTGTGTGAGTGTAGGGAACCCATGCATAAGTATCTGCAGCATCTTAGGCCTCTTTGGGAGATGGTTAAGAGTGTTACATTTGCATCTTCTGTAAGTGGGAAGTGACCAGCACACTAATGCTGCAAAACCCAACATGTTATTAAGAGATACACAGATAAAGCCAAATCAGTCTGGCAAGAAAGGCGCAGGTGAGTCACCTGCCTATGTGAAGCAGAAAGGGAGCCAGGGTGCATGCTACACCTTCACAGTAAGCAATAATAACAAATAGGGAAACACTTGACTATGAAAACATAGAATCTTAGTTATAAATACAAGCACTGCTTTGAAAAAGAAAAATGTGAGAAAAATATTTTCAGGATATACTCAATCTTAATTGCTATTTAATTTTTCAATTCTACACAGGAGAGAGAAATCTTATAACAGAAACTGAAAATGTCTTGACCATGTGATGTTAAAAGTGAAAATGAACCTGTACAGCAAATCAGTGATGTTTTCAGAACCAGACACCAACTAAAGCCTGTGTACCAAGAAAAGTGAAGTTGAAATTTCATAATTATTCTTCTCCAAACCCATGCACAGAGCCTTCTCACACTAAAACATAGAAGGCCTTGCTTTGAAGAGAATAATAAACACGCAGACGTAATGTCAAAGCCTGGAAATAGGCTAAATGAAAATGCTTTCTTCATTCATCTGATTGAGGGTCATAACATTGGCTCAGACCGCATCTTTCCTTACAAGTCTGTGGTCCCAGGCAGCTTTCAAGTAAAGCCAGCCTCTGAGATGATTTCCTGCGCTGGCTGGGTCATAGGACCAATCGGAGGCTGATGTTTCTCTCCTGCGTGGAGCAGATTTCTTTATCTCAAAAGTGAAAGGCATCGGTGGAGAGTGGGCTGTGCAGTGTCTCATCCAACAGCCGTGCTTCCTTTAGTTAGAAGATAAAGGCTCCCACTTCTATCTCCTGGATGCAATTTACCCATAAAAGATTAAAGAAACCCAAACCAGATTCTTTTCACATTAAAAACGATGAAAGATGTGAGGAATTTGGCATATGAATGTTTGCAGTTAGCATCTGAAAGCCTTCAGAACACGGTGAAGACGGATCAGAGTTGGCTAGGAAAGCTTATTTTCTTTCCAGATTTGAGTCATTTGCAGGGGTCCATTTTGGCACTTTTGAGACTCCGTAGAAGACATGCAAAGCAGGAAACCATATTAAGAAGTAATAGTCAAGCTAAGGACTGGCTGGGTATGGCCTAGAACTAGTGAGCTCTCACAGTGGAATCGAACTTCACCCAATGGCTCCCTTCAGTATCTGTAACTCACATGCTCCCTGCGCCAGACTTAAAGACTGCCAAGGGACATTAGTTACACAGTGCAAATGTGACTGTTTCGTGCTGGCAAGTCTCCTGACCCAAAAGAAAGAAATTAGTAAGATTTTGCCAGATGCAGAAGGAAAAAAAATTGCTTCTTCTTGAGCTGTTTTGTAACTTGGCTGAGTTCCTTTTGTTTAGGAGGAGAGGGTGGAATAATAAAAGACTACCTCAGAAAGTACTAATTTTCCATATTTGGACTTATTCAACTGAATTTCACCAAAGCCTTTACAGTACCTTCACTCTGGGACCAAAAACCAAAGCCAAAAAAACAAAACAAAACAAAAACAAATTTGTTGACAGGAATATTAAAAATTATTTTAGGTTAAGAAGACTCCATTTTGATGTTTTCTCACACTTAACAAAGTTCAAAGTCTCAAAAATAAAAGTTAGAACAAATGTATATGCCAGCCACACACACATACTGAAAGTATGGGGACATAATCACCCACCCGACTGAGATGGTAAGACCCAATTACCAAAGACCACACACATGGAATACCGCACACAGATAAACCAAGCCCCGACTAAGATGGGAACATCCGCCCTGCAGGCTGATGGACTAGAAAAGGCGCCAATGGTCTTACCCGGCTGTGGACTCTGAGTACTGTGGTACTCGGGTTACTTCTAGGCAAGATGCTCCCACTGGTGCACAAGTGGTACGACTGTTTCCGGGGTAACCAAACACATCCTTATGGGATTTCCTGCTCCTCCCATGAGGCCTGCTTCATGGGAGGAAATACCTACCTGGTACTGCAAACCTGGGTAAAAGCCCATGGGTAGGACGTCACAGGCCCTACAGAGTAACTTTCCTGCTGATATTAAGCTAAATAGATATGTAGCCTAACTGCCTTCTAAATGTTTTATGTGTACCTGTAGACCAGTGCTATTAAAATCTGCTCTTTTTGCAGTGGGCAATAGTTAACAGAGAGACCCATCACTAGTCAGAAAATACTAAGAATGGATGACTATTGAGTGCTCAGCCCTAATCAGGACATCTATATTGCCCCCTCCAAGATCCAGGGAACATGATGGGAAATGCGGAAAGCAATATTTAAGAGGTGAAGAATGGAGAGCGTCCTACAATACACTTCCCTCTAGATATGATATAGCTCACATGCTCATGGATACACAGCAGCTATTGCTACATGAACAAGATCTGCATAAAAAATGAGACATTCAAGTGGGAGGGGCATTCACTGGGAAGCAGAAAAGGCCCTATAGTGGGAGGGGGAAGAGATGACAACAGAATGAATGTATTTATGGTACATTGCATACATGAATGAAGTTGCCAATAATTAAATTTAAGAAACCATTTTTTTTTTTAAAAAAAATCCAAAAGTATAGGGATATAATACGAGAGGTCAGATTTTCCCCCACCTTAGAGGGAAAATTGTTTACCCTAATGGCAACTCAGAGGAGAGGGCCTGAAACTAATTCTTATAACTTGCCATCACTAAAATCTTCAGACGTTTAGCTTATGACCAGGCCGTTTCTTTCTTTGGCCTAACTTTTCAGGAGATTTCACCTTAACTACAAGCCAGGCTCATCTAGATAGCCATTTTAAAATTATCAACCATCTTTTAAATAATCTGCCTTCATACCCAGAACAGGATAATTAATAAGGCTCACCGAGAGCAGGTATAAATAGTGGGGATGGAGATGGAACACACAGGTTAATTCACTTTTTTTTTCTTTAACCGAAACAAGGGTTTGCTTTGTGGTGCTGTGTAGTTGAGAATGGCCTCAATCTCATGGCCCTCTTTTCTCTGCCTCCCAGCTGCCGGAGTTACAGATGTGTGTACCACTTCCTCCCAGGTGAGCTCTTCTTCTCTTCTCTCACTGATCTCACTGCTGTCTCCTGAGAACCAAAAGCTTCCGTATGTGCCTGTGTCCTGGATGGTAACAATGAAATGGATCGGTTGCAGCCCAGCGTGAGTTACAATTTCCTCCCAGATAGCACGCCCCCAAATAAAGCCCATTTCCGTCCTGTAATGTCTGTGTTTTATTTCCTCTATACTCCAGATGTTTGAGAGACTACCACTTTCTGCCCTTTGGGTCCATACTCACCCACTTGGAACAAGCTAAGAACCTAGTTTGGCATTTTTACCATACAAAAGTCTCCCCTTGACTATTCTTCAGGGTCACAGAGGAAGTTTTGGGTCACCCGCTTTGAAGCCATTGTTGTGGTCATCACAATATTTATCTTGATAATTTACTTCCTCCAGAAGCTACAGGGGTCACCAAGCCACCATGGCCATCCTATCCCACTTGCTATTCACTGGTTTAGGCATTCTCTTCTGATACCATCCAGACCACTCTCCCCTGATGGACCTGATGTCTACTCCAACATAAAGGAGCATCATTCTTTAGCACCAGAGAAGACCCATACTTTCTTTGAAGACATGCTCATGCACAAAAGTAATTTCTGCAACTTTTCATTCATTCCAGCCTAAGGAGAAAGCCATGTTCAAAGTGTGGCAGGGCAAGGGGATCAGAGAAGAATCAAAAGAGAGCCCAACTCATCCTCCCGTGGGTGTCTTGCTGTGTAAATAGCGACTCTCTTGTGCAGACCAACGTAGCACAGGTTTTCTGCACCTCTCAGCAAATTGACAACCCAACATTTTCAGACAATGGATTCTCAGGAGCCTCACCTGAAAGATGCTTTTCTTTGGTCAGCTTGTTTCTTTGCTAGCATTTTCTACAGTCCTACCCAAGGGTTCTCACAAGCAGCAAAATAAGCCGGAGGGAGAAAGACACACAGGACAGACAGAGGCAGATATTCTAAATAGACTCTCAAGATCTGCTTTGAAAAGTTATTAGGAACTACACTATAGAAATCACTTATGGACTAGAATAGTGCCTTCATATGGTGAGCTTGTGAATGATAACTATTTGATCAATTCTTTCCATTCATGGTAGGGATTTAAAGTTTAAGAAAGTGAAATTTCATAAAATATGCAAAAATTTTACTAAAGAAACATGGATGAAGTTGGCAGATATGAACTGAAAATAAAAGTCAATACTAAATCATAAGATAGAGTTCTCCCTAACTATGGGATTTCTGGTTTGCTCAGGAGAGTTTACTTCTTAGTTGTTAATTTGTGTGTTTATGTTTATATGTATGTGGCTGCATGCATGTCACAGTGCATGCATAAAAGTCAGAGGACAACTTGCTGGAATTAATATTCTTCTAACACATGTGTCCTGGGGATTGAACTTGGGTTCTCAGGCTTGGCAGCAAGCGTCTTCTTCACCCATGAGCCATCTCTTTGGCCCAGGAGAGTTTTTTTCTAAGTAAACCATTTTCTAAAATCACAAATGAAGAATGCTAATAAACTTACTGCCAGTTACATTGTCCATGTTAAGGTCTATGATTCAGACTCCTTTAAGGGAGTCACTGAACACTGTAGGAAAAAAGAAAAAGAACGAAAGAATGCCAGATATCTGGACTTATATTGATAGGTAAGTTTTAAAAATGAGATAAACATGTACAGGCACCCACAGCTGGGAGTGCCGGGCTTCTGTGGACTTTGTTCATGGCTAACATCACATAACACACCAAGTTAGGGACAAGGGACAGTGATCCCAAGAACTGCCCGTGTCTTCCTGCACATCTGGGTGGATACCATCCCGCTTTCTTTCAAAACGGCAAAATTGGCTCCTCATATGGGACTGATAGAAACTCCAAGACTGAGCCTAATGTGGTGAGGAACTGCTAGAGGATTATCACAGGCTCTGAGGGAAGAGTAATTATGCTGAATTACAGACACATCTGCCACACACTCACTAAACTATCAGAGAGGCCAGATTTTCCTCACGTTCTACTTCTTGGATGTTTTTCAACTTTCAAATAGGCTACAGTGCTCTAGTTAATGCTTACAAGCATTTTCCTTAAATAAACTTAAAGCTTAGAAGAACGGAAATTGTTTCCTGGAGACTCCTCTTCTCTTCCTCCAGCCAGTTATCTAGCAGGAAATAAAGGTAACATTTATTCTCTGTAATATTGGAGGATTTATTAAGGCAACTCCACATAGTTAAAAACAACATGTAATGGGACACAAGTAAAGTCACGGAACATGTGGTGATACATAGATTAATAGTTGTGGGCTAATTTAAGATATAGGGCTAGTTAGCAAAAAGTTTGAGCTATGGCCGTGCAGTTATAATTAACATAAGCCTCTGTATGTTTACTCGGGGGACGAGAGTGGGAGAGATTTGTCCTGACCACCGGGCAGGCCGGGACACAGGAAATCTTCTGACTACACCGTAACATTTATTGCTACTTCCCAGAATTCTCTATGGGCATTCATCTGATAAATACCAGGCATTAATACATTTGCATAAATTAATCTGATAAAGAACAGTAGACTTGGCAAGCTTCTTTTAGCTCTAGTCTGTAAAGATGAGAGAAGGTGACTTTGTGTCTGCCACCTCACTCATTCAATGGGATTTGATGTCCAGTGTGTGCCAATCATGGCTTTAAACTGTGAGAAGGGAAGTGGAGAGATGGCTTGGTGGTGGAGAGCACCAGCTGCTCTTCCAGAGGACCTGAGTTGGATTCCCAGTGCCCACACAGCAGCTCAAAACCACTGGTAACTCCAGTTCCAGGGGATCTAATGCTTTCTTCGGGGCCCTAAGGTCACCAGGCACGCAAGTGGTACACTGAATAATAAGCCCAGCTTTATGGTGGGGTGATATTTTATTTGTACTGAAATGTGATTTTATTTGTATGTTTTTTTTTTTTTGGTTTTTTTTTTTTTTTTTTTTTTTTTTTTTTTTTTTTTTTTTTTTTTTTTTTGGTTTTTCGAGACAGGGTTTCTCTGTGTAGCTTTGCGCCTTTCCTGGAGCTCACTTGGTAGCCCAGGCTGGCCTCGAACTCACAGAGATCCGCCTGGCTCTGCCTCCCGAGTGCTGGGATTAAAGGCGTGCGCCACCAACGCCCGGCTAGATTTTATTTGTATGTTAATAAAGTTGCCTGGGGATCAGAGCTATTAGCAAGCCATAGCAGAAGTCTGGCAGCGGTAGCACACGCCCTTAATCCTGATCACATGACAGGCAGATCTCTGTGTGTTCAAGGATACCACCAGCATGGAGACACACGCCTTTAATCTCAATACCAACCATAGAAGACCTGGAGGTCTGTATAGATGGGCAGTGACGAGGAGGTCATGTGGTTGGGTTTACAACCAATGAGAAGGCAGAACAGAAAGTCTATAAAAAGACATATACACAAGAAGTAGCCCACTTGCTGAGAGGAAGGACAGCAGCGGCAGTGAAGGGTAAGCTCAGCTCTCAGCTACTGCTCTGACCTCTTGGGCTTTTAACTCTGCAATTGGCTCTGTGTTTCTGATTTAATAAGACCGTTCATCTACACAACTTAAGAAATTGAAAATAAACCATGAGAAGGCAGCAGTACAAAAAAGATAAAATCACTGTCCTCATGGTGCTCTCTTTCTCCAGAACACAATAGAATTTTCTTACAAAATTTCCATCCAGTTATAGAGTCACTGATACCTAATAGCTTTGGGTTTTTTTGTTTGTTTGGTTGGTTGTTTTTTTCCCCTGCATCAATGTAGAAAGACATTTAAGTAAATAAAGTGTGGCAAGAGTCCCAAATTATGATTTCATTTTTTTTTCAGTTGAGAAAAGTTACTGTTTCAAATATGGGGAAATTTTATCAGCTTACCATTCAGCAAATCAACCACGCCAGGCTCCTCTTCAGGATGACTCAAGGAAGAGAGTGGACTCCCTTAGCTATGAAGTGAGGGCATCAAAGTGTTCCTCATAGTCAGGCATGGCCCACAGTACTCATGACATGCATAAAGTACCACATGTGATCTCATCAACATGCTCACACCAACTCCCAAGAATCCAGAGCAACAGAGAGTGAAGAGTGTTGTAAAACTGCCTTGCAGGTGGCATGGCATAAGGCGTGGCATGGTGGAAAGTTATGCCACGCAGACACCACATCCACGTGGAAAGTTTTATTATTAAAGGGGGAGGGGAGAGAGAGAAAAAGAGGGAAAGAGAGAGAGAAAGAGAGGGAAAAAAGTGGAGGTGCACACAACCTCAAGGAAGGAGAGAGAGAGGAAGGAAGAGAGAGAAGGGGGAGGTTTTTTCTTTTTTTTTAAAGGGGACTTTACGTCACCTTACGTGATCAGGACATTGGGCGGGTCCCCAAGGGTCGGGTCTGAAAGCTAACATTCCCTAACAGGAAGTGTGCAGAGAGTAGAGAGACGAAAGGCTTGAGTCCAGAAGCACAGATTCTGGTCTCCATGGCTGCAGAGACAGTATCTCCCCGCCTCCCTGACCCCCATTGCATCTTGCTGGTCTTAAGGACCACAACAAACATCCCAGTTTCAAGAAATAACCAGAAGAACATTTTTTTTTACCTCTTCAGTGGACTTCTGAAACACTATACCCGAGAAGCCCCACACCTGGCACAGCAGGGAGAATGGGAGGACACGGAGGCTGGGGATGATGCTGTGTGCTCTGCCTGGGGCTTCCAACTGTTCCTCATGGACCAGAGCCTGCAGAGATGATGGAGATAGGACCGTGACCAGAAAAGCTCAGAGACACACAACTCAGGGTGGTCCTGCCTTCCTCTGTGAGCATAGTTTGTTGAAACCTGTATGTGGAAGTGGGCACAACAGAGGCAGAGAGAATAAATAAGCAGGAAATGAGGCTCTCCTTTGGGAGAAAAGCTTGTTTCTATCCAGGTCAGCTCAGCAACTTGGAGAGCTACTTGAGTCCTATAGTTGTTTCTCCTATTTCTCCATAAGAGAAAACTTTTTAAAAAATTAATTAAAATATAACATCATTTCTGCATCATCTCTCCCAATGCATATAAACACATCAACATACAAATACAGCCTGCTGAGTCTTTGCAGTGTTATCTGCCTGGGGATGTTTCTAGGGATGACCGCTCCGTATTGGATCCCCAATCAGGAGGCTCATCCCTGGAGGAGACTAATTTTCCCTCTCTCAGTAGTTGTTAATTGCTCACAGCTCTGCATCTAGTGATGGGGGGAACTTTGAGATTTCCCCCATCTGCACTGGGATGTCAGCTGTTGCTGGGATTATCCAGGTCTTCTTTAGGCAGCCATGTTGTTGAGATTTCATGGGTGTGGCTTCCCTGTCAATGACCATCTCACAGCAGACTTCCTGGTCCTCTGGCTCCTTTACCAAAATTGTTCCTTGGTTTCCTTCTCTTAGATTCTCTTTAGTCACTAACTCATCTACAGTTAGCATTTCCAACACCCACCTAGACTCTTCTGGAGTTCCATGGCTGCACATGCGCTGTGAGCAAAATGTCTAGTCACCCCAGGGTCATAAGTCCCACATAATCTATGTGCATTTATGACGTGGCTACATAAGCCTCTATACGCTTCCCTTGAGGTCACCTTTAACCGTGGACTCCACCTGTTTCTTCCCCTCTTTCTGCCACATTTCCTTCAGCAGGCCCTCCCATTCTCCCTTCTTTCCTATCCCCCTCATAAACTCTTAAAGTGGGTTTCATTGTATTGTTATGCCCAGATCAGGGGTACCCCCAAAAGACCACCACGGAGACCGAATCCTGTATGTAAAAGCAAAGAGCCTTTGATTTTCAAGCTCAGAACTTGGACTCCGTCCCACCCAGCAGTGAGTGCAGAGAGCCCAGAGCCCAGGCAGGGTGGTGGTTTTTTTTTTTTTTTTTTTTTTTTTTTAATGATGGCAAAGGTTGGGGTGAGGGGATTTTTAGGGTTCAGGTCCCTGATTGTCTAGGGGTACAAGGAATGTTTGGAATGTCAGGTATTTCCTCTTAGATGCAGGCACCACTGAGTGGAGTCAGCTTATGGCTTTTTTGGGGTCCAGGTGTTGCCTGCCAGAAGCTGTGTCTGGGCCTCTAAGCCTGTCATGGCAGCTGTGTGGGCGAGCTGTTTTGGTTCCCAACCCTCCCCCCCTCCAAGTATCTCGTGGTCCATTCTCACGGCCGGTAAATAACATTTACCAGATCACACGGTCAACAATTAGAGTTTTCACATTTTCTTACTGACCCTGGTAGACATATGATGAAGCTCCTTTGTATGCGTTTTAATTTAAAGGTAACTTCTTTGAGGTTCAGCAATAGGGATGCATCAAAGGCAGACCATGGTCGGGCTTGCAGAAGTCCTGCACACTATTACCCCTGCCCCTTCCAAAAATCCTTCCTGAGAGAATACTTTTTCGTGTTTATAGCTGGCTCCAGTTCTGCTAATAGAAATGACCATCTGCTGAGCAGGACTCACTGCTGCCCGGGGCCACCCTAATCCTTGATGCTAAAGGCAGTCTTAGCGGCACAATTTGGCTGTCTGGGCTGATGGATGTAAACTGTGTCCAAGTTCTGTCTTGGTGTATGATCTGGCCGTTGTCTGTTGGTCTGCAGTCCTCACACTGGAGGGACCTGGCAGGCATCTTTCTCTTCCTCAGAGAACTCCAGCTCTGGCTCTAGCCTCCTACTTCTCGCCTGTAGGCTTTCTTCAATTTCCCCAAGAGCTGGAATGCTAGATAAGATCTTGCTGTGTGCCAAGTAGCTCTGACCTGCAGTGTGCATCAGGGACCCAACTACAGCCACAGCCTTTCTGGTTTTAGAAAGGAATCCCGCAAGGAAGCCAAGAAGACTCATCTGGTGTCAGGTGGGCGGGACCAGCTTATCAGTATAAAAAGCTAATGACAAATGAAGAATTACAAAACCCTCTTAGTCATGGCTTAGCATCCATCAAGGGATGAGAGCATGCCAAACCTCAGGGGGAATCAGTTGCCCATGTCCATAGCCAGTCATACACCCACGTACACATGAGTAACACTAATTGGACTCAGGAGTATATGTGAAAACACAAGCTTTAGAAGGGGATGTTGGGAGACATGGGTGGAGTTTAAGGAGTGAGGGAGGAATACGATGAAAATAGATTGTACGCATGTATAAAATCCTAAATAAATAAATAAATAAGTTCATTGCCCTCCCCAGAGTAAAGTGGAGGGGGTGGGCACCAGATAGTCCTAATGGACACTATTTCACAGACAAAGCATTTGCGTATCATTTTAAGTCCTGGTTGCTGAGCATTTCAGAGGCGAAGGAAGGCAGGCCTCACATGGACTTTGCCCTTATAGAACGGATTCTTTCACCCCTTTCCAGAAAATTCTCTCTCATACGCAGTTCTTCATTGAGGCATCACCTGGTCCTGGAGAGTCGATTTCCTCGGTACACTTGGGATTATGACTACTGTATATTTCTGTACCCACAGGAGCTGTTCAGAAATTAAATCACAAAGGGGATGATTTCATGGTGTTCAAAAGAAAAGTCAGATGCTGATTACGGGAAGCCTTGGCAACAGCGTTCTCTCCCTGCAACATTCCTGTGCAGACATTTGCGTTGCTGGGGTTTGCCTCTTGGAATTTTCCATGTGCTAATGACAAGCTCTTAGAAAGCAATCACTGGAGAGGCATCACAAAGGCCATGCTCTGCTACCACCTCCATCATAAAACCATGGAGTGAGAGGCACAAGTGAAATCCCTCCATTATAGGTCACAAGTCGCCAGGGAGTATTTCATAATATAGTCATTGCCTGTCCATCAGCGGTGCATTTTCTAATTAATACAGAGGTGATGGTGGAAAGATTATTATGGATAACCCCTTCTGAAGCTAACGAACATTAGTAAGAAAGATGCAGTACTGGAATGACTAACCTGACCCAGGACCCATCTTCCTTAGCTCACTTACGTCAATTTATTCAGACTGATGTTAACTCTCAAAAACAGCCAGGTAACAGCAAGTGGACCTGAGAGGGTTCCCACCATCACCCTAAATACTGAAGGTTGATCATCCTTCCTCCTGCAGACAGCAGTTAATCCTGAGAAGCCCCGGACTCCTGACAGTTCAGTCCTTACATCAGATGGGATGCAGGCAGGCAGCTTCTTTCCCGTAAATGAGATGCTCTCTCACCACACCTGTTATTCTAGTCCTGGAGAGGAAGGAGCCTTGAACACCGCTCAACCCAGCTGTCCTTTCTTCTTTCCTTCCAAGTCATACAGATGTGGCCGAGCTCTGGCCCCATGACCCACTCCTGGGGTGTGGGGGGTTCCACTGTCTCTCTGAGTCTTTGTTCCACTTCTACCGATGGGCAGCAGGACTGTGTAATATTTTGTGCTGAAGGCCATAACCGAGAAGCCAAAAACAAAAAAACAAACAAAAAAAAAAAACTCCCACTGTTAGGATTCTGATGTTTCTCCAGCATGCGCAGTAACTAAGTAGGGGTATTACATCATCAGTGTGCTGCGTGTCACGCAATTAGCACATGCGTAGTGTAGCTCTGTAAGCCCACCATCGCATGTGCATGGGAATCCTTAAAGAGCTGGACACAGACTCCTCCTCTCTCTTCTCTGCTCTTTCCTCCCTCCCTCCCTCCCTCCCTCCCTCCCTCCCTCCCTCCCTCCCTCCCTCCCTCCCTCCCTCTCTTTCTCTCTCTCTCTGCACGTGCTTCTTCCCCAGGCCTGGTCCTTTTTGTCCACCCCCCCCCCCCATAAAGCTCTGATACTGGGTTTTGTTGTGTCTCATGACCTTTCCCGTCCAGTAACCAGCACTGCTTGTTATTTTTAAAACAACAGCTACTGTGAGCTTTCTATAATAAAGCTCTGGCCTATGAATTGTCTATAAAACACCATAAAAGCAACTCCTTTTAGACCATACCAAGAGCAGTTTCCAGGTTACTTGGAGTTTTTTAGAGTTGTCCCCGAGTTTGAAGGGCACTGGAAGAGCAGAGGTAAAAATCAACATTAACCACAACCTTGTACCACAGAGCCATCTCTGGCCCAGACTTCAGTGTTCACCAAACAAGACTGCCCTCGTTTGTGTGGAGAGAGCTAAGTCTACAGAGTGGGTTCTCCTAAATGGAACCTCCACATTTGACCAGCTCCTGCGAGGCGCTCCGTTCTCTGCCCTGCTGGCTGCCTCCTTGTTGTGTGCTCAATACATCTGCCTTTTCCTATTCTGAAGAAAAAACCAACACTCCAATTATAAAAGCCTGTTTTCCTTTGTGAATCTATCTACCAGCCCATGGGGGGCGCTTGGGTTTTTGAGAGGGTGGTACTTGGCTAATAATCCTTTAGGGCTGTGTGAGGCGATGCATGTGCCGAACGTCAAGAACTGCCTCTCCCCTCCCCCAAAGTGAGCTTCCAGGGAACAGCAGATCTGTAAGGCAAAAGCAGGGGAGGGACTGGATGCCAAGTTCGAGGGGTCAAGAGCTGTGTGGCACACACCACCCCATTGCGATCTATTTGTGGAAGGCATAATTTGGATCCTGTTAAAGGACAATCATACTCTAAGGAGCTGCAAAAGACAAATAGAGTAAACACAGGAGGAAAACTTCACCCAAAGAGAACGGACTTGAAAGAAGATGGGTGAGAGCCAAAAGGCAGCTCAATGTCGTCAGAATGCTCGACACAGTAGACAAGTCACACAGCTTTCTCGAGTGGCAAATCCCTGAAGAACAGGACCCTGCTCACACCACCCGTTTGCTACCCAGTGAGACACAAACGTATCCAGGAAGAGCTAAAACTGTGTCTGGAGATGAACTAGGCAAGTCAGTAAAGATAATTCATCACTTTCTGGAGTAGATACCCAGAGCTAAAAATAAGAAAGATGGTACAGCACAAGTCAGACGCTTTACTGGACGGTGGCTCCAGATGAGTAGGAAAACGACATTGTTAACTTTCTATTTATAGGACTCCAAAAATGTTTAACTGAACCTTTTCCTTAATGTTTGCAGGGATTAGCCAGACAAATGGCTAATGCATTGAGACCTTATGTTTTTGTGCCTTCCGGAGAGGAAAAAAAAAATCAACGTACCCAACCATGAAATTGCATCTGGTTTCTGGAAGTATCCAACACAGAACAAAACCATGCTGACTTGGGCTCTCCTCAAAATCACCAACACAGGGCCAAAGCTAAAAGTCTTAACACCTCACTTAATGAGATGCACCACAGTTCCCTATGGAACGAGGTCACCCTCACTGCAACACCCTGGCACATTCCAGCTTTCTTCCATGTATATGCGTGTGTCTCAAGGTCCTTGGTCATAAGATATGAATCCTAGCATAACAGAAGTGCTAGTGTGCTCTCAGCTGTGTGTACCCATAACAAAACAGCAGTTGGAGCAATCCCGAGAAACACTTTGAAGACCTGCTTGCTTTCAAAGGGGTTTGAAAAAATATGCCTCTACGGAGACTAAAGCTCAGTCCACCTTTCCTCTTTCCTTGTCCTTCACACTCTCAGGTAGGAAAGACGATGGAAGGAGGATGGATCAGTTCCCAGCCACTGATTGTACAAAGATCAAAGACTGGAAGAGGCGACAGCAAATGAGATTCCTGAAAGATGAAATAAATCTACGCGATGAAGAGCTGAGCTGGGGTAGATACGGAGAACAAAAGGAGGGTCTGTAGCAGCTGGGCTGCGAGGGGCCGATCTGGGAAACAGATCATCACAACCTCCAGAGTCCATAGCAACAGCTTCCATAGCAACAACTGGTCCCAGAAGGTATTATGGAGATGACTTATGATGATGTGTGACCATGGGAGGAGCAGGAAATAGGAATATTGGGCTAATTGAAGGCAAAGCCTCTGCTTATGTATTTGCAAAGCGTCATGTAAGGAATGGGATATCTGTGTCCCAGAAGTTGTCCTGGATACTGTGGGAGGCAAGCTGACAGATACCCACAGGAATTCCCTCCAGTACAGTAAGAAAGTGAAACACAAGAACTGCAAGAGTCTGGGTCACACAGGAATTATGACTGCTGTACAAGCTGAGCTCTAGAATCTGTGAAAACTTCACTTATTTAGGGGCTGGGTGTCTCAGCCGTTAAGAGCACTTCCTGCTCATCCACAGGACTCAGATTAGAGCCCTGGCATCCATATGGTGGCTCACAACTGTCTGTAACTCCAGACCCGGGGATTTCAAAGCATTCCGACCTCCAAGGGCACTGGGCATGCATGTGGTTGACAGACATGTAGGCAAAACACCCATATACATAAAAACAAACAAACAAACAAATAATAAAAAATGTTCTCATTCCTTGAAGGAAAATTTCACCAACTTAGCTGGGAACACTTAATTCTCAAAGTAGCACACTTGAGACTGAGTCAACTAGAGCTTCCCATCATGCATCACAACAGTGCTTTGCGTTAGTAGCTTCGTAGGCATAGGTAGCAGTGTTAACATCTTTGCTTTATTGCATTCTAATGCTCTCATTCCTTGGTTATATAAAATCTGTGTGTCCTTTTTCTTAAAAAAAAAAAAAAAAAAAAAACCAAAAGAGGTAGGGCTGCCGAGGTGACTCTATTGGCTAAGAGCATTGGTTGCTCTTCCAGAGGACCTGGGTTCCATTCCCAGCCCCTACACGGTGCTCACAACTGTCTGGGGGATCTGACATCCTCTTCCGGTCTTCGTGGGCATGGTGGGCATGTGGCATACAAACATACATTCTGGCAAATACTCATACACATAAAATAAAAATAAATAAAATCTTCAAAACAAAAACCAAAAGAGAGCCAGATATAGCGGACCATGCCTGCAGTTAGAGCTCTTCTAGAAGTTGAGGTGGGAATTATTTGAGCCCGGGAGATCAACACTAACTTTAGCTAAAGAGTGAGAGACAAGGGGATGGGAGTGGAGGTAGGGGGTGGGTGCTTATCTGCATTAATAAATCAGTCAGACCAACTTTTACATCTAGAATATTCTTAAACATGGTGTCTTATATTTTCTTCTTGTTTTTATGTGGAGAAACAGGGTGGTTAGAGCCAACAGATACTCTATGTTATTTGTGGAAATCAGCATTCCTGCCTTGTAAACCAGATTTCTCTAGGACGAGAATATGAAGTAATTCTAGAATTTCACTCTTGTTTTTCACAGTAATTTTAAATAGCTTTACTCCAATTAGGGGTACATGTAATATTATTGATATTGATGGTTCATTTGGAGGAAAAGTTTCTTTAAACAAATTATTTAATTCTAAAATGGAAGAAAGGCAGGAAGGGAGGGGAAGGAGAGAGGAAGAAAGTTTAGTTTCCTCTGACTTCCTTTTAGTTTCCTCTGGTCTTAGCTCCAGCGGCTGTCTTGGTTCTTGCGTCCCAAAAGAAAATAATTCAGGTAGGACACAGTAGCAGCCAGCCAGCCCAGAGTCTAATTAGAACAAGTGAGGAAGCCAGAACGCATCCTAGAAAAAGAACGGGCTGAGCCAAGCATCACTGCGCAGACCCTGGCGGGCCAGGGGCCTCGCTCTTCTCTTCTGCTGCGCCCCCGCCCTCTGCTCTGTCAGGGCGGGCACTTCCGAGAGAACAGCCTGCTTTCCTCAGAAGCCATTTCATCCAGCCTGTTGTAAGTAAATGTGTGGGATGCAGGACCACGTGTGGGGGTTTAAGCACCCCTAAAGCAGCAAAGCTCACTAGGGGAAAGGGGAGCCGTCTCTGCTCATGCTCAGGCTCCCCTAGAGGGGGAGTCTTGATGTTACTTGAATCTCATCCAGCTTGTACTGTGGCCTGCACAGCTCAGTCATCTACCTAACCGGGGTGGTGGGGGTGTGTGTGGGAGGGACGGGAGAGTGGGGGGCAGAGGGAGGGACAGGGGGCCAAGGGGAGGGAGGGACGGGACATACAGAAAAGGGGGATCAGGTGGGCTGTGTGCTTTGATGAAGAGGCACCAGTAGCAGCCTGGAAATTCAGTGTGTTTATTATATACCACCGAGCAAGGAGGAAGACATCGGCATGTAGACCAGTCTTTGCCACTCCCGTGGGTCTGAAGCATTGTGGTCCTTGACATGGCCATGTTCACGTCAACAACATACATTCACTCACTCAGGACTTTCTCCATGTCCCATGAGCTAGAATGGACTACCATGACCCATCATCCCTTACATTTATTTTGGGGACTCTGAGCTGGCCCATCTAGAGCTGATCACTTCCATCATCATGTTCTTGAACTGTCATACCCATTGGTCTTTAGGTCCTCTTCTTAGGGTCTACTGGTCAGTCCCTTACAGAGCTAACCTCCTGGCTAACAACAGTTGGTTGTGCATATAGCTCGGTGGTACAGCACTTGCCTAGCGTGGATTCGAGACAAATACTGAAAGGAAAATGCACAGCTAGCCGGTGAGAGGAGCTTATGGGTGTCTGCCATTTACACAGAGAGTTGTCATCCAGGTATGTGGTGTCTGAGGATTTGGAACTATTCTGGATTTCTTCCTGTTCTGAACTGGAGACTAATAAGCAGGATTCCCATCTCCACTGGTCATTATCTGGAGACATCTTGGTGTCACAGTTGGTAGTACCGATGTTAGGAGGTTCCAATGCGGTAATGCAAAGAATAGTCCCACGTCATCTGAGGAAAAATACCAGAAGCCTTGAAGCAAAATTAGCTCTGAATCAAAACAATCAAATAAAAGAAGTTCCTACTGAGAGGGGTGCCTTTCAGACTCCTTGGGGAGAAAGCCTGTGTAAAATTGAGAAAAGCTAATTAGGCCTCGGGGGTGATAAGGAAACCAAGCCCACACAGGACAAGAAAATCGAGTTTAGATATTCCTCGAGTCTGCAGTACATTTGCCAAGTTGATCTAATTATTGGGAGTTCTGTGGGTTCTGTCCTGTTGCTGGCCTGCTGGAAGGAGGAAAACTCAATTTTCGTCCACCCCAGAAATTTGGTAAGGACAGCCATCTACTGAGCTGTCCTTGTCTACTCAAAAACCGAGGCTGCAGAACGAGAAAATGCATCGTCT
Source organism: Peromyscus maniculatus bairdii (assembly GCF_049852395.1). Taxonomy (NCBI): domain Eukaryota; kingdom Metazoa; phylum Chordata; class Mammalia; order Rodentia; family Cricetidae; genus Peromyscus; species Peromyscus maniculatus. Next base: position 70,743,972 of record NC_134872.1, on the reverse strand, counting down.
GAGATAAAACAAGGCCTCTAAACCCTAGGGAGTCAGAATGTCTGCTCATTAATACCTACCACATCATCCAGGTTAAAGGTGAGCCATTGACCACACATTCTTTGTATTAGTGTGTGTGTGTGTGTGTGTGTGTGTGTGTGTGTGTATAAGGGTGAGGGTAGCTATCTAGAGAATTCCAAGTCATGCTAGGTTTGATACAAAGTGAATAGGTATTCTGATGTTTTAGGATACTGACTTTTTATTTGAATATGTGCATATATGTGTGTACATGTACATACACATGTGAGGAAGTCAGATATCAATGTTGAGTGTTTTCCTCCATCACTCTCCATTTTTTTAAACAGGATCTCTACTGAACCCGGAGCCCATGAGCTCAGAAACGCCAGCCAACCAGCAAATCTCAAGGATCTGCCTGCCTCTGCCTCCCCAGTACTAAGATTTCAAGCACTTACAACAGCAACTGGTGTTTCACATGGGTGTTGGGGATTCGAACTCAGGTCCTCACGCTTGTCCAGTGGGCTCTTTACTGACTGAGATGTTTACTAATCCCTGAGAGAGAAGTGTTTCAAAATTATTATCAGGGGTTGTGGGTTGCCTGGTTCTTTTGTTTTGGTTTCATATAGTTTAAGGATATACCCATTAGATATACACACACATTCAGAATTATGGTTTTAAAATTTTTTTAAATTAGTATACAGAGTAAAGTTTCCATATGGAGTTCCGTGTTTTAGGGGTTGATTCTCCCCGCTATCCCATATCTTTGTTTCTCTGATGCCTCCACCCACAATTCCCTTTTCTACCTTCGTATAGTGTGTGTTCTTTTACCTTCCCACCCACTCATTCCTCTCTGCTCACTTAAAATCTCTTTCCCCTCGTGAGCCTCTTTCTAGTTCCTTGTCTCTAACCGCATGCCTCTCTATATTTATATGTGACTATAAATTAGAAGCCAGGATCCACACGTGCTAGAGAACACACACCACGTGTCTTTCTGAGCCTGAGTCACTACACTTTCCAGTTCTGTCCATTTTCTTGCTAATTTTATTTTTCTTTACAGATGAATAAAATTCCATTTAGCATATATAGATCACATTTTCATGATCCTTCATCTGCTGGTGGGCATCTAGGCGGGACCCATTTCCTGGATATTCAGAACAGAGCGGCATAAACACAGATGTGCACGTATCTCTGGGGTAGAGTACAGCATCCTTTGGGCATATGCCGAGAAGTCACACAGCCGGGTCACGTGCTAGTTCTACATTTAGTTTTTGAGAACGCTCCATGCTGATCTCTGTATAGTGACTGTACCAACCTATATCAACAGTGAATATAGATACCTCTTTCCCCACATTCTTGCCAGATTTTGTTATCCTTTGTTTTCATGATAGTCATTCTCATTGTGGTGAAATGGAATCTAAAAACAGTTTTAATTTGCACAATGGAGAAGGCTATTCAACATTATATATATATCTCGGCTCTGCCAGCTGTCAACTTGACATATCTTGATAGAGAGAATCCCTCTGTGGTATTGGACTGCAGCATTTTATTGACTGACGGTTGGTGTGGGAAAACTCAGCTCACAGTGGGGCTGCAACCCCTGGGTAGGTTGTTTGGCTGAGAGAAGAAGGAAGGCTGGGGAAGCCATGGAGAACCAACCAGGGGTCATTCTTCCTTTGCTTCCATGTCAGGTTCCTGTCCTAGATTCCTGCCCTGTTTTCTTTTGATGATGGACTGTGATGTGGAACTGTAAACTGAAATAAATCTTTTCCTCCCCAAGTCGTCTTTGGTCATGGTGTTTTATCACAGCAACAGAAACCCTAACTAAGATGTGATCGTTAGTGTTTCTCCTTTTGAGAACTGACTGTTCAGTTCATTGGCCAATTTATTAAATTGGAAGTGTTGTAATTTTTGGTAATTAATTTTCCCAGTTCATTATATATTCTGTATATTAAGCCCTTGCCTGAAATACAAGTGGCAAAGATCTCTCCCATCCTGCATGGTGTTCTCCCTCGGTTTACAGTTCCTTTGTTGCATGGGAGATGTTGAATTTTGTGTAGTGATATTTATCCTTTTGTGTTTTTTTTTTCTTATTTTATTGGGGTCTCTTGGTTACACCTACGTTTTCAAATACTTGCCTAAATTTAGCAGTTTCAGAAATTCAGGTTTTAAATTAATTTCTTATATCCAATTTGAGCTGGTTTTTATGTAAGGTGACAAATAAGTATATAATTTCACTTTTCTAAATTAGGATATCCAATTTTACCACCATTACTTGTTGAATGGCATATCTTGTATTTTTTTTAAACTATGTCAAACATTAGGTTGCCATAGCTATTTGGGCTTATTTCTGGTTTCCTATTATATTCCACGGTGTACATGTCTGCTTTTGTGCCAGTACTGCACTGTTTCTGTCGCTATGGTTCTGTAGTGTAGTTTGGGGTTATGCTGTAATACTTTCAGTAGTGTTCTTCCTCCCTAGAATCTCTTTTGCTGTTCATGGTCTTTTGAGTTTCAATATGAATTTTCGGATTTTTTTTCTAGTTCTGTAATTTTGGTGGAGTTTAATTGAATCTGTAGATTACCTTTGGTGATATAGCCATTTTCACAATATTAATTCTGCTAATCCTGGAGCATAGACACTCTTCCTATCTTATAGACTGTCTTCAGTTTCACTTTTCAGCATCTTAAAATTTTCATTGTGAAGGTCTTTCTGCTCCTCGGTTAGGTTTAGTCTTGGATCTTTTGTTATATACATTTGAAGCTATTGTGAACGGGATGCTTTTTCCTATGTTTTTCTAGGCAAGTTCATTAGTGCTATTCAGAAAAGCAATATTTATTTGTGCATATCAACTTTGTATCTTGCACCTTGGCTGAGAGTCCTTATCAGATATAAATGTCTTCTAGTAAAGTCTGTAGGGTCTTGTAAATATAAAATAATGCTACCTGCAAACTAGAATATCTTTTCCTATTTCTGTTTGTATCCCTTTTATATCTTTCTCATGTCTTATTGCCCTACATAAGACTTTGAGCAGTATATTTAACAGGAGTAGAAAAAGGATCTGACCTGAGGCTCACAGGCACAGGAGGTTCCACAGCTCCTAGTTGAAGTTACAGACCCACATAGGAGGCCTGAGATGATCCTGGTAATGGCTGCCAATGATAACTATTTGAAAAAATCCACAGAAAATGATCTTAAAGTATAATTGGAGCTATGTCAAAACAAACAAACAAAAATCAGATATCAAGACATGAATGCATCCCAAAGGTAAACAAAAAGAACTGAAAAAATGAAAAAAGTCAACCTACAATTTTAAAATTGAATTCAATAGAGAATTGCCGAGGAAAAACCAAATTGAATTGATGCTGTACATGAAATACTTAATATGCCAAATCAAAAGCTCAGTGGAAAGACTTGTCAACAGAATAGATTATGTGGAAAATGGTATCAGATCTGGATAACAAGGTAGAAGAATTGGATCATTCAGTAAAGGTCAATGAGAAAATTTAAAACTATGTTAATGGAATATGGAAGTGTTCTGGGATACCTTGGAAAGACCAAATCTTCAAGTTATGGGCATAGAAGGAGAAGAATAGCATGCTAAGAACATAGAAAATACTTTCAATAAAATCATAGAAAAAACAATCCAAAATCTAGAGTAAGAGATGCCAGGTAGGTACAAGATGCCTATAGAACACCAACTAGACTGTACATGAAGAGAAACTCCCCAAGACATATTATAGTTAAAACACTGAGAATAATCTTCCCCAGGGTGTGTTGGTCATGGTGTTTCATCCCAGCAACAGAACCCCTGAGACAAGAGACAAAAGGAGGGTATTGAATGCTGCAAGACAGAAAGGGTGAGTCAAGTACGAAGACTAGCACCTGATTATTCAACAGAACAAGTAAAGACGGAAGGTCCCGAGAAGATCCATCCCAAGCTCTACAACCTAGACTATCGCTTAGAACTGAAGGAAAAATAAAGACTTTCTGTGACGAAAATAGACTGAAGGAATTTATGACCACTGAGCCAGCTCACTAGAGGATATTGGAAGGGATATGTCGGCCTGAAGAGAAGGATAAATACACTAAAGATGTTCTAGTGTTAAGTAAATCATACCAAAACAAATAATCAAGGGAAGTCTGAGAGTACATTACAAATTCAGCAAAATAACAGAAATCCATACACATTTTTCAATAACAACTCTGAATATTGATGGCCTCAATAAAAAAAAAAAAGGATACAAGAACTAGAAGACTGAATTAGAAAACAAGATCTATGTTTTGACTGCTCCAAGAAGCCCACCTCACCACCAAAGATAGATACCACCTTCAGGTAAAAGAATGGAAAAGGCTACTTCAAGCAAGTGGAACTAAGAAACAAGCACATACAGCTGTTCTAATGTCTGGACAAAAAAATAGACTTCCCCCCGCAAAATAGAAGAGATTCTTATCAAGGGAACAATTCTTCAAGAGGACATTCAAATTCTGAATGTATCTGCACCAAATTACAGGGCATCAAAGTTTATTCAGGAAATACTGCCAGATGCAGCTGGCGAGTCTACCTGATCCTTGGCTTTCCTTTGCAGGGAGACTTAATTATTGCTTCAATTTCACTGTTTGTTTCACATCTAAGTTGTTTGCATATCCTAGTTTTAATTTTGGTAGATCATATCATACTCATTTAGACATTTCCTTCAGGCTTTCTAGATTTTTGTACATGTTCAAAGCATCCTCTGACGTCTTCTAGATTTCATCAGGATCTATTGTAACTCCTTTTGTATTATTAATTTCATTAACTTTTGCTGGCTAGCTTCTGCCTCAGTCTTTATTTTTATCTTGCCATGTGCAGTATTTGAGTTTGTCTTCTTGTCTTTCTGAAGTCTGGAAGTACATCATTAAGTTATTTATTTGAGATGTCTGATTTTTTCATTATTATTAAATTAAATTCATCATCATCATCATTATTATTATTTTTTTGTGTGTGTTCACGCACGTGCGCGTGTGTGCATGCATCATGAATGCCGCAGCACATATGTAGATGCAAGAGGACAAAGATGTGGATTTGGTCTTCTCTGTCCACTGTTGTGTGGCTCCTAAAAGCTGAGCTCTGGTCTGGAAACTGAGCATCAGGCTTGTACAGCAAGCTTTTAGCTGCTGAGCCTTCAGGCTGTTCCCTCTCTGGGTTTTGTTTGTCTGACTGTTGTTTGAAATTAGAGCTCTTACAGCTACGATCTTTCCTCTTAGCAGAGCTTTGGCTGTTCCCCAGAGCTTCTGGTCAGTTATTGTTTTCCTTTGATTATAGGCATTTTTAAATCTCCTGCCTGACTTCTTCAATGATGCACTGTTCACTTAAAAATAACTGTTTGTTTTCCAAGGGTTTGTCTAATTTCTGTGGTTATTCTTGTCGTTGATTTCTGGCTTTATTCTACTGTGGTCTGATGGGATGCAAGGAATTATTTTGATATTTTTGTATTCACAAAAGCCTACTTTTTGGTCTTTAATATGACCAATTTTAGGAAAGGTTCTATGAGCTGCTGAGGAGAACACACATTCCCTGTATGTCAGGTGGAATATTCTGTTGATATCTATGAAGTCCAGTTGATATCTGGTATAATTCAGCCTTGCAGTTTCTTTGTGGAATTTTAATTCAGACTAGAAATGAGAACGTGGTTTTGAATTCTTCTCCCACTGTTTCTGTACCAGAATGTATGCAGCCTTTTGTGCCTTTTAGCATTTGTTCTATGAAGTCAGGAGTGCCAAGACTGAGTGCATAATCATTTGCAGTGGTTATATATTATTTATTAATTGTTCTATTTCTTAATATGTGGTATCCCTCTTTATTTTGTCCGACTAGCTTTGGTTTGAGATCTACCTTATCAGATAAGTAATATCTAGTCCAGCCTGCTTATGGATTCCATTTGCTTAGCAGGTTGATTTCTAACCTTTGAGTCAGTGCTTGTCACTTGTGTGAATTTGTGGGAGACAATAAGTAGTTCAGTCTTTTAAAAAAATATATCCAACCAATTAGTTAATTGGTTAAGGATAATTTCATTTAAGGCTATTAGTGAGAGGTATTTTCTTTTGCTGATGTTTTTGTTAGTTGGTTTATTAGTATTTCTTTTCTTCCTCCATTGCTAGTATTAGAAGTTTACTGTGTTGGATGTGATTAATCCTTCCCAGATCTCTTCTGTTTATTTCTCCCTGTGGAATGTAGTCTTTCCTGTGTTCTCATGGATGAATGCTCCAAATTCTTCCTCTCTGTACAATGTTCTCGAAAGCAAGTTCCATGACCCTTAGCCTGGTTGTCATGACTTGCCTTACTGTTTTCTTGTCCTGAAATGTTTTTATTTCTCCAACTCAGAGACAGCTTTGCTGGGTATAGAACTCTTAGTGCACAGGCATTTACTTTCAGGGCTTAGACACCCTCCCCTCTCCCTGCTGGAATATTGACTGGCCCATCTTGTGCAGGTTTTGTGTAGGCAATTACAAAGTGCTGTGAGCTGGTGAATGCAGCAGCGCTGTCAACTCCAGAAGACACAGATTTTGCAGCTCTCTTTCCCAATATTTGGCTCTTAGGCCCTTTCTGTCCTCTTTTATACGACGATCCCTAAGCCTTGAGGTGGGGTGGGGTTGAATATTCCGTGGTCACTTATTCTCTATACTTTGAACAATTGTGAGTCTCTATAGTAGCCATCGTCCACAGCATAAAGAGGCTTCTTCAGTAAGGGGTGAGAGGTGCACTAATTTATGGGTAGGAGGATAAGTACTTATAGGGTGGTTTGATACTGTCTCAGTAGCTAAATAATAGCAGTAAAATTTCCTCTGGGACCTACGACTTCCCCTGCCACAGGTCCTTGGCCAGGTTTGTAGTACCAGGCATGAATTCCCTCTTGTGCAGTGACTCTTAAGTCCAACTGAAAAGCTGTTAGTTGCCCTCATAGCGTTCATGCCACCATAACACGAGTGGACATATGTTGCCGGGCTGGTCATTGGTCACTCCTAAGGTTCACATCAGGGTAAGACTGTTGATGAGTTTTCTCAATGAGCAGCCTACCAAGCACTTTCTGGGCCCATAAAGCTAGCCAACAAAGAGGGAGCATCTAGGTCAGAACCAGCTTGGTTTTTCCATGTTCTGTGAAGGAAGTGTGAGGTGTTTTCAGCGATGTGGATTTACCCTCACATTCTGTTGGCTGATCAGCAGCAATGGCACTAACTAGCCTGTGTTGTTTGGGGAGTCTCTGGGACCCGTGTGACTGACCAATAACCTGAAGGAGGTATTCGACACCTGTACTGGACTTTTTGTTTCATGAGCTTGGCTTCTGGAAGGGCCATTGTCCCTCCATGTAAGGTAACGCCAATCAAACTCAGATAGATAGACATTTGGATGTTATAAAATAGTAGGTTTCCGTATGTGGATTCTCCAAGCATTTTTTCCTTTTTAAAAAATTATTATTATTATTTACATTATTTACATATTATATTATTATTAATATGTGGTGTTTGTCCAGATCTGGGCTATCTTAGTGTGTTTTTCCCCCCAGTTAATCCATTTATGTGCAAATTTCATTTTTCCTTACAGCTGAATAAATTTCCACCGTGTATGCCCAGCCCCTTTTCATTGTCCATCCATTTTTTGGATGGACATCTTGGTTGTTTGCTGGTGGAATAGAGTTTCTGGTGAACAGGGCAACAAGCAGCATATTAAGCAAGTATCTCTGTAGTAAGAGACAGAGTCCTTGGGGTGCGTTCCCAGTAGTGACAGGACTGGGTCTTGTGGTAGATCTTCACAGAACTCACAAAAAAAGGTGTTATTCTTAAATGTTCAACTCCTTAGTAGTGAGGGGAATGTAAATTAACACTGCTTTGAGATTTCATTTTTACCTCTGTCAGAAGGACTATGATTAAGCAAACAAATTTAAAACCAAGGCTGTCAAGAACGTGAGGAAAGAGGAACACTTGTTCACTGCTGGTGGGATTGCAAACTGGTGTGGACGCTATCTCTGAACATCAGTGTGTCGTCTCTCTTTTGGTTAGTTTGACTGAGGGTCTGTCAAGCTTGTTTATCTTCCAGAGAACCAACTCTTCCTTCCATTGTGGTCTTTGTTTGTCTGTGCGTTTCCATTGCATTGATTTTTGCCCTGATTTGGTCCCTTCTCCCTCCCCCCTCCTTCCCCACTTCCTCCCTCCCTCCTCCTCCCTCCCTCCCTCCTCCTTCCCTCCCTTCCTTCTAGTGCTTTTTGGGCTTGTCTTGATCTTATTGTAACAAACTCCTAATTTTAATTAATTAATTTTTTGTGTGCTTTCTGATTGTGTGTGTGTGTGTGTGTGTGTGTGTGTGTGTGTGTGTGTGTGTGTGTGTAGGTAGGCATTTAGAGTCACACATTTCCCTCAGAGGACTGTTTTCTTTATATCTCAGAGTATATTATATTCTCATTTTCATTTAATTCCAAGATTTTTTTTTTAAAGTTTCCTTCTTAGTTTCTTCAATGGCCTGTTTGTCATTCAGTAGTTTGTTGTTTAATCTCCATATTTTTTTGGTGTTAATTTCAAGCTTTATTCTATTGCCATCAGGTACCGTACAGGGTGTTATTTCCAATCTCCTATATTTATTTATTGATACTTGCTTTGTGTCCTACTAGGTGATCAATTTTGGAAAAAGTTCCATGGTGTGGAGCGCACAGCCAGTGGTCTGTATGCTGTTCATCAATCACGATGTTCACAGATTTATCTTCTAAATATGCTCAGTTTATTCACACAAACATTTCTTATAATACATCACATGAATACAAACGTTAAACATCTCATCAAGTGGGAACAGTTACAGGAGGATCTCTGTGAGTTTGAGGCCAGCCTGGTCTACAGATCAAGTTCCAGGATAACCGGGGCTGTACAGAGTGACCCTATCTCAAAACAAAAACAAAAACAAAACAAACAAAAAATGCAAGGGAACAGTTATTTGGACAGAAAACGCTGCCGTAGGCTCCACTTCAGAATCTTCCTCAGTGAGAGTGCTTTAAAAGCTTTACGTGCTCAACCCACATACAGAGTGACGTCCTTCATCTGTGGCAGGCCCACAGAACGGCACCAGCAGATGTCCAGGAGGTCCTTGGGTATGGTGGCCAGCTGCTAGTGCTGACAGGTGGGCATGTGTGAGCTCAGTAATCATGCTGAGGCTCGGGCCACACACAGAGGCCAGTCTCAGAGTCCTCTTGCCAATGTATATCAACAAGTCCCAGCAAGTCTCACGCTGTGGGAGAGAGTCTGACTTGAAACCCGATGCAGCAAAACTGTTGTGACTTGTCACTTGTCAGCATGGCTGTTTCTTATGGTTTTCATGTGACAGGTCATTAATGCCACGTGCTAAAAGCCATCCATTGAAGAATTTTCACAGAGCCAGGGAATACAGCTCAGTGGGAGAGTATGCATCCTTAGTATGGAGGAGGCCCGGGGGGGGGGGGGGGGTTCCTGCAACACCAGTTGTATCTAATATCTGACCAGAGATCTGGCATACCTTCTGCCTCAACGTGCTGAGTGAGAAGACAGCATGGTTCCCAGCACAGAGGTGCTAAAAGAATGCAGATTCCGGTTAGTCCTAATCGAGTGGGTGCGGGCAGAGGAGTCAGAATCTTCCATATGACTCCATGACTCTTTTGGCTTTTTTTTTTTTTAAGGATCAATAAAAAGTGACAAGCAGCTCAGTATGGATGGGTGGTATTTCTAACCTATGAAAAACTCCATCTCAGCGGTTGTTTGTAGATTACCATCCAATCACAGGCAGGCTGTTTCACAGCTGCTGTGAACCCTCCTTGCAGAATGGCCTCAGCATTTATAAAAACCCTTCGGATGTGCTTTGAAGTGCACAGAACAGCACCTCCTCATGAAGTGTTTTGTACGCTTCAGATTTCTAGAGAGCACAGTGAAGCGTTTCTTGAAGAGGAAAGGAAGCCGAATGGTGCAGCCGGAAACCAGCCAGAATGCCCACAGGAGCAGCAGAGGCCACAGGGGAGCTCAGCTTTATAGAGAAATACTTGGCTTTGGTGGATAATATGTAAATGCTATTTAGGATTAGACTGAATCATGGTTCTGGGGCTCGGGGGAGCTATCCGATGCCCAAAACCAGCAATCTTGGCTTACGATTAGCCACCTCTTATCTGAGACACAGAACTTAAGTCTCTCAAGATCAAGGATGGCCTTGGTCTGTTTTCCGTCAGCTAGAAAGTGATTCTCCAATTATAACTGTCAGTGCCAGATGTATAGCTGTAAGGATTATGTCCTTAATTACGTCACCAGCCTGCGACGGAGTCCCAGCCTAAAAAGCGGGCGCGCCCCCTCTGTGCTCTCTCTTTCTGCACTCTCTCCATCCGTATTCTCTCCCCTCTGTGGTGCGGTCTTTCTTTTCCTTTCTTCCTTCCTTCCTTTCCTTCCTTTCCTCCCTCCCTTCCTTCCTTCCTTCCTTCCTTCCTTCCTTCCTTCCTTCCTTCCTTCCTTCCTTCCTTCCTTCCTTCCTTCCTTTCTCTCTCTCTCTCTCTCCCTCCCTCCCTTCCTTCCTTTCTCTTCCTTCCTTTCTCCTCTTTCCTTTCTTTCTTCCTTCCTTCCTTCCTTCCTTCCTCCCTCCCTCCCTCCCTCCCTCCCTCCCTCTCTCCCTCCCTCTCTCTCTCTCCCTCCCTCCCTCCCTCCCTCCCTTCCTTTCTCTTCCTTCCTTTCTCCTCCTTCCTTTCTTCCTTCCTTTCTCCCTCTTTCTCTCTCTCTCTCTCTCTCTCTCTCTCTCTCTCTCTCTCTCTCTCTCTCTCTCTCTCTCTCTCCCTTTCTCTCCCAATAAAGCTCTAGAAAGGTACCCATGGTTCGTGATTCTTCCGTCACCCATACATCCAGCACTCTCTTCCGTCGGCAGAGGCAGTCCTTTGTGCCCCCCCATATCTCTCCCCCCTCTCCCTTGTTCCCTTCCCCTTCTCCCTCGCCCTCTGTCTTTGTCTCTTATTCCCTGCCCTTTGTCCCTCCAGGACCAGTAAATCTCCTTTGTGCTGAGAACTTGATCTTGGGGCATTTTGTGACAATAACGGTCCCTTCACTTCCTGTCCTGTGTGTTGGCTCTTCCTAGTGCACCCTGGAGTAAATTCTGTCTTGTCCAGATACTTCAATTGGAATGGTGGTCTCTTTCTTTTCGAACCCCCAAGAGAGTGCCACAGTAGTAAAACAAGATTCCTATGAGGTTACAGATGACTTTGCTCAGCACAGAAAGGAAACTCATTTGTTGGGTCTGCCTTGCCTTGGGCAAACAATTCCAGGAAAGACACTACAGAGACATGAGGGCTGGGCTATGGCTGCAACGATTCCCTTATTCCCAAGCCCCTCACCCTGCCTTTAGAAAGGGTCACAGCCAGCTTTCTCTCCCCCTCCCCCCCAGCAGACCCCTCAAGTTCGAATGGAAGAGAGGCCATCCCTTGTTGTGTGTGCTAATAAACACAGTCCAGTCTATTTAAGGTCAGACCCTGGTCACCTTCCCTCCTGTTGTGTGACAAAACTTTCCCTGGGGAGTGTTGAACTCCTAGCCACTCAGCAAGTAGTGCAATCACGTAATCTATGCACATGCATGGCGTAGCTACGTAAATCCATATGTGCAGAGGCGGGGAACCTATAAAAGTGGGTTCCACCTATTCCTTCTCTCTCTTCCTGCACGATCATTCCATAGGCCTATGCACACCTTTTCTATTCCCTTCCCTTAATAAACTCTTATAGTGGGTTTTATTGTGCCTCGTGTCTTCTCTCATATGGTAAACAGCGCCGCTTAATAAATAACAGGGAGATGCAACACAAATGTCTACTCACCACAACAGACCAAAGTATGGACAATACCAAAGTTCAACTTGGTGAACCATGAGTTTTATTGGTGTTACTTACAGGTATATGGGTGAATGGTTACTTACAGGAGCAGAAATGATTCAAAGACAGATGCATCACCAAAGCCCACCCCAGCATGGGTGACAGCTCACAAAAGATGGGAACCTGAAGCACACTGCACAGCCTGCATCCAGCTCAACAGGTTGGAGTGTTCTTTCCCAGTGACTCAGTTGGTCTAAACCTCTCCCAGGGGCTGGTTCCTGCTTCTTGCAGGCAGCTGGTCTGGTCTCAGTCTTTGCAGCTTGGCTCACTCTTCTGAGAGGAACTTTCAGCCTTTATTGCTTACTCTACAGAGGGGCCCAGTGAATCTGCCTGACTCCAGGGACTTCCTGAAGCTAGGAAGTTGTTTAAGTTGTTTACTTTCTTGCTTAAGGAGCTTCCGTGAAAGAATGTTTCAGTCTTGGAGGAAGCCACAAATACAACACCTCCTGCATGTCTTCACCCTCATTATATGACACTAGATTTGAGAAAAATCCAAACAGGAACATTGAAACATGGGTGGACACCAACGCTGCTAAGATAAATGTCACCTTAATGAGACTGGATTAGAGAGCTGATAAAAATGACAGAACTGAAAAAAAAATCTTAGAAGAAATTCACATACAAATTGTTAGGTAGCTGGGCAGACATTAGCAGGCCTGGAGACTGTTGGGGTTGGACCCCTATTTCCACCTGTTTCCCTGGTAGCACTGAACTGAGAAGGATCAGCTTTACCCTTAGTTAAGATTTAAAATACCACACGCAAAGGTTACCAGGGCTCCATTAAGGCCCATAAAAGGAAAGAGATTTCCTGCTATACAGAAAAATGGAATGAGTTCTACCCCTGGCCCTGGGGAGGGGGATACGATATTCTAAGTTGCCCCAAATATAGTCTTCTTCCCCTTTAAGATCCAATTGGGCTTGTCAATCACTTGGTCAGGAGACCACCCCTCAGGAAAGCAAAAATACCAAAAGAAATGCTAAGGCATTGGAGGGAATAATAATCTGAATGAGACAATGTACTCCACCCCCCCACAACCCCCCCACCCCTACAAGGTTTCTCCGTGTAGTTTTGGTTCCTGTCCTGGAGCTCGCTCTGTAGACCAGGCTGACCTCGAACTCAGAGATCCACCTGGCCCTGCCTCCCGAGTGCTGGGATTAAAGGAGCGCCCGCCCGCCCCCCCCCCCCCAAATGTACTTATACATACCAGGAGAAGCATAACTTCCCGCCCCCACCTCTTCGGGGCAGTTATCTGTTGATCCTCACCAAGGCTCCTCACTTTCCTGACTCAGAAAGTGTCACGTGTCCCCTCCCTGGCCCTTTGTCACAGTCCCTGTTCTATTGCTGTGGAGAGACACAGAGGCGACTCTTACAAAAGGAAGCATCTCGTCGGGGACGTGCTTAGAGGTTTAGTCCATTATCATCAGGGTGGGGAGCATGGGAGCACACACAGCTTTGGAGTAGTAGCTGAGAGCCATATCCCCATCTGATCCGAGGTTGGAGGGAGGGAGACGCTGGGCTTGGCATGGGCTTTTGAAACCTCAAAGCACCCCCCCCACACACACACACAGTTCCTCCAATCCTTTCAATAGTGCCACTCCCCCGTGACTAAATATTCACATCTATGAGGCTACTCTTACTCAAATTACCACACTTCTCTATTTTTTTAATAGTTGCCAAAATCCTAAGCATGCTTGTCTTTACACTCTGGGCATCTGCACTTCCTCTGAGGTACTACTTCGTGAAGGGTTAAAAAAGGCCAGTTAGAGAAAACTCTGGCCCTGAGACCAGAGCCAAAGAAACACACCCTGCCCCTAACCAACTCAGGAACTGAAATTCAACCCAATCACTGAGCATGAACACCAACCAATCCCAGAGCATGAAACCAACCGATCGCTGAGCATGAAAGCTACCCATCTGTGCACTTGTTTCAAGCTCAGGAATTGAGATCCTAACAATCCCCCACCCTGAGAATCTCCGCCCCTAAGAAATCCTATGTAAGCCCTGTACCTGCTCAGTTTGGGGCCGCACCTTTTCTACCCTGGCAGAGGCCGCCACTCTTCTAGGTTCCTCCCTTCCAATAAATCTCGAGTGAAGTTTGTTGTAACGGCTTTCTTTTGCTAGAGGGGAGTGGAGCAGAGATGGAACAACTTTCACTAGAACAGAGAAGAGTTGCAATGGCTCTTGCTGGAGCAGAGTTACAACAGCAACACTTTGGCTGGGGAAGCTTTCCCTTGCTGGAGCCAAGTGTCACATTCCTAGGAAGCACCAGAAGCCGGGCTCTGTATTTTGAGGGAAAAGGGAAAATAAAAAAGTAGGGAGAACAAAGAGAAGAGAAGGGCTGTGTGTGCAGGTGTGTGTGTGTGTGTGCAGGTGTGTGTGTGTGTGTGTGTGTGTGTGTAGGGGGGTGTTCTGTGCTCAGGACCAGAGTGCTCAGTACTCAGGTGGAGAAAGGAAACTCCCAATGGATTGAAGAGGTAGGATGCTTAAGCCTTCTCTCGACCACCTTAAGCCACCCATCTTCTTCAAAAAGCTTATTTTACCAGTTAAGAAGACCCTAGCTTTTTAAATTGTTGTTACTTTATGAGTGTTTGCCTGCATGTATCACGCATGTGTGATGCCCGACAAGGCCTGAGGAAGGCACTGGATCCCCTAGAACTAGAGTGACAGATGGTTGTGAGCTGCCATGTGGGTGCTGGGAACTAAACCCAGGTCCTCTGCAAGAGCAACGAATGCTTTTAACCGCTGAGCCATCTCTCCAGCCCCAAGACTCCTTACCTCTTTAACAGGGGTAGTTTTCGACAGATGAAAACAAAATCATTCCTTTAAGTTCATCTTTAAAATAAAGACCCGATTTGTATAACACACTGAAGGAAGAGCCCTTTCAGCTTCCTTTTTAGATGTGTGTAATCAAATGCACGAGCTCCCACATCGTCTCATGGTCAGAATTATCTTATCCACGCCTCGACAAGAGGGCAGAGGCACTGTAGACAAGGGACCAACTCTCACCAATGATACAGCAAGCATGAAAAAAAAAATAATAAGCCTCTCTCCATGTACCTGAACAGCAACACACTACCCTTTCCTGAACTGTGTTCAGCCAGAGAGGGTGCTGTGATCCGTCATGCGCAAAGGGGCCACCTGCCATCCCTCTGATTATATATCCTCCTGCTGTTTTCTTACTTAGAAAAACAAACGAAAAGCTCACACAGATGGTAGAAAATTATCACAATACTATTGATGAGTCATCTTGTTGGATGGCTCACTTCTGTCCATGCTTTTTAGTGATTCATCATGATTCCATGAGGCCAGGACCACCGCAGCCTAAGTATCCTTAACATTAGTGGGCTTATAACTAGAATATATTAAAATACTTATAGAACAGGTGGTTTGAACTCATTCTAACCTCCTTTTACATCTCCAAACCTTCCCTGTCACACTACTGGTATATCCTTTAAAACAAACAGAAAAGCTCACTTTAAATAATCAAGTATTCCATATATTCAAGTGAATATGTTTTATTAAATGCATACTAATATCTTTCTCTAGTATGTGAGTATACATAATAAATTAAAATGCATATTTATTAAATATAAGTCGATATAATACCAGAACATGATTATTCCAGATGAGAAATCAAAATAAACCCACTTTTAAAGTATCTTTTGGTCACTCCAAATGGATACTGTTCATAAAAAAATACACCAGTTTTCCCTGGGGAAAAAAATTAATTCCATAGCAATGAAGTTAAGGGACATGTTTTATTTCATAGCTTTCTTTCTTTTTTTTTTTCTTTTTTGCAAGCGAAATTGCTGTTACAAAATGAGTTCAATGATACAGGGCTGCTGTCCACCCAAGCAAAGCAAATCTCACGTTTATACGAATGCACTTGGCATCACATCCTTACAGTGTAGGCGGCTGATACCCAGGGCGCGTCTGGCTGCGTCTAAAGCAACGGATCAAGGATGCTGAGAGGTGCTTGCACACCCTGGTACCCGCGGCTGCTTGGAGCAGTCTCCTGTGAGTCTCTGTTGGTTCCTGCTTGAAGAACTGGGTGTTGATGTATTTTTCCTTTTACTTTCCTTCTCATTTACAGTTAAAGCATCTCAAAAAAAAAAAAAAAATTCCCTGCTAAGTCTGTCAGATGCTCAGAATTTTCATAGGGACGAGTGTCATGAGGTAACCCTTAATGTGAGCTGTGTAGCGCTGTGGCTGTCAGCGAGGATGTAGACTTACCTGGAGGACAGTAACGGACTTCAGTGTGTGGTCTACACGTGACAGTGCAGGAACACTAGTTCATGTTAAATCCTTTCTTCCTTATCACATATGATGTGACTTTTACCCCCAGAAAATCTGACCAAAAAGTGATACAGATCAAATAAAAAGACAAATACACAAATAAGGCCATCTGTAGAATTTAAAACTCGCCTCCTGCAATATTTCACAGTAATCTCTACATCGTATTTTACATCATTCACTTAAATAATAAATGCTCAGGGAAGGAAGGGCTGGCTGGAGCCCAATTGCACTATCTCTTTGAAGACTTGTCTAATTTGCTGGCAGGTGACTTCCTCTGGGGCGTGGGGATTTTGGAAGGCTTGGCTGTGGATGGCCGAGAACCTGCTCGGGGCACAGGTCTGTGCGGCTGTGGGACAGTCTCCACGTCTGAGCACACAGACTGGATTTCGGAAATGTCAAAGTCTGACGCGTCACTGCCTCGGCGGCTGCTGGCCCTGCTGCCGGCTTTGCTTCCGGCTCTGCTTCCGGGGCGGCTGGGAGTCTTCCTGGACTCTGAGGGGAGGAGAGAGAGAGAGAGAGAGGAGTCACCTGTGTTACCTGAGTCACCTCCACACGAGTCTAGAAAACTGAGCCGCCACGGCTAATCTCAACGTGCTTCTCTTGCACTCAGTAGTCACGTAAGAATACTTTGGTCTTGCGGCTTTTCATGATCACACAAGGGTAGGCAGCCTCATCCTAGTGTAGACATTACATATCAACACCTAGATAGACATTCCAAAGGAAGTCTGGACTTACTCCATTTAAAACTTAAGACACTTCCATTACAGACAGACACCAAGAACATCCCTGCTGCTGGAGGTGATGCCCTCGCAAGCCTGGGGCCCACAGGCTCTCAGGTATAAGTCTTGCCTGAGGGGAAGTGTCTTAAATAATGTGAGAAGGGCCCCTCATACTGAGCTCAGAGGTTGGCATTGCTGGAGTGTCCCTAAATTTATGATTCTTTGAAGGGATTACTGATGGAAGGCCCAGTAACCCGGATCAGCTCCACGCGCTCCCTGAGTGACAAAGGTGGTTCCCAGAGTGAAGGGCGCCACGCTGGCATCTGTTTATGCCCCAACCTTCTCTGGTACTTTCCAAAAGAGACGGCTTAGACACTTGTTCCTAGGATTCATTTATCTCCTGTCTTTTTTGGAGGATTAGGGCTTCGATTCATTTCAAAAGAATACAGCCTTGTCATGACATTTCTTTTCAAATCAGGAGGAGAGGGAACTTTAGTCCTGAGGTCACCGTTAAAGAAAGAAATGGCCTGCACTCACCAGCGAGCTGCGTTCGGACTCGGGCAGCTGCGGCCGTGATCAAGGCTCTGTCCTCCCCGGAGTGGAAGCCTTTCCCTGACAGATACCCCGGAAGTCGCAGCTTGCTTCCCTGGATTGGAGTTCCCTGTGTGTGACCAGTGCAGAGAACACGTTAGACTTTGCCCGTGTGTCGTGATGTTCCACACTGACAGACTTTACTCGGGGCCGGACATCTAGACACGTCCTCTGGAGGAGGTAGATGCGCCTCAGCTAAAGCAGGGCGAGTGTCTCTCTCTCGCTTCCCCCCTCCAGGCTGTTGTTATTACTCACATAAAGGAAACCTTCTAAAGAAATGGCTCCGCGATGAAAGAGAAAACACAGAACCCCAAGTCCCCCACAGAACACAAAAGCCATGGGCAGGCAAACAAGACAGATTAGGCCGTGGGAATGTTAGTGTCTCAGACTGTCAGTGTTACAGTGTTAGACAGCCGTCCCCAGGATGGGGGGTGTGCAGAGGGGAACAGAGTGCTGCAAACCCTGCGTGAAGGAACGTTCCTCTGTCCTTAGGGAAAGGAGGCAGACGTAAACACAGAGACGGAATGGGGAGATGAGAAAAAAATACCTGACGATATGACAGCTTGGAAAAAAGCTTAAAACTTTCCACAGCCTGTGCTCACTTCCCGGCCTGTCCCTTTTCTTCCTTTCTGCTCTTTATTCTTTGTGGTACTGGCTCAACCATACCAAATTTATAGGCAATACTTTTGGGATACTTGCTTAAAACTCTTAACAGTCACTTAAGGAAAATGTAAGGGGCGGATTTTCCTGAAGTTAAAAATAAAAAGTATGGGATTTCATATTTGTCAATGAGCACGTACCCAAGGAGCCACAGAGAAAACAAATCCATAAAAATGAGGACTATATATTTTTTAAACACTCTTCCCATTAGAGTCTAAAATTCTTAGTGAAGCATATGCCCAACTTTTGGTATTGATGTTATCACTTGACATTGCATTTACTGATGTTAGTATTTGATTCCTAACTTTTATCTACCTATGTGTTCTATACTCATAGCTGAGTGCAGGTAATTTATTTCTGTTTTTTTTTTTTTTTTTTTTTTTTTTGGTTTTTCGAGACAGGGTTTCTCTGTGTAGCTTTGCGCCTTCCCTGGAACTCACTTGGTAGCCCAGGCTGGCCTCGAACTCACAGAGATCCGCCTGGCTCTGCCTCCCGAGTGCTGGGATTAAAGGCATGCGCCACCACCACCCGGCTTTTTTTTTCCTTATTTTTTTATTTATTTCTGCTTTTAAATAGGCATGTAGCCCACGTTATCTCAAACTTATTGTGTAGCCATGGCTGGTCTGTAACTGATTGTCCTTTTTGTCATAGTCCGAGTGCTGGAATGACACCCACACTGAGCTCCAGCAAAGTCCCTTTGTTGTTGTTGTTGTTTTGTTTATTTTTGAGACAGGGTTTCTCTGTGTAGCACTGGCTGTCCTGGAACTCGCTCTGTAGACCAGGCTGGTCTCGAACTCATAGAGATCGGCCTGCCTCTGCCTCCTGAGTGCTGGGATCATAAAGGCGTGCGCCACCACTGCCTGGCTCCAGCATATCACTTATATATGCTTTATATAAGTAAACACTTTTGAGCTGCTTTTATATACATTAGCCACAGTTAAGCCCCACCATCATCTCACCACTCAAGATTTGACAATGTGGATCTAGTGAAATTCCTCATTTAAGAAGAATCTCAACTGTCCACAGGGAACAACCACTGATTATAAGTGAAGCTATCACCCAGGGTTACAGAAGACAGAGTCTTGTGAATGACAGGAGCACCTTCATTACACTCTGGCTGTCTGGACTTCAACACACTGCTCTACAGAGGCACACTGCTCTTTCCTTCCTTCCTTTTTTTTTCTTTTTTTTAAATTTTGTGAGGTTATCCCTTAAAATGAAGTAGACTATTGCGCCAATCCAACTGATATACTTAAAACTTACATACAGGCGTGGGCATGCACATGCGAGTCTGTGTGTGTGGAGGCCACAGGTAGATGTTGGGCATCTTCCCCTAATGCCTTCCACTTTTGAGACGGGGGTTTCTTAGCGATTCCCTAGCTCGTTTCCGCGCCCCCCCCAAGTACCTTGCTTTCAGGTGGGCTCTGGGGATCTGAACTCAGGTCTCTTGTTTGCAGAACAAGCGCTTTACCAGCTGAGCCCTTTCTTTCCCCAGCCCCTACTTTAATTGGGGCAGTTGCTACTTTTATAAAAATGTGAACATAGAAACTTAGCCCCAGGTATTTAAAACAAACCACTGATCTGTCCCTGGAGGTCCGTTCGGCGGTTCCCAGGTTTTACATAATAGATTCCAACAACTAACAGACCTTTCTAGATGCACTCTATCTATGGTGCTAGTATTTCCCACTTCGAGGGGACAAGTGGGACTCGGGAATGAAGAGGAAACAAGGACTGTTTAAAGGGAGCCTGTGTTTGTCTCAATTCTTCCACCTGGCTACTCAGGGACTGACCCCGAGGACAGAAGACAGGAACTTCCCTCTGCCCACCTACTGTCTAATGGGAGGGACCCAGTAACAGGGTCGGGAAAACCATTAAGGGCTCTAGAAGGTATGGTATTTCTTTCAGACAACGGCTTGAAAGCCTTAAGTTGGCTTTCAAGTTAGACTTAACCACTAAGCCAAGACTATCTTTTTATTTCCAAGAAAAGATGTTTAGGGACCCCTCCTCCATTGTTGTGGTTTTAATCAAGTATGTAAAATGGTGTCTTCATTGATCAATTCACACAAGTTTCTTTAACAAATAGATGGTTGCTTTTTAATTGAATGTGGACAATCTGAGATGTGAGTTAATCTTGGCAAATGTTGTCTTAAATATTCTAGATATCTTCTTCTTACACCAGGTCATTTTGAGAAGTTACAGTATGCTCAAATAATATTCGCTACTAAAATGTAGTATGGACACCTTTTGAAAACGACAGCTAGCCCCCTACATTCCTACACTCATCCCGATGCCTGCATTGAGAACTGAGTCATGCCTGGCCAGCAAGGACGAGCAGAAGTAAATGCCACAGATGTCCAGAGGGACCGTCCATGGTGAACACTTACTAAAATTCTTTAAGTAAGTTTCTTAAAGTAAGTTTCACAGTCTCATCTAAGGGAATAGGCTAAGCTTCTTGCTCAAATTAACTCTATTAGCCAAAGCATTCAAGTAAAACTTTCATAGGCCTGGATATACACTTTGTGTTTTATTCTTCCAAGAGATACACGTAGAATTAAGTATGAACGGGAACAGAAGCCACAGCTTTTGTTACACAGCCTGATGGTGTGAACGTGCCAAGCTGCTGCTGACTTTTCTGATAACACCTTACTCCCATGTCCCCTGAGGGTCTTTTCTGATAACCCGACTCCCAGGTCCCCCGAGAATCTTTTCTGATAACCCCTGACTCCCAGGTCCCCTGAGGACCGTTTTCTAGAAGGTGACAGGAAGATGGAGGATTATCGAGAGTCCATAGCTGAGGTCGGGGGAAGCAGTGTTAGTAGGTGCAGTGTCAGTCACGGAAGGCTGTTAAGACTGGAGTCTGGGGCCTTACGGTACCTCTGCAGACGACACGGGACAGTCTGAGCACTCGGCTGCTTTACAAGGAGTTGACAGTTTGCTGTTTGTCAACCACGGTTTACCGTAATTGCGTGTTAAAGGGTGGAGAATCTGCGTGGAACAATGGCAAATCAAAGGTGAGGGACAGCAGGTAAAAAACAAACCCACGGGGAAAGAGGGGTTCACAGCGGAGTCACGCTACACAGGCAATGAGGATAAGAACGGACAGAGCTGACGACAAGTCAGACATAGCAAATAAAAAAAAAAAAAGGAGAGAATGAAGCTTTTAAACTGAAAGTTCCATCTGAAAGATGACACCTGAGGCCCTAGACAGGCAACCCTGTAGTACAGACAACTGCTTCATGGGGCACTGCGCAAAGCATAATAATAATAATAATAATAATAATAATAATAATAATAATAAAAAGCATGGCGAGGAGAGATAGAAATGGATGTGGCTGGTCCTACAGATTCCAGAGTGGTAAAGCACCTGACAGTATGCTGCAGTATGAGTGCCTTGGGAGCAGAGAGGGCCCGGCCCAGAGTCCTACCTTGGGTGTGCTGGCGGCAGCAGGCACCTGTGGGGAGGCTGCCTGGCCAGCGTGGCTGGACATGGAAGTGGATCTGTTGGGTGAAGCCCCTCGGGATGAAGGTCGCGATCTGCGGCCTCGTGGCCGGAAGGCAGCCATGCCCTGACTGGCACCCTCTGCTAGGATGAACTTCTCACGGAGCTCCATGTTGGTCCTTCCTTTAGCTGGATCACACATGTCCACAAAATGCACAAAAAAAAAAAAAAAAAAAAAAAAAAAAAAAAAAGAAGAAGAAGAAAACACTCAGTCTTTGTGGGAGGTCAGGGGGGGTGGGGGGTGGGAGCACCCGACACCAGAGAGCACGCTGAGAATTTCGAGGACATCTTTTTGCCATGCCAACTCCAACTCAGCATAACAAGAAGTCAAATGCATTCCTTCACAATGCATTCCTCTCGGATACAGGGCAGCATGGAGATGGGCAGGGGTGTGCTTTCTCTACCACTAGACACCAGCAAGAATAGCCAGTGTGAGACAAAGTCGGCATGAAAATGGAAAGCTCATGCTCCTGGTAATCCACCAGCTACTGATGCCCACGCACTCGGTCATCCTCACACCACACTGAGGAGACAAGTCAGGAAGGCAGGGGCTGTGTCTTTTGCATGTATTGCTGAGGTCCGGAGACTGCCAGTATTTAACACTGGGATTAAACCATTACACAAAATCGGAGATGGCTTGTTAGTCATGAAGATAACATAAAAACTTCCAGAATTTTCATTGAAGTGAGGAGACTAGTAGTTTAATTTTAGGCCTTAAAAAAAAAATAAAAAAATAAAAACCACAAAAAACCCAAACTGTTTTACTGACATGCAGAACAAACACCAGACCCAGGAATCCACGAGGCAATCAGTGATGGAGCACTCATACAAACACATATGCACATGGAGAACGCTCCACGGGGACCCGATGGGCAACGTGTTAGCATGTGCTTGATCACTTGTATAAATAACACTTGCATTTGCGACATACTGGGAGTGTGTCACATTTTCAGAATTTAAGATTAGAAGCCCCAGCTCGCTGGATGTAAGTTAAGCCATACACGTGAATGAAGCATATTATAGGAAAACAAATCATGAAAGCAAGAATGTAAAGGTAGGAAAGAGAAAAGGAAGAGGGGAGAGCCAAAGAGGGGTTGCCAACCTATAGTAGGCTGAGTAGTAGTAATTGAAGAGTTTGATTCCGAACGCAACATTTTACTCCCATGATGATGAACTAGAAAAAATGACACAGGATACCAATCACATTCAAGAATACTGTTAGCAGAGAAAACAAAGTACAGCAGTCGGATACGCAAAGAGTGCTCAGATCCAGCCTTTAGCACACATTTAGGACAGAAGCTGCATCGGGAGAAGAAGCCCTGCAAGGTCCGACTCCACCGGGAGGAAGCAGCTGCAAAGCTTGGCCAGTCGCGCTAGCTTGTCCTCTGCGATCCGCTGAATGGTGTGCATCTGCATCGTCGTTTCCCAGTTACAGCTGCGTTTACCTTCGGCTGCATTCTTTTCAGAGTACAGCCGTGCACCGCAGACAGACAGTTTGCTTAACAGCAGGCTTTAAGGGAGCTGGGAAATTCCTATCACCTGTTTGATGTTGTAGCCATCTCAAGGGCATGGTCTTTGTGGCGAGAACAAGCCGACTGCAATGCCAGTCAGAGAAAACCGTGACACGGTTACAGATAGAACACAGCGCTCCAACAGTGCTAACAGTGTCTGTTACCTGTTTGCGCGTTTACCGTATCATGTTTACTTAATAGAGCACGTTTCTTCTACCCGTAAGAAGTTTCTGCAGAACAGCACGCTGTGTCAGACCAGCGGCAGCCCGCCCTATGCATCTTATAATGGCTGCATTTCTTGGCTGCATAATTTTATCCTGTGCTCGATTTAGACTCACCTTGCTTTCTTCATCATGGCTTTTGGAGCAACAGGTAATATACCAAACACACACACACACACCTCAGATACTCTTGGTGTGTAGGACATTATTAATACACACACACACACACACACACACACACACACACACACACACACACACACACCAGATACCCTTGGTGTGTAGGACATTACACTGGTTAGGTTTGTATTAAGTACACTTCATATCTGTACCATATTGAAGATGCCTGACAACACGTTGCTGAGAACCCGTCCTCAGTGTTAAGAAAGCATGACAGATGGAACAGGAGAACCTTGCTGTACTCCTCTTTAAGCTGCATCTTTAGCTACCAAAGAGCAGGGTTGCTGTGTGGCTGCACAACAGTTCACGCTGGC
This sequence comes from Peromyscus maniculatus bairdii, assembly GCF_049852395.1. Lineage (NCBI taxonomy): Eukaryota > Metazoa > Chordata > Mammalia > Rodentia > Cricetidae > Peromyscus > Peromyscus maniculatus. Next base: position 70,720,102 of record NC_134872.1, on the reverse strand, counting down.
CTTGCTGGACATGCCTGTTGACACTGATGTATCAGTATCCAGACACCAGCATTGAAAGGAGGACTTCCTGCTTGGCTTTCCACTGGTAGCCTAACAGGCAAAGCTGGAACAGATGTTTTTAAAGGACTGTAATAAGCACACAGATTGAGACAAATCATCAACCCTATTGTTTTCTTGTTTAAGCCAGTAAATAACAAATGCTTACTGAGTAGATGGCACCTGATTAGAAGCTGTAATCAAATATCCACATGATCAACTAAGAATCGAGTAACTGTAGGACATAAAAATAGGACTATTAGGGCTGGTGAGAGGGCTCAGTGGTTAAGAGCACTTACTGCTCTTGCGAAGGGCCTGGGTTTGGTTTCAGTACCCATGGGTAGTTCACAACCACCTGTAACTCCAGCTCTGGAGGATCTGTGGACTCCAGCACACACACACACACACACACACACACACACACACACACACACACAGTAAAAAATAATAGTGCAATCTTAAAAAGAGAAAATAGGAATATTAGAAGCTGAGTTAAAACTTCTGGGCTTGTAGAGGTGAAGAAAGCTACAATATAATATTTACATTTTCAACATTCTGTCATTCAACTTCAAAGAGTGTTCGCTTTTGTTTTTATGCACTGCTTTCCCCTTCTCTCCCCTCATTTCATAAAAACCTGACTTTTAAACGTTTACTCTCTATTAGTTTCAGACTTTATCATGTGAATTTTCTTTCAATGACAGACAGAAGTTTGCCTTGGTGAGTGGAAATGTTCATTTTGAAAATTGTAGACAGGAGGGTCATACACAGAAATTCTAGACTATATTTCCTACCTACCTGTCTCAAATTCATTCCATTAGTGGAAAGAAGAAGAAGAAGAAGAAGAGGAGGAGGAGGAGGAGGAGGAGGAGGAGGAGGAAGAGGAGGAGGAAGGGGAAGGGGAGGAGGAAGAAGAAGGAGGAGGAGGAGGGGGAAGGGGAAGGGGAGGGGGAAAGGGAAGGGGAGGAGGAAGAAGAAGGAGGAAGAGAAGGAGAAGGAGAAGGAGAAGGAACGAATATGTTTTATAGGCCCATGTGAAACATCAGCTGTGGGATTCTAGCTGGGCCCAGCATGCCTTCAGTGCGGGCACACTCGGCACTACTGTGCATTCACGGTGCTGACACCTTGACAAAAGCGTCTCCTTACCCCTGCATGGATCATTTTTCACTAAGAACTCATCCAGAGCCATCCATCCACCTCCAACACGAACCATCACCGTACTTCGCAGGATCCGCACGAGTCGCAGCTGCTGGGAGTCTCCAAACTAGGCAGTGAAGAGAGAGAGCACCTCTGATTGTCAGTACCGACTCTGAGTGGGAGGGGGATGAGCAGCTTGCGGTGGCGTGAGCAACCAACGTAACTTAGTTCACAGTGATTCATTAGTGAGCTCTCAAAAGGGGTGTGTAATGATCTACATTAGACTGCCGCATGCCGATTTAGCTCAAAGGAAGCAGTTGGGAAAAAAAAAAAAGATCACAAAGGTTAATCAAGTATAATGTTGAAGCTTTGTTTTAAAGTTACAAATTATTTTTCTTTCTTATAATAGGAACAACACTCGCAAGGCAGGAACTGAAAAGATCCCTAGACATTAAGCACAGCCATGAACATAAGCACAGGTCCACTTGCTCGGGACTTACACAAAATAAGGTGTAAGGACTTCATCAAACTGATTTGGGAAAACTGCCTCTGAAGATAAAACGACTTTCCTGTGAGACCTGTGAGGAAACCTTAAGCTCCTCCGTTTTCCCTAGGACTTAACGACTAACGGACGTTCCATACTAAAATTTCTGGATCCCTAATGGTCTGGCAAACCAATTGGCTAGAGGTTGGATTAACATGCCACTTTATATATGACTGCAGCCTTAAAACAGGTACTGGCATACTGCTAAGACACAGCTCTCAAATCTACAAGGGCTTTCCTCAGAGCGGTTGGTACTGGTGGTGCTCCCTCAGCGAGGCGCCAATCATCTGGATGTGCGCGGAGTCTGCAAGTCTTGAACCAACACGAGGCCACAGGTAGTTCTGGTCATACACAGGCTTACTTGTTTTGAAAGTAAGAAATCATTCTGTACCTGGAAATCATTTCTAAGAGGCTCACATCCAACTGTGAAAACCACCACCCTGAGTCCTGAGCTTATCAACTCAGTGAGCGACACGGAGAACGAGCTGGCAGTTTGTGAGATGCCAACGGCTTCCTAGCAGAACTGCCCGGGACCGTTCCCTGCGCCTACTACGGTATGTAGAAACACCCTGTTACTTCTCTATGATCTTTAACGCTGGATTTGGGGGGTGAGAACCCTAACAAAAAGTCAGCCAGACTCCATTCAGAAACCTAAGCTCAGACGGGCCCAGAAGCGCACCAACAGGAACTCAGTCCTTCACAATCACATCTCTAGTCAGAGCTCTTCCTAAGTTTGATTTCTAAACACTGAAACTTACACATTCCTGTGGGTGAACTGCCTCTGAAATGTGAATTTGAAAATTAAAACCTGTCTTTGTATCGTTAGAGACAAAATCTGGTGCTGCGATTGGTAAGCAAGGGAAAAGAGGGGGTGAAGAAAATTACTCTTAAGGAACCAGATAATGGGCTCAGGTGAAGCTTGTTCAAGACCAGGCTCAAAATCAGACCCAAGGAAACAACTAAACATGCTTCATCAAATGGTATTTTGGTTCTATTAAATATGGTGACTTTGGTTGTTACTTTAACAAGGTATTCTCCAGCCAACTAACAGTGTCTCTAGAATTCCCCTAATTTTCTCAAGGCTAAACCATGAGACAAGAAAAACAGACCCACATTGCTTTGTATTTTCAGCACGTAAAATCTTTGAAGGTAAGAATTTCTCTTATTTTCTCCAAAAATAAAAGATATTACCCTACTTGTTGACTCAGGATATACCAAGCATGAAAAAGTAACATTTTATCTGTTATAACAAGTAGGTATGTTACTCTGACTTTTATCCTTGCATATTGTGCATATGTATTAAATTATCACACTCTTTCCATATATGAAAATATGTATATTATATAGATATTTAAAACTAGTATATAACAATTAAAGTATTTCTTGGGAAAATCCTATTCAAAGTAATGGTGCCATTTTACTCTACACTTTTTTTTTGGTTTTCCCTTTTCTTTTGTTTTTCGAGACAGGGTTTCTCTGGGTAGCTTTGGAGCCTGTCCTGGATCTCGCTCTGTAGACCAGGCTGGCCTTGAACTCACAGAGATCCGCCTGGCTCTGCCTCCCAAGTGCTGGGATTAAAGGCGTGAGCCACCACCGCCTGGCTTACTCTAACCTTTTGATTGAAATTTGCAACTTAAGATCTAGTGTGGCCAGAGAGGGAAGTAGCAAGCACAGGCTGACCTGGGGCTGCACCAGGGCCTCTGTGTATATTTTATAGCTTTCAGTTTAGTATTTTTATGGGACTCCTAAGTGTGTGGATGAGTGGGTCTCTGATTCCTGTACATTCTCTTGGGGCTCTTTTCCTCCTGTTGGGTTGCCATGCCCAACTCTGATATGATAGTTTTTTTACTTTATCTTATTATATTTTATTTTGTCATGTTTGGCTGTTTTCTCTTAGAAGCCTGTTGTTCTTTTCTGGTGAGAGACAGAAAGGGAGTGGATCTGGAGGGGGAGGTGGAGAGGAACTGGGAGGGGAAAGTGTAATCAGGATATACTGTATGAGAACAGAATGTATTCTCAATAAAAGAGGGGAAGAGACGTCATGTGACGTCCGATGGGGCAGTGGTCCCTACCTAACATAGTCTGTCCCTGACAGAAGAGTGCAGTCAAAAACATCTTCATCGTGCGTCCATTAAAAATGTAATTTCTCCTGTGCGTAGTTTTAAAATCCCAATCATGCCACAGCACCACTACTAAGCAGTCCATGTTAACTGGGATGCCAACGTAAACATCTGGCTACGGCAGCACCAGACATGACCTGGCACGCACCGGGCACTAGTAACTTGGGACAAGTTGGCTATGGGGAGCACGCATTATCACTTGTGGCTACTTTGTTGCCTTCCCGGGGTCACTGCTTGATGCTGCCACCGGCTGTATGGAGAATCAAGTTTGTGTTCCAGTGACCACTTGCACAGTCCTCTGTTAATGGTGTTGGGAAAAATGGGCCTTGAACCTTGTGTGCGCAACACTGGCGCCAGCTCATCAGCTGCAGGTCATTATCTGGTCTGCTTAAGAGTAATCTCTTCATTCGAGACACAAAGCAATACAGGAGCCCCGGGCCAAGACTGCGCTGACAGGTACAGCACACCAACCAACACTGTAGTAGCTAGCAAGACAGCATGGAAGGACCAGCCATGGCAAGCTTGAATGGCTATGAATTCAAGATTCAAAAACTCATTGGGAACTCGAGATTCCACTGGTTTATACCTGATTTCCCAGGAAGAACTGATAAAATAAAAAATGAAAAATGGAAGAAAGACACAATTAGTTCAACAGGAAACGTTCTATATGACTTGAACACACACACACACACACACACACACACACACACACACACACACTCTCACTCACTCACACAGTCTCTCTCTCACACCGACTCTCACCTTCAGTACACACATACAGACACACACACCCTGGACTTCTGGATACAGTATCTAGTTTAGAGATGTGCAGGTACCCATTTGTTCTGATTTCAAACCATACTTTTTTGTTGTTGTTGTTGTTGTTGTTTTACAAGTTTATTGGAAAAATTTTAGGATTTTGAATCAAAGTTAAAAGTTTCAACAGGTAGATGGACATCTTTTAAAAACGAAAGTTCACTGTGTATGTGAGCACCATGCTGTGTTAGGGAAACTCAGCACAGTTTCCTCCTAGCTGCTAATTAAAAGATGTTTCAAAGAAGAGAAAACCAAACCAAACCAAACCAAAGACAGAATGATAAAATCCCATGGTTCTGTTTTGAAAGTGAGCCAAGTTCATTTAGATTTTTGGATAGAAGCAAAAAAAAAAGCTACATAAGTGGAAAAATGCTGCATCTTTTTCATATTTATAAAACATGTCTGTATTTTTTATTTCTAGACAAAAAGAAAATGTTAATTTCATGATTTTGGTTTGGAGTACCTATTATTTAGAAGCTTGACACTTAATCTAATCATCATGAAATAAGAAGTAATGTGGAACAGCCTGAATATATGACTTGAGTATTTACTTTTAGTCCTTTTTCTCCTTAGAAGTGATGTGTATGTGGGTGAGGTCACTCAGATGGTAAGGGCTCTGCCATCGAGCCTGAGGACCCCAGTCAGTCCCTAGAATGCATGCAGCGGAAGAGCTCTGTCTCCCACAAGATGTCCTCTGACCTCTACGTATGTTGTGGCATGTGCACACATACACACACACACACACACACAAATGTAAAAAAAGACTAAAGGTTATGTGCATGTCATAGATGTTAAAAATATGGCCTGCTATTCAAGTGCAAGCTATCTACATAACATACACAGTCTGTAAATTTGGAATTTAATATCACTGAAGATGAGAAAAACTGTGGAGTTTCATACACCGTGACATTCTGAGACGATGTGAAAACAATGTCAGTCTAATGGATGCACACTTCAACGTCTACTCTCGCGGGAGCTGAAGCAGTTGCCTGGCACACTCACCCTGTATTTGTTGTCGCCGATTTGTTCAACTTGGAATCGCTTTGCACATTTACACTTAGCTACTTGCCTCGTGACCTGTCCAAAGCAAAGGTGAAATAGTCCCTTTAATCTGAGCACGTCATAGTGAGACCCTCAGAAAGGCTGAACTGGTTGTATGGGTCACACCCACCCCCTGCAGCCCACCCGAGGACCACTCCCACAGAGGGCAGACGAGGCGTACCTCATCTTCAATTTTGTCGGCGTCTGTGATGGGTTTGTACGCATCTTTGTTTGGATGCAGAGCTGCCACAAACTCATAGTAGTCGATGTATCCGTCACCATCTCTGTCAAAGATGTCTGCCACAGCACTCATCTCCAGGCGACTAGTAGGGAATTCTGAAATGGACCGAACCACACTGGTAAGGGAGTTTGTTAATTACACCTAAGACATATTTGACTGCGTGTTTTTATTCTTAATGGAGCTCGTTGGGGTGATAGAACAGTAAAAAAAAAAAAAAAAAAAAAAGCCGCCCCATTTGCAGTATAATAAAAACACAATACAAATTCATCTTCGAGAAGGATGAGGGCTGCAGGGACACAGTGGTCAGTGGCACTTGCTGCTTCTGTACAATTGCCAAACAAGCTAACAGGGCACTCGTGTTCAATGAATGTAAACATCAGAATTATGAGCTAAAATGATAAAGAATTCAGTATTTGTTGATCTGCTACTGTATGCCAGGTAACACACAAAAAAACGTTTAGAATCAAATATTGCTAATATTTACTTATACTAATAACACAGCTTGAGGAGAGTGGAAGAACATTCTTGTGGCCATATAAAACAGTGACCTCCTAGCCAACCTAGAAGGCAAGGCTTTCTTAGCGACAGGCGTTCATTAGCATCACTAATCTTCAACTGTGGTTCTTTTCTGCACAAACAAATTCCTCTAGCTGTGGTCATCTGTCTTGGGACTTACTTGAGGAAAGGATTCCATCAATAAATTCCTGCCGCGTGATCTTTCCATCCTGGTCCTTATCGATTCTCCTGAAGAAGTCCATCACTCGAGATTTCTTATGATTCATCCACCTCATGTATTTTTTACGCCAGATATCAAAATCGAAGTTAGCAAATTCCCTCAGCTAAAAAAAAGCAAACGTTTTTTTTTCTTTTTTGCTGAGTCAGTGCTGTGCTCCATCTTAAAACTTTAGTCTGTACTCTTATTATAATTTTATACATGTACACAATGAAATACCATAGTATCAACTCCACATTCTCCCTTTCAACTCTCATAGGCTCCCCTAACACGACCCCTCCCAACTTCATTTCTTTCTTTCTTTCTTTTTTTAAAATAATATCCACTCAATCCGCTCAGTGATGCCTATGTGTGCATGGATGTGAGCATGAATTTCTATTTTCTATGAGCGAATAAAGCCACTGATGATGATCTATCTCCAGGTGATACATCTCTCTCCCATTTCAAAGAAAGCCATGGTCTTACAAATGGCTTTTTATTGCGTTTATTCTCTACGTCACTGATTTTTCTTTGCAAACACAATCTCTACACTGAAGACTGCTCATGCCACCTGTCATAGAAATGTGTGCCCAGAGTGCTGGTTAAGGTGCAGGCCTCGGCTGTCCTCCTGCCCTTTCACAACATAAAAAATAAAAACCTTCCACCACAGGGTACATGTTACCCCATTAGAAAGCCCTTCTTGGGGTTGGAGAGATGGCTCAGCGGTTAAGAGCACTGGTTGTTTTTTCAGAGGTCCTGAGTTCAATTCCCAGAACCTACAGGGTGGCTCATCATCATCTATAACTGTACTCTCATGGGATCAGATGACCTCTTCTGATGTGCAGACAGATGTACATGCAGACGAGGCATCCATATACATAAAATAATCAATCATGGAGATGAAGGTACGCGTCTCCCGACCTCCTCCAGCCGGTCCAAGGCGTCGTTGAGCTTCCTCCTCCTCTCCAGAGCCAGGAGCCACACCTGCTGCCACTTGCTCACCAGCAGGTTCACCCTGGGATTCTTCGTTTCGATCTGTGTCTGCGGTCCAGATGGATACAAGCCTGAGGCTGGGAAGCGTTTCCCTGTGAAAACAGACTCCAGTCAGGATGGCTCAGCGTCCAGTGTGCTGAGGACTCCAGTCCCAGCCAAGACTGACTACCGTGTACTGCACAGAAAATCCCAACCTAGTTATTTTTACCCATTAAGGATCACATTCCGATCTTATGCAATGTAGAAATGTGTCTTGATGGGGTCCCTCAGATATTGAGAATTCAGTAAATCTAATGTTTAAAACACTGTCATACTTAAATTCATGTCATTTCAATGACGAGGTGGCACAGTGAGATGCATGCTAGGGTAGGTGTCAGAAAAGGCACCCGCCCTTCTTAGAGAACAAGGCTGAGAAGTGGCTGTCCCCGGAATCAGAGTTGGATGCTTCACAAATGAGACACCCCTTCTCCTAGACCCATTCTCCACTGAGTGTGTGTGGTTCCTCTCCTATGAACACACCCACGCTTACTGAGTTGACTTTCTCCTTTCTGGCTGTTTTTAAGTCTCCACAGCAATGCTCACAACCACATATCCCCCATCTAACTAAATGGCAAAATAGGGCCTAGAAAAATTACTGGCCTAAGATCGTATTGCATCCAGTCTCATATACACGAGGGTAACTACATGCTTGAAAGTCTGCAGCTGCTCCACATGCACCAGCTCACTCGGTCCAAAGAGGTTACAAAGCATCCCCATTTTGCAGATGAGGAAATCCTATTGAACACGAGGTAAATCGTTCAATATTAAGCCTCCCAGCTGGTTGTTGGTGGGGATAGCAAGGAGCCCCAAGTATTCCAGATACACAGTCACCTGGTCTCCAGCTCCACTCCCACTTAAAAACTAAGACACCATTCAAAAAGACACAAAGGGTTCAACGTAGACTGTGCTCTGTAACATTCTCGGAGATAACTGCTACCGTTTTGAATGCTGTTTTGTGGGCTAGGACTGGCTGTCAATCAGTAGCCCCAGGAGAAGGAAAGGTGGGATTCCATTTTTCACCCAGACCATGGTCAGTTTAGACTGCTCGGCTTTAATGCTATTTATACAACAGGAGGAAAGTGAACTAAGGATTTACATTCTTATAACTTCCCCAATTTCTTCTCAAGTCTGCAAGGTATACTTTAAACAAAGTTAAGGAGAGACACCAGAGTACACCTTTTATTTCACTTAAAAAATTACGAAACCCTTTTAAGGTTAAGTGACTCCTGTGGAGTCACCACTTTCTCTCGGATTTCAAATGATAATTCAAAAGGAAAAGGAACTGGCTTGTCCAGCCATCTCTAAGGGATTGCCCCGCTTACTTCCGGCCCGTCCCTTGTCCAAGACTGGGATGTGAGATTGCAGAGCGGAAGGGTCAGCTGCTCTCCTCTTGTAGGTCTTGGTAACTTTGTCGACGTCGGGCTGTTTCCTGGTCATTTCTTCCATGAAGGTCTGAAAGGAAAAAAATGACATCAATTAAATCAAGGCACAGATCATATCAGCATTATTAGCAAGGAACACAGGATGACAGGACCGTGCTGCCATTTTTAAAGGCTCATCACCGTAAATGCCTAGAATAGTGAGTGCTTTTACTGATTTCCAAAGAATGCAAAAAACGGTCCACCTGATCAAATTAAAAAAAAAAAAAAAAAGCCAACTCCAATGAAAAACAAAACGGCCACTAAGGTATGCAAGCGGTCACAACTATCTGCACCAACTCGGTTTGAACTTCCAAGCTCCTCCACCAGGGACTTTGGTGAGCACCTTCCTGCTGTGGGACATTCCAGCCACACAGTTTCAACACTGCAATGACTTTGCACACCGTGGCAGAAGGGACTTTAAAAGGGGCTGAGGTAATGAAGTTAATGCTGACTGCAGTCACATTGAAAGGGCTCACTACACTCTCCTGCCTTTCCTCTTTGTGTCTCCCTGGTTTGTTATTACTGACTGGTCCCTATATGTGGGGTATTCGGCAAAGGCTGAGGACAGGCAGAGGCTGCTGGGAAGAGTGATGGGGGAAAGGTGAGGTAGACAGGTAAAGCAACATGTTCCTGAAATAGTTATCATGTTGGAAGACTGGAGCCACTGTGATGTCTTTGCCCACAGGGAACATTCACTGAGATATTTTTGGACCACGTAACATTTTTAAATTTTATTTTTAGTTATGTGGACGTGTGTGTTGCTGCTTGTCAATATGCACAGCACCTGTGTGTAATGTCTACAGTGGCCAGAGAGGGTACTGGAGTTTCTGAAACTGAATTTATAGGTGGTAGTTTGCTGTCCTGTGTTGTTCTGGGAACTGACGTTAGGCCCTCTCCCAGTGCTCTTCACCTCTGAGCCATTTTCCCAGCTCCAATAATTAAACAAACTATGAATCAGAGCTCATAAAAATGCCAGCATTTCAGAGTTTAAAATGAGTCAGGTAGATAGTCACCCTGGGGTAAATAGTCACCCTGAGGAAGAAAATGCATGCCCTTTTATGTAGGCTGCATCTGGCATATTCGTGACTGGTCATCTGAGGAAGCAGAGGAAATGAAAATATGAAACAATAAAGCAATTATCAGGCAGAGTTACAGGGATGGATGAGGATGCCCAAAGAGGGAGCGGAGTTAAAATACGGGAGCTGAGGATAAAATGGAGGAGAGAACTGAACTGACGGTTCAGTGGTGGCTCAGGAGCCACAGGAGGCAGAGGAGTACTTCACAAGAGCAAAGGAGAGGTCCAGAGGTCCTGGGGAGAGACGCGCTGCAGGCTGGGGGACATGCGGGAGCAGCGGCAGCAGCAGCAGCGTCCTGGAAGACATCCGAGGTGATAGCCGATGGGTAAAGATCAGGTTTCTTTACCTGGTGTTCCGCAATGAGGGTTTTCACTTCTTCAATTTCCTGTGGGAGGACTTCCTTATCTTTCTCACTGAGGGTAGTTTCTGCCCACTGCAACCACGCCAGCAAAGTTTCCAGCAATTCCTGCTTAGCAATGAGCCCGGCCAGGGCCCCCGCCAACCTCTGCTGATGCTGCTTCGCCCAGGCCAGCACCTGTTGGCAGAAGCACATGGTTCACTGAAGTCCTTCCAACTCGGGGACACAGGTTCACTAACATAAACACATAAGCTACGCCAATTTTAAATGTGAATCAGGATCACGCTGGGCTAGACCTATGAAGTTTTCTTCCACTCTAGACCCGGCAAGTGGACCACGGTCTAGCTCGAGGAAGCACCAAGACTCCTTTTAAGGGTGTTTGTCACCACCAGGACGCTAGTGATGTAGACAGCATCTGGGGTTACCCCTGCTTATTCTGTGCGTTTTGTCAAGTTTAACTAGTCCTTCTCTAAAGGACCAAGGGTGCTCACTGCAGGCAGCATTCAGAACACAGCAGAATCTAAAGCGCTAAGATCTTAAACAGGAATTCTATCCCCGATGTGTTCCTCAATTCGCTCACTCGAGACACTCCTCTGTGTGGCATCAGTCAGCAGACACGAAAAACAGGTGGGACAAAGGCTATGGTGAACCAAGCACCTGCCTTTTAGGGTGGCAGGGCCCAGCTGCAGACGCCGGAGCGTTTGTAACCGAAGGCACCTTCAGGGGCTGGTGTGCAGAGGGCAGGCGACAGGGCGCTTTCCTGTGAAGGCCTCTCTTCCCACGGCTGTGGTGCGCCTCCACCGCGGAAGTTTCCCACTTCCCTGCCCCAACTCACAGCCGCCACCACTACCAGAGACGACGACGGGAGACACACTGACCTCTTCAAACCGGGCCTGGATGATTGTTATCCAGTGCTTAATGGTGGTGATGGAGTCAGGGTGGCAGATGGCCAGAAGAGCGTCACCCATGTCAGTGGCCTTATTCAGTTCGGTTCTTTTCTCTTCCAGTTTCTTCATGAACTCCTGCAGCAGAACAGATACTTCCATTAGCGGTTGGTACTTGCTGGGCACAAGGTGTCGGGGACATTCATTTACTGTCAGGGTTACAAACGTAAGTTAAGAGTTTCAATCTGGGTGAGGGATTTGGTGCTGGCTGGCTGTCGGCCCACAGTGATATACACTAGATTTCTAAATACTGAGCTCAATCTAAAGTTCACCGTAAGCCTGCCACCCTTTTCCTACTCTTACAGTCTGGCCTCACATGGAAACAGGGTACAATGCATTGCACCCCTCCAGGTAATGCCACGCAGGCCTGCATCAATCTCAACAGCAAGGCAATGTTTCCTTGCTGTACCCAGCTAACCCCTCCCTGAGGAAGGGCAGTCATCACAGTAAGAATCGGATGATGTGATGATACATGCTAGGCTAGAATGATGCACTTCCAACATGACCTCGGAAGGCAGGGTTATTAGGTGGTGCTGAAGAAAATCTTCCAAGTTAATCGGAAGTGCGGGCATCAATACTGCACAGGGCGTGAGCAGTGCAGATTCCTGGCTGTCCCTGACAGTCCTGACAGTCAAAGGTTAGAACACGTCTGTTACGTGGACCACTCTCGGGAGGTTCGGCCAAGTTCCAAGCACAGCTGCAGAAATTAGCTCAGCTGGGCTTGATAACTCGATGGCTACAGTTTTTCCTGGTTAGTTGTTTAACACTATGAAATTAATGCTTTGAGTTTATAATTTAAATGCAGGTGAGTTCTTATAAACATTTTTATAAGGCTCTTGATTAAAAATGAGAAGTGGGCCCGGAGAGAGTGCTCAGTGAGCAGAGTGGGGGCTTCAAGCCTGAAGCCCTGAGTCCGAGCCCCAGAATCCACACGACAGAAGTTAAGAACAAACTCTTTCAAATTGTCTTCTGACCTCTGTAAGCACAGGGTGGTCCATGCAACACGCGAGATATAAATCAAGTCAATAAATACAATAAATTAAACCCCCAACGTGGAAGATGCTTAAGAATAATATTCTAAGGCTTTAAGTGAGTTGCTTATTTTGGACTATAAATGCCAAAATTATTAATGTACAATTCTAGTGGGATGCTTTGTAAATGCCAAGCTGTTCATTAAGGAAGCTTCATTCATTCTTGAAATACACATAGAAGTGTGACAAAATGGACTAACTCTGGTCAGAATCCAAATGATCCTCTGGAAAAATCAATGTGCAGCCTAGAGAGAGAAAACAGAGTGCCTAATTCTACAATGACCCCTTTCTTTCAAAAGGGAATCGAAAAAGACAGCTACCTACCTAGGTGTGTAGGTCTATGGACAGGTGCGTAAGCTGGGAGGATAGGGACACGTTCTCAAATGGACCAGATGGTCAATTTCTTCTCAGGAAGGAAAAAAATTCTTGCACTTGCTATGTGCAGTCATGGGCCTCTTCTCTTTATCTCCTTTATTTTCTCATGTTGTTTTACTCACCAACTGGAAATTACTCACTTTATGCTGATCAATGAGAGTCCGGAGAGCATCCTCATCATCCGGGAGAGCACCGTGGAAACGCAGTGTTTGCTCTGCTTCCGCCAGCCACTCCAGGAGGGCGTGGACCACAGAGTGAAATTCCTCTGCCTAACAGTTAACACATACACACACACACACAAAACAAAATATTCCATATACCTGTTAGTAACATTTACAGAACTGTAAACATGCCCCACTCCATGACAAAAGTCTTAATTTTTTAAATTAAAGTCTTAATTAATTAATACGCACATTACTCCCGTTAAGAAAATAGTGACGAATGTCACTGTATTTTACAAATAACAGGAGAGATGTGATACACCAAGAAGGCCTACAGGAAGACTAGCTCACCATCCCTGAAGCTTAGCATTAGTTGAGTGGCAGCTAGTCAGGTTTCCAAGCTGAGACATCACTCAAACAGGACTAAGCAGAGATTAGCAGATACCCCTGCTAAGTACTTTAAGTTTTTAAAGTAGGAAGCAGGAAGACGGGTCCAGACTTCCTTGATGACCAATAGGGAAAAGGATGAGGATGGGACCCCTGGTCTACCAGAGCCGTCCTTGCTGAAGTTCCCGGACTTCACTGACTACACCTAGCTATCGTTTATGTGGACTTTACCTGTCGCAGGGCTGCTTCTAACCGCGTCTGCTTTGATATAGAAAGTGCACACACAGTCTCCCAGCGGGTGCTTAATTCCTGCATCTGGACCTTGACCCAGGAGGAGTCATCCCGGCTGCCTTCTATGAGCTCTCTGGCCGAGCGCTTCAGTGCCTGCACGCTGCTGGTCCTCTTCCCCAACTCCTTTTGGAAGACCTACGGAAACCACATTAACTCTGACCAAAGTTCACTTTTAATTACAGAACCCAAATGGCAATGCACTGTTGTAAGATACGTATGTATATAAAACACTACATATACAGGCCTATAGCCTCCAGATGTATATGACCACATTTTTGGCAGACTCTTCACAAGGTAAGAAGTAACTCATGGCTCCTCTTTGAGGACTTAACACTGTCTCAGATAGATGTTTTTATATCCAGTAACATTCTCATAAGGGAACAGGAATTTTTTAAATGGCATATATCAGATGTAAATAATGGCAATCTGCCTTCTCAATTTCAATTACACACACACACACACACACACACACACACACACACACACACACACACACACACACACAGAGCAGCAGCAGCAGCAATTCCTTTTTTTTCTGAGTCATATAGTGGAGGATCCCAAGTCCTCTCAGGTCATCAGTGTGGTTGCCACAGCATGCATGCCAGCTACCTACTGTTCTGAGAGACAAGTGACAGAGACCGAGGACACATTACTGGGTCCAGAGAGAATAATGAATCCAACCGAGTCATGTGGTCCTTTCTTCTATTAACTAGCCTTTTCCCCATAGCACCTTAAGCGTCAACCCATGCTTTCACAGTTTAGGGGACTAAATTATGAGCTGTTGCCTCAGTGGGAAGTCTTTGGGGGCTCCTACCTCCCTCTCTTAATTTAGGGATAGTTAAAAGTGACATGCCATTAAAAAGCATGGCTTCTTTGGACCACTCTAGGACGTGAAGTTGAGCCCAGGACTCTTCATTCTTTAACCTAAGTGTCTGTATATAAAACCAGATATTCAGATAACCAGTTTTCTATCTACAATAAAATTGTTTTACTTTTCAAAAAAAAAAAATCATCCCCAGAGGGAGCTTATCCAAAGCAATCCAAGCAGACTGCGGTGACCAGTGACAGGCTTCGGTCTGACAGTGTTCAAGGGTATGCAGCTTCAGACAGACATACCCACGATCAATACACACAGAAGGCAAATATCTACATGTTCACTCGGGACAGGACTCTCCAATAGTTTCAAAGTGGACTTTCCAAGGTCCTTTACAGAGTAAATTTATTTAAAATAAATAAATCCTCCTTGGGAGTGTCCCAGATCTGCACACCTAGGCGATGACTTCCTTCCAAGTCACTAAATGAATGGTTTTGAATTTTATCACGTAATTGTTTGAATGAAGATCTAAAAAGGGCCATGAAATGAATTACATTTCAAGTCTAAGGAGACATAGATCAGGTAATTAAAAGAAAAGCATTTCATTGATTAAGCAACTGCCTCCACCTCCATCACTTTTAAAGATGGCTTCCTGATCTGCTCAATCCACACATTTCAGTAGGAAGAGAGTGATGTAGTAAGACACTCTCCCAGTCTGAAAAGGCTGCTATAACTGCTTGTATTCTTTTCAATACTGTGAATAAATAACTAAACAACAAAATAAAAAGAAAGCTCTGGATTGCAATACCTTGTGATTATCAATCAGGTTCATCACTAAATCAATGTCTCCATGGACAGGCTGGTCTTCTGCCAGCTGGGGCTCAACTCGATACAGCCAATCAATGAGGGCCTGCAGGGCATCTGTGAATTGTCCAGAAAATAATAGGGCCTCCTCCAATTTGTTTTGTCTGGGAAAAAAGGAGATAAATTAGCTTTCTGAAATTCCCCAATGATGGTGGGGGGTCCTGAAGCGGAAGAGTGAGTTGTCTTCACTGTTTCCTCTGCTCTCCTTAGAAAATACTTTTCTCTTTTATTCCTTTAAGTACATGCCTGGCATCTATTCCAGGAAAATTCCCTTAATCCCATCACTGTAAATCACCGACCCTTCTAGAGTCTAAATTAACATATGCATTTTAAAAAGCTTTATTTAAAGGATTTGTTTATTTACTTGTATGTGTGGAGCCGCCTAGAACAGGACCTTTTATTTCATCTTGATACAGGCTGAAAATCTATAATCCACACTCCAAAATTAAAAACGTCCCAAATCTGAAAATTTTCATCACCAGCACGATACCACAGAATCCCATACAATAAAACTCTACACCATATATGCTTTTACTAAAAACTTAAAAAAAAATTGGCTTTCTAATTTTAGCCCTGTGGCCTTGGGATCCTGTGAGGAAGAAACATGGTGGAAGATCAGCCTCGGAGATTATGACAAGACTGAGTGACTCCATACTGTGAGTCAAACCCAGGACTGCTACCTCCCAAAACACATCATCAAGAGAAAGCCACTAAGGAGGCTGTCACACACCACCATAAAAGACACCCATCCCAACAGATGAACAATTCTCAACAGAGAAATACAAGAAAAATTAGTTGGCAGCCTCAGTAACAGATTAGATCAGGCAGAAGAAAAAAATAACAGAGCCCGAAGACATGTCTTCTGAATTGTTAGTGTCCAACAGGAAGAACCAAAGAGAAGTAGAAAACCGTGGAGAGAAAATGCAAGAGCTCTGGGATACCCTGGAAAAATGAAGTGTTCCAGTCATGGCATAGCTGAGGAAGAAGAGCTACAGGCCCGGGACACAGAAAACCACTTCAGTAGAACGACAGCAGAAAACGTCCCACACCTTGGGACATGGACATCCAGGTACAAGAAGCATTTAGAACCTCAAACACACATGACCACAGAAGTACGTCACTGTGACATACTACATTTAAGTTGTTAAAAGGACAAAGAAAGAATATCACAATCTGTGAGAGAGAAATCTCTAGTCACACGTAAAGGTAAATACAGTAGCCTAACAGCAGAATTCTCAGAAGGACTCCAAATGCCAGGAGGGCATGATATGGTTTATTTTGGGTCCTGAGAGAAAATAACCCACCAACCAAGACTGTTGTACCCAGCAGGTTTATCCTTTACAGTCAAAGGAGTCGTCAGGACCTTCTGTGGTAAGGGAACTCACCACCGCTAGACCAGAAGCACACCAGATGCTTAAGGGAATCCGGTACCCAGAAACAGAAAGAATTTGGTAAACACCGTCACTGAGAACATGAATACATCCCGCTAGGAGAAGACACGTGCCAATGAGGAAGAAAATAATACCTGTATACAGTAACACGTACAAGGGAAAGAGGAAGAAATAAGCAAACGACATTCAAAGCTACCAGGAGAAAACCAGAATGAGATGTAAGTTTATGTGCCAAGTGTTGGAACAGCACCTGATTTTCTAAAAACCAAACACGACTAGACATAAAAAGGAGATTTAGGCCCCACTGCAACAACAGGTGACTTTAACACCAAGAACAGCTTTGCATGACAGGAGAAAACATCTTCAAATCACACGACAGCACAAACAACTTCATGTGTCCCAGGAAACCTAAGCAAAACCACACTGGAGCCAAAGCAAGCCATCAAGATAAAACACTTCAGGATGCTGGCACAGGTGGACTTCCGAGATAAGACTTCAGAAGCAGAGAAAACAAGAACAGACACCTGGTATTACATCCGAGGTTCTGCCCAGCAAAGCAGACAGTCTTCACCCCCTCACCTACAGAGTGAAACAGTATGTACTGGTTTGAATGAGAATGGAGCTCACAGGTTCTTATCTTTGAATACTTGGTCCCTAGCTGGTGGAACTGTTTGGGAAGGATTAGGAGGTGTGGCCTTGTTAGACCTGTGGCCTGGCTGGAGGTGACGTGTGGCAGTGGGCTTCGAGGCTTTAACAGATATTCCCGGTGTACCGCTCTCTGCCTCCTGCTTGTGGTCTGAGATGTGAGCTCTCAGGGTTCCTGATGGCACACTTTTGCCCCACCATCATGTACCCCACTCCTCTGAAATTGAAAGCCTAATTAAATGCTTTCTTTTATTAAAAATACAAAAAAATAAAAAAAAAATCACCCCAGGTTATATATGAAACATATAATTTCAAATTTAGACTAGACTCTCAAGATATTTTATGGTATATATTCAAATATTCCAAAATCTGAAGGAAAAAAAAAACACTGAAATCTGAGTATTTCTGATCTCAAGCCTTTTGGATAAAAATACTCAACTTCTCTGACAAAAGTAACTAGAACTAACGGCCAATGAAGAGTCTGAAATGCAGGGTGTTCAAACTTTTATACTACTATTGTACGTTCTTAAACAGACCTCACAAAAGTCATTGGGACAAAGGAAGGTTGGACGTCTGAGGGAATGCTGGGTCAGATCAGCGCTGCCTTGCATGCCACCTTACGGAGCCCGTTTTATGATATCCAAAAGCAAGTTCTTACAGGGAGTGAGAAAGAGAAATGATAAAGCTCTCACTTATATTCTAATATAACTATTCTATGAGTTATATGGAAATTAAAGGAGCAAACACGGTCGATCTGGGAGTCAGGCACGGGGGTACTGCCTGCAATCCTGGCACTTGAGAAGCTGAGAAAGGAGGAACAGTGTAAGTTCAAGGCTAGCCTGGGCTACACAGTAAATTAAGAGGCCACTAGAATGCAGTGTGGGACTGTAAGCAAGCAAGTAGACCTAGTTAAAAATAAATAGCCGGACAGCCTCTTCAGTACAGGTGCTGTGTGAGTGGGTATTTAGGAAAAACAGATATTCCTCACCCAAAGGACTCTGAGGTCCACAAACTACCTCTGCAAACCCCCTACTGTGCATCTGAGGCAGGTCTACAAAGTCACCAGCTGCCTGAAGGAACAGCCTACCTTTCCACAGACTTTCCACATATGGTGTCCCACTTGTCCCTGAGTTCACTCAGCATGTTGTCCAGCTTCAGGTTGTCATCAGCCAGTGAGGTTTTCTCCTTCAGGGAACGTCCAGTTCGATTGGTGGTATCATAGACAGAATGTTTACCTCCGAGTGATTTCTGAAACTCCTACATATTTAACAAGAAAAGAGTAAGTTTCTGCTTGGAACTATTTGTTTACCAATAGGTAAAAAGTGTTAAGAACAGGATCTTCTTTAAGTCTGAGCATTTGGTCATTTGTTCCCAGCGTCATGACCAGTCATGAATCTCCACATTAACTGTCATTCACTGCAAAGAGAAGCTTCTTTGCTCAAGGCTGAGGGCACTGCTAGCCTTTGGGTATAAATATAAATATTAAGGAGGCACTGTGACATGTCCATTTAATGAAACAAATGTAGTATGTTCATCTTTTGTGTCTATGACCTCTGAGCCATGGGTCTTTGACCAGTTCCCTACTAAGAGACCTCATATCAACTCTCAACTCCGCTGGTTACTCCCATACCAGTCATACCACTATTGCATCGGTAGGCATATTCTGCCTGGCAAGTTGGTGTTGTAGCATGCAAGTTGCATATGACTCCCTCCAAGTCCCCCAAAAATTGTGGAAGAGAGGGCAGAAAGAATATGAGCTGGACAATGGGGAAGAGGGCCATGAAGCATTGTCTTATGGGTATGAAAAGTCATGGCATGCATAAACTCACAGCAGCTGCAGTTGCTTACACAGGATTTGCACAAGGCTAAAACCCAAAATGTAAATATTTAGTCACAGGTTGGGGAGGGGCCCATGAAGCATGCCCCAATCTAGGGGAGTTATTGGTAGGAGAGGAACACTATTGGGGGTGAGGAAGTCACTGCCTTTAATAATGTAACGATTGAACTGTTATTCATGATCCACTGGCTAGATCTACACTCACGTCCTCATGGGTGGCCCTTGTTAAACCCAGTGGGTCACAAAGCAAAAAATAAAAAGAAAAGTGTGAAGGGGACTTGGTGGGAGCAGGGAGGTTTACTGGAGGTAGGAGAAGCATGAGAGAAGGTGAAGATAAGAGTATAACCAGAATGTAGTGTAGAAATGTTTGAAATAATCAAAGGACAAATCACTTTCGTTTAAAGAGGCATCTCTAACAAATGGAGGCCTGGCAATGGAAGACATCAGCAGGCAATCAAGCCTGATAACAACATTGTTCTGTGCAGGGATATCCGAGGACAGAACAGAATCTTAAACCTGACAACCCAGGGCTTGTTCTTTCTCTTAGAAGCTCAGGAACCCTAAGAGTATCTGTTATTATCAAGAAAATTTCAAAGCAAAACAAATCCTTTATCTTTTTGTTTGTGGAGATGGAGATTTCTAAAACCAGGACCTTGTGCAAGGTAGTTGACCATGGAGTTACTACATCCTCGGCCCAAATATTTTTGGAGATATAAACCATAAGCTCTGCAATAACCGTGATAAAATGGAACTGCCAATCAATGACTGAAAGGTTTCAGAGAGGAAAACGTGGCCACCTATGCATGAGTCCAGCCTGGACAGGGCGATCAGATAATGTAAACCTACTATAGGTTTATGTTGTTGTCAGGCATCCTTGTTACCTAATGTGGATAGTCACAATGAGGATACAGGTAATTTTGTCTGTGAGCTAGGAAGTCAGAACTGCCATTCTAGGGTCTGATGGTTAGACCCTTTAGAAAACCTTGATCTGTTCTCTCCAGCTGTAAAAAGTCTTATCTCCATCTTGAAAGAGTGTTAGATTACTTTTCCAGGATCAAATAGCTATCATGCTGTGGTCATTTGAATGTAATTGGCCCCATAATCTCACAGGGAGTGGCACTATTATGAGGTGTGGCTTTGTTGGAGGAAGTGTGCCATTGTGGGGGTGGGCTGTGAGGTTTCCTATGCTAAGGATACTGCTCAGTGTCTCAGTTGACTTCCTGATGCTTGCAAGATATAGGATTCTCAGCTATTTCTGCAGCATCACATCTGCCTGAATGCCATGCTCTCTGCCGTGATGATAACAGACTGAACCTCTGAAACTGTAATTATATGTTTTCTTTATAAGAGTTGCTGTGGTCATGGTGTCTCTTCACAGCAATAGAAACCGTAACTATGACATGTACTAATGTACCATCTATTTGGTACCACTCTTTATCTGTTAGTTATGGTTTTCATGTGTGTATGTATGTATGTATGTGTGTATGTATGTATGTATGTGAGGAAATGAATTATATTCTTTCCACACAACTCAATAGTACTTATAGAACCAGGACTGTGTTTGTGGATCTCTCAGTGCCATTTCCTAGCTAGCAGGTATTTGTAAGTATTTACAAAAAAGAGTAGAAAAATGAGACCACTGCTGCTGAAGGTGCACTCTCAGGAATAAAAAGAGAGAAAGGTCCACTTCGTGCAGACTTTCTAAGCTCATGGGACAGCAAGGTGACAGCACCAAAGTGACTTTCAATGCTGGCAGCACACTGGAACCACACCAGATTGTGAAGTGCTAGGTAATAGGTATCACCACGCTCTATAGCAGTGGTCCTCAACCTTCCTGATGCTGCGACCCTTTAATACAGTTCTTCATGTTGAGGTGACCCCCAGCCATCACTAAATACAGATGTAGTATTTCACTGCTACTTCAAAATTGTAATTTTGTTACCGTTATCAATCATAATGTAAATATCTGTTAGGCAGGATGTCATGTGACCCAAAAGCTGAGAACTGCATCAAATCTGAAGGTTATAACTACTCAGTTCATTTTTATTGCATTTTAAAAGCTACTCTTTAAATGTTTTCAGACAAACAAGTTATTTATTTAGTCTAGTAACAGGTGGTAAACGCATCAGGAAAAATTTAAGAAAGAACACAATTATAGTACCCCACTGTTTTTACAGTCTGTGTTTCCGTGTTATTCTGAGCAGAATGCTTGTGTTTAGAACCAAAGCGTTGACATGGATGGCCTCCACACAGCAGACACATACTAAACAATTATTCGAGTACAGACAGACTAGAGCTTTCGAATGACAGAAGACCTCCAATGCTGGTAAGGAAGGTTTTTCTTTAAAATTGTTTTTATGGACTGTCTTAAGATATGTCTTGGAGAAATGGTAGACAGTGATAATAAATAACGTCGGGTAAAATGGAGACTGTAATATTCTCTGCATATTCTTTTTTTCTGGGTTTCTCTAGCTTTAAAATGCAATGCCACTTTTAAATTTAAGTAAAGCATTTTATTTTGAGCAGAAGGCTAATTTTTCCATCACAGGAGTATGTACGATGCTGGCTGCTGTGGCAGCTCACAGGAAGAAGCCATCAGCAAAATGAGCCAATGATAAAGCCTAGTCTGCCAGAGGGCACGTGTTTCCTCCTCATCCCCTGATCACGACCCTCTTGGTCGTGATTCACAGAACACATGTGAAGTCGATGTCTAGATTTTTTGAGGAAGATAAATCTTAAACTATCCTACAATTTTCTCGTCTTTTAAAACGACCATGTTCTTCTAAGCAGTAATTTACATGTAGAGGTCTGAAATTGCAACACTATTCACAGTAATGAGGCTCAGCTGCTCACCCCACACCTTCACCCACATGACCAGTGGCCACTTCATAGCACACAGGCACAGACACAAAGGAGCTGAGCAGAGGAGGTAGAAACACTCTTTGAATGACTCCTGGAAGGAGTACAAAAGGAAAATATTTTTTGAAACACTGTTTCTACATTCTTCTATCTCATAAAGAAGCTGGTAAGTCTTTGAGAGAAGGAATGGAGTTTTACACACACACACACACACACACACACACGCACACGCACACGCACACGCACACACGCACACACGCACACACGCACGCATTCTTGGATACTGTCAACTTTTCCACACACCTCTGCACCTGACTCTGTACACCTTAAACTCCAGATTTTTCTCCGAGGTGGGACTGTTGCTTTAAAGAATGGTAAGTTAAGAGGGCCACCACAGAAAGCTGAAACGGCGGTGCTCAAGTGGTTCTGAACCATAATGTCAATCTTTTTTTTTGGGGGGTGGGGGTGGTGTCTTGTGATGAATACACACACGGACAAGGAAGAATTAATGGTGGTCTTGAAATGCACACTGAGTGTGCTTTTTAAACGAGAAACTCACCTTGTGCTGTGCCAGCTGTGTTTTTATTTTGTCTGGATCATTGGCGATTTCCAGTTCAGAATCCAAACATTTTTCTGACTCGTCCAGCCACTCCATTAGTTTACTCCAAGCTTCGTGGAACTGGTAAAGAGACCCACGTTTACTCAGAAAGTGGTGAAGTACACAAGGGTTGAAATTTAGTGTATTATACGACAGTACCGATCACCAATGGATATACTAGAAATCATCAATTCAGACTTTCCCCTGAAGGCACTGGGTAATGTGTCATTAGCCAACTGCACAGTGGCCTGCTCCACTGGACACGTGACTGTGGCCTGCGGTCATGCGGCTGTAATTCAGTCAGCACACCAGCTTACTGAGTCCAGGAAAGAGCCAGACAGTTAAGGAGCTCTGGGGACCCCACCACCATACTGCCTCCTTTCGCTCAACAGTTAACATAAACTCTCAGGAAATATCTGTTTTGATTTTTGTTTCTCTGTCTCTTTACATATCTTGAGATTTTTCTCTGTGCTAAACTCCTATGTTAAGAAAAAGAAAGAAAAGAAAAAAGTCCAACACTTGTGAATTATTCTTTAAACGTGGCAAGAACAAAAAAGGCCATCTCCCTTCACTCCAGGGGGCAGACTAACAAATCACCCCTGCTCTCAGCGCTGACCCACCCGAGTGGTCCGATACATACGCACAACCACTGCCACGCTAGCATTCTGCCGATGTTTAATTCTGTTTGCCAACCAGGCGCTTGGAAACATCCTGGGTCAGCACATGTTTGATTCTAGCCAGTTTATCTTCTGTTTATCTTTCAGAAGAGCAATCAGATACAAATTCTGGATGCCAGTTTCGGAACTGGTCACACGGCATTTCTTATAATAAATTTAAATAAAGAGCTACATAACGAAAGCTAAAGAAATAAGCATCACATCCCCGTACACCCAAACCCATTGATAATGAAGTAACAAAAGCTGTACAACCTACAACAAAGATGTGTGAATTAATGCCACCTCCCATAGCCTCCTAATTAATTTAACTACTCTAACTCATAGCGGCACGAGTCACATGGACTCACAGGCTGCAAGAGTGCACTAGAGAGCACACATCACAGACTCGGCACACATCACCCTGCCCAGCACATCCCTCACACGGCGCCAATCAATTTAAATGTAAAGGAAAAAAAAAAAGAGCCAGGACAAACTCATGATAGTCAGAGAGCTACAACCAGTACATGAGTCAAAACTCGGAAGAGGAGAGGCATGACAGGAACAGCCTGATGGGGTGACAGGTAGTTTGGCTCTCAAACAGGTGTACAAACAGCTGCTGAGTGTGTAAATACACGGGCCTGGACGCTCACCCAACCTCCAAGGCGATGCCCAAGCCCCAGAAATAGGTCAAAGGCTACCCATTCGCACTGGAAGCAGGAACACAGAAAGCTGGTCAACAAGAGGAGACCCTAACATTGGTTAAAGGGAGAAATGGCGAGCGGCGACTAGCATCTGGCAAGGCTCCGTCAATTAGCCGTTCATAACTCCAGAAATAACTTCGGAGAGGAATATGTTGGGTTCGGAATTAACATTGTCTGGCAGAACCATTAGAGACTGATTCTATTTCAGAGACCAAACTCCTTACTCAGGAAGGGCTTGAGATATTTCTAAAGCCTTTAAATTCATACTGCTAGCTTTAAACACCAAAGGCCAGAATCCTGTAAACACCCTTTGGCATCACCAGTGAGCCCAGCTCTCCAAACAACACACTCCAACATTACCAATGCCAGACAACAGGAGCCGGATGAGGCAAAGGTAGAAACCACAAAATTCAGCCTCAATATTACATCGCTTCTAGGAAAAAAAAATTAATTAAAAAATTCTCTGCCAAATAAGGTGGCTACATCCCCAATGGACAGAAAGATGTGTAATTTTCCTCTTGTCTGTGGTTAGTTTGGATGAATGTTAGTTAATGACAGGTTAAGAGAGAATGGAAAGCTCTCGGTGAGGTTTGTGAGAGTCCCTAAATTAAACCAAAAGCAGCCCCCAGAGATTCAGATAATTAACTTCAAGTGGGATGGAGCTATACCAAAATCTTTGGGAAGAGAGGGACGTCAACAAGAGTGTGTCCCTCAGGAGGCACTGGGGAGGCCGTAGGTCTGGTCCTCAGCTCTGATGTGACCGAAGCTTGGCTTCCAGAGCCTGCAATAGAAGAGGGTCTGGTGCCCCTGTCTGAGTAGGAGACTAGAGGTTGAAAGGAAAGGGGAAAAATAAACACACTGCAAAACAAAAAGCAGTAAGTTCGTAATGGGCCTTGATGATCATCTATGAAGTTGAGCTATTGATAGCTTCTCAAGATGAGTCCCCATGGCCCATCGTGGCTGCCAGGACAAAAAGGTGACGTCGTTGAGAGTCCAAAGGCAGGCCCATTTGGACTCGAACACCACAGCTTCTCAATGTTACAGTAAAAGCCCCACGATAGCACATTTTTCACAGCTTCAGCTCCCTGATTGCCAAGGTCAGAGAACACAACCCAAGGTCACTACCTGTTTGGCCCTCTTCCTCGCGTCGTCCAAGGACCTTCCTCTCTCCACTAACCGCTGGACCACCTTCTCCCACCGACTCTGCACGCTGATGAGCAGGTTCTTGATGAGCACCACATCCTGTTTCTGACTGAAGTACTTCAGGTGGGTCCCAGTTTTGTCTAGCTCTATTATCTGCTCACGGTGAGAATTCACCTCATTGGCGAAGACCTTTCCCCACACAAAAAAGGAACATAATTAGAAACAAGGGGAAACGGACTGACTTTGAAAGTGTACGCCTGTCACGATGCTTGCGGTAAAGGACAAAGAGAAGTTCTCAGGTGGGGAGGTGAGGGGTGAACCCAGGAGGAACAGGGTGGGGGGCAAGCGTATAGGAATGTGATCAAATATGCTGCGTATCTGTATGAAATTCTCAAGGAATAAAAAAAATACATCAAAAAAGAAAGTTTTCTAATTACTAAATGGATGTTTCTGACAGGAAGGCAGACTGGTCTCTGGATGTCAGGCGCTTCCAATCTGAGTTCCCACGTACCTTGTGCTCATCGATTTGAAACAAGATTGTGTCCAAGATAAGACTTGGCCGAGAAGCCACATTCAGGGTTTGTTCGGCCTGGGTAAGCCAGTTGATGAAGTCCTGGAGGGAATTGTGGAAGTCCATCGCTAGGTGGAGGGCCTCTTCCAATTTAGTCTGTAAAGGAAGATGGTTTAGTATTTGGTGCTCATCGTGGTTTGCTGTGTTTCAGTTTAATCAAATGGCATTCCTGGAGGGGGTCGCTGCCCTGTGAGGACATGGCATATGTTCCATCAGTGATGGCTACAATCTTTTAGCCAATTGTTTTTTGCTGCATTCAGGAAAATTCCTGAGATTCCCTAGATTATTTTTCTATTGTTTGAAAGAATGACAAAATGCATACAATTCTCATCCGTTTTATGTGAGCGATTATAAAACCTAAGCACAATCCTATCATTCTCTCTCGTTTAATTTGTGATTAGAATACAATTATTTGTAACCTAGAACTTGAGTGGTTCATATTTTAAAAACCGCCAGCGTACAAACCGAGTAACACCTGACCTGCGATAAATCTTTATCTGCGCTGTATCTCTGTTCTCCGGGGTAAGAATACTATGTTTAACTTCATGGAACACCGAGTGTATACCAAAAATATGGACACGAATCATGAAAATGCCACTTCTGGTAGCTCGGAATAAAACCCAACCCGAGAGCTAGCGACAGGCTAACTCTGCCCTGCTGTAACCCTGCAGGCACATACTCTCTTCTCGTTGAGTTTGCTCTTCACCGATTCCCATTTCTCTTTCAAGTTGTTTATGTCTTGGTCGATGTTCGTCTCTGCAGATTTGGGGCATCTTGCGAGCATCTGCTGCCCTTTCTGCATCAAACTCTTGTACGTTTCTTCTTTGATGTCAAAGGCAGTGCAGACTTCCTAAAATGAGATGCCCCCACATCATATGACTTGCCAAAGAACAAAATCTAACAGTTACATATATATATATTTCATTTGTCAAGAAAAGATTTACTTGTAATGCGCGTGTTTTATCTGCCTGTCTGCACAAACGTCACGTGCATGGCTGCTGCCCATGGAGGTCAGAAGAGGTTGAGTGAGGGTGTCAGGTCCCCCTGGGACCTGGAGTTACAGATGGTTATGAACTGCCATGTAGGTGCTTGGAAATGGACCCGGGCCCTCAATAAGACCAATGAGTGCTCTTCACCACTGAGCCGCAGTCCTCAGAGTTTTTTTTTTTTTTAAAGGTCCATTCATTCTAAGCCTCTTATCACATGTTTACCTTTCTGCTTACAGAGCAACCCTGACAGACAGCTGCACTCTACTCAATACTGAAATAGCACGTATGCTTATAGCCACACCCTGTCTTCTGAGAAATCTATCACTGCATGCTGCGTGCTAAGGCCTCAAGCGATGGCTGGCATGCTGTCAAGAGGGGTCTCGCTGCACACTGACAAGTGAGATCCGCGATGCTGCGTCAGCAATTACGTTTCTCTGAGTGTTTCCTCCTCTGGAAACGGAGGGAAACTTCTGTGTCCTTTTTGCCATGATAAAATAACTGAAAAAAAGTTACTGGTACAGTCTAATCCTGTACTCGGGAAACATGTAATGGACAGGAAAAAAAAAGAATCAGTAAAGAAAGATGCGCACGTTGATATAAAGATTCCCAGATTACTGGAGCCACATTTGAGATACCATTTTCATTTATAAATTCTTAAAAGTTGCCAATTAGAATGTTGTGTATATCCTCTATGGCGAATACAGGAAAGTATTGCTAAATTCAAAGTATAACACCAATGAAGCAATAGTTAGAATTCGTTAAAAATTAAAGAACCCAATTTTTAGCACATTGAATTATAACGTGGGTTGAATCACAGTTCTGATAGAAAGTTATACACTCCACATCTTACTGGTATTTTCAGCTTAGTAATTTTTTAAAAATCGAGCCAAGTTTTATAAAATTAACCATTTGAAGTAGACTATTTAGTGATCTGAGTGGAGTCACAATGCTCACTAACTACATTTTCATATTCCTTCGTCCCTGAACACATCGACAGTTTCACTTTTACAGGAGCATCACATCACGAAGCAGCCCCAGGATGTGGCTACTCCACATTTTCTCATCTTCATTGCTAGCACAACCAGAAGGAAAGAAAAAAAACTACTGCCACGGCATTGCAGCTTTAGCACTTGCCAGGAAAGATTGGTTTATTTATTCATTTACTTGGTTTTTCGAGACAGAATTTCTCTGTTGTAGACCAGGCTGACTGGCCTTGAACTCATAGATATCCTCCTGCCTCTTCCTCCCTAAGTGCTGGAATTAAAAGCGTGCGCCACCATGCCCAGCTTAATTTTTAAATTTACGTGTACACGTGTGGGTGCATGTGCACCATGTGTGAGCAGGCGGCTGAGGAGGCCAGAAGGTGTTATCTGAAACCCCGGAACTAGGGCTACAGGTGGTTGTGAGGGGCCATGCAGGTGCTGAGACATGAACCCTGGTCCCCTGCGAGAACAATAAACAGTTTTTACTACTGGCTTATCTTTCTAGGCCCTCTTCAGACTGTAGTCAAGGGAATCATACAGGGTTATACAGAGTTCACTTTGTGTATCCCACCCGAACTAAGTATCTTATACACAGTTGTTTTCTGAAGGTTCCTAAGACGAGCTCTCTGCTTTCAAGTTCTTGTATGTTTTTTTTTAAGTGTAACACTCTGAAGATAGAATTAATTATTAATTAGTTAATAAGTTATGAACTGTGTGAAAGTGCAGTAAGCATTTCCAGGGAAGCAATGAACTACTTGAGTTCACTGAGCTATTAAAAGTCACTCATGGTTTCACAAAGATGAGCAATCTTAGGTTACGAATCAGTAGACAAGACGGCTTTGTCCTCTAGCAAATGGGTCTCGCCCAGTCGCAAGGAGCAAAACCAAACCATAGGGTCACAGGCATATGCCAAGTCTAGTCTGATCATTTTAGAGATGTTTCTTCATACTGCTTATAACGTGGGGTGTGTGTGTGTGTGTGTGTGTGTGTGTGTGTGTGTGTGTGTGTGTGTGTAAGAGAGAGAGAGACAGATAGACAGACATACAGACAGAAAGTGAATGTGTGTTACTCAAAACTGCTAGACTTTTTTAAATCTTTTTTTTTTTTTTTTTTTTTAACTGCTAAATGGTGCTATCTCTGGCATTTACACACAGCGATTTCTGCCACAAAACCTAATCTTTCAACCATATCTTCTTCCGTTACTATTCACACATTACCAGGGCGAGAGCTGTAGAAAATACTGTACATACCATATGTGCGTTAAGCTGCTCCTTGGCTGTTTCTGGCAAACCTCCCAGGGGTTTGGATGCCAAGAGATGGCGCTCTGTGTCAGTCAGCCACTGTTGCAAATCCTCGATCTCACCATGGAACCCTTTGGCCTGCAGTGATTGGTAGTTTTAAGTTTGTGTCACAAGAACTATCACTATCACAAGGTCAAGATGGCCCCAGCCGGGTAAGCCTCTCTCTACATGGAGTAAGAAAGCCAGGTACCAGGACCAGAGGCTCATCACCTGAGCACTCCGTCAAGAGAGCTCAGGATATAAGAGTATTAGGCTAAGAACTGGAGTGCTATCTTCTCATCGGCTCTATATCCCGCTTAGTTTTACTCCTCTCTTTAAAGTATCAGCATGAAACCCCCATCTGTGAATTAGCGAAGCAAATCCACATGACTTTGGACTTGAGCACCAGAACGAGCCTAAGGCTTAGTCTCTTCATTCACCTGGCGCAAGGCACTATCCAGCTGCTGCTTCCTTCGATCGGTTTTTTCCAAAATATCCTGCCAGCGTTGATTTAAGATTTTGAGCTTGTACTGGAGGTTGCTTGCTTCTTCTCCCGCACTCGATGCAATGAGATCATTTCCTGCTTTGTTGACCGCTTCCACGGTGGACTGGTGGGCTAACACGTCGTTTTGGAGCACCTGAAAATGTTAAAAGGATCGTTAGCTGGAAACACAGTAACGGCACTTACAATGCTTGCTTTCCTTTTTCTTTTTAGGGTGTGGGGTGGGGTGGGGAGAGGGTCTCGTGTATCCCAAGCAAACCTTAAACTCAACACATAGCAAAGGATGACTTCAGACTTCTAATCCTTTTTCCACCTCCCAAGTGTGGGAATGCAGGCGTGGAATACCACATCTAGTTTGAGGCACCGCTGAAGGATCAAACCTACTCTTCACGCATACTAGGTAAAAACCCTACAAACTGAACTACACCTCTAGTCCATCGGACTTGCTTTACTTTTCTGGTTGTGAAACAGCCTGAAACAAAAACCTCATAACAAAGTTTCAATAGCAAGTTTTAAAGTGACAGACTTCCTTCCCTTCAATTTTGGGGCTTCCTAGATAAACAGACCTTTAGTTAGATACACCAGCAGCCCCAAAGAGACTGTACAAATGCTGTGTGATACTCTCACTAAAATGGCCTTATAATTGATGCACTACATACTTTTGTAGTGATTATAATTAGATGATTAAAACATTTTCATTGATTCAAGTCCATTTTAATTTAATTTTAATGTTTCAAGGGATATTTTTACTCCTATATATTCATTTTCCAAATATAAAATTATCACATACTTTAGACATATATTTCATAATAACTGTTTTGAAAGAAGAAATATATTCCTTTATTCTATCATTGAAGGGATGCTGGGACTACTAATTTGAAAGGAGTCCTTTCCCTTATGCTAGTTAAGAGGTCAGTAGAGCCCTACCCTACCACTCACTGATGTATGCTTGGCAGTAATAAAGAAAAGAATGTCATCTCTTATCCTATGCAAGACATCATGCATCTGGAGGGGAGTCCAGACCCGGGAGGCTTTCCAGATAAGGGAGACAGCCCCTGGAATACTGCCTTTCTGACTATTCAATCTGTTTCTGAGGTATCCGATGAGTCAGTGTTTTCCAAAGGCACAAGCCCAACTGAGTGAGGAGTCACATTCTAGAAAGCATGCACTTTGACATGGTAACATCAGGAAACACTTCCTCAGGGCCTGAGAGTTAAACACTGCCAGGGTCGACATTTACAGGACAATTGTACAAGATTCCTTCCTCTGACGCTCAGAGGCAGGGGGAGACCCCAAGCAGAGGGTAGAAAGTTTCTTTTAGCGTTGGTTTGGGCAATCCCTAGTCACTACATATTGATCTTTCAAAAATGAAGGGCAAAAAGGCCTAAGAGCTATGTCTAACTAGTCAGATGAACGGAGTTCAAAGGTTCCTACAGATCTCTCGATTAAATAACTGGATTGGGTGTCTTATTTCCTACCTCTATTACACACAGTTCTGATCACCGATGTAGGCAACTTTTAAGACAATTGCCAGATTTCCTACGACGTAAAAGCTTCTATACACTCACACCATGAGAACAAAAATACTGTGTTTTTATGAAGAGTCATTCTGGCAGGCCACTGTTGGTCAGGGACCAGAGGCATTAAAAGCCACGATAGAACAACAGCATTTTCAGCCTGGAATTTTTTAGGCTATTCCTAACCTTAAAAAATACGGGGAAGTTAACTCAATGACAGGTATAATGAGGGACTTAAATCTTTGCTGTTTGCCACGCAGCCCTATTAAAACATAGCCTTGCTACATTTGATAACTGTTGCCCCACACAGTGAGGAAATATTTTTATTGTACTCTCTTAGGCAGCACATGTCAAGCAATTTAATGCCAAATAATCTCTTAAAATCATAAACTTGAAAAACTCAAACATAACAAAAACAGGCGGTTAACAGTACGTACATGATGCTTGGCAAGTTCAATTTCAATGGCCTTCGGGTCTCCTCCAACAGGTTTCTGTTCACTCAGCAAGCCCTTTGTGTGCGCCATCCACGCCAGGAGCTCGTCCAGGGCGTGCTGGAACTGACCCAGCGCCAAGAGAGCACCCTCCAGTTTGTGCTGCCAAGGAGAGAGAAGAAGAAAGTCCACTTAGACTCTGCCGTCATGAATGGTGTGCCCTTACAAAACAAGGGCACATCACCAGCTGTTGAATGCTGTCCAAGTCCATGCTCACGGCTCATGAATCCAGTCCTGTCAGTCAACAACTCTAGTTTGAGATCTCTCTCTCTCTCTCTCTCTCTCTCTCTCTCTCTCTCTCTCTCTCTCTCTCTCTCTCTCTCACACACACACACACACACACACACACACACACACTTGTGGTTAAATATGGTGCAAACAATTTTAATAAGAAAATTTAGATGCCTCTAAAGGTTATTGATAGTAACTGTTAATTTCACTTTTAGTGGTTGTTTCATATTGCTGTCTGAGAGTGTCCGTGTGTAATGTCTAGACACAAGTCTTGGCCTTTACCTGTCTGCTGACGATTCTTTCATCCAGGCTATCCCATATCAATTTCAGCTCCATCAGTGGATCTTGAACAGTGTGCTTGTCAACCTCTTCTGTTACTTTCTTCATCAAAAGTTCTGCTTGATGGTTCAGCCTTTCCATTTCTATCTGCTGTTGATAAGCTTCTGACTTAAATTGCTATTAAAAAAAAACAAAACAAAACAAGGAACATTTGAAAAAAAATCAGCAACTTTAAACCAAAATATTCTAAATTTCACGTTTCTTACAGAAAGCAAAAGAGGTAGGAGTTTCTCTCCTTTATTTAATGTTTTATAAAGTTATCATTTTGGTGTTTCATTTTTATTCTGTACAATAAAACTTAATAAATCCCATGGAGAAACTTCTTATAATATTTTATGATTTTATATTAATGTATATGAAATATGACTAAGAAATTTAGTAATTCCTGTTCTCAAAAAAGCACACACTATGCATTCCCTCATAACTTTTATGTTTTTACAGCTGTTTTATATCATTAATAATTATTTCTATGTCTCACTGTTGATGCAAACTGATTATTATTACCACTAGCAAGAAGGGCTCTTGCTGTGTAGCTCTGGTTGGCCCTTTATCACTATTTTGCTTAGGCTTGCCTCAAACCCATGGCAATCTTCTCGACTCAGCCTCACAAGTATGGGGGACTACACACCTGAGCCATCACAAGTGACTTTAGAAGAACACCCTTTTCCCTGGTCTTTCCTGTATGACTGACAAACACTTCATGACCTTTGTTTTGCCAACCAAACATTTTCTCAACAATAGAAAATATTTATTTGAATCTCTGATGTTAATTAATGGTTAATATTAGAGTAATATATCAATATTACAATGGACTACTGGATAATAAAGCACATGATAAAAGCCTCAATAGTGCCAGGTGGCGATGCCGCACGCTTTTAATCGCAGCACTTGGGAGGCAGAGGCAGGCGGATCTCTGTGAGTTCAAGACCAGCCTAGACAGCCAGGGCTGCTTCACAGAGAAACCCTGTCTGGAAAAAACAAAAAAGTCTCAATAGCACAATCCAAATTTGGCCCTCCCCTCTACATACAGATACCCTTTTAAGATATGGGGATATCTGAAAGGCTGTACATCAAATCCTAGGCATAGTTGCTTTTAAGTATATAGCTTTCGGAGTGAGTTAGAAATCCTGTTCCCCACCCCCTTTTTTGCTCATTTGTCATTCTATAAAGAATAGGATTAATGAAAATAAAACAATCTCTCATTTTTAAAAATAAACACTTCTGTAGATATCATTCTGAAACAGTTGTAGGGCCTGTGAAATACCTCAGTGGGGGAAGAAGTTATTTGCTACCAAGTCTGACGACCTGAGCTTGATCCTCAGGACCCACGTGGTGGGAGGAGAAGGTCGACGACCACAAGCTGTTCTCTGCCCTCCTTACATGTGTGGCACACTTGCGTGCAAACACACACAAACACATAAAGAAATACATGGCATAGAAATAAATAGTACAATTTTGAAGCCAATATATAATGTTTTAATTATGTAAACTAAACAAACCTAAGTGAGAAATTTGGTGAATCGGTAACTTAAAAATTTGGCAGGCCTATACCAACGAGGAGACCCACACATACCTTCAGCTCTTCAATCTGCTGCTTGACGGTCTCAAGATCCGTTCCAATTGGAGTCATTGAGGCTAACTTATTGCCTGCGATATCAACCCAGTCAAATATTGCCTGAAAGATACATTTCCCCTGTGTTATAACAGTAGCTCCGAAATGGCCATGGGTCTGGTGTTATGGGGAAAGGCAATAACTAGAAGAAATTATAAAAGGCGCCTACTTTATAAAACTAAGGTAGTTCACCTGAATAAAAGCTTTAATAATATAAGCCAGCTCTTCAAATGCCAAGTAAATGTCACCTCCAATTCTGCACCAAAGCTAGCCGAAGAATCCTATTCTTAAACTATCAAGCACTTTCAGAGAAAAGTTCATTTGAAAAAGTTTATATATTCAATCACAGAAGTGAAAATTCCCATTTGCTTATATAAAAAGATCAGGAGAGGATCCAAATGTATCAACTTATTCAAATAACCAAGAAGGTCACTGCGGGTCACCTAACCTTTCTATACTACTCAGGTTAACATTAAAATTCTGCACACACATGTGATTAAGATTATCATTACCATGAACTGCAACAGACTTCAGAGTCCACTAGTTTCTATATTCTTTCTAGGTTTCTACACATTTTACAAAGGCTGAGCACACATTTTTTTTTTTAAAGATAATGAACTGAATTAAAGGTATAACCAAATTATTTTACATTTTAATGAAGATGATGGAAGAAGAGAAACCTTATAAACTATCTGGTAATATTTAAATGACCATTAACCAACCCTAATTACTTAAGCAGCAACTTGGGAAGAAAATGCATCTCATCTTTTAATCAAGCCTTGACCCTTATGTAGTACCTAGCACCACATTATAGCTACAGCCATTTAGTAACCCAAGTTGCCATTTATAACCAACAGGACCTATGATGGACCTTATGTCTCTTGCTGTTGGTAAGGAGTATGTGTCAAATCATGGTGTCTTGCCCATGGCTCCCAAGTGACCTCACATAGTAGCAGTACCATCTCTAGCCATGGAAGACAATGCCACCCAGAAGAATTACATTCTGATGCAGCCTTACACACAAAGATGGGAGCCCCAAGTGGCTATCATTGGCCATTGGTTATTTAAGCAAAAAATCGTTACTTTGCTTGGGGTGGGGTGTGTGAAGAAGTATATATATACACATGTACAGGAGTTATAATAAGGTGTTTTTTATCATGAAAAATTTCATGCATTTCCAAAGTTTAAAACCCTTTCTGCTGAGATAAAGCCTGGCTGGCGACATTTATTTTTACAAATATAAGATGAAATGGCATAATGAAAAAGGAAAAAATGTTCTCATATGAGCTTCAAAAAATAATATTCACTTAAGTGTTATGGAAATACTTAAGAGAGGTTTTTCCATGCGGTAAGGAGTCTGGGAGATTAAACTCCTGCCAACCTGTTAGGAAATAGGACAAGGAGGGAGGAAGGGAAGAAATTTCCCTGAGCTGGCCTCAAGAGAACCCTAATATTAAAAGAACAGTTTCTATCTGGCTAATGAACTGAATGAGAACCTTGAAGAGACATGAGAAACAACTATTTTAACAATCACATATACGGAAAAAAGAAAGCACCTTGATACACCCAGTTATGAGCCAATAAAATAAAAATCTATTTTAGTACACAGAGAAAACACTGGCTTCATGTCAGGTCTCTTAATTCTGACTTCAGTTAAACTTGGTGGTATTTTTAGCCCGTGTTTATTTCTTTCATTTTATTTCACTTTAGAAGAGAACTCAGACTCTGTTCCATGTTACCTCACTGCCTGGTGCTCAACCGTTTTTGAAAAATACTGTGTGGGAATATTTACTTTCGCTTAAAGAAAAAAAAAATTAGACTACTTCTTTTCAAAGTAAATTCCACTGATGTGTGCACAAATCCATGTTTACATGTACTTATAAATCCGTACGTCTGATAGGTAAGAAATATCTTCTAAAAAGGTTGAGTCAAACTAGCTGTGGCAATTACAGGAACAGATTTGTCTGCAACTGCACACACAGTCACAGGATTGGGCTGGCTGGTCCCAAAGCGTCAATGTACATCAATAAGTAAGATTCCTGTTTCCAGCTAAAATGAGAGGACGTGGCAACCACCTTACCTGCAATCCATCTTGGTACTGAACGGCAGCCTGCATGGCCTCTTCCAGTTTGTCAACCCGGTCTTTCCAAGCTTTATTTAGAGAATCCCAGGCTGAATTTAACTACAAAACAAAGGGTCCAATCCTTTGAGTGTCAAATTTGTAATTTAAACTATTTGTGACACACATATGTTAGTTGCTAAGTCTTGAGAAAGGCATTCTTATGAAAGTGGAAAACAAGTCATCGGTACCTCATCTATGCTTTTCTTGACAATGGGCTTATCAGGGTCCCCACAGGCAGCGATCAGCTCAGAGCCCAGTGTGGTGACCAGGTCTAGTTCCTCTTGCAGGCCATCAAATTCCTCTCTTATTGCCTAGAATTCAAAACAGAGCCTCAGAACACCATGTAAAACCAAACCAAATCCAAGAAAAGATGTCACACAGAGCTGGCACAGGGATTCCTAGGTGAAATTAGCATCATTTCATTTTCTCTCATTTCTCAAGTTCTTATAGTCATCTTCTCAACAAGAAATACTTTAGAGAAAATAATATCCTCTAATGCCAAATCTTTACTAATAAAGACAAAATACCAGAGCAATTTAAAAAATACCCCAAATACGATAAAGCACAGAAAGACATTTTGTTTTTCACTGATAGTTTGCCTGTATATTCTCAAAACAGACACCAGTAAAATATGAGCACAAAGATTTTATGCAAAGTAATGTATCTGCTGGGAAACTGAGGATAAGCGAGCTCTGGAGTTCCTTGTATGTCATCACCTTAGCCATCACCTGCCAACTGCTGGTATAGCACAAAAGCAATGAAGTGGCCTACCTTGCTTTTCACTGTCACGGTTAAACACACCCACTCAGCAGTGAATATTTAATAAGCATGGACAAAGCCCTAAACCAGACACTGGACATGAAAATGTCAGCCTAGCCTTCTCCAGGGACCCACAGCCCAGCAGGTAGTTGAGGTAAACAGACAAGACAGTAAGTGTATGGTGTGGGTAACAATCGAACCAAACCCTGAAGTGCATCACAGCGGTGGTGGCAGAGATGACATGCTGAGGTAAGGAGGAAGACTGTAAGGTACCATGGACACTCAGAAGAGCACAGAGGAGGAGGAGGAGGAGGAGGAGGAGGAGGAGGAGGAGGAGGAGGAGGAGGAGGAGGATGGTGCCTATGGCCACACGGGGACCATCTGGTGTGTACAAAGCCGCACACCTGTCCTGCCAAGTCAGGGTCAAGCATGAGCAGTGTGGGTGCAGAGAAGAGATCTCCAGAACAATCTCCAGGTGGGATCTGCATGCCCATTATATTCTGGTACTCACGGAGCATCCCACATTCAGAACCGAATACAAATTTCAACGGCATAATTTTTCAGTCACATACAGAGTTGGTGCTATCTTACCTCCGCTGCTTCCTGCTGCTGTTTAACTACTGAGGGGTCAATCCCAGGGTCTTCCAGGTCCCGGATGAAATCTTGAGTGTCTTTTGTGGTAACCACCAATGACATGTGGTCACACCAGAATTTCTCTGCCAGTTCCATAATATCCAGCAATCTGGCCTCCCTTTCTTCTACCATCATGTGTATGTTTTCCCAAATGAAAACCATTTGGTCCAGTTTGTCCTGCACGGCTACACAGCAAAACCATGTCAGCAAAGGTGCCGGTTATTGCCTTTTCAGTGAAAGCAAAACTGGAGCTCATACAGCGAGCAGTTACTTGATTTGCTAAATACACAGAACCAGGGACCCGGTTTTCACCAACTGCAGTCTATGCGTTACCACTGGGCCAACACCTATCACAAATCATGCAAAATCTAGGGGCCTGCTCCGGCTGAACCAAGACTTTTCCTTACCAACGTCGATGCTTAAGGCTACATGGGCTCAAGAAGACCCAAGTTTTCCGAGTTTTAAGTTCATGAACCTGGCCTTAGTCCCAAAGGCAGTAAGTGGTTAACCTAAGACATATTTTCTTACGCTCTCCAAGGATGAGACTGCTTGTTCAGTCTCAGGAATAGGACAAGGATGTGTACTTCTGACTTGCCTCTGGAATACTCTTATTTCTGCTATGTACACGCCCTTCCTTTGACTCACAGAGCACAGCTCTAACCTGAGTGGCTCTGGCTACCATTCCGGTGGTT
Source organism: Peromyscus maniculatus bairdii (assembly GCF_049852395.1). Lineage (NCBI taxonomy): Eukaryota > Metazoa > Chordata > Mammalia > Rodentia > Cricetidae > Peromyscus > Peromyscus maniculatus. The sequence goes on along the minus strand of NC_134872.1, from coordinate 70,682,153 downwards.
ATGGAATAGAGCAGGCATGCTAGAGAGGACACTAAACCTGTATCCCCAGCTTTGGCTGATTAGCATTAACTTTGCTCTGAGAGCCCAAGAGGCTCAGAGGACAGACACATGGTCTCCAGAGAACCACGTTTTGTCTTCAGCCAAGGGACCTCACAAACTGAGGAAGCCACCAAAGGACTTGTGTACAGGGCACATGGCCGTGCAAGCTCTTCGGAGACCTGGCGGTTTGCTCCACAGTCACGTGTGCAGCAAACAGCGTACAAATCTAGAGCTGTTTTAAAAGTCTTGTTGAGGCCGGGTGAGGTGGCGTGCCCTCAATCCCAGCACTTGGGAGGTAGAAGCAGATGGGTTTCTGTCAGTTTGAGGCCAGTCTGGCCTACCTAGAGAGCTCCAGGCCAGCCAATGCTGCATAGGGAGAGACCCTACGTCAAAAAAAAAAAAATCAAACCAACCAACCAACCAACCAACCAACTAACCAACCAACCAACCAACTAACCAACCAACCAAATAAGGGAACGCTGAATTTCTGCCATCACTCCAGAATGAGTACCTTTGGCAGAGATGTCTTTCTCGGTGCCCTCAGACCGGGCAATCATCTCCTCCCCCCTCTGCCTCAGCGTCTCATACAGTGGCTGCAGCTTCTCCATGTCCACAGACACACTCTTATTTTCACCAATCTGTTCCTTGATCTTTTCAACCTCTGCGGAGATGGACGGCGGCTGCCTCAGACGCTCCATGATGCGCTCCAGGCTCTCGAGGATCTGGTTGATCTTGTCATGAAACTATGAAAAACAAAACAAAACAAAACAAAAAACCCAATGGGGTCATTGTAACGTCGCCTGTAAAATTTCCCTCAGTTAAAGACTAAGGACCCTTTGCCAACATTTCCATGCAAAGTTACATCCAGCTGGGGTATGAAGCCTAAGGTGCACTTCTCTGTGACATTAAGAGAACACAGAGTTTCCCATCTATAATCGAATGTATTCATTAAGTATCGTTCCTTGGCAGCAATATGAATTTTAATCTGTTGCCTAATTTTACATTTCAACTTCTTTTTTTTGGGAGGGTGGGGTGGTAAGTTGCACATTTTGCTGTCAAAACTGATCATTCATTTAAAATGATCATTTTGAAATCCTCAAACATTATACAAGTGCATGCAAAATTCATAGGTGGTTTTGATTCGATTCAAGGGATTCCTTGAGTTATATATTTATTGAATTAAAAAAATGTAAAATTAAACAAAATAAAAATATGCCCAAGGTTGTATCCAAAGTTTGTATCTAATTCATGGTCAAAATACAATTAGAGATAGGAAACAATTAATTTTATATTTATGAAAGCATCATCCACAAGTTCATAAAACCATGTTTACTGCTACTTTCTCTATGAGCCTCAAAGGTGGGTGAGGCAACATTGTCCCAGGAAGTTTGACCTGTCAACTGACACATCCTAGAGTCATCCGAGAAGGAAGCCTCACTTGAGGGACTTCCCAGAGCAGACTGGCCTGTGGCCATGTCTATGGAGGACGGGCTTCATTGGTAACTTATGGAGGAGGGCCCAGTCCATCGTGAGTGGCACCGTTCCCGAGCAGATGGTGCGTGCAGGGCTGTGGGAAAGCCAGCTAAGCAGGGCCTCTGAGGAGGCCGCCACGCTGTGTTCCTCCCTGGGTTCTGTTTCGAGTCCCGCTCAGCTCCTTCCCTGCCATCCCACCATGAGGGACTGTGACCCGGAAGTGGAAGATGAAACAAGCCTACTCCTCCCCTGTGCTGCTTCTGACCAGAGTGGTTTCCCGCAGCAACAGCAGGGGCAGGCACGAGAACACACACTCAGGGTTACAGAAAACGCCACTCCAATGCCAGGGTCTAATGACAAAATCAAAACCCTACAGGTATTCCAAGAGTCAGTTTCTTAAAAAGTGGTTATTTACAAAAACTATTGCCTACTTAATATTCTTATCTTTATTTATCTGGCTTATTGCTCAGGACCTCCTCTAAATGCCTTCTTGGAAATATTCTACCATTAACGACTGAAATACTTTCTTTTCTCTCCCCAGTGTCAAAGACTGTGTTCCACTTATGATGGACATGGGAGCAAGCATCTGACCATTGCTGCAGGTAGGGTTTCCTACTCGCTGAAATTTCCTTTTTATTGTACCCTGGAGCAGGCAGAGAAACCCAAGAGTTGGCTGCAAGCCAACACCACTTCTGAGAGAAAAGACACTATACTCAGAGACAATATAGTCCATACATCACTGAAGATGAAATTCATCAGAGCATCCAATGCTTTGTGTGCCTGGCTGTGCAGAAGAAATTAATTTTTTTCCTGGGTTACCTGAGTTGACTGGGAAATGGCTTCATCTAGTACCACGGCTCGTTTTTTGACATCTTCTTTAATTTGGCTGTAAAGGGTGTCGGCGGCCACATACTTTTCTTGGATATAGACGCCTTCCTTTGGGCTCAGTTCCAGTAACTGCGGCCCAGTCTTGTTCATCTTATCTATGTGAGGCTTGTGCTCGGCTATCAGTTCTCGCAGTTGCTATAATAAACCAAACAGCTTCTCAGTATCTCAGAGTCACACCTCCATGTTACAACCCATCCCACCTCCAATGCATGCAGCTGACAAGAAATGCTAAACAATGCCCTCCCTGCTGCAAGGCACGTATCCCTGTCTCTGCAAGGAGGAGAAAGTCCAACACAGGACGGGACAACTGTCCAGTCACGTGCCTTTTGGGACACAGAGGAAATGGCACTAAAGGAAACGGTGACTGTGCACGCCACAGCAAGAGTTGCCCATTTTCTTTTCTTTTTTGTTTGTTTGTTTTTTTTGAGACAGGGTTTCTCTGTGTAGTTTTGGTGCCTCTCCTGGATCTCACTCTGTAGACCAGGCTGGCCTCGAACTCACAGAGATCCGCCTGCCTCTGCCTCCCCAGTGCTGGGATTAAAGGCGTGCGTCACCGCTGCCCGGCGAGCTGTCCATTTTCACGAGAGCATCATCAGCTGCAGCAGAGGAGTCTGAGCTCCTTGGCCCAGCCATGGCTTAGGGTGCTACTTTCCGCACATTAGTGATACATACGGAAATGACTGGGGGAGGGGACGTCCAGACTAGGAAGAATCTCAGTGGGGAAGAAAGACACAATACCAGGATTTAAAAAAACTTGAGAGGTATGACAGTGACCTAAGCCCACAGGCACTCCATTCACACACGTGTGAACCAGTATCGGATGCTCATATATGTTACATTATGATATATATATATATATATGTGTGTGTGTGTATATATATATATATATAAAAAACTTATTCCATATATACATGACCTACAGACACTAAATGTATCAATTCATTTCCATTAGTTAATTTATTACATTTATTTGTGTGTGTACGTGTAGTTACAGGTAAGGTGGTGAGCTGCTATGTGGGTGCTGAGAACGTAAACCAGATCTCTCTAGGAGCAGCAAGTGCTCTTAACGGCCAAGCCATGTCTCCAGCCCCCTGTTTGTTACTGTAAACTGTAAACGTTTCAAAGGTAATGGATTTATCAAACACACAATAGATGTTGAGCATTATTATAAGGCATAGTTAAAGAAAATGTGTATCCTAAGAAATGTAGCTTAATTGAGAGAGACCTGCTGTTTACATTGCTGAGTAGAGCTGAATTCAAGTGGAGTCACTCCTGTAAATCAGCTGAGGTACTGGGAGCCAGAACAAAGCTGGGACCTCTGAGGAGCAGTGCTTCCTGGGGCCACTCCAGAACCATTCCCACGGGAACCCTTTCTTTAAGAGTCTCTCAGGCCAGCCTCTAAGTGGAGGGCTTGCACTTGGCCCTCATCGGCAGGCCCTTGTCCTTACCCAGTGTATCCCCAGTCTCTTTGTACTACAGCCTCCAGTAGGAGCTTCTGAGAGGGCTGACACTCAGGAAAGGCAGTCTAGAGACAAGTTACAGGTGTCTTGCTGCTTTAAAGTTGTTCTGAAAGCCTACTGAAAACATTTCTACACACAAAGTCTATTATAAAAGTGGCATGTCTAAGCTAACATGTTGCATGAGAGAGCATGGACAAGCCACAGTGGCAATGCATGTTCTGGTCTAGATCTTACTTTCATTCTATATTCCTTGTGCTGAATCACAGACTGGAGGTGGTAATGGCTCCATCAGCCAAAACGAAATCACATGGTAAAGAGAGCTGACGAAGTTACACGTATGTTCTACTTTTGTATTACAGACGGCAATGCTTGAAAAATAACTCTAAACTCAATAGCCAAGACCCTCAAGGGAAATGCAAGGCTCCGGCTGAAGTTTCTTGAACTGCCTGGCCAGCTTGTCTGGCGGTGCTGCTGAGGTGATGAGCCTTTTATATGGCATCCTGTGACAGGCCAGAGAACATTTATTAGGTGTCTACTTGGACGTGTGTGTGTGTGTGTGTGTGTGTGTGTATGAGCAAACAGCCTTTGCCTGGATGTGGTGTTACACACTTGTAATTCCAGCAGTCAGGAGGCTGAGACAGGAGGATGGTGAGTCTGAGGCCAGTCTGGATTACATAGGGAGAACTTCTCTCAGGGGTGAGGGGTGGGGAGTGTGGAAACCACATGCCTTTGCCTCACATGTGACCAAATAATTCTTGAGGTCATTGTGCTGGAGAAATCTCACATGACTTAAAGGCCTACAGCACTTGATAACAGAGCCTCTGGAGGCTATTATCATTTCCAGACAGGTCTTCTCCCTAATCCGTAGATCTGGACTTAGAAAAGAAATGCTTTTGGAGGGCTGCAAAAAACTATTTAGTCTGAACAGTTTGGAGACATATAAGGCTATAAGAACTTTGTCTTTCCCTTGATATATATGTGTAACCATGTGTTTGTTTTACAAGTTCAGAGATTATGCAAAAGAGAAAATCAATTCTATTTTTAAGATTTTAGCTAATGAACCATTTCTTACCACTAGGTGTTATTCTAAAAGCAGTTGTTTCAAATCACTTATGATAGAGACGTTTATGGTCCATTTTACACTAAGAGTCATTCATTGAACAATGACCAGGATTCTGAGACAACACATCTTTATACTGGAATTGAATTCAATTCGACACCATTTGTAAATCTTTTGCTAGTTGAATGGTTTAGATGAGACTCTGTAAAAATTCAGTGTGGCCATAAACTGTTCTTCTAAGCTCTCATGTGAGTAAGTGCTTCAGCTAGACAGCCTTCCATGCCCATGTGCTAGGGAGGTAAAGGAACAAGATCAACGGGCAGGAGCCGGGGAAGCGACTCTGTGGATAAGAGCATTTGCTGCTATGGCGAGGACCTGGTTTTGATTCTCAGCACCCACATGGCAGCTCATTAACTGTTTAGAACTCCAGATCCAGAGGATACAATACCCTCTCCTGGCCTCGGGGCGCCGTCCACACGTGGTGCAGGCAAAAGACCCAAATATACAGAATAAAAGTAAGTAAATCTCTAAAAGAGTACTCAGTTCATCATATCTTCTACAAGATGTTGTAGCACATCGTGGGTTGATTCCCACCCTCTCCTGATCAGTCTCTGACTTCATCATGGGCAGATCATGGACAACCGGGTTCTCAAGCCCGCAAACATGAAGAACTCCAGATCTTCTCCAGAGACTCGAACCCTCTCTCAACCAAACTCTTGTAAATGTCAAGTGATGTCAACAGTTAAGTGACGGCTAGAGGGGCGGTTTCATAATGCCAGAGTTCCACTTCATATGATTAGGTCACCTCGGCACTGTCTTACATAGTGGAGGTGGTGACGGCCCTAGCATGGACTCGATGGCCCTGTCTCCTAGCCACCAGCCTATGTTGATACCTCAGCCGGTTTCTGTCTCATAGCTTTTGTGACATTGCCGTTTCGACAGATGCATGCCCGTGTACATTTCCTCCAAACTCAATGGCTGTGTATGTGTCTTCTGTACACCTCTACTCTACTTTTCAATGTTTTAGATGGCTCTGGGCACTACACATAAAGCACAGAATGTCTTCAACATACGTACACAGAACATCAACATACATAACTGAAAGCACCTCAAAAGCTCACGCCACTAACATTTTAAAATGGTATTATTTTTCCTACCCAGACAGGCTGTAGTATGTATGCACTACCATATGAAAGTTGTGATGTATGCAGTATGTGGCAGCTCACCAGCTGTGAGGGAGTGCAGACATCATCATCATCATCATCATCATCATCATCATTATTATTATTATTATTAAAACGCCCCGATTCTGTACGTGTCTAACAGCTCTTTACACACACCATCAACACCACTACCCTGGTTAGTGGCTCTCTCTCCAGCTCTCACCCGGTGCTCTTCCTGCTGCCGTCTCAGAGTTTCATATTCCAGGGCCGGGGCAGGCAGCTGGGCGATGATTCTTTGTGTTTCTGTCAGCCACGGCCAGAGTTCCTCATACGTCTCCCAGAACTGGCTAACGAGGGACTGTGCCCGCTCCAGCTGCAGGTGCCTCTCTGAGTTTATCTGGCAGATGGCATCATAGTTCTTCAGTATCTTATCCAGTTTTTTCTAGAAAAAGAGATGAGGAAGGGTGTTTGCCGGGCTGGATGTTGTAGTTCAGGATGCTTTGACTAGTTCTGAACGTGTGTGGCACAGAGTAGGGGACACAACAAATGTACACGAGATAAATAAATAAAAGGAACCTGTTCACATGAACTGTTTCTGTGCACACACCCATGTTAAATTAAAGAGGACACAAGTATCACTGAATTCTTCAGACACAAGAAGCAGAATTCTCCAGTACTCTTACACTGTTCCCAGAGTTAGAAAGTAAGTTTCATACAAGTCTACCAGCATTGGCATTATTACCTGGGGGGGAAAGGAAGATTATCTTTTACAAATGAAATCATAAGAACAAAAATCAATTAAAAATAGAACCAATCCCATGCATGGGAATCAACGTAGGCCACCGTGCTACACACTAGTGTTGTGAGGTATAGTTACCTGAGAGTGCAATGTGAACTCACAATAAAGTAAGAGGAGGAGAAAGGATAACAGCCTGATAAACTACAAGTCAGGACGGAAATTATTTCATGGTGATCTGTATTTTCTATTTCTGAATTCTTGAAAAAATAATTCTTAGTTATAGACTAATAACCTGCCCTTGTACAAATGAAAATGAGAAAATATCATTATACTATACAATCTGTAATTTTATCTGCAGTCTACCTGAAAAGGAATATATTTTAGGTAAAATGTAATTTAAGGCATGGATGTCTGTATATCATTATTTGGGGTCATATACTTACCTGGAAGTATTAACACTTAGTCATTTCTTTAAGGTATTCAGATGTCCATTAAGGTTGTGCTAACAACTCCTACCTGTGGATGGTTTTCTACCAATCTGAAGAATTATTAAAACTACATATACCCATTGCTTCCTTAGCCATTAGATCACTGTTCCTATTGCCTTAGCGTAACTTTAGACAGAATGAAGATCTATGTGTTTTGGATTTTATTTCAGCTTAAAAGTTGCAAATGTTCCCGAAGTGTAAGGCCCAAAGCTGACATGTCCCCTAAGCATTGTAACAGTAATACAGCTAATACTGATTAGATTGATTGAATGATCAATGTGTGTCTGTGTCAGTTAATCAAGGAAACTTTTAACAGCTCAGATGCATTAACACAGACTGTCCCGGTTTAAATGTAAGGATTCTGTCGCTTAAACAGCAGCTGCAGATAAAGAGAAGGTGCCCTTCCGGAATTCAGTGCTCAGTGGATGCTATTCATGTGAGGCTCACTGCCTAGCATATGGACAAGGTGGTACCTTCATTGACTGCTTTTCCTCTTCGCTGGATGTGGTCATGATTTTATGTCCAGATTTAACAAGTTCATCAACAATATCCTTGTGTCTCAAAATATCCATGGTGAATGCCTGTGATTTACCAAACAAAGACAAAATACAAAGTTGAAAATAGCAAGTTACCCTGACAGGGTCTTGGGAAGCAAAACCATGTGAATGTATTTTCTAGACTCGGAGCCTGGCGATGCATAACTTGGACAGCAACTGAAAATGTATTTCCTCACCTTTTGAACCTGCAGCTGAGCAGAGGTCTGGTCTTGCTCAAGCCTGATGTCACCCAGAGACATTAACTTCTTCTCTATTTCAGTAATCCAGGATAACTCAGCCTCTGCTGCTTGCTCAAACTAAACAAAAGATAATAATTAGGTCAGCAAGTTCCTGTGGCTGGTGCCAGAAGAATTACCTATTTACGTTGCTTCTAAATACTCCCTTTCCTAATTGGAGACTCTTGGTTTCTCTTTTCATAGCATGCTAAAATAAATCATGAGTGACTGAGTGAGAGAGCGAAGAACTCTGTCCACAAGCCCTTATGCCCTGCAGTGTGGTAACAGAGCATGGAGGCAAGGAGAGCTGGCTCTGTGGCCTTCTGCTCGGGCGTCTCAGTATCCAAACATAACTGTTTTAAAAGCTGACAATACGATACCATTTTAAGTTACTTTTTCCTGTGACTTCAATTCTCAGATGGGTAGGTAGCACTGTGCCATCAAAGTCCCTGGCTACTAATAAAAGAATGAAAGTTTCCCATTTCTTTATTGTATGTGCATATATATATATATGTATGTATATATACATATATATGTATGTATATATAAATGCATGTGCAAATAGCTATATCTGTGTATGAAGAATATACTCAAACCATTCATGTAAACATCTCATTTAATGCTGGACTTTAAACATGTACAAGATCATTCAGAAATGTTCCAGTTTATTTTCCTCACTGTAACATTAAATCATAGGCATGGCAGAAAATTTTAAAGCACAGAAAAATAAACAGAAGAAAATTAAAATCCACAGTTCATATTGTTGAAGTGGCTGGGAAAGTCAGACTTGTAAAATACCCTATGGACACTTCCACATCCGGCTTCTCTCATTTATTAGGAATATTCCCCACATTTTGTTTTTGACCCTTGTGTTGTCAGAGAGCACGAGTGTTCTCAGTGTCTTGCATCAGATAAACTCTTAGTGCTGTTCTGAACTGAGCAGGGATCAAAAGGTGGAGGAGTGATACCGTCACCCCCACAGAGAGATGAGAAGCACGAGAGCCTCAGCTGGAGGAATGGACGGGACGGACATCTCCTCAGCTGGAGGAATGGACGGGATGGACACTTCCTCAGCTGGAGGAATGGACACCGCCTCAGCTGGAGGAATGGACAGGATGGACACCTCCTCAGCTGGAGGAATCCAGCCCTGCCTGAGTGTCCCACTTCCCAAAGTGGGAGCAGAAGAAGACAATTAGGTAAGAAAAGACAAGGGTGGGGCTGAAAAGTAAGTCAGAAAATAATTCTACCTTAAAGAGTCTACAATGTCACAATGTAAACACACGGGAAAATGGAATAGATCAACTTTCCTCATCCCAAGGCAAGTAGAACGCCGGCATGACATACAGGACGCTCCTGCAACATGAGGAGGGAGGCAGAGCACCTTGGACCTTGGGTCCCGGGGATCAATACCCCAAGGGTGGTATTTCTTTGCATCTCACCTACCCAAGATGAAGTACAGAACAAGAAGCCCCCCCACACCAATGGATACAGACGCAGCCCTGCAGAGTCCTGTTCTCCCTAGCCGAGGACACAGGAAGGGGAGGGGCGGCCTAGCAAGGCAGAAAACAGACAATACTCCCTCCATGTCAATGGAACGCCAGGGAGCGAAATGGCAGCCCCCGCCACTCATGCCAAGAGGAGCAGCATGAGGAGCCGAGGATTTCGCCCTCGAGTCTGCGACACTGTTCCTAATATCCCCTTCAGGATGAGGTTAAGCAGGAGCCCAAGCTCTATCTCCAGTGACTCAAAACTAAGTTCCCTCCTGCAGTGTAAAGGGAGGATGGTACTGTGGAGTCTGGAGTCGCTCTGTCGGGTAGTGATGAGGCACTCTCCTTTGCTCCACTCTGGTGGCATCATGACAGACCAAGTGAAGAGACAGAGTTCTCCTCGTCACCATCATGGCCTCCCTCACGGTGCAGAGTGGGAAATGACCAGTCCCACACGACAAAAATGAGTCATGTGCCCTAGAGCCTGAGGGAACCTGAGCTTTCACCTCTCCTGGCCACATTCCTGGTGGCTTCTGCCACACTGAAAACGGGTACAGGCAGATGAAATCAGAGCTTAAATCCATATAAAAACTAGAAAGATTCATCTGCCCCTGCCTCCGGAGTGCTGGGATTAAGGGTGTAAGCCACCATGCCTGGTCAATATTGTTTTCTTTAAGGATGGATATTTTAATAGTTTAGGTTTAAGAACAATGACATTAACCTGATTAAGCTTCAATGCATGCTAACCAATATGAACTCAACTTGTAATTCAGCCTGTACCTGCTTCATATCACTCAACTAACTGAACACAGTCAACTGCTCAAGAAAACAGTGCACCCAAAGGACAGAATATTTGTCTTTTTACTCAGAGAAGGCTTTGGTGCCGGCCCGGAGATGTTCAGATAAATTTTAATGGAAAAAAAAAAAGTCAGTATTTTAAAATAGCTGAATAAACTTCACAAATAAATATGCCCACGTTCCTACAACAATGCGGCATACAAATCCCTGAAAACTGTAAACTAGGCAGGCGAACACATTCCTCAGGCATGAATGCCCCTCACAGAAACTTCCTAGGCAGGGCCTTGCTATAGCGGTCTGCCGTCAGCCTTTGTGATCCTCGACTATTAAAGTAAGGGCAGAGCATGGAGCTTTAGAACCTACAAATTACAGTTACACAATGCTAGAAAACCAGCTTTGGAGACTCTCTCCCACAGTCTGTCTGTGCCTCCTGCTTCTGCCTGGTGTGACTGAAGAGGTTAGCCACCCATCTCCCGCTTGAGGTACCCTACAAAATCATAGAGCCCCATACAAAGTTTGCCATCCAAACCTGATGACTTAATGTAAATAGCCACAGAGATTTCAACAGAGGCTTAACTATGCACAATCAACGTCTAAGCCCGCTTCACGGCCCACCATTTCCCACAGGGCTGTGGCTAACAGCAGAATTCTCTAAAACTTGGGAGTAGAAACTGTGTAAGCCACAGGCAGGTCAGAAATTATCATTTTTTCCCTTTTAGTCATCTTTGGAAGAAAATTCTACGTCACCAAGAACTCTTTCCTTTCAAAATACAAAGACTTTTTCTTGCTGTAGCAGCATGCCAGCGCACAGTTAATACGGACCTACATACTAATTCAAACTATTAACTTACAGATACATCAGGTTAAGTCTAGGCACTACGCTAGTATGAGCCACATGCACATATATAGATACAAAGCATTCGGTTTGGAAAGCAGGGCTTGCCTGTGTGTGGCAGAGTGCTGTCTATGACGTAATGGGGGCAGATGGTTACTGGCAATATGCAGATTAGCAGTGCCCTGGTGCTCAGGCGTAGCCCAGCAAAATTATATTAAAATCCCTGAGTTCATTTCTGAAGCACGGCGATCAGAATGGAAACGCAGCACTAGACATGCTTGTTCAGGTCAAGACCCTGGGCAGTTGGAGAACGTCTGTGGCCCAGAAAACAAGGTACTGGGGTCCTACCTGCTGAGACCGCAGAATGGCAGCATCGATCTCTTCCACTTTCTGAGTGATGGTGTCGCTCACCAATCGGTAGCGCTCGTTGTCCTCAGCTACCATTTTCTCGAGTCCTTCTCTCGCCCTCCAGGGTACCAGTTCCAACAAAGCGCCGCTCACTTCGTTAAGAGAATCCAGTAAGGCTTTGTTGCTCTTAACTTCTTTCTTCAGTTCCTTGAAAACATACGCACATACCGGTAAACGTCTGGGCAGGCTCTCCTCTGTTCTTGGGGGTCCTCTGCTGGCTGACAAAGCTGTACTTGGCCTGGCTAATTCCATCTGAGCTAAATAAACCTCCATGATGTGCAGCTATTTTGCAAAAATGAAAGTGTTTCCAGAGAAGTTTAGAGAACAGCTTATTTGTCAACATGGCAAGAGTGTATCTTTGAAATGGAAAATAAATATTTACAGTTTGGAAAAACAAGCCCAAACAAATTATTATGTAAGTGATCAGGTAACAAAAATAAAACAAGAAAGCTGTTGCTTGCAGTGAGGACGTGCTGGTGTCCACCACTGCAGCCTCAGAGTCCCTTCCACCCCTGTGGGATCTGAAAAGAATGCTTGGAGAGGCAGTGCATTTTTGTGATGTTGCCAGAAAACCCACCCGGGCTACCCATCTCTGATAGAAATGCTTTTCCAACCAAATTACAAATCTCTGAAACAATGACCATCTTCTCTTTCTGTTTTTCCTTCTTTATCATTCTATCTTGGGCAGGACACTCTATTTCCAGTCACATGAGTGTGACAGCAAACTCCACACTCCGTCTGAACAGTCACCTCACTGCCTGTTTCCACCAGGGCCCACCCACCAAGACAACTATAACTGGGATCCTCACACATCCTCCCCGCAGGGGTAGCCGATGTGTTTGAGATGCACAGAGGCGTACTTTCTGTCTCTCCTGGACTTGGCTTGAGGCTTCTCCTTTCAGGGCCTGCGTCTCGTAGGAGAGCAACTCCACCTCCACCCTGTCCAGCCAGCTGCACAGCTCCTGGTGCATGGACTGCAGCTGTCTGGCGAGCTGCAGAGCGTGTTCCAGAGTCTTGGCTACATCGGCACTCAGTTTGGTGATGTCTTTGTACCTTGCTTTAATGGCTTCCAACTTATCCTGAATTATTAAAACTTCATCACCTAAAATTTCAAAAGATACAGGATTTCTTACAGACAGAAGGATACGAGGCGAGGGCAGAGGGTTTCCTCGGGCACTACTGATGATATGCTTTGGGGGAAAGAGGAGACATTTTTCTAAAGATGATCTGACCCAAAAGATGTCCTTACTTCCTCCCCAGGATGTCTAGCCATGGGATTATCGCTAAAAACAGAAATGTAAATGGCTACAGAAACCGGTTAGGTGCCGTGTTTTATTTACCTTACAAAGCTTTCTGTCTTCAAAGAGTGAGGGCTAAACTAGCCTGCACTCAGGTCCCTGAGAGCGTGGCCTGTGAGTGGGGTTACGTCAGGCAGGATATTTAACCTTCCTGTACTTGCTCATCATTACTCACTTTCACACTCCCGGGGATCTTTATCTGCCTCTACTTCCTTTTCAGACAGACATAAATTACGCCCTACGCTTCAGACTTCCAATTCAAAGTTCTAGATACTTTATCGCATGTCCTTAGCCACAATGAATGATAATTGCCCCACGCACACACACATTGCGGAAATAGATAAGGACTTCCCTACAGCCAAGAGAATTGCTAAGCTAACTTATTAGTTCTCTGAGTTGCTCCAAAGCCTCTCACGGAGGTATTAAGCCATGCATCTGTTTTCTTGGTGGCTCAAGCTCGGAGAAATTAAACCTGTGGACTACGCGAACAAGCATCACTGCGATGCAGTCTACCCTAAAGCAAAGCAAACTGTCTAAGCTGGTGTCTTTACCAGTCTTCCAACAGTGGAGGATTAATATGGCTGGAGTACAGGCGTCTCCGACCAGCTCCTATGCCAAGTACTTTATGCTATGAGTAATACACACAGCGTCCACCAAGAACACAATGAGATCATGAGAAAAAAAGTGAGATCACATTTAAAGTCTCGACTGACCTTGAGAACATTCTGCAAGATGAAGTCTTAGAGCTGCCTCAAAAAGTAGAAGATGTTTTGTCTTCTCCCCCACCCCCGTCCTTCAAATACCTCAGAAGCACCGTAGGATGCCGTCTGTGGACAACGCGAGCCAGGGGCATCTCACCTGTGGTTTGCTTGAGCAGCTCTAAACCATTCAGCAGTGCCTGGTCGACATTCTGTTTCCTGAGGAGGATGTCTTCTTGTAGAGCCTAAAATACAGGCACCACTTACATGGAAGCAGGGGAAAACCAATTTAAATCAGCAGCAGCACTCATTAGCCTCAGGGAACTTTCACTGGGCTCTATGGGCAGATCTACAGGAACACCGGCCACTTTTTTTTTTTTTTTTTTTTGGTTTTTCGAGACAGGGTTTCTCTGTGTAGCTTTGCACCTTTCCTGGAACTCACTTGGTAGCCCAGGCTGGCCTCGAACTCACGGAGATCCGCCTGGCTCTGCCTCCCGAGTGCTGGGATTAAAGGCGTGCGCCACCACCGCCCGGTGACACCGGCCACTTTTAAATGTCCGTTTACCATCCCCCCCCCATCCACCCACCCGTGTTCCACACCCCGGGCTCATCTACTATGATTTGCGGTACTCCCCTTTTAGAAGACACCCAGGGCCTTATAAAAATTGCCTTTGTGGGGTTACTGAGGTACTGGTTCATTATGGGCCCTTGAATACAACGGTAATCACATTGACTAAGCAGTGAAAATGTCGGCTAAATGGATGAATTCAATAACGTGTCATTAAAAGCATCCTGCATACACAAGAACGAGTCTATCGCGAGGATAATGAGTCATAATGGACATAAAATAACACACAACTAATAAAAATGAATAACAACAACTGAAACTGAAAAAAAAAAAAAGATAAACGAAATAAATGAAGGTACCCGGAGTTCGGACTGCTGCTTCCAAAGCGCTTCAGCGCTGTGATCCTGGACTGAGAGCTTGCTCAGTCTGCCATGCACCTCGTTCAGCCAGTTCATCAGCTCCACTTCATCTTCCCCAAAAATCTTAGCGTTACACAGGGCCTGCTGGAGGAGCTCGGACCTGCTGTGGCTTTTCTCCTGAATCTCAAAGTACCACACTTGAGAGAAGTCTAGTTTACTCTGCACCATGTCTTTATCCTCCCTGGAGCTCAAAATCTTTAAGGACTGGCCAATGCTAATAGCCTGGTGCAAATGTTTATTGTGATTGATGATGTCATCTTCTAAAGCCTAAACAAAGTTCAAAAAGGGAAAACAAAACAGAACAGAAAGGAATGGACAAATGAAAATGTAAACAGAACCAAAAGGATGATTTTAAAATGGATTTAGTGTTGCAATTATGCTTAAAATAGCAAACACATGACATATAAGCCATGGAATAAACGAAAAGCCGAGCCTCACTGACACGTGACATGTCTTACTTTGTGCTGTGCGATCTGCTCCTCGAGCTTTGGGGCCTGGGTTCCGATGGGCTCAGAGTTGGCCAGTCTCTTCTCGATGGCCGTGAGCCACTCATTCAGCGGTTCCAAGGTCTCGTGGAACTCCTGAGCTACCACTGAGATACCTTCCAACTGGCGGTTCCTGGACATTCGCAGAGACAGAGGTCAGTTGGGGAGGCAGAACATGTGAAATCGAAATCGTCAAGGAATGTTTCAGTCATGCCCCTCCAGTCTATTCTAAACGTGGCTTTAAAGAAATCAACTGAGACTAAGCTTTAAAACACAGATTTTTCAAGGTCATGTTAAAAGAGCTCTAAATAGCCGGGTGGTGACGCATACCTTTAATCCCAGCACTCGGAGGCAGAGAGAGGCGGATCTCTGTGAGTTCGAGGCCAGCCTGGTCTAAAGAGTGAGATCCAGGACAGGCACCAAAACTACATGGAGAAACCCTGTCTCAAAAAACAAACAAACAAAAAAACAAACAACAACAAAAATAGCTCTAAATAAGTAAGATTAAATAAGATATCGAGTATCCGACCATGGTAAAGGGTGAAAGCCACCTTCCCTGAGAATATGCATGTCAACTGTAACAATTTTTAAAGGCAGCAGCAACAATAACAACAACAAGAAGCTACTGGAGACACACTGTATGCTTGGTCTTGCTATCAGCACTCTGGATATGAACTTCAATAGAAGCGGCAGCCACTGAAGTTATTCATGGCAAGATGGTCAGAAGTGGATTTTAAAACTTGAAGAATTGTGACTGCTATTAGAAAAATACAATATCGAGTGTGTTTGTCCGACTACTTTGTGGCTTAAATGTCAAAAATAGGAGAGTTCCTCGGATTCATTCGCCAGGTGCAGTCCTTTCCGGAGCACACGGACGGCCGCAGTGGGGCATCCAAGTACCCAGTGTGCTCCTGCTGCTGTTTTCCTCGTGGGCCAAGCTGCCAGTCCGCTGCTGAGATCTGGCTTCTGCCCTATCTTCCGAGCATGTTGACTTTTTCAGGAATAATATTATCCGGGAAATGAACTTCCTATGAAGCTGAGAGGAATTACAGAAATTGGCAGCGGGGACAATTTCCATGTCCTTTTTTTGGAGGGGGACAGGCTCTCATAGTCTCAGACGGCTTGCTATGTAGATCCAAGTGGCCTCTAACTCACAGATACTCACCTGCCTCTGCCTTCAGAGTGTTGGGATTAAAGGTGTGTGTGCCACCATACCAGCTCCATGTCATTGTATCACCAGTTGTCAGCATACAACATTTACAAATCTCCCCCCTTTATTCTGGCTCTGAAGAAGTAGGAATTGATGCAGTTATTTTACTGTGAACCCGATCGCTCACTCTGACTACTCTTTCATGTCGCTATTCCTTGTCAGTTTAAAGCACAGTAGCACCACTGCACACAGGAGAGGCTGCACTGGTTGCCGTTCTGTAGTAAGAGCTGTGAGCAAGAGCCGGGGAGAGCCACATTCCAGCTCTACTGTCCTCACGAGGGAGAGCATCACCCCGTGCTTCCTTCTTAACCACCTCCTCCCTGAAAACCAGGCCATCACTTCCCTGTCTCCAAACTTCCTCCTATTGCCTGCGTCCACCATGCCATGCATTTTTCCTTTAAAGCATCACACCTGCCATCATTTTTCAACGGCCTTGGGTCTATTAGTCTGCACTCTGCGGGGGCAGAGGTGATCGAGCTCACCCTCATAACCCACCATGCGCCTGTGCCTGACTCATGGTAGGTAGAGAACGGCTGGCTGTGTAATACACAGATGAATGCATTCCTCTCTAGGGAAAGGCTTTAAGAATGAGCAGGGATGTAGCTGGTGGCCACACGACATGAGGAGATGTGCACCACAATCCTTGTAGACATGACGAATACACAAATGTAGAGACGGGGGACTTGAAGGAAACCCTGCCCCACGAGCAGCGCTGCCACCTCCCAGGGAACCTGGCGGTACCTCGCTTCAGCCCTGCTAAGCAGAGCCTCCCACCGGCTGTCCAGGAGGCTCAGCTGCCGGCACAGCTTCACTCTGTCTGCAGGTTCGGCCGAAGCAGCGATTTTCTCTCCTTCTCGTTTGATCACCTCCACCGTGGACTTCCGGTCTTCCAGTAGTCTTTGCAGAAGCTTCACACAAAAACATGCAGTATTTTAAGAGGCAAAGAATGTTTAAATAAATAGAAAGTGTTTACATCTTATATATATTATGCACTTTTGCTAAGATATATATATATATATATATATATATATATATATATATATATATATATACACACATATATATATTTTGTATGGATCTACATGAAAAAAATATGATTATTAGGGTTTTAAAAATAATCCATTTGGGGCCAGTGAGATGCTTCGGCTGGTCAAGGTGGCTTGCCACGGAGCCTGATGACCTGAGTTTGATCCCTGGGACCCACATGGTGGAAGGGAAGAACCAACTCCTATAAGTTGTCCTCTGACCTCCATTCACATGCACACTGTGACACACGCAGACCATATAAATAAATAAATGTCATTAAAACAAACTTCAAAAAGGAAAGAGAAAAGCATTTGGTTGAATGATTAGCTACAGCAATGCCAGGCACTGAGGTGTGGCTTTCACAATAGACAGCTCTCACAGATAAGGCCACTGTAATCTTTACAGAGGATAAGCACACAGGCTAAGCAGAATGAGCCACGGGAAAAGTAAAACATCCTCCTTACTTTCATAACACAGGAATGCCCTAAGCATCCAACAGTTATCAACTCTGCCAAAATAAAAGAGTTCCATAAATCACGAGTGTTTTCAAAACGCCTTCCAACATGGAACAATGCATTACAGGCAGGCAGGTTACCATCAGGTCAAGTCCACAAGTCAGAGGCTGCATGGGAGGCTTCTGGCCTTCCACGGGGCAGAAGCAGCATTTCAAACCCCACATGAGGATGAAAACTTAAGCAGAGCTCTCAGACACCCCAAAAGAAGGGAGTGTGGGGTGTACTGGGAATTTGAGAGCAGCCAAGAAGATTAAGATTTCAAGACTTAGCTGTTAACAGGAAATTCAGTTTAAATCTAACTGAAGGCAGGACTCAGGGTCACCTTGCCCTAACTAATCAAAACAAATCATCCCTGAGCAATGGTGTGTATAAGCACTGTGCTCCAGCAACGAGGTGCAGGAGCTCCACCAGACGGGCCTCTGCTTCCTTACTCTGATCCTGAGAGACAGTTAAGGAATAAGAATTCAACAGTTACCCAGAAGTAACATGCTAGAAGAACACTCTGAGATTCAGACCACCAAGCAGGGGATTAAGGGGAATGCATGCTTCCAAAGGAGGATCACAGATGCTCTTGACACGGTTCAGGACATGGCGTAAACAATAATGAAGTACCAGGCTTAGGTAGCCAGGAGAACTAATTGGATACTTAAAAAAAAATTTACATTTACCGTGTGATGTATGGTGTGTGTGTGTGTGTGTGTGTGTGTGTGTGTGTGTGTGTGTGTGTGTGCGCACACTTGTAGAGGCAAGGGGACAACCAACTTGGGGGAGTCAGTTCTCTACTGCCTCCGTGTGGATTTTGAGGACTTTTGGTTGTCTGGCTCATTGGCAAGCCCTTTATCCTCTAAGCCAACTTGGTAGCCTAAGTTGGCTACTTTTGGTGAACCGAAACAGCAAAACCTTTGGCAATTAAAAAGACAGTCAACAGATGGATTTTATTGACTAAGCATCATTAACTAACCCTGGGAGAATAACTTAAATTAGTTACCAGTAGCAGTTATATAATTAAAAACCAGACAGATACAATGGGTTTCCAGTAGGTTTCCTTAATCCTTCTTTTCTGCTGTCAGTAAGGAGCCTGAACCAGCGTCTCACGTATCCCAGGCAACTGCACTATGATTACGTCATATCCCCAAGCCGCTTGTTCATGTTTAATTTCCAGACAGGTTCTCACTGAGCTGCTCACTAGGCTGTATTTCTGCAGGCCGAGAACCTGTGACCCTCCTACTTCTACCTGCCAAGCAGCTGGGATTATAGGCCTGAGCCATAAGGCCTGGCTTTATTTCTCATAGAACTTTCTAATTGGTTAAAGTTTTCAGAGAGTTTTTAAAGAGCTGATACAGAATATAGAATTAAAGGAAATAGTACATTGTTAAAAATCCGGGGCCAAGGTAAAGGCTTTAAAAAAGTTTAATCTAGCAAATAGTGTATGTATCTACAGGTTACAATAGGATGTTTTAGTACATGTGTACATTGTAGAATGATTTAATAAAACTAATTAACAAAGCTAGTACTTCCTCTGCGTACAATTTGTGTATATGTTGAGAATATTTAAAATCTTATTTTGAAATATACAATAGCCCAGTGGTAAGGCACTTTCCTAGCATGGCTTAAGTCCTAGGTTCTTACAAGTAACTCGTGGACAACACACACACACACACACACACACACACACACACACACACACACACACACACAGAATATGCATTATATTATTATTATCATTATTATTATTATCATCATCATCATTATTATTATTATTATTATTTATGCCTGCTAACTAAATTAAACCAGGGCTAGAAAGATAAATTAAAACTTGGTTAAAAGGGTTGGGGAGATGGCTCAGCAGGTACACGTGCTTGTTCTCCAAGTGTGAGGACCTGAGTTTGAATCCCCAGGACACACATAAAAAGCCAGACAGGACTGCATACGCCTGCAATCCGAACATTCCCCAGTGGGTGGGTGGGGACAGACAGACAAAGAACCCCGGGCCAGCCAGCCAGCCAGCCAGCCAGGCTGGAGTGCGAGACTCTGGTTCCGTGAGAGACCCTGCGTAGAGGAAACACAGTGAGGTAGATGAAAGGGAGACACCTGATGCCCTGTGCCAGCCCTCCATTCATGTACTCACTTGCACACCTCACACATAGTTTTGATTAAAATTTTTATATGTAACGATTAATTGAATTTCAAATAATCTACTCCCCATTTAAAAAGTTGTATAGGAGAAACCTTACTAAATACACCACGTGCTACTATGCCTTTTCCTGTGTGTCATTTCAAACATAGCTGCTACATCACTGGAAACGTCATTAAATGCTTCATGTCTGACCACTGCACCATGACGAACCCAGTACTGTACATGTTGTCTCGGGCAGCTCGCTGTCCATCAGCATCAGAACATGCGGCAGCACGATTCCCAAGCATGTGTGACCCGAGGATTAGCATCCTAAGTGCTACTGCTAGTATTTATTCTACAAAAGGACAACTCGTAGGGATAAATCTTATGTATCAGAGAGCAACGATATTTCTGTCCAAATGCCACCTGGTCAGTGAAGGGGTTCTTGGCTGTGGCTCCCAGCATCCCTCTACTCCAGGGCTTCCTGCCCTGACACCTGGCTCTGTTACTTCCAGATTCCCACCTCCTCATCCCTGCTTTGAAGTCCCTCTAGGTGACATACTGACTTTGTATTGGCTTTTCAGAGCCTTTTTTCCCCCTTAGACTTTATATTCAACAAGAGACCCTTGCAGTTTTCATTCAGGGCTGCATTTCCTGCAGCTCAAACAACGCCTTGACCAGAGTAGGCGGCAACCAGTAGGTGCTGGCTGAGCAGCTGACAATATCCAAAGAAACAAGAAACCGTTACTATGACCTCTGTTTAGCATAAACAAGGAGGTACACTTATTGTCATTTTAAAGATTTCATACGAAACCACATGAAAACATCACTAATTTACCTTTTGCTCTTGTATCTGGGCCTTCACCACTTTGAACTCAGCGGACGGAGGCTTCTGATTGGCCACAAGTTCCTCGGTGTCTGCCATCCAGCTGAGCAGGGACTCCAGGGCGTCCTGGAACCTCCCACAGTGGAGCAGGGCCTCCTGCAGCTGGGCTGCTCTCCGGGCCACCTGCAAAGTTCCAGTTGTTCCAACTTATTTACCTGTTTCATTAAAAAACGAAGGAAGGAAGGAAGGAAGGAAGGAAGGAAGGAAGGAAGGAAGGAAGGAAGGAAGGAAGGAAGGAATCTGCACACTAGACCCTACTTCTCACAATTATTTCCTAACTTGGCCACATACATTCCCCTTCCCTCCCTTTCCACACGTGTATGTGTGTGTGTGTGCAAGGCCAGAAGACGGGCTTTGTATGTCTTCTATTACTTTCCACCTTAATTTGTGAGACAGTGTCTCACCAAACCAACAGCTTGCCATTTAGACAGGATCCGTCAGGATTCCACCTGTCTCCATCCCCCAGGGCTGGGGCTACAGGTCAGCGTCACCTGTTTTTAGGTGGGTGCTGAGGTTAAACTCAGGCAGGTACTTTACCCACCATCTCCCAGCCCTTTTCTTGGTTGTGTGCCTGTGTGCGCGCACATGTGTCCTATGGTGCTTTCCCCTCTGTTCACAACAAGTTGCCATTCTTGGACTTTGCCACTGTCGCCACAGTAAGCAGAGCACAACAATACAGCGGCAGCCAGGTCTGTGATGATGGTAACGGAGCTATGGACACTCCCTAGGGAGGTCTGGAGATCCTACTTGGCGTCCCTCCTACTATGCCAGCCCCAGCTGCAAGTGATCTTGGGTGATGCTAAACTATATAGAAGTGAAAGGTTAATGCCATCCACGATGGGGTGGGTCTTCATGGTGACTTAGCTATTCAGCGGTGTGTGTGTGTGTGTGTGTGTGTGTGTGTGTGTGTGTGTGTGTGTGTGTGTTACTCGTGCTCTAGTAAGTAACCCCTCACTTATACTCTGTTTTAAAAAAAAAAAAAAAACAACTCAAACTCATTGATCTCAAAAAGGTGGACTTCAGTGGAATCCCACTTCAGTCAGTTGTTATTGCCTATCTGGGTGAATGGATGTTCACATGTGTCACTCCAAGAGAAGTTAACACAAGAGGGAGCCTGCATCCCCACAAGTCTGTGAGTCACAGGGGCAAAGGAGCTACCACGGTATGAGAGGCTTGAATGCTCTTTCAACACAGGGCCGTCCACCATGGCTGCCTACAGTCACACCTGCTGGGTCTGCAGCCAGGTCTCTGCAGCTGAAGTTGAGATGATGGCAGGGAAAGTCCTGTCTCGACCCATGAACTTCTGTCATTCACGCTCCCTGTCTGCTGCTATTCAGTGTACGGCAACATGAAAAGGGGAAGCGTGCTTGGGCACGTGCGGCTACTAGTACAAATACGACTACCAGTCCCCAGAGATGACCATGGGCAATCACGGAGGGGTTCAAGGGACCGGGCAATTACCTTCTTATTGAGAGTTTTCCACCGCGCGTTGACATCATCCAGGTCACGCTCCAAACCCTGAGTGCAGGTGTTCGCAGCTGCGCTCTGAATGAGGCCTTGACCTAACCAGTTCACATCTTGCTGCTTCACCTGCAAGGGTTCAATTTCTTCTTTCTGGAACACCTGCAGGTTGGGAGAACCATACTGTAAGAATTATATTATCCAACAAC
Source organism: Peromyscus maniculatus bairdii (assembly GCF_049852395.1). Classification (NCBI taxonomy): domain Eukaryota; kingdom Metazoa; phylum Chordata; class Mammalia; order Rodentia; family Cricetidae; genus Peromyscus; species Peromyscus maniculatus. The sequence continues at coordinate 70,659,652 of NC_134872.1, read as the reverse complement.
CACCAAATGTATAAAGACCATGTTCCTACTCATTACTTAGTAGAAGCTAGCAAGTGTCACTCAAGTGAAGGGAACCACTGTTACCGAGACATGGCTTACTATTATTTTGTGAGTATGAAATACAAATTTGTGGCACCTAACAATATATCTTACATACATACATTTCATAAGGTCACTTACAAAACCAAGATAAATATAATGGAATTTCCTATCAGCACAATTTAACTCTATGAAAAAAAAATAGATTAAAAAATGCTAAGGAGCAAAGGATAAGATGCCCCTTTGGAGTCAAGGAATCCTCACGGGGGCAACTGAAGCTTGAGACTCAAGTTACAAGGGGAGACTCACTGGCAAGACAGCAAAGTAGGTCAAGAGGCCAAGGGCATGCCGACCCAAAGGGCCCAAATACAAGAGCAGCGAGTGGAGAAGGCAGAGGCATGTGGACACAGGGCACACGGGGGTTCCACAACTACCGAAAGGTGACATGTAAGACCCATAGGCACAGGGTGTTTCATGGATGCCAGTGGCAGAGAGGAGGCAAACCTAGAACCTGACCCGAAGACAAAGGGTAGGGCTAGAGCCTCTGGCCTTGAATCTCAGTTGCCCAGAGGAAAATTACACCTCACGCCTACTATGACATAGTCCTCTCCTGAACACTGTAAACATCTCCATTGAAAGAAGGGGTACTTGAATTTTAATCATAAAATACGAAAGGAAAACTCAGTTCGCCAGATAACTTCAGGTGTACAAGTTCTGGTACAGAAACAAGGATAATATGAAAAACCAGGATGACACGTCTCTTCCCAGGACGGCCAGTCCGTATGTAATGGCTTCCAATGGGAACAGCCTGGAAGAACCCACAGTCAAAGAATTTGAAAGAACGGTTAAACTACGTTCAAACAACTCAGAGAGGATATGATGTACCCCAAAAGTACAAAAACAAAGATCCGAATGAAGAAATTATGATAACAGAATCTATGATAACAGAAAATACGGTAACAGAATCTAACAGAGACACAGAATTGCTGCAGAAAACTCAAACTGAAATGATGCTAGGAAAAAACAAACAAATCAATAAACCAAATTAAGACATCTTAGTGGGAAGCCTTGCCCACAGAATGGAACGTGTAGAAGACAGAGTAGGAGTTCCTGAGGACAAGGTAGAGGAATTAATCATTCAATAGAAGTCAACGACTGAACAGGAGAAAGCCTTGGGACACCATGAAATGACCAAGTCTTCTAATGACAGTAGAGACCGAGGAGAAGAGCTCTACACCAAAGGCACAGGAAAGATTGTCAAGACAGGCATGACTGAAATGACAACCCCCCCCCCCACGGCCCCTCATCCCTGGATCTGGACCCACACACTGGCTATGGTTCTCTCTGTTCCATACTACCCATCAACCTGCTGACACCAGTTTTCTAGCACTCTCTCCCCGCTGTCCATCCTACCCAACATACGGTCGACCCCCCAGCTGCTTGTGGCTTATAAAAGATGTTCTATATTAGATTAAAATACAAATTCACAGAAACAGCAGATTGATGGGTAGTATCGAACAATGACGGTAACACACCATTTTTTTAAACAGGTAATATTAATATTTATAGTGTCGGGCTTGGAGAATGCTATGAGGAAAAAAAAATCAATTATTTTTAACTCACTGATGAAAATTTTACACAGATATTAAGGAAGTATAAGGTTTGGGATTCTGAGTCATTAGACTGAAGGACGCCAAAAAAGTAATTAATGGCTGGATAAACAGAACATATGGAAACATAAGGAAGGCAGATACATTAAAAGAGCACTTCAGGAGAAAATTATAGATAAAGTGTGAAAATGACTGTGAAGGATGTTGGGGCCAAGGAGACAATTCCCCAGCCCTGGCCGGGTGCTGAGCACACAGGATAATTCTGTGTTAGCTGTAAGAGCGAATGCATGGGCAACAGCAAACAAACGAGCCATTGTTTCCTCTGAACGTCCCCGGTAACAAAAAGTTCAAGCTGCTTTTTCCACTGGAAATGCAGAGAGACACTTCTGTGCTGGCTAAGGAGTTCTATGTCAATTAGCAGCTCTAAGAAACACATACTGCAGACAGCAGCAGATACCCAATCAGTGCGGAGAAAACGTCACTGTCACGTTCTCCTAAGCCTCAAAAAAGGTGTGACTTGCTAAGTATGTCAACAGAAAGCTGCAACAGGGCACTGCGATTCTGTTTCTTTTCTACGGAACATTCTAAGTTACTTAGCACTTCCAGAAGCTAAGTAAGGGGATGTTCAACAAAAAAATACTCACAGGGTCAAGAAAACGCCTGCACTCTTGAATGTTATAAAATGTTTCAGGGAAAAACTTTTACTTCTCTCTGTTTTCAGGACAAAAAAACCTTACTGATATAATGTTCTAGTAAACCGCCTGCAACCCTGATCTTGGTTAAATCAAGGGTTTGTGATCAGAGCAGGTCTACATGAGTCTGTGATCATTCTCCAATATTCTTCAAGATGACCGCACCAACAGCCGAGTTAGGGGGAAAAGTCAACTTCACACATCAGCTATGAAATCCTTTACAGGGAAAAGGTCTTTTGCTAAACCTTTGAATGAGCAGAGCAGTTGCTGTAGGCTCAAGGAAAGGTGTGGACACTGGGGCACGGAACACGCAGTGCTTCTGGTATGTTTAGTTTCCTTATCTCCGAGTGCTAACAAATACCCATAAAGACCTGCCCCTCCCACCCCCACACCTCCCCCTCCCCTCTCATAGCACACAAACACAGAGAGCCCTAAAATAAAATGAAGTTAACTCCGAGGCCAAGTTTACCAGAAGAGCTTAGGGGAAGCACCAAAATAGCCACCTTGAATCTGAGTGGGAAGACAAAAATTACAGGCTTGATGGACAAGCTCCACTTATTACAAGGCTGCACCCTTTACTGTCTTACCTCATCTGCAGCCCTGAAGAGCGAGGGTCTGTGAGGCCTGCACAACCACACCAGCTCCTCTCCCCTCCCACACAGGGCCCCTGGAAGCTGGTGGGTGGGGTGCTCTGCAGACCACAACAATGTACTACTGTGTCTGTACCTTTATGACAGCCTGTTGCTGCTTAATAGCCTCAAAACAACTGCCCTTAAACGGCACTATCTGAACCCGCAATGTGTGCAGAAACGGAACATTAACCTACATTAACAGTGGGGGAATTCTGAATGGACTGCAACAGCCACTGTCTGTATCCCCACAGCCACCCCCCCTCCCCCAACATCTGGGAATGATCATTCCCCAATGATCCCTAATTAATTTGTTACACCGATGGATTTATCAGTTGCTGGCATCTGGCAGGGTGCTAATCAAAGCCCTCAAATGAGTGACCGAATTTGATCATTACCACAATCATTCTTGACCAGTCTGAAACAGAACCACAGGCAGCTGCCGCTGTGGTTTTCCAATTCCGTTAATTACCTGGGCCAACTGGAGGCCATTGCAGACCGGGTCCAATGTTCCTGCCTGGACCCCCGTTTTTCTGGGCCCTGTTTTCTTTTTTACTGGTGTGAGTTGGCGGGAGCCTTTCTTCTGGGTCACCCCCATCTCCTGGGCAGAAAAGGGGGCCTCTACGTCACCCTTGGATGCCATGTTGCGTTCGGCTGAATCATACTGGGTCAACGGTATCACATTTTCTAGCAAACCTGTGTTACCCAAGTCTACATGCCGCTCTGCTAGGTCTGTGGGAGAGAGTTCTAAACCCTGAAGGGGTTCCTTCCTACATTCCCTACTGTGTGCCGTGATTTGGGACTCCCCTTGTCTGAAAGCTGTCTCCTCTTCTTCAGAGTGGGAAGTCCACTCGTGTTCTTCACCTCGAGGCGGGACTAATGCCTTGCACTTTGTATTCTCTCTCAACTGGCTCTGCACACAACCATCTTCACCATGGAGCGCCCTTGGACCATTCACACATTTGTTCCCCTGGGGTGAAGAAACATCCTGCAGAATCACCTGGGCATTGTCATCGGGGTGGGGACTTCGACATGAAAGCAGGGGGATCTTCTGCTCACTGATGGAGTTAGCAGAAAAAAGTGGCCTATATTGCTCTGATATGTGAATATCTTCAGCAGAAGACAGGCTTCTAATCTGTGGCTGGTCTCCACTTAAAGTGCCCTGTTTTTCTTCCTTCTCTGTGGGGGGACTACACAAACCGGAGTCATCTTCCTCTGAAGTCTGAGAATTAGTGCCCCATCTGCACTTGCTGGCCTTGGTAACAGCATCTGACGCGTCGGTAGGTTCAACAAAAGGACTTTCACTTTTGTTTGCATGGTCCATAAAATTGGCTGGAACAAACATCCGCCATGACCTCCTGTGCTCTCTCTTTTCTGCTTGAGACTTGGGTTTGGGGGGACCGGTGTTTCGAATGACGTCACTATTGAGTTTGAGGGCATCAAAGATCGCCTTTTCATCTAGTTTGTTAGCTTCCCGGCCTCTCAGCTCGAATATACTGGAAGAGGAAAGGGCACCATTGGAGCACAAAGAACTACCATCCAGTGTCCGGTGACTGTAGGGCAAAGTCCGCTCTGTAAAATGCCTGGATGACAGGCTCCCTTTGGAACCTGAGTCGATCTGTTCGTTTAGTCTAACTGTGTCATAGATCGACCGCTGTGGGACGTAACAGTCCTCAATGTTCAGGTCCTCTTCCTCCTCACCCTTCCCGACACATGGAGGGTTCTGACGTAAACAGTCTGGTCTGCTGAGTGGCTTCCCCATTTTCCAGAGAGTCAAAACAAATATTGCAGCTTCTGACACCCGAAGGAAGAAATACAGTAAAACGTTTTCTGAGAAGGTCTACTTGTGAATAGAGCTGTGGTGCGTCCAGCACAGAGGCATAAATAACAAGGCATAGTGACTGAGGTGTTCACGGTCATCACCAGTGCATCCCTGTAAAACCTGCTTCTAAGAAGTAAAGTGCAACAAGACCCCGAGTTTCGCTCCCGCCACCTCCTGCAACTCTATCAGAGCTCCGTTCACTCACTCCCAAGCCCATAAAAACAAGCACACAGCTAATGGTGGCTTAAACACTCAGAACATTCCACTCTGAGTCCATTTCTCCTTTCAGGCTAATTTTGCGTGAGGTTTCCAGATTAAAGTTTCCAAACCAGCAAGCATTTTAACAGGCTGAACGTTAACTTCGGCAGAACTCTGGTTGACTGTAATCCACTTAAAAGATGGCTTGCAAAACTCCATGTCCTTTACTGACAAACTTCAGAAACGCAGACAAACACAAGAGCCATGTATTGTTCAGATCGGAAAGCACAGAACGGATTCTCGGAGAAAAATAAGTTAAGTTTGATGTTGTAAAAAAGTTAAATTTTTCTTTTAAATGGGAGGGGGAGCCATATATAAATAAACTCGACCCAACAGGCAGTCTTTCTTCCCATATTAAGCTTCTTTGAGGTTATCCAGAATTACCCAAAAGAAAAAAGGTCAGGGCAGTAAAACCCAGCAACCATTAAACCGTCAAAAAGCATGTCCAAAGGTTCTCTTTAAAAAAAATTTTCCCCAGGATTCTTATCTGGTCTTCCTGAAGAAGGCTTCTTCCACCTGAGGCGGCTGCAGCTCGAGCACGGGGCTTCCTCCCAGGCAGAGGCAGTTCGTAGGCAGCCGAAGCCCCAGCCGCTGCCCTCTGCCGGGGCAGGCTGCGGCCGCTCCCGCCGGGGCTCGGGCAGCGTCAGGGCAGCGGGGCCTCGCAGCACACCCAGCCCCGGCGGCATCGATCTGATCCGGTCCAGGGCGCGAGTCCCAGGCGGCCGCTCCGCTCCCCGCTACGCCCTCCCGTGACTTAACTTCGCAGTCATCCTGCCCACTCGGCTTCTTCCCCAGCCCAGAGCGGTTTCAGGGGGAGGAATCTCCAGGCCTAGAGGCTTGCAAAGCAACAGCTTGGTGACATCAGCAGGGAGCCAGCCGGCCGGGTTCTGCAGCTGGGAGAGGGCAGCCGGGTTCAGATATCCCAAAACCCCTCCCGGCTTCAAATCCCGGAGGGACCCGAAGGGCAGCGGCGGCAGAACCTGACACCGGCGGCTCAGGGACAGTCATTCCCACCGCTGGCTCACGGCTAAATGAAAGCTGGGGGGTGGGCTGGGGAGCGGAGTGGGTGGGGGCGGCCAGGTCCCTGTCCTTCAGCTGAAACCACCGCTCTCCTGCGGTGACGAATCAGTTACTGAAGCAGGACCAACAGCACCACTTTGAAGTCGCGTGTTTTTTATCATTCCTCTTTAAAGCCCAAGTTCAAAACTGACTGTTCTCCACAGTAATGGACCCCTGAGGGCACCTCGCCCCAGCACTGTTGACATGAATATTTGTAGTTACTAATACCCACACACAAACCTCTTGAGATTAACGCAAGGCCCAGGCAAACAGGGAGCCTAGAAACTGACTGGCTATTTAATAAAATCAGATTTTTATCTGTTCAACAAATGTTCTTACAAAAATACTGTTCAGCAAGCCAAACCTTAGCCTTTTTGGCAGAAATGACAAGAATTATTTAATAAACTCTATCCATTCTTGTATGAAATAAGCCACGCTGCCAGAAAACTACCTAGCTACAAAGGCAGGCAGACTCAAAAAAAAAAAAAAAAAAAAAAACAAAACTCATAAAATAATCATTCACAAACAAAACGGTGCTGACCCCCAAATGAAGAAAGCAACTGTGGTATATCTCTGGGATTTTTACAAAAATGATGGGTGGGGGGGAACTTCTGTACTTTAGGTATCCCAAAAATATTTCATAAGCCTAAGCTGAATTGAAATATCTTCACAACTAGAACTCACACCTAACAATTACTAGCTGCAGCTCAGGATGTGGTTATCATTTTAAGGTGAAAAGCACATTTATGCAGACATTCATACAGAAAAATCAGGTCCAAGATGCCCATCGACACCCCGACATTGATGCCATGGTCCGGAACTGAAAGGTTTCAACGAGCACATGATTCTGTGGTGTCCACGCACAGAGAAAGGAAAAATGTGTCCACAGCTACCATGCTGGAGCACCACACTGACTCCAAGGCTGGGCGCAAGTAGAGATCAAGGGCCTTGTTCTCAAACTCCCACCACCTTAGAAGCATAGACTGCTATCCACCCAAAGAAGTAGGGATCATTTCCATGAAGTCGGGGACAGAACCTTTCTCCACACTGTAAGGTCCTTATCAACTTTTCATAAAGAACGGCCCTCACTCAGCCCACCTTAGGCTGGGTCATTATCACAGTATTAACCCATCCTTGTGAAAGGCTGAGCGAGACATATAAACTTGCCTTTGAGACAGGCAGTGCATTGTAAGAACTTCATAGATAATTCATCGCTAAATTCAAGCATTCAAAGCAAGCGCTGGGGAAATGACGTCATATCATCACGGCCCGTCCCCATCTTAAAGCGTAATGGGAAATAAAGACAATACAATGGGCACAGCACAGTCTGGGAGCAGGAAGCACCTCGGGAAAATGTGCACTAGCAGATTATGTGTAAGCGTGAATTCTTATCACCTTAGTGATTTCAGCTTATTGTATTCTGGTTCCAGTTAATTACTGTATTATTTGCAGTATTTTGAGATGTCTAGCAATAATTCACATGTATGTGTTACTTGAGATCACATGGAAAGCTACATCTAGAGTAAAATAAAGGTCAAACACTGGCTCGTCTTTCACCTTCTATTTGTTTTATGTAGCTACTTCAAAAGTGTTTGTCCCCACCGCTGATGAGATCAGGACATGTTACGCTGTCCTACATACCAATCATGAATCGTTAGGGCACTCACATTTTCATGAGAGAAAAACACACTGGGTAAGAGGGCTTTTCTAAAGAGTCAACACTGATAGCTCACACACAAAATCACAGTGCCGCTTTCAAGATGGAAGTTGGCCACGTTATGTCTCGAGACGACCCCGCTGGATCCCCTGCTGTCTACTCGGACACGTCTACCATCAGCGCTAACCGAACCATAAGCCAAACAGCACCCTGCTGTCCCTTCATACTTCTCAAGTGAAATCCTTTTAAAGGAAAGTCTTGCAAGTGATCTTATTACCGAGTGCCACAAATCACTTTAAGGGAAGTCATTAAAGGCTAATTTTATAAACTTAAAACATGGAAATTTTAGACCTGAGAGACTGGAGACATTATGTTTACTACACCACGAAGTGGAAAATATGTAAATACACACTATATTATCTAGAAAAACTGACCAAATTCTCTCTTGGCCCAACAGTTCCTGAAATCTGGTTAAGAACCCACATGAGGAATAGGAGTTTTGGGCTGCAGTTCTGAAACGGCACGGAGAGCAACAGTTTTGTATTGTTCTTTCTGAAGTAGACAAGCCACTGAAGAAAGCTGTGAGTACCCTCCAGTTCCTAAACTCAAAACCGCCACACAAGTGACGGCAGTGCTTGAGCACAGTCCTGCAAGTACGCAGCAGCCGTTTATTCCTTGGAAGGTAATTCACGGTCAACAGGAAGCAGCACAGAGGACAGAGGAGGACATTGCAAAGTGCTGTTTGGTGTCTGATTTGATGCAAACTGTCTGCAACCTCTTTAACAAATGCTCATCATCCTTCCCATAACAACTGCAGCATTGGCAGCACACATCTGTCCCACCTTCAGTGAGGTTCCTAGGTGCTTAAAAATATTCTGCACAGAAGACAGTGATCTATACATAAATCTTACTAATTGAAATAAATACGCGAAATATCTAAAAGCTCACGTTTTCAAAGGCCGCCAAGCAAGCAAAACCAGCACACACATTAATAACCTTATTCAACTTCCTTCAGAGAGCAAGAGCCACACAAAATCTGAAAACACTTTCCCTATCAAAACGGGGATAAGAGAAACAATGTAATCTTGCCCTTCAGACGATTACAGATGTGTGTGTGTGTGTGTGTGTGTGTGTGTGTATGTGTGTGTGAAAGAGAGAGAGAGAAAGAGAAAGAGACAGGGAGACAGAGAGAGAGAGAGAGAGAGAGAGAGAGAGAGAGAGAGAGAGAGAGAGAGAGAGAGAGAGAGAGAGAGAGAGAGAGTCCGGTCCAGACATTTTCAGCTGACACTCTAGATTCTTTTTTGCTCACTTGCATATCATCTATTAATATTTACTCAGTGATTAGAAGGCTGGAACTGAGGTCAGGAGTACAGGGCTAACCCAGCATGAGACACCGTACCCAGCCACATGATAAAAATTTTTTAAAAAGTTTGTCCATAAAAATTTCTTATCAAGAAGCAGATATATAATAATTCCATAATAAAAAAGCAAAAGCATATTTTCTTGTCTCTTGTTCTCCTTGGCATACTTGGATACACACACTCAGACTTAAGCAACTTCCCACTTTAAATACTTATGGAGCTCTCCTTTTATTTAAGGAAGGACTACAGTGACTGTAGTGGGTAGTTTTTATGATCACTCTAAAGTTAGAACAGATAATTCACTTAAAAACAAAAACAGCAAAATGAAAACTAAATCCTGTTCTGGAAAACCCTGGCTGAAACCGTCTTGAAAAGAAGCTGCTTTTTTCCTTCATCTTTAATGAATTGACAGAAGAGAGCCATGTGCACAATCACGGCATCATCGGCAAACCCAGGAGGAGGCCCCTCCCTGCCAAGCTCCTTAAACAAAATTACGGTGTGTGTGTGTGTGTGTGTGTGTGTGTGTGTGTGTGTGTGTGTGTGTGTGTGTGTGTGTGTTCCTAAATATATAAATACAACCTGTAAAATGTTACTTATACATGTGTTTTCTGAGCGGTGCATGGGGAAGAGATGTGATTCAGCATACACGTAGAGGTCAGAGGTTACCCCATGAGAGTTGGTTCTTCCCTTCACCATGTGAACTTGGGACACCAGGCCTGGGTGGCAAAGGCCTTTCCCAGAGCAGCTGTCTTGCCAGCCCTCAAGCTCCCTTTGACGGTCTGTCCTGTGCTGTGTGTTCCTCACGTGATGGAGGGAAGAGGGCAGCCATGGGTTAGGCCCACTTAGGGTGGATCAGAACATGGAGTTTGGCAAGACTTCATCAGCTCAGACGTGAAAGCGTGATCTCTGCACGGGGGGTTAGGGGCTTCGGTCTTGCCCACCAGAAGTGGTGTTCTTTCACCCTAAAATCATAAAGGCTACTTTGATGTGGCTAATGAGTGTGATCTTCCTGTAAGCCCGTTCTTCTAGGTAGCTCCCATTGTGAAAATGTTTTCAGCTTTGTAAATACTGACGGAAGGCACACAGCCTGCTGGCCGACAGTCTGTAACAGAAACCAGTCCACCAAGACATGTCCCTTACCCCAAACCTCTCCTAAACCAGAGTTATCTAGTTCCCCTTGTTCTCAACACAAAGGGGTAGAGTATTCATCTCTGATCTCTACTAACAATGTGAATACTACTATTAAAACACACTTTCTGGACATTTTAACTTTACCTTTAAAAATAATGGTGACATCACAGTAGTTGTATGGGGGCCATTGAACCAGTATTTTAAGAAATCTGTGTGCAGACTTCCTGGTGTCTCTAGTGCCATGATAGTTTGCATTTTATTTATTCAGTATTCAAATACTGCCTGGGTTAGATAATGCCTACACCTGGACCAGACTAAAGTTATTATAGCATAATTGCATGTTCTGGTCTATGTCTCTGATTTCAACTTGACTTAAAAATTCTCTGTTCTATGAAATGTTATTTCCATTTTGAAAATAGAATTGCCAGTTCATATCCACTTGTACCAGAGACACTTGTGTGGAAAAAATAAATTACAAAGGAGGCAGCAAGAGCATCCAGAATGAACAGGAAGCAGGGTCTGTTTTTTGTTTTATTTTGCCATGGACTAGAGAGAGGTAGGGGTCCAGAGTTGGCTAAGATGGGACACTATATATTAATTGTTCAGTGTCTTTGATCTTCACTGAAATCAATGTGAAATCAACAGTTCATGTGGTGATACTGACTGTGATGATGAGAGGGTCTGACTGAATGCTGATGACATCACAGGGACCACTGTACATACTGTAGCCAGTTACGTAACTGTTTCATTAAACAAAAATGCGAATGCTGGGCGGGGGGTAGGGGGTGGTGCACGCCTTTAACACCAGCACTCAGGAGGCAGAGGCAGGCGGATCTCTGTGAGCTGGAGGCCAGCCTGGTCTATATAGCGAACTCCAGGCCAGCCAGGATGACAGTGAGACCTTGTCTCAAATAGATAAGTAAATAAATTACACACACACACACACACACACACACACACACACACACACACACACACACACAAATGTGTGCATCTACATTACCTAACATAGCTTTCATTTGAAAATGATCCCGAGTTAGGGCTCTGCAAGCCGGACTGAGGAGAAGCAAGGTGGCTTTTTTTCCTCCTTCTGGGAGACAGAACTGAACTGCAGGAGCAGAGAAGCACAGGAGGAAAACGATACACTGACTCCCCAACAGTGGAAAAAGGACCTCACTCTTCAGACTTTAGTCCAATGACCAGGCAAACAAAAGGCCCAAGAAATCAAATAGGCAGTTTACAAATTGGCACTAACTAAAGAGGCATCAGTCTTTTGTCAATTTTTTTTGGAATCTTCTTTTGATTGATAGTGGATTGGAATGTTTGATTTAGAATAACAAGTTTTAAGTCATTATAGTTGAGTGGATATTTTTACCATAAATAAATTTTGCCTTTTTAAAAACAAAGTCAAAATTAACAGTAATTTTTCAGCTCTACTTGGGGAGAGTGGACAGGGAGCTCTGTACTTCAGTCTACACTGCATGAGGTGAATGTCGGGCTCCCCACTGGCAAGTCATGTGGTAATTAATGACCACTAAGTTTCCGTCCTGCTCTCAAGCAGTGCACTGTGTGCTGAGAAAAACCATCACAGGATTTCATCCGTGACATCAGGGTGAAGAAGGAAAGCCGCTTGGTGGATTAATGTCAAACTGGATTATATTTGAAAGTTCATAATGAAAATAGGCCCTGCCCCTCAGTGCTTTTCTGTTTCATTCTTGGACATTATAATGACTGGCTTTTCACGCAATGTAAATTATTCCACTGAATTGGTTTTTAAATTTTCAAGAAATATATTGAAAATAATTCCACAAAAGACTAAGACCCGACAGAAGCTAAATTAAGATCTGCATTAGAAGCAGGGTCCTTTGCCGCTTTAATAGAGACAGAGACAAGCACTAAGGGGACACGCTGTCTGGATCCGCCTCACCCCCAGCACACTCCCTGGGATGCTCATTATCCCAGCCCTTGCAGCGTGGACACCACGCCAGCTTCACACACACTCAGTTCACACTGTTCTTAAGTGGGGGTTCCTGAGGTTTTGGACCAAAATGAACGGTAACAGTGGCTTGTTACTCAGGCTCATAACTTAGGCTACAACAAAGCCAATATGAAAATTTTGCAGAGGAAAATCAGGTCTAAAACACAAAGAATATAGCTGACATATGGCATTATATGATTTTCACCAAAATACCCAGGCTGTGATATTATCACCTGTATGACTCTGTGCAAATATCCATTGGCCTGTACAATTTTTAGGGTTGAACAGCATCTACTTTGCATGGCTGATACTACAATGTATTTGACACAGACCAAAGCTAAGGTACACACCTGCTACTTGCTGTCAATTATTACTTTTTTAGGGTACACACAATCAAATGACATGTATGTTTATGTCTCCTCAGTTCTTAGAATTACAGATTTTTAAATCCCAAGCGGACTGCGCTCCCAAGGCATGCAATAAACCGTGGAATAGTCCTTTAACTATTTAACTGTGTGAATATATGCCACTGTGATTGGTTTAATAAAGAAGCTGACTGGCCAAGAGCTGAACAGAATAAGGTTAGGTGGGAGAGGCACACTGAGAATGCTGGGGGGAAGAAGGGCAGAGTCAGAGAGTTGCCAGCAGATGCACAGAAGTAAAATGTGCATGCTGTACTGAGAAAAGGTATCAAGCCACATGACAAAGCATAGATAAGAAATATGGGTTAACATAAATGTAAGAGTTAGCTAGTAACAAGCCCAAGCTATTGGCCGAGCATTTGTAATTAATATGAGCCTCACTGTGTTTATTTGGGAGCTGCTAGTGGGACAAAAAATATCTGCCAACAATAAACAGAAAGTAGTGGTTATAGATATTCAAAGTTATCTTCAGAGTTCACTCACTTAAGCCCCATTACTAAAGACAAGCAAAGGAAACAGTATATCAGATGTAACAACAACAACAACAGAGTTTGGAAGTCCACTTTAATTTCTATTCTTTCCATGGGAAACAACTGAACTTGAGCATTGAACACGAGGTCTCTCATATGCTCTACACTGAGAGCCCAGCCTATAGTTTTACATATCTTGGTTCTGTCTGGTCTTCCTTTATCATAGAGGATAATGGTGCAAAATCCCTGTACTAGTCTTTGACAGAAAGTAAAACACATCTCATAAACAGAACAAGACCCATGACAACTTCAAAAGGTTTATGGCACACAAACAGCACATGCTTGATAGTTTGTTAAGGATGCTGGACATCCCTGCTTCCAGAAATGAACCTATCTTTATACCATGCTTCTGCTTTCACTGACATAAATGGACCCAAGTCCAAAGACACTGAAACAGCCAGTGTTTTAATGTAGTATTCCATTTATTAAGTATCATTGAGGCTATCACGTGGCAGACATGACTTGGTCCAATCAAAAACAATTTACTTCTAATTACATCAGGCATGAGCCTAAGATCTGTATAAAACTAGGATTACAACACGAAATACCATACTGCCTTTAAAAAATATAAACTCCTACAAGAAAAAAAAAGTTTAAAGAAGAAATTAAGAGGGGTGAGAAGACTCATTTAAAAGAGAAAGAATGGGAAAAGACTGTAATTTATCACTAGAGACAATTCTGGGAGACAAACATCTGAAGCCTAATTCAAAACGCAGCTCTGGTCACTACAGATGTCAGCTATAAATGGCATCAGAAATGACTCCACTGAGGTCAGGTCAAGCTTGCCTGGAACTTCTTCAAGTTCTCTTTGACTTAGTGATACCGTCTAGGCCTTGGGACTGTCCTGCAATATCTGATCATAATCATATATACTCATCCAGGCTTCTATACTATATGCCAGTCATTCTAGAAGGTTAAAATAACAACAACAACAAACCCAGAAAATTGCCTTTCTATACTAATTAGAAGCTTCTTTTAATAATAAAAACATTCAGGGGGAAAAAAATGTAAACTTCCCTACCTTAAACACGTCAAGCTGCTGGTTAATTGTCTCAGTTTCCGTCCCCACGGGACCTTGTGACTCTTCGTGTTCTTCGGCCTTCCGGAGCAGAGTGGAGAACTCTTCCAGTCTGCGGTAGAACTCTTCAAGCCGTTCAGTGGCACCTTCCACCTGCTCTTCTCTGGCTTTTGCTCGGTCTAGCAACTTGTTGCACTGTTTGCTCAAGGCTTCTAAGTCCCTTTTGATTCCAACGAGGTCAGGAGAGGTTTCTTCTGTGGCTAGCATCATCTTGCAGGTTTTGTTGGCATTGCTGTTGTTTGCGATGAGGGCTTCCAGCTTCTTCAGGAAGGTCTGTATGGCTGCCTTTTGCTCTTTCAGTGTTTCTCGCTCTCTCGCCACTGGGGCCATGCTATCCAGTTCATCGTCAAACTCTGTAAACTGAGAAAACATCTCTCGGATGGTATTCTGGAAGTGGCCAATACCCTGCAGCTTGGTTTCCAGGAAAGAACACTTCTCGTCCACTTGTTGGCTCAGTCTTTCATGCTCTTCAGCTAATGTTTCTGCTTGCAACAGAACATCAGCGGTTCCCTTTGAGCCTGCAGCTTCTATCACGAGGTCCTGGGCGAGCCTTTTTGCCAAGTCTACCTGGTGCTTCAGGGTCTGGAGTGACTTCTGCTGAGTCTGGAGCATGGTCAGGTGCTTGTTACTGTAGGCCTGGGGACCTAGGGAGTGGTGGACATCCAGCTGTTCTTTTGCACACAGGATCTGCCTTTTGGCTTCTTTGGAGACCTCCTGGAAGTCTTTAAACTTCTGGGCCATGTTCTCCAGGGAGACTTTCTTACTCTGAAGCTGTTCGGTGACCCTGTCTACCTTCTGGATCAATGCCTTATTCTCATCTGTAACCACCTCTTTATCTACCTCGCAGACACTGAGTAGGCTGTTGACTGTGTTGTTGAGTAGCTCCACCATACCAAAGTGGTGGTCCATTTCCTTCTGCAGAGACTTTAACTCGGCGATGGAGTTCTCTGTCTCAGCAGGATCCAGGCAGAACTTGACTTTGTCCAGACTCTGATGACATTTGTCTACCCACGGCTGCAGAGTCTCCACCTGCTCTCTGTACTTGAGGGCTTTTTCCAGTGAGTCTTTCAGTTTGTCCTCCCTCTCGCTCACCTGTTTTCTAAATCGGTCCCAGTTGGTTTTAATCGTGTTGAGCTGTAACTGTAAGGCTGCTTTCTCCGCCCCCTGTGTTTTTAATAACAGGTTTTCACCTTCCGCAATGGTTTTTTCGTAAATGTTAGACTGCTCAGTGAAAGTTTTGCTGAAGTCTTTCTGAGCTTTAAGTAATGACTCCAAGACATCAAATTTGGCTGATATTGGGGGAGAGTTTCTTTGTTCTTCCTTCTTTGTGTCAAGCCAAGCCTGAAAATCCTTAGACATTTGCTGAAATTGGTGAGAGCTTGCACAGGCTGATTGAAGGTGCTGAACATGATTCTCTGAAAGGGAAACCGCAAATGTATTATTTTACATGACGTTCTTAACATTATCTCTAAAAAGTCAACGAAAATCTCCAAGTGATGGTATGCAATTATCCTAAAGCAGACTTTAGCACTGACTCTGGGAACTGTAAGTGAACTTGAGCTACTGATAGAGGGGAAAAGGAGAGACAAATACAGTATGAGGCCACTAGGGCAAGAAGGCAGCTATTAGGTGAAAACAAAAGCCACGGGAATAGTAAAAATGAAGGTACCAAGTGTGGACATGGCATACCAGGCCTGTTCTCAGAATGCCTTCTCCATGCCAGCGTGAGACAGATCGACAATGGTACAGTTCTGGATGTCTTAATCACTCACTTTTTCTTCTTCTTTTTTTTTTTTTTTAATTTTATTTAAAGCACCTTTTCCCCATAAATATATTTGGATTATATTTCCCCCTTTCCTAACTCCTTCCAGATCCTCCCCACCTCTCTACCCACACAACTTCAAGCTCTTCTTACTCTCTCTAAAATAACAACAACAACAATAATAAACAAACCAGGAAAAAAGAAAATCAGTAAGACAACCCCCCCCCCCACACACACACATCCATTAACTGTTTTTTGTAGACAACTACATCCAGGCATGGGCCCTGCCCTGGAATGTGGTTGATTTACCCAGTAATAGTCCATGGTAGAAAACGCATCAGTTGCAAACAGCTTCTTGGTGAGGGGAGGACTGTGTGTACACGTCCCCTTCTCAGCACTGGGCTTTTGTCTGGTTTCAACCTATGCAGGTCTTGTGTGTGCTATCAATAAACTGTTTCATATCAAATACAACTTTCCCCCATTTCTCTGACTTTTCCACATTCTTGGGTATTAAACTCTTTGCCAGGTACTTCAGTTCTGAGATTGAGCCAGGACACCAAGACATGCAGATTCTATCTACTATCCTATGCTGTCTGTGTGTAAAAAAAGTCTGAAATGGTTGCTATAATCAATAACAAAACTGAACCAATTAAAAGACAAGTCAGATCCCATTAGAGGCAAGGCCTAGAAACTAGTGGACTTCTGGAACAGAACAAACCAGTGAATCTTGTCATTTGGCAGGACCCTTCATGAACTCCACTGTGTCTAGTAAGTGGCCATAAGTTTGTCACAGAATTATTGCTACAGGTGAGTGAGGAAAAGAGAAATCCACACATTTCTCTAGAAAAGCTTCTGTGACAGCATCATACAAATTAATAATAGATGAGCTAAAGACATAAAGCGTTGTTTGATATCTTGTTTGTGTTCTGACAAATAAAGCTTGCATGGAGATCAGAGGGCAGAGTCAGCTACTAGTTAACTATAGAGGCCAGGCAGTGGTGGTATACACCTTTAATCCCAGCACTTGGGAGGAGGAAGCAGGAAGATCAGGAGTTCAAGGCCATCCTGGGCTACATAAGATTGAACCAGTCTAAAAGAGAAACAGAGTAGGGTGGTGGTAGTACACACCTTTAATCCCAGCACTAGGGAGGTGGAGATAGGAATAAAAGGCAGGTGGACAGGATATGGCTGCCCATTCATTCTGAGGATGCGTAGAGACAGAATCTCCATTCCATCTGAGATTTCAAAGAGGTAAGAAGTATCTGGCTGCTCTGCTTCTGATCTTTCACCTTTTACACTAATATCTGACTCTGGGTTTTTTATTGTTAAGACTAAATTAGGATCGTGCTTCAACAAAGCCTTTCAAATAACTATTCATCTACTTTTCCGATGAAGTAAGACAATATAACACAGTAGAAGTGTTTATGTATTTATAAGATCAACTTGGAACACCCAGAGTTAGAGCATTTGCTGTGTGTGGACTGTGTGCAGAACATCTCTCTGATGTGTGCGGGACTTCCGTGGAACTCTTTGTGTACCTGTACCCAGGGGAGCCGGGTCCATTCCCAGTCATGAATTATCACCAAGAGCTCGGAACAGCAATTCAAGGTACCAATTTCTGACCAGGGAACAGGTATATACAAAGAGGGACAAACCTGTTTTTTGTTCAATATCCTTAAACGATTTCATGACGCCTTCCAGTTGCCTACTCAGCTCTGCTTTCAAGTAGCTTTCTTTGACCAGCGCTGACAGGTCCTCACAGAGTGCCTGGGCTTCCCTGAGCTGTGGGGTTTGCTGCTCTATTTCCTGCTTCAGTTTCTGGGCCGCCTCCAGCTGCTGGTTCACAGCATCAGGCAGTGTGCCCACAGTGAGGCTGCTGCTGAGCCTGTCATCCAGCTCACTCAGGGTAGTGGAAAGACTTCTCAGGAGGCCCTGGTACTGGGTGCTTTTGACGATAGCCTGGTCAATCCAGTCACACCTGTCCCTCAGTTGTCCCGTCAGGTTGTCCCACTTCTGGGTCACAGCTACCAGTTGTTCGTTCACAATCCCGTGTAAAGAAGGGTCTTCCCCGGGTCTGCTCAGGATGCTCTGGCCGGCTGCTCTGAGCTGTTCGTATTGAGGTTTCCGAGTGTCGAATTCTTGAAGCAGAATCTAGGTTAACCGTAGAAAACAAACAAAGGGTTGTATAATTAGTTAGAGAAAACATAAATTTAAGCATCCAAACACATAGAAATGGTCCTAACTTCTCTAGTTTGTTTTGAATTTTGTTTAATGTTTTTGAGGACAGTGCGATTATCCAAAACCAATTTAAAGAGCCACGGTACTTCACAGTTAGCAACTTGTTTAAAATAAGGGTAAGAAGAATGACATAAACTGTAGCATCAGCAAATGAACAGATAAATGCTCATTCACACTTTCCAGATACCCAGGAGACATCGCCACTGGGTTCACATTACCAACGCCACGTTTATCTTGCCTGAATCATCTTTTCTTTTTTGCTAGCTTAATACTTCCTAGCATTCTACATTGAAGAAAATGCAGTTAACCGCTTATTATGTTCAAATGCTCTTGGCTTATGAAAGTTTTTTTTTTAATAGTGGACTTACTGACATTTACAATCTTTATCATTAAAGCTTTAGAGATAAAATTTTATTGCTCAGAATGCAGAGGCTCATCGTGACTGTCATTAGAAATGACCCCCCAAATGCCTTCCTTGGGGTGTACTTAATCTTTTATTATTTTATATTTTTAATCTATGTTTATATTTATTTATTCTTTTCAGACCGCTAAGATGACAAGCAAATATTTCTCCAGATACTTTCTTTTTATCTTTTTGTTTTCTTTATATTATGAACAGTTATGAACTAGAACACATAACTCTAACCCCCTGAGACCTGGTGACACATCTGGCTTAAAGGCACTCCTCCTCCTCTCTGCTCTGAGGCCACTGCTCCTCCTCCTCCTCCCTGCTCTGAGACCACCGCTCCTCCTCCTCCCCCTCCCCGTTCTGAGACCACCGCCCCCCTGCTATGAGGTCACCCTCCTCCTCCTCCTCTTTGCTCTGAGACCACCACTCACACCCATGAAAACACAACAGGAAACACAGCAGACCTTGTGCTCTTCTGTCTGACTTAAATGTTATGTTTTTTTTTCCCTTGTGGGCTTATCTGTGAATGACTAAAACTCTTAGGTCCTGAGGTTCCCTCTGTCCCCTCAGTCTCTGTCCTTGTCCCCACTTTGCTCTGTCTCCTCCTCAGGACCTTACTGCATGAGCTTTCAAGTTTCCGCCAAAATGAATACAGCCTCAAAGGATAATTTTATGAACGATACAAAACATCTATCAGCATCACCATCACTCAGGCAATCATGTTCACCCTTCAGAGACAGAGATGTTTAGTGGGTCTGCAACAACAATATGACCAAACAGTGGGCGGAGGGTTTGCGCACATGCTGGCTCAGGGGAAATACTGTGGCTGTCCCCCTGCTGTCTATGCCCCACAGCAGGAAGATACACACTGGCCGCACTGACGTGTTTACACTGAAAACATTTGCCTTGCTAAGTCAAGGGGCTGCGCCCCAGCTGCTCCCAGATCGCACTCACCTGCACCTGCTGCCTCTGTGTGTTCAACATATTCGGGTCGATGGATAA
The DNA here is from genome assembly GCF_049852395.1 of Peromyscus maniculatus bairdii. Lineage (NCBI taxonomy): Eukaryota > Metazoa > Chordata > Mammalia > Rodentia > Cricetidae > Peromyscus > Peromyscus maniculatus. Next base: position 70,639,975 of record NC_134872.1, on the reverse strand, counting down.
GGGTCCAAGAACACTGACCATCAACTCTTTCTCCACAAGCCACTGTTTTAACTGGGCCTCTGTGGTCTGGAACTGGGTTAGATTATTGGAGGATTCTTCCAGCTTTTGCTGCCTGTCAACTGTTAACTGGTTGAGCTCTTGCCACTTGGTATCTGAAAGAAAAAGGATGACAGTGGCATTTGGTTTTTGTACATTTAATGTCACCACTGGAAAACTGTAATCATGCGATTCAAAATGATATGTAACAGATGTCATTCCTTTTCCCCCTCTGTGGTATTGGGATTTAGACCCAGGGCCTTAATATTAGGCAAGTACCTTCCCAGGAAACTACATCTCCAGTCCTCGTCCACCTCTTGTAAGTCTCCTGCACATTAGTTCTAAGTGTGTGAGACCACACAGGTATTCCGTATTAGATCCTGAGCCTGCCATTCTAGGAAGCTGGTCACTGTGAGATGAAGTCTGGAGACCTCGGCCATAACCACCTGCAGTGGTCCTGGCTTGAGACAAGGACTGACAGCCCCTGCTGGGATCACACAGACCTCAACAGGTTGGGCTGGAGGGGGTGTGGGGGAGCAAGCCATAGCGCCCCAAACTGTAACAGTCAAAACATCTCCTTTCTACAGGGGCTCTTTGTCTGAAGGCCCGATTACCCTTCATGTTGTCCACAGCAGCTCTCAGAATGCCTATAATGCCTGTAATGCTCTCTCATCTCAAAGTCCTGCCATGTCATGTAGGTTCTTCCCATCTGCTGTGATGATGTTCAATTCCCGCCAATGCTCTCTCCCCCACATCAAGGCCTGATCGTGGTCTCCATGGTCCCGAGGCTCTCTTTCCTAATGATGTTCACTCTAAATGATAACAGGTCTCAGCTTCCTTCTCCACAAACCAACCACACCTACTGTTTTAGTCTTTGTTATAACATTATGTATCTAGTGATTGTGTATTAAGTCCAGTATAAGTAAAACAACTTGAACTTATTTTAGAAGGTAAAAATATTAAAATTCCTCAAAACAATCAGGTTCCTGTGATCTCTCATTTTTTCCAAAAGTCCTATACAGTCAAGAGAGAGAGAGAGAGAGAGAGAGAGAGAGAACCTCAAGTTCTCTTATTACTGAGCCACACCACAACCCCGAATCTTTAAAAAAAAAAAAAAAAGTCCTCAAGTATTTCTAGGCAAATGGCTTCCAGACTTGCATATTTACCCTCAAGCATTCTAGTAAATTCACTCATTATCAACCAACTGCTACAAAGGTACAGTACAAGATCTCAGCAGTCCTGTGAAGGCCAGTCTAACCTCATGACTGTGGCATGACACTGACTTCTAAGAAGTTCACACTTGAGGACAGGACAATGAACTGGCAAAGAAACACAGAAAAAAAAAAAAAACCCTCATCATGATTTTGGGTTGTACTGCATTCACAGCCATCACAGGGACCATTAATTATGTCCCTCTAAAAACTGATGCTTGTTCCTGTTCTTGTATTTCTTTCAAAGGCCATCCTCTTTTCCTTTTCACTGAGATGCAGTAATTCATAATGATTTTTAAAAACATCTTATTTTTAATTATGTGTGTGTGTGCTTGTTATGTGCAAGTGCAGGTGCCCTCAGAGGCCAGAAGTGCTGGATCCTCCAGAGTTGGAGTTACAGGTGGTTGGAGCTGCCTGATGTGGTGCTAAGAACTCTGAACTCAGGTCCTCTGCAAGGGCAGTCCGTACTCATAACCCCTAATGCTCCACAGTGACTTCTGATGCCCTCTGACCTCTCCTGCTATGCCATCACAGCCTCAAGGTCCTCATAGATACGCTCAGTGCTGTATTCTGCCATGGTCTACACCTTACTTTTCCTAGACCCCAGTGCTTCCCAAACTCAGTTGCTGCAGAACCACCTGGAGGGACTGTTAACCCACAGGGGCCTGATGCAGTAGGTCTGGAGTGTCTCACTAGTTCCCAAGTGCAAGTGCAGAGATGTATGTGGATGCAAAGAGCACACTCTGAAACTACAGACAGAGCTCAGCACTCACGTAACAAATATCCCTGCTATTCTCAGCTGCAAGCCATTTAATTCTAAAATACTTTCCCTCGAAAACTACCATTTTTTAAACATATCACTTCCCTACTCAAATCCGTCAATCAATAACTTTTCATCATTTAGGTGAAAAAATCTGAAGACATTTTGTCCAAAATTCAGGGCCTGTCACACACAACTTGACCCTGGAACACTCATCTTGTGTTTATATGGACATGAATCCTCTGATCTAGCCCTTGTAATCTGAATGTTCTCACCAAAGCAGCTCATGCTCACATAAGCCATACCTGGGCATTTCCTTGCAACATCTCCTATTCCTGTCCATCATTCCCAGTCCCACAGGCTCTTACCCTCAGCCAGAGAGCCTTCTTGCTCTCCTAGTTTCTACCAAGCATACCTCTTGAGGTAAAGCATTAGTTATCAGAGCACCAAGTCAAGCACTTAAACCCATCTACCACTCCATAAACGATAACTACGTGGTGTGATCAGTTTATTTCAGGTGTTGTTGTTGTTTTTAATGTGTTTGTGTGGGTACACATGACACATATGTATATGTGTGTGGAAGTTGAGGACAACCATTGCCTCTGTTCCTGGAGCTGTGACCTTTGTTTGCTTTGGGTTTTTCTCTATGAGACTGGGTCACTGGCCTGGTCCTCGCCCAGTAGAGTAGGCTGTCCGGGTAGTCCCAAGGATCTATGTGTTTCTGCCTCCTCAGCACCGGGATTACAAGCTTGTGCTACCACTCTGGTGCTTTGACATGGGTTCTGGGCGCTGAACTGTCCTCAAGCTCATGTGTCAGCAAGCACTTTATTGACCAAGCTGTTTCCACCAGCCTCAAGAGATTTTTTTTTTGGTGGTTGGCACAATATATTAAAGGACAAACTTGAATAGGACACAGTAGGTGACTTTTATTTAATGGCACCCCTCTGTACGGCAAGTTCTGATCCAATACAATTTGACCAAAGACTGTTAGCAAATGCAGACAGGGTGGACAATCACCACAAGCCTCAGGAGGCATGTTAGAAAACGCACACTCCTCACTCCCACCTCTACTCTGAAATGCCTGGCAACACCCTGCTCCTGAAGTCAACTGGGTATCCAAGGACGGCCACCGACTTGGGAGGAACTCTGACGCAGAGGGAGTCTTGAGAGCCGGATCCTGTCTACCTCTGCACATGAAGAACACTTTGTTTCTGAGCTTGTGACGCCTGACACTGAAGAGAAGGTCTGAAATCAACCTAGCGGGATGACGTCAAGTCAAGTCACCCCTAGGATCCATGGCACACACTTCACACGGCACACACCATGGCTCCAAGAGAGACAGACCTTAACTTGAGGAAACCTCTGAACAGAATCAAGTGAGAAAATTTTCCTTCTTAGTCTTCTCAGCTCACACAAACTGAAGAGTTCTGTGAAGGGAAGTCTGTTCCTACCAACAGTTTATACAAAGACAGGCTGGGAGGGTCACACAGTGTCCCTTCAACACCGGCTCGAGAGAAAGAAGAGCTACAAGACAGGGCTGGAGGAGGCCTCACGGAGGGCCTCACGGAGGAGAAGGGAGCCTGCCTTTTCCAGGTGAATGGAGGAAAGAAAACCTAACAAGGGATACCAACCATGAGCACAAAGCCAATATAAAGAAAATAAGCACTGGTGAAAATACTCCTCAGTGCCTAGCATTTTATTATCAACCATCCGACCCACCTTTTCATAAAAACAACCGAATGCCGGTTCTCAGAACAATGGACTTGGAAGTCACAGTTTTAAATATTCAAAAAACAGATGTGGAAACATTTAAAGATAATCCAAGAGCAAAGGAGATGACTGGATGTGTTCTGAAAAGCACTCAGACATCTGTGGGCTGCGGCACAAAGACACACTCACCCATCTCGGTCAGCGTCTGTTTCCAGGTGGGGACCTCGGGGGCCTCCGAGTTCTCCTTCAGCAGCTCTGTCAACGTGTCTTTCAGCTCTTGTACCTTGTTTACATTCTGCTTCAGTTCTGCCTCAAATGACTGACAAGAAGGAAAGAAACCATCATTCACTGCAAAAAACTGTGACATCAAAGACAGAGAGCACCGTTATGATATAACATTTCCTCCCCTCTGGGAAGACCCAGGGAGGAAAAAATCCTAAGTTAAACGCTGGGGTGGGTGGGTGAGGACCTGGATTATGCAGCTGATAATTCTCGTTATTTCTTTGCCCATCTTCAACTGTGAGGTCCAGGAAACCCTCAGAGGAACACTCTGACTGTGGAGGCAATGGCCGACTCTGTTCCTGAAGGGAATTTTCTACTTTCGAACTGCCATGGAGAAATACAGGCTGTTCTCAGTGAGACTGTAACTCCAGGCAAATCAGCCTTGGTCAAGGCCTCCAGAACTGGGAGGCCTTGGGAATAAGCACATGGTGGACGTCAAACACAGGTTGATGATTGGCATTCATTTTTGCCATCACAGTGCTACCATGGAAAACTACTTTCCCAATTTTGACAGGTACAGAAATACTGTCCATCAAAGAAGAGGATGGCATTAGTTAACCCATTTTACAATAGACTTTTTTGGCCCTTAATATAGTTAGCCCTTAACTAAATCCCCAAAAGTTAATTAGTTGATATCCCAGACTGAAGTGGATTTAACAATGGCAAAGTTACTTTTTATACTGTTTGGTCCTTTTTATAATGTCAGAGGGCAGGAAAAGTGACCATCAATGGCCCCGCTCTACAGAAAGACAGATGTTAAAATCTCAAGTCCTTTGTTGAAGGGTCTAGATAGAAAACAGAACAGAGCTCATGACCACCAGGGCTACTTCTGAATTTCAGTCTATTCTCTCTGATGTCTTCCTTCTGTGTGCCTAGTGTAAGCACTACAGCTCCGAAGGGAAAGGTATCCTGGTAGTCGGAAGCCAGTGCTCCTCTCCAGGAAGCTGAGCAGAGCTGTAACATTTCTCGGGAGCAGCAGAGTGGGGCAGAGCTGTGACAACCTTCCTAGGGGAACCCTCCCCTGCTGGAGCAGAGTTACTACCCTTGCATTAGGGAAACCTTTCCCAGAGCAAGGACGGTAACACTTTGATGGGGAAACTGTCCCCCACTGGAACAGAGCTGTAACACTTGTGTTGGAATACCTTTGCCTTCGGAGGCATGGGTAATCCTTGGCTGTCTTAGGATTTCTTTAGGATTTCATTTCCAAGGTGGAGGTTTTTTAGGATGGGGATTGGTAGGATTTTAATTCCTGAGCTTGGGACGAGCTCAGAGATTGGTTGGATTTCTTGCTCAGGGACTGACTGGTTTTTCAATTCCTGAATTTGTTTGGGGCAAGGCGTGTTTCTTTGGCTCTGGTCTTAGGCCAGAGAATTCTTTCACTGGCCCTTTTCACCCTACACCCAGCCCACCTTATTCTGCTCAACTTGTATCTTCACAGATTCGGTGTCTGTAGGTGTTGGTGTCTGGTGCCATTTGTTTGCAGTTTTGTTCATTTTCTGTAACCACTGCATCATCGCGCTTGATTCTTCCTGGGCCTTTTGCAACTTGGAGAGTTTCGTGTTCAGTTCAGCTATTTTATCCTTGAGTAAGAGGCCAAGGTCTTCATAACTGTGGCTTATGTCAGTCATGTCCTTTTTAATAGATGTTAAACCTAGGAGTGGGAAGGAAAGTGTACCAATGCATGTTGAGGGCTTTGGAGAAGTTATAGAATTAAATTTATACTATATAGTATGTCCTTCTACTTTGTCACTATTAAGCTACAATAAACCACAGACTCTTTTAGGAATGAAGATCAGGTCATACTGCTGGTTAATGATAAATGACTCAGAATAATAGTAACACTGCATAATAGTAAAATGTAAGAGTTAGCGTAATGGAATTATAAGCTTAAAGATTATAATATAGTTCTTCAGTACCAAACAATAGATTGATGCTGCAGGACGCAGGAATATATCATAAGAACTCAGCTGGTTATGGCAAAGTCACTACCTGGAGGGATCAGGGAATTCCTCCAGAGGAAGCCAAATGCCAAGGAGTTTTTGCTGTTACTTGGCTTGTTATATATCAGCTGTCTTCTGTTATGAAAATCATGTGTGCCTTCGTAGCTTTCCCAATTGACTTTCCCCTAAGAAGGACTAACAGTGTGGACTGATCACTCTCTGGACATACACATTCCAGGTATTTGGAGAACAGCCTCAGGAAAGGCTTTCTCTGGAATCAGATTATCTCCCTTAACCACTTTCAAGGACTACAGGAAACACCACCCAGGTGGGTGCCCAACTTCGAGGACTAACAATGATAACAGCCCACATGCAAGTCTCCTAACTTACGGTAAATTCCACAAGGAGACACCGCCTAGGAGAGGTGGACGTTAAGTAATAGCTTTACACAATTTAGCTCGGACCCTCCCTTTATATACAAGGACTTCCAGGGCACAGGAGAGGAAAGAGAATGGAAGAACTAGATGGGTAAGAACTTGAGAGGAACAAACTGAGATGGGGAAGAACTAGATTGAAGGGCTAAAAGAGAGGACAAGAGGAACGAGATGGAAGATGAGGAAGAGCCAGATGGGGAAGAACAAGATGAGGAAGAGCCAGATGAGGGAGGAGATGGGAGAGGAGCTGATAGGGGAAAGAACTAGATAGATGAGAACCTAGAAGGGACAGAACAAGATGAAGGAATTAAGATAGAATCTAGAGGGGACAGTAGATAAATATAGAGAAATCAGGCAAGAAAGGAGGTAGGCATGAGAGCAGAATAGAAGCTGTGTAGAGAGAGAACTATCACAGAATAATAAAGTGTATGAACTAAGGAGTTTCGTGTACATAGATTCATTTCTTTTCATCAAAGATTAATTATCAGCTGGTTGTAGATTCTTCCTGGACCCTGGGAGGGGACTATCGAGGGGCTGGGTCCCCTTAGTCCCCAATAGATTGATAGATCAAATGCTATCCCAAGTAGATATGTATCTTAAATTAATAAGAGGGAAGTAAAATTGAGTACCAGAGTGAAACATTAAAGCTTTATTAATCTCAGATGGACAGTGTTTACAGGATATTGTACCAATATATCCATGGAGACTGTGTCCATTCTAATTCAAGTTTAAGATTTCAATATAACTACTTCCCTCTAAAAGGAGTTCCTCAAAAACAGCAAATTCCATTAATCATGGACCAGATAAGGTTACTATTCACCTTTATTTGCCAAGAAATCCTGAGTATTTGTGTCTGTTCCTTCACCATTTAGCATTACTCCTCCTGCAAAAAACAAACAAACAAACAAACAATGAGGTAACCTTAGTCTGCCTTAGTGTTTCTGCCTGCTAACTGTAGAAGGCATTACACAAACCGTCATGGAGTGGTCATTTATGAATGCCATCGTTTATTCTTAGTGACCGGAGTCTTACTTTCTTCTGCTTATCTGTTAATCAAAGTTAATTCCTAAATGTTGTAGCTAAGTTGTTTTATGCTAAAGTCATTTTAATGATTAAGCTACTGAAGTTTAGAAGGTCCCAGCATGTATATACTAAATAAACTAAAGTAACCGAGAAGAGACTGTCTGCTTTACCCGATGACTGAAAACTGTCTGTTTACATGATGTTATTAGAGGCTTAATGAAGGCATGGTGATTTAAAGAGACAAGAAGGAAACTTCTGAAAGTTAAGCTGAAACAAGCTAAATCCACATATGTTGAAACAGAGGACACAGTGGTGGTAGTGCTGGGCCTGGGGTAGGACTCCTGAATTTAAATGTCAGCTCCACTAGTTCTTAGCTGTGTGCCTAGATGAACTAATAAATAAAGCTGATGGGTACCAAGGTAGCTAACCTGTAAGAGCACTATGGGGACCACAGATAGTTAACCAATTGCCGATCAAACAGAAACTCCTTAGTGGGTCATAATAGCTATTTGTCTTTTATTATCATATCCATCTGGTATTGGCATGTTTCCATAACCACACAGTTAATGAAATCCAACTTTCTCATGCTAGCATCCACTGGCTGTCTATCACAGCAGAGATATACCCATATAAGCACAATCAACAGAAACATTTAAACATCTGAATGTTGCCCCCGCCCCCCCCCCCTCTCTCTCTCACACACACACACACACACACACACACACACACACACACACACACACACACACCCCACACAAGGCATTTTACATGGAAGTGAAAGCATCCGAGAGTCTCCAAACTAATTCTTAAACGTCAAGCAAAGAAAACCATGCAGAGTACAGATTTTATTGTAAATAAGAAGACCGGAGGAACTAAGATAAATTAAAGACAACAGAACTCCTCTTCTTAAGAAAAAGCAACTTGGCATCTCAGGAAATCTGATTGCAGCATATACAGTGGACATCCCCTGCAAAGGGATTAATAGAGTGGGATAAATGGCTGGTGGAGAAAAGTGCAGCTGGAACATGGTGTCACTCACAATAGGGACAGCTGGAGGCCTGGTCAGACCAGATAAACCAGAGGACACTCAGAAACCCACAACGGAGACATGAGATCAGCCTTCTGTCTAGTCTCCAACTTAAAAGAAAACATAACCAACAAAGGAACAAAACACACCTCAGTAAAGCATGCTTTACCTAAACACTATATTCGTATTAAATCAGCTTGGGAATCGCCATTTGTATACAACTCCCTTCTCTGGCCCAGGAGGGTGGGGTCAGCCAGGGCTCAGGCTGAAATGCGCGCGTGCAGGTGAACAGGCTGCAGAACCCACGGCTTTGGGAGCAATGTGCAGACAAGCAGACAGGAAGAGAGTGAGAGAGAAAAGAGCCCCCCCCCCCACTTCTTTTTCAGGAAGCCAAATTCATGTCTTTACTACCTAGTATAATGAGACTAGAAACAGCATGGAGAGAACATCCGTGTCTCCACGTAATGACAGTAAAAGACAAACAGACTGGAACCCGGCCGGCCCCCTTCCTCAGTATCACCTTCTTATCCTTACATGCCAGTGTGGTTATGTTCTAGATGGAGTAGTTAATAAAAGCCAAACATGGGATTTAAACTGGATTAGAACAGGTATTTTCCATGACAGATTTGTGTGTGTGTGTGTGTGTGTGTGTGTATACGTGCTCCTACGTTTGTACGTGCACATGTGCAGGTGTACATGAACGTGTCTGCTCCCACACACTGAGGCCCACAGCAGATGTTGGGCATCTTCCACAACCGCTTTCCCCTTTATTTTCTGAGGCAGGGTCACTCATCAAAGCCAGAGGTCAAGGGTTCAGTGAGTCCAGCTGGTCAGCCTGCTCTGAGGGTTCCCCGTCTCTGCCTCCTGAGTGCCTGGACGACAGGCAGGCCACCACAGTGCCCACTCACGTATAAAACACAGGTGTGTGTGTGTGTGTGTGTGTGAACTCCCATCCTCATGAGTGCTCACAGTCGATCCACTGAGTCATCTTCCCATCTCTCCGTGATGAATTTCAACGTGCTTTTAAAAATCATTTGTCTTACCTCTTTGACTTTGTATTGCTGAGGCGCCCTTTTATTTAATGAATTAAAAATAGACAGAATCGACAGGAGAGCTCTGATTCTTACTGACTGGTCACGGAAACGAAGCACATACCTGATCTGACGGCTGTGATGGCCTTGGCAGGGGTGGTCACTGCGCTTATCAGGTTACATAGTGAGACCCCACTGTTGGTGGCTCTCTGAATCTCGGGTGCTTTCAAACTCCACTTTTCTTGTAGTTTCTTTAAACACAAAAACACATTATCCTTCAGTCTTCTGAGGATCTTCAAAGTTGTACATTATAACCGAACTTCTTAAGCATATTTCAAAGCAACAATGACTGTGGGCCCAGGTGACTGTTAACACTGTTGGCGGAGAACGGGGCAATGCCCATTCTGTGTTCTGCCCCCAGCCACAGTGGAAGCCAGGCTGTGTCCTGGTGCTACGGGAATGTTCCAGAGTAACTGTCAACTGTAAGTCTGCAGGGCTGTATCAGGTGCAGGCACATCATTAGGCATGTAACAGGACAATAAAAATAAACACGGGCATACAAAATTCCAACTCACACTGAGTTTTAACTACCAAAATTTCAGTGAAGTTGTAAAGACAGTGATTTCACTCTAAGGAAATCTGACAGAATTAGCCATAACTTTTATGACTCATGGCAGACAATAAACTCTATATATACTAGTTATGCAAGAGATTCAAAGAACTTGTCTTCCAACACTGGTTACCAAGCACATGAAGAAAAGAGCTCTCTCTTACTGCGTGGAGGGAAGGGATAATAAAAAATGGAAATTAACTTGTGATTTGATGAAGCAGGAAACTTCAATATTTAGGGGGGCCAATGGCTCACTAACACATCTTTTTTATAAATCAAATTAACAAAGAGATTATGTCCTTCCTTGAAAAGATCAGCTAATCCCATTACTGATTTCCACCGATCCTACAGGGCATTTCTGAGACGAGCCCACATGACTTTAGACTAAAGGGTTCGATGCTCATTACTAACACAGGCAAGCAGAGGTTAGTATCAGGTCTAATGAGCCACCTTGGTTTCTTCCAGAGATTTCCCCAAGGCCTCTGCACCCAAGGAAGGCTTCACGACGGGAACCTGCTTTGCTGTTTCGTTTATCCAGGACTTCAGTGACTGAGCAAGGTCTCGGAAAGCACTCAGCTGCTCCTGACAAGAACTTATAGCTTCTTTTCTAATGAACAAAGGCAAACCAGAAGTTAAGCTGCAAAACCAGATGCTCCAAAAGGCCAATTATTAACCAATGGTCATCATTCCCAAACTGGGCTCAACTTTAACAACCATCTTGGGTGCACAGAGCAACTCTTCATTACCAGGCTGAAGTTTGCCGGTGTGGCAAATGCAATCAGCTGAGTAACTACTTGTTGATTCTTTAAGCAAAGCTCATAGACAAGGAGAGGAAACAGTAAAAAAAAAAAAAAAAAACAAAAAAAAACCCTGTAACCTGTACATAACAATACTCTATAATGCTACATAAATTCTAGGAGCTTTGATTGATCCATTTTATATAATGTTTAATGTCAGCCAGCAAAGACCCTGAAAAACAAAACAAAACAAAACCCAAACAAACATGTATACGCTGCTGACCTGAGGAGAACATAGGTCACGTTAGTGAGTAGATGACTTAACCTAGCACTTTGGACTGACGGCATTTCTACCTCTCCAGAGAGATGTAACCCAGTGACTGGGGAGTTTGAACAGGTGCTCTTCCACCCCAGCGCACAGGTAGCTCCATTGTGAACTCTATGGACCTTTCTATATGCCACACATATGACTTAAGAGCACCGTTATACTTGACATGTGGATGACTTACGTGCACATATGACTCCAGATGCTGGAGATAAAGATGTATTACAGCTGGACTAATTATGGATGACTATATGGTTTTAATGTTTTTATGGACTAGATATTACTTGAATTTAAAATTGGAATAGTTAACCTAGGTTATGTAAGAAAGCCAAGAATATTTCTTCTGTGAGAGGTTCAGAAACAGAACCCAGAAGTTTTAGGTAGAGAATTCTGAGGAAATAAAACTAGATAAAAGAGAAATGATCATTCTTTGGGGCTCTTCCATATAAACATCATAAAAATAGGATGTGTGTTCTAAACTTGAGATAGGAAATGGGAAGATGTGCCCCCAGGACTCATTCCCACATAGACTCACAGGTCAAACTGGGCCCACTGCCCTGTTCTTTATGGATTTGTGCCTCATCCACTCATGAGAGCAGTGAGCTGTTATATTAAAAGGGCTACTAAGAACCGTACTGAAATATGCATAGCTTCTGAACTGAGTCCCCAAAGCAAGAACCATTGCTTTTCAAGGTTATTTCTGTCTTTGCAAATAGAAAGGCAATATTTGCCAAAGAAACCATAGGCCTTGGTGAGCTTAATCATTTCAGTAATAGTCCACCAGCACCACTGTGCTTACACAATACTTCTCACTTTTACACAAGCAATGTTCAGTTTCCCACCTCAATATTTCAACAAATAGTAACTTGATGTTTTTGTTATTGTGTTTTGCTTCTTAAGACAGGGTCTTACTACAGCCCAGATTAGGGCCTCAAACTATGGTCCTGCTTCAGCCTCCTAAGTATATTTAAGGCACAAATACATCATCAGTCAAAGACTCCACATTTTGGAAATCACCTCAGTCCTATACTTACATAAATAAAAGCATTTAGCTATTGAGTACCACCAAGTGGAATAAAATACATTCCGAATGAGGTGCTTACTTTTCTTGGATAGTATCCTCCAGTTCTTTGAATTTCTTTGACAAATTATTTGTTTTTTCAAACACCAGAGCTTTGTCCCCTGGTAAGCCATGGCTGGATATCTCTTTCAGGAGGCTGTGCAAAGCTTCGAGATCTTTCTTGTGTTCTAAGAATTTAGTAGTGGATTCCTGCAAAACATTGAGATCAGTCAATATGAATGTTGCTAGATCTCAGAATCACATTCCAGCAGAGTTGTGTGTAAGAGCAGAATACCTCCAGCTAGGGTTGTATAGAGTACATCTAGTGCTGAGCACTCCAGAGACTGATTATCAATGACCAGGTAGGATGCAGTGAATGTTTCACTTTAAAATGCACGTATTTTTGCTTCTCTGTGGTTTGGGCATGCACAATGATACTGTAACAGCTATGATATGTGTGGTAAATGTTTTATTTCTATTCAAAAGAAAAATGCTTCAAGGAGAAACCAGTATGAATCAGTTAGAATGATGACTGGTAGGTAGACTGTTGCTAAATGCATGCATGAGCTTGTCTTAACTGGTCTACAAGCTTGGCATTGTGCCTAACGAGGAATACACACCTGCATATGCTGAGACAGCTCCAGAACATCTTTCCCTGGCATGTCCACCTCAGTGAGTGCCTGGCTCTGTGTCTCCAGAAACACTTGCAGCTTTTCTGAGAGTTTTTCAAACTGCTCTACTTTGGCCTTCAGATCCACCATCTTGGCAAGCTTTTCTTTATGTTTCTGACTTGCTTCGGAAAACCGAGCAGACAGGTCCTTCATCTTCGCTTGCAGTGAGGAGGCAGTGGATGGGTCTGTCGTCTCCACAAATGTCTTCACTTTTTCATTCATGGCATTCAGGCTGCTCTGACGACCTGCAATATCCTGTTCCAACATCTGAAACACAGCCATCATTGTATGTATTTTCTAACAATGTCTACAAATAATGCCACAGAGTTTTGAAAACAATTCTTCACAGCAACATAAGCTTGAACAACCTGTGACTAAAGGCTAACAGTTGGAAATGAGTGACGTGTTTGATTTTTCCCTTGAGGAAGCCAATTCCAAAGCTCTTTAAGGGAGTGTGGAGAACAGCTGGCTGGCTGCTTGAAGAAGGCAGGGGGTTGTTGCTACCCAGCAACCCCTGGGATCTAATGCAGCCTGGGGATTAGCCATGCTCTTAATTTTTAAAAGGCTTGGCAAGAATAAGATTGATCTGATGAACCCCATGAGCAGCTGGCTGAAGTAAAGATAAATGAGATAAGATACAGTGTAGGTTTAAAAAGAGCACAAATCCCTTTCTCAGTGACATCACAAAATCATTTCCACATTCGTTTGTACAAGCGCTGCTTGCTACTTGGTTGTATTCAGAAGCATCTCTTCTCTGTCTTTAAGCCTACCTGTTCCTGAAGGCAAATAACTTGCTTTTTAACTGCAAGTGGCATTCCTTCCTTTAAAAAATGGCACTCACAATGTTTTTACTGATGAGATCCTGAAGAGCTGTGGAGTTCAAGGGCACTTGACCTTGCGTGACCAGTGAGCTCTCCACACTTCCCATCCAGTCCAGCATCTCATCCAAGCCGTCCTGCACACTCAGAGAGCGGGTCAGTGTTATCTGAAGCTTCTCATTCCGTTCATTCACAGACTTGGACAGATCGTCGTATCTCCCAACAATGTCATCTGCTCCACACGGACAGGGGACCAGTTAGCACCAAGTTCTGCTTACCCTCTTCCTTTTCAAACGCACTCCAAGGTCAACATTAGGTTTTCATACAAGAAAGTTTAAATGATGCGTTTCTAATGAATAATCAGATCTTGTATAACTTTTTATGAAGACACAGACAGTGAAAAGTGAAACAGTGAAGAAGAGTAATTCAGACGCCTATCATGTGCAGTGAGTGTCTCGGAGAGACGGAAGCATGGTCTAAACAGTGGGCCATGCGATCGCTCTCATGTCTGACTGGTACGTCACTACGTATTGATAACTATTTGGGGGTGGCGAACGACAATCCCAGACAACTACTCTCAAGAGACAATATTCTCCACATACACACTCATGTTCAGCTTTTGTCATAGAGAGAGGCTTCAAATGCACAGAAGACTCAAATGCAGTAAGAAAACAGGATAACAGAGTAAGTACACTTAAAGCTATGACCGTGCTTCTAACAGATAAGCAACAGAATTCACCTACAAGTTTAACAACAGACGAAAGGCAAAAATGAGTTTAGCAGAACAACTTATCTCCCATGATATAGTCTTTATTTTCCATTCTAAAGATTTAAGGTGAAAAGAAAGAAAAAAAGAAAAATGCCACCTTCTTGCCTAGTTTTCTCTTGAATACAAAATTCTCTATTTTGACATTTGACATTCTATACCGTGGGCCAGCGACAGGTTCAAAGAACAGGGGTACTAAATTTCTAGCTCTCTCTCTGGAACACAACTTGTTTTTGTTTTTTAATCATGATTTTAAGAACTCATTTACTACACAAAGACTCAAAAAAGTATTTCAGTTCTTTCTGAACTGAACATAGGACTAGAAGCTGTGGCCTAAACAGCTTTATAAGCTTGTGTTTGGCCTAGGGCTCAGGAATCAATAGCAAAACAATTTCTTTTAAGTTGTTGTAATGCTACAGTATGAGAAAACAGCTTGACAAATTCTCACTGAATTGGAAAGTTTGCATGGCTGAGACAATCGGGGCCCTGTTGCTAAAATACAATGAGGCTGAAGAGAAGGCTTAATGGAGAGAAGGACTGCGTTTACTATGTCACAAGCCGAGGAGTCAAGTGCCATATTCCAGTGCGACCCCTCTCTAGAAGTCCCCAGAGGCGCTGCTTTAAATCCCAGCTTGTGACTGGCCGTGGAGCCGTTCCTCAGGGGGCAGTGCTTATACATCGGCATGATGAGTGATACTGTGGGATCGGTCACCTGTTCAGCTATGACACCTAACTTCCCATGCCAAATCAATGAGCTGCTTTCAAAGCTGTAATACACTGTGTTTGCTATGGACTGCATGTCTGTGACCCTTGACCCCTGCACCCCCCACCCCCACCCGCCTTTTATTTTAGGTCTAAGGCTTAAAATGGTGGAATCTGGAGAGGACTTTGGAATTCCGAGTGCATGCATGTGTATGGTTTGATCAGTTTCCTACATACAATTTTAATCTTTTGTAATTTCCTAAGCAATAAAAGTACTAGAAAAATCTTTGTTGTGGTATTTGTCCTTTGGCCCCAGTTCCTCACACCGAGTTTTTAAAGTGTTTAGCAAATCCTTTATGAGTTCAATGCTAGCCTGGGATACACAGCAAGCTTTTGTTTTGTTTTTAAATCAACAAACAACCATATATATATATATACATATGTATATATATGTGTATATATATATATATTTTAAAAAAAGCTATTGTTTTTCTTAGAAATTAAAAAAAAAGTTCGTATGGAAATTTTTTTGTATCATAAATTGTTTCACACATTCCTAGAAAATGGTGCCACAATCTGAAGCACTGAAGGAATACATGAAATAACAGGCATCTAACATTAGGGAAAGCCCGGCATGGCAGCTCATGCTTGGAGTTTGGCCTTCAGGAGGACAACACGGGAGGACTGTCTTGAGGTCAAGACCAGTGTGGGCTACACAGTGATTCTCAAGCTTACCTGGGCTATAGAGCAAGATCTTGTTTTAAAAAGACAAACAAAACAAACAAAAAACAAATATTAAAAAAAAAAACATGGAAAACATCAAAAATGCCTCTTCCCATGACAGAGCCACAGTGAAGGCAGTGTTTCTGCTTCACACCTCCCGGCTCAGGTTCCTGTGGTGATGGTCGCTAACGTGGGTTTACAAGATGGTCTATCAGAACAGAAGAACAAAATCTTAGAACAGCACTTCTCAACTTGTGGGTCGCAACCCCCTGGGGGGGAGTCGAATGACCCTTTCACAGGGGCCACCTAAGACCACTGGAAAACAGGTATTTACATTATTATTCATAACAGTAGCAAATTTACAGTTTCAAAGTAGCAACGAAAATAATTTTATGGTTGGATTCACCACATGAGGAACTGCATTAAGGGGTCACAGCGTTAGGAAGGCTGAAACCACTGCCTTAGGACCTCCATTCATACTTTCTTCCTATGCTTTGAATTTTTGTAGTTTTGTGTTTTATAATCAGATATGATAATGTAATAGAATGCACATGTAATTCACAAATACATGTGCCTTGAAATGACTTATCGATCAAGGCACATGATCAAGAACACTTGCATGTCTCTAAGAATAGAGAAGAGTTCACTTTGTATAGAGTGGCTTTCTCCCCACAGAAAACTTGACACAGATTTTAACTGAGCTCTGTTTGGGGGAAACATGAATAGTCACCTGGAAGATTTTTTTCTTCCGTTCACACATGCAGAGATCACAAATCATACAACATACATCCGTGAACACTTTTTCTCCTTATCTATAAAATACCTCCATTTCAAAGGTACCGGTGAGACAGGAAATGAGCTAAGACCTTACTTACCCAGTGTCTTCTGGATGTCATTCTTGGCGGGAAGTAAGGAGCCCTTGGCATCCAAGAGCACTTCTGCCGTTTTTTTCAGCTTCTCCACAGCCACCTGCTGGCTTGATATCTGTCCTTGCAAAGCCTGTGGGATTAAGTCAGTGTCAATTAGATTCAGCAGGACTACCAGATTCCCAGTAAGAAAAACAGATAAATTAACTAGGATAGAATAAACTACACAACATACAAACTTTCATCGTTGAGCTTCTTCTGGACTTCTGAGAAGAAAGTGTTGAGAGAGAGAGAGAGAGAGAGAGAGAGAGAGAGAGAGAGAGAGAGAGAGAGAGAGAGCGCGAGCGAGCGCAGCAACCAACCGCTCCAGACGGCGAGCTCTGACACACGTGTGTAGGCTCTTAACAGTCTTCCTACTCGCGACTTGAACCCATTACTGTTTTCCCCGAATTTCCACTTTGATGTTTTGTACAGCACCCCTGCCTCCAAATCCCAAACCCCAACACAGCAACAAAACTAAATACCAGAGAAGCCCCAGGACTATTTCTGACTCTAGGTCCTTGGCTTCGTATTGTGTCATCTGTATAAATCAATAAGTGACTGAGCATCTAAAAATTCAAAAAGCTCTGCTACATTCTATAGGAAAAAAAAAAAAACAGATGCAAAGCTTACAAGAAGGGCTACATCCTGAAGGCCAGAGGACATGCTAGTGGAAGGTGAGCTAGAGGAGGAGCAGCAGGGACGTGAGGACCGTGGTTAGCGGTGATGATGCTGGGCCCTGAATAAACTGTAGAAATGGAAAAGCAGAATCCTTCTCCACAGAGCAGACAGAAAGCACAGAGACAGCGTGTGTGTGTGTGTGTGTGTGTGTGTGTGTGTGTGTGTGTGTATGATAATGAATAAATAAATATGGCTGCAAAGGCCCCAAATGTTAGGCTTGACATTCTGTCTGTTAGCAATGGGGAATTACTGAAGGCAGGCTTTGAAGAACATGCTAAGGGCATGCATATAGCAATACAGAAAAAAAAAATAGTGAGAAAGAAATGAAAAGCCTAGTTGGGAGTAACTTAAGTCAGAACAAGGCAGCCAGACTTTAGCAAGGTCTGAGGCCACTTCCTCTACTCAGACTGTCTGGACCACCAAGTCCAGTACGGTACAGGGATGAGAAGAGTCAAGAGGACTTGTTCACTTTATCTAAAGCCATAATACCTAATACAGTATGACCTACTACACGTCAATTTTACACTGGAATCAAATAAAGTGAACAAATTAATTCCTCAGCTGTATCAGCCACGGTTCTTCAGTGACTAAGGCTATGCTGCTGGGCAGAGCCAGGACAGAAAGGCTAGTCATCACAGAGGGCAGGCACAAAGGGTACAAGTAGTCAAAAGGAAAGAAAGGCTGGGTTCTGTTGAGCTCAGGTAACTACCAGAATGGATCAACTCAGGTGTGATCAGACTTCAGAGTGCAGAAGACTTGGTTTTGGCGTGCATGCTCTTAGAACAGTGCACAGGAAGGAGCCAGCAAACTGGCGACAGACGGGACTATACAAACGGAGCTTTGCAGAAAGAACCGCAACCGTAGGAGGAAACGGCTCCTGCTGACAGAGCAGCAACATCAGAGAAGGAAAATGCATGGAAGAGGTTGACACTGCGATGGGGAAGGGAGAGAGAAATAACGTGATCACAGAGACAAAAACAGCCCAGAAGAATTCTGTACCCAGAGCTGAAAGAGGGGAGACCAGACACGAGTTAAGTGTGATAGGTGACTCACACGGATAGTGTAAACTAACAAGCCTGGGGTGGGGGAGGATCCTACAGATCTCGGGGTGAACAGGTGCAGCTCCACACTGGGAGTGGGGTAAAGAGAGGGGGTTAGAGGCTGCAATTCCTAGCACCCCCGATATTTCTGCCCATGTAGACTTGTCCCAGCCTCACAACCTGACAATGATTTCAAGCTCACAGAGGTACCACAGCTCTCCTTATAACGCTGCTTATACGTCCGTATCTGAGACTCACATGTCTGGGCTGGGGAGAGGACTCAATGGAGAAGGTGCTTGCTGCAAGCATGACGGTGGAGCTCAGATCCCCAGGATCCACCTTGAGGCTGGGTTGGTATGGTGGTGACCCTTCTGTAATCCTAGCACTTGCAGAGCCAAGACTGGATCCTCAGGGCACACTGGCTATGCCGTCTAATTGAATACATCAGCCCATAACCAGACCTCAAAAAGGCAGACAGCAATCCAGGGAGACACCTGACATCAACCGCTGGCATCCAGGTGCACATAAAAAAAAGAACACCTGCACTCACGTATGCTGTGGAATATTTAGCTATGAAAAGATGTTACATGAGTTTGTGCTTTGGAATATGACTTTAACTGTGTAAGGGTGTGTTACATTTGTTTCTGCCGCATTTGTTTAATGATGTGAGGATGTGTTACACTTGCTTATGCTGCGTTTGTGTAAGTATGAAAAGATAATGTTGCTATTTCACCTTGCCTGCCTAAGGCACCTGACTAGTCTAATAAAAAGCTGAATGGCCAATAGCTGGGCAGGAGAGGGATAGGCAGGGTGGGCAGAGAGAATAAATAGGAGAATGAGAGGAAGAAGAAGAGAGAGGCGTGGGGTGGGCGGGAGGGGAACATGGCACACTCAGGGACAGAAGTCTGGCAGCTGCCAGCCAGCCATGGAGACAACAGGAAAGAAAGATACACAGAAAGAATGAAGGTTAAAAGCTCTGAGGCAAAACATAGATAAAGAGAAACAGGTTAATTTAATTTAAGTTAAAAGAGCTAGCCAGAAATGAGCCCAAGCTAGGCCGAGCATTCATAATAAGAATTCTCCGTGTCATGATTTGGGAGCTGGTTGGAGGCCCAAAGAAAAAGCCTGGTACAATGTAAACACACACACACACACACACACACACACACACACACACACACACACACACGCAAAACACCACATCCTAAACACTGAAGAATGCAACTCTGGCTATGGGCCACAGTTTTTAAATGCTCTTTGAATGTTTCACCTGAGTGGAAATAGTGACCTTAAAACTCAAAACAGCAAAATCTGAAATCTCATTCTCCACACTGGTGCTTCCTCTCGGGCTTACGTCTGAGTCCCTGAGTCCTAAGCCTGAGGCTCCTCATAGATCCGATATGCTCCCGATTCTTCTCCACATGTCAAAATAACCAACGACCCTGCCACTTTCCCCACTTAAAGCTTTTACTTTTTAAAATCAAACTCTGCTCTGTATTTCAGAGCACATGGTATTCTGAAAAAAGACTCCCACCTGAGAGCCTGGCTTCCAACAGCTTGTCAAACACACCCACTCACCTGTTTTACCTAGAACACACACATGACTGTAGACCCTTGCTTCTGTTGAAACCAAGGGCTAAGACTGCACCATGCCATAGAGGGGCCAATGAAATCTCTATTCTAGGTCTCACGGTTCTCCTCTTTCTATCGCAGCAACAGCCAACAGCACACCTACTCCTTGCTGTTTGCTGAACCAGTGCCTTCCTATCTACATACCATCCTTCACATGCTGCCTTTAGGCTAGCTCCTACTCAGCCTGTACGTCTACCTGGGAAGTCTCTACCATTCTCCTCATCTAGCCGTGTGAAGTACTACCCTTGGGCGTCTATAAATAAACACCCTGTGGATAGTGTTCATCCACCTGTCTCTTTTATCAGTTTCTCTTCTTGCCCACTAGGGGTCCATCCTAATCAGCCTTCTATTTTTCATGGCTTGCTCAGTGTTTGACCATACAGTTGGCCTTGATGAAAGTTTCTGCAATGAATAAGCAAGTGACTAATAAGTGAGGATGTCAGGAGAAACGGCAGAATGGAGCCCTTTCCATGTCAGCTTTACTTGTTATTGTTACTGAAAACAAATGCCTAAAGTTGATGGCAAGTATTTCCTTGACTGTGGTTAGCAACTGTGATGCTGCACAGGAAGCACAGGTATAGACCGGAAGGCCCAGTGGCTAGCACGAGATCCATGACCTGAACGGCATCCTACAGATGCTCCCACACATGGCTGCATCAGAGTGGATCAGTTAGTTACAGAAACCTGAAGGAATCCTCCAGGATGTGAACTCTGCCCACAGACTGACAAGTCCAGGACAGCTTATGTACATCCCTTATGTATAAGGGATGAAATAACGTTAAGGGTACCCCACACCTATTTTTTCTTCCTTTAAATCATGAGTTTCCTGAGGACAGAGTTACAAAACCTAACAATAGGCCCTGGCTGAATATATGTAAAAGTTAGACTAAGCCTATAAAATACCTTGTATCACATATGTCTCTGACTGTTAAGACCCAGGAGTGGATTATGAAATAAGTATTTTCCTCTTCTCCTTAAGGAATGCTATGCTTTGCTCTCTATAATTATACCCAAGAGAGTTACAGTTATAATGGCATCATTATCATTGAATGATAGTGATAATCTATCATTGAGGCAAATACATAAACTGTTCAAAAGTAGCCTTTTGAAAATATATTATCTTGAGTAGACTTCAATAAAACTGAAGTGGGAAGGAAGTATGGTTCCAAGATTGCGACCCTGGGTCTTCTTAGCTGCACCAGGAAAGGGTAGTCTCTATGGCGATGGGCTCTTATTCAGTGCATTGAAGTTTCCTGACTTTGCACCATCCGGAAAACCACCACAAGCCTCAGAGGTCCACACCATCTGACTATGGCCTCAGAGGTCCACACCATCTGACTATGGCCTCAGAGGTTCACACCATCGGACAGTGCGATTCAGAGCTGGCTCCAGGCTGGGTGCACACACCCTTCTTCCGTATCTCTCATGAGGCGGAAGTCTTGTGTAACCTGTGATTCCCTGTGGAGTCCTTATGGCTCACTGACACCAGATGGTCAGCAGCACAGCTGGTGAATATTTGAACAATTCGTGCTAACAATCGGCCACGGGACACAAATATCCTAAATGTACTAATTAGAAATTCATTTATGACAACAAAATACAACTGCAAGGTAAAAAGTTAATGTAGAAAATGCCGAGTTATATGTTTATATTATTAAAATAAAAGAATTTGAGATAGGGTCTTATCCTATAGCTCAAGCTTGTCTGGAGCTCACTACACAGCAGGCTGGTCTCAAATTCCCACCAATCCTCCTGCTTCTGCCTCCCCAGTTCTAGGACTGCAGGTGGGTGCCGCACTTCCAGCTTAATAACTGTTAAACAATTTAATAAAAGGAAAAAATGAAGACTACCTAAATCGTCACAGTTTAACCTTATTGCGTACAGCGATCAACTCATATCCAGGGGCTAATCTGAGATTTACTCTTTCGTTACACTATGGCTTAGCTTGAGTTCATTCCCTGAGCTGTCTCTGCCTTTGCATCCCCGGATTCTGCTGCAGCACCTACCACGTAAGCTTTGCTGGTCCAAAACCCATCCCTGTATCAATTTAATTAAAAGCTACAGAGTTCTTTCAAGTTTCCTTCCCCTCTATTTCTGCTCTAGTTCCTAAAAATTTACCTATACAGGATAATTTACACAGAGCAAACTTGACATGTTTTATTTTCCTGTAATTAAAATACTTCCCTTCCTAATTAAATGTAAGTCAATCTTAATAATTATTTTAAACTCCTGGCATTTCTTAGCAAAATCATGGCCCTAAATGTCACAGTATCTCCTCTGATATCACCACGTAGTCTGTCTCTGAATGCCTAACCAAGAGGAACTAAACACTTGACAGGAAGAGAATAAAGAAAACAAAAGGAAATAAATTAATAACAGAGCCGAAAGTGCACACGGGAAGGCAGGCAGTGGAATGGAGCTAGGGACGCTGGCCTAGCCCTGGTGCCCACAAGAGTGGTGGCCAGCAACGCTCCAGCTCCGGGAGACTGTGCCTACCCCGCTCTGCACTTCCAGACTTCTTCCCTCTCCCTGTCCTTGGCTGCTGACCCCGAGAGAGCCTTTGTGGTAAACTAACGACACCTGTACTGTCTTGGCAGGGATGAAGATGTTCTAGAGATGTCTGTGGCTCTCCTTTCAGTTCTGAGACCATTCAACAATGGGCCCCCAAACATGGGAATCTCCCCAGGAATCTCATGCTGGGAGAAGGAGGAGGCTAGGGTCAAGAGGCAAGCCCAAGAGTGAGCGTGTTTCCTAGAAAGAGATCTCACACAGTTCCCACAGCTTGTCCGACCACCTGAGACTGAAGCTGAGACAAGGACGGGCCAACGATGGGAGACCGCACCCTGACCGCACGGCTTAGCTGCGAGCATCCATCTCTTGCCTTCCATTAAACTTGAAAGCTCAGGTCAAGACACCGAAGACAGGTCTCTCTGTTTTCTTTCGCAACGCAGCCACACTGAACACATCTCTGCTTTCACCGTCACTTGGTTCCATGACTGGCCTGCTGAGGGTGGTCGCCAAGCCTAGCTTTTTAAGGCTGCCAGGGCTCTGGCTCTGACCCTAGCAATACCTGTGAGTAGCCCCACCTGCTAAAAGAAGCCATTTCTAGAGCAATAAAACTTTCAAACTCCCATTTTTATTTTATCATACCTAGCAAGAATGAAGAATTTTAAAAATTATCTATCCTTGCTTTTAAAAAGTGTTGAAATATGCTTTATATTAAAAAAGCTAGACTAGAGAATAACTTGACAGCTGTCAGAGCGAGAGTTGTTAATCACACACTTAGGATGATGTCAAACCTGCAATTCTGAGAAGGCAGGAAGATGTTCTGTAATGAGGCATTAGTAACACCTGAAGTCTGCATCTCTCTCCACCTTGAGGGAACATAACAGGCTCTCCAACACTGACTCTGAGACACTGAACACTACAGCAACATTCTTCTACATTGTCCATTCTTGAACAAACACTCATTGTGCATCTGGGCCAGGTAATCCTCTAGATCAGTGTTTCTTGACCTCCCTAATACTGTGACCTTTTAATACAGTGTCTCATGTTGCGGTGACCCCCAATTATTTCATTACTACTTCAAGACTATAATTTTGCTACTGCTATGAATCATAATGTAAATATCTGATCTGCAGATGGTCTTAGGAGACCCTGTGAAAAGGCTGTTCGACCTCCAAGTCGCGACCCACAGGTTGAGAACTACTGGTCTAGACACTGGGAACACAGCCCTGAACAACACAGACACGAATACCCGCCTTCACAGAGCTCAATTCTAATGGAAAGGGGAGAAAAATTAAGACATACAATAGTAAATAAGAGGCCCGGGCCTTGAGGGCAGGAGGTGAGTGCAGTCAATGCAGGCAATAATAGCAACGTCAGACCAGTTCTGGAACAGTGGACAAATGGTATGGGTCTGGTTGGAACCCCCTGGTGGACAGAATGCTTTCCACATGTTTTGTGGGCCCCAAGTAAAACTACCACACAGGTGCAGAGAACGGAAGGCCTTCGACGGGACTACTGAGGGGCAGTTTCCTCCCCACCCCCCTTTCCTTACCTTGGTCTCTTCTAACTGTCTCTGCAGGTTTTTGGGGTCCACAGCAATGGGCTCCAGCAGATGTTTGCTCGCTTTGGCCTCGCAGGCCTGCAGCCCGGAAAGAAGCCCACATGAAGCGTCTTCGTAGTGTTGGTATTTATCCACCAGATCTTTCAGGTTATTCCCGAGAACATTGCACTAAAAAAGCCAAAGAAGAGATGGGGAAAGAGACTGAAACCTGTTGTTGTATTACACGTCACATAATCTCAAGATGCAGGAGCCGTGAGACTCAGGGAAAGAACAGACTTCAACCGAAGCTGAGTTTTTTTTCCTTTGTGTGGAGAAGTCAAAAGGGAACCACAGAAATAAGGAGATGTTTCTAGACTTTTAATTATTAAAACACATACTGGTGGCTGTTCTTAAACGAGAATGAATCACCGGATGAGGCAGACTTACCGGGGCCCATCTCCTGGGCTTTCAGACAATATATAGAGAGAAATTTAATGAAAATAGTTTTACGGTGCCTTATAAATCATTTCTACTTGTTGCACAAGATTAACACAATGAAATCAAATAACTTACATTAAAAGGAAGCAAAATCCAAGCCTCAAAGCTGCCTTTCAAATCATTTATACAGGTGGGTTAAATCTGAGCAGCCTATGTAGCAAGCAGGGAAATAGGTTCTTGTGTCCCCTCCTCTCTATTTTGAGACAGGCTGGCCCAAATTCACTCCCCTTCCTTAGCATTCCCTGCAGGAGGAGCTGGAGAAGTTTGACACTGACTGTAGCGAGTTCCAGCAATGCATGCACTACCACTCCTGGCTTACAGTCTTTGTTTTTAATAAGACTCTCTATTTTCCAGAGTAATAAACGAAACGACACAGAACATTCATCATTAATAAACATTAGTTATTAATAATGAGCACATACCGATCAGATACGTCTGTATGACAAACAGTTCTGTAATATACGGGAAGGGGATTATCTAGCCTACACAAAAACTTCAGTTGGGAAGAGTAGAGGTCCAGCCCCTTTTTCAGCTTAGCTCATGTACTCCCTCTGGTGGTCACATTTGGTACTGCGTAATCAGAGGACCAAAAACTTGAAACTTGAAGTTGCTCATCTTTAAGAGACATTTTCCAGAAGTAAAGGAGATGAATAAAACTACTACTTTCCCCCATGTCGGGGTATATATGTATCTTCTACACCCAAAGCAAAAGCGAAGAGGGAAGACCGAAAAATACATCACAGACTGACCTCTACTCAAAAAACGAAAGTAAAATAAAATTACCTTGGAGTAGAGAGACCGGAAGCGCTGTGTAGCCTGGTCGAGTTTGGTCTGAACCTCTCTGTGGGTTGCGGAAGTGTCCATGTTGTCCCTGTCGTTCCTGTGGCCGTCTCTCTTGCTGCAAGACTTGGCGGCTTCTAACACCCTGTTTCCGGAAATGGTGATGTACCTCAAGTCACCTTTGTGTGAGATGACGTCTTCGGAGAAACTCTTCTGCCTGGCCAGCTTGTCCGTTAGCCCGCTGAGGTCGTCGGCACCTGCCTCCAGGTTCTCCAGCTCTTGTTCCGACTGCTGGAGCCAATGCTTGAACTCGCTACAGTCAGCATCAAACTTCTCCAGCTCCTCCTGCAGGGAATGCGTCAGCTTCACCTTCTTCTCGGACTGGGCCAGCGCAGTCTCATAATGCGCTTTCAGCTCCTGCATGTCTGCCTGCAGCTTCTCCCTTTCTTCGGGTGACAGGTAGTGGCCCTGTTTCTCAAGCAGTACCTGTGCAGACTGCGTGGCTAGGATGACCGCCTGGTGCTGAGCCATGATCTTTTCGTGCTGGGCCTGTGTGGAGAAGACAAGTGAATGGCAGCTTTAGAGCTGTTGGGAACACTGTGACCTTAGGGTGACTCAGCTTCCAAAACCCAACTCACTTCTCAACGCACTTTTCAAGCCACCATACATATAATCCTCTTACCGGTCAATTTAAAGACGTTAGAGAAGTCGAGCAAGAGCTAAAGGAGCAGACGTGAGGGAGAAGGCATTGGTGACATCTGGTTCTTACAGTGAACACGGAGGCGGTGACCTCGGTGTGTCACAGATTTGCTTTAAGGACCATCTCAGCTCACATACAGAGAATCCCTCCAGAACCTGGCCCAAGCTAGGAGTTCAAGGTCACTCCAAGGCAGCAAGGCAGACAGAGCTCCCGGGAAGTGCTGCTGCCAAGAGGTCAAAGGTACACAGAGCCACCTGCGGCCTCTATTTCCAGGGAGCAGGTTGGCCTTAAGGCACCTTAAGTTCCTTCCTCTCCATCTACAAAAAGTTTCTTCAAATATTCTACCCAAATATGGCAAATAAAGGTTAATAAACCTTTTGAGCAATTTTCTCAGTTTCATGGCGAACATGGGCCTGATCTGGTTTACACTGCAGGGCTCTTTCGGCGACACCTGGTCTCTGCTTGCTCCCACCTCTATCCCCACCCAGCTGGGTAGGTATCTTGGTCAATTTTTTTTCTCCTTGTGCTTTTGCCCGGTGGCAGTTCCTTCAACAGATACCCACACAGCTGCCTCCATCCCCTTTAAATATCTGCATAAATCTCATCGACATGGTTTTGTTGGTTACAACATGGTTAACTACTTGATTTACACACTAAAAAAGGAACCACATCACACTACATTACTCTTGACCGGCTCACTAAGATTTCTCTCTCAGCACTTACTACCTTCCACCAAATCACCTAACTTAGTTACTGGGTGCCATGCTGTCCTCTCCCCTCGGTAGGCGAGCGCCCGGGGCAGAAAGAGAATAACAGCAGTGAAGGTCTTGGAATCATGGAGAGGCCACGCCCCACTCACAAGCTGTTCTCAGCCAGGCAGCCGAGTGCAGGCCTGTCCACACCTGTACCCTCACTATCTGCAGCAGTGCCCAACACCTTGTGTGCCGCTGGTGAATATTTTTGTTCAAACAATTTTCTTCCACAAACTGGGTCCTTGGCATTTGAATCATCTTCCTGTGTTTCTCTCCAGCAGGGCTTTGCATCTGACAGGATGGACACACAGAATACCTTACGTCATCAGATCAGTATCCCTCCTCGTCTATAAGGAATCTCAGGCCGAGGGGAGGAGAGGGGCTTGGCTGACCCGGGGCCCGGCACCACTGCAGAGGGTGGACATGGCTAACTTGGACCCTCTGGCTGTGTCCCCACTCAGACAACAGATTGCTTCTTAAGGATTCTCGACCTCAGAAGTAAAGATAGCAGAAGGAAAATGCCATGCTGTGGTCTAAAGCAATGGCTGGTTTAGGTGACTTCTTCATATTAAAGTACGCTCACTGATAATTCTTATTTCTTTGGTTAACTTACTACCTTTTCATGGCTTTTTTGTCATAATGCATAAACTTCCTTCAGGAGTTCTTTTTTTTTCCATTTAAAAAAAAAAAAAAAAAACAGGGACAGTGATGTCCTATTCCCAAGCTTTTTGAGAGTGTCATCAGTAAGTACCCCAACTCTTCAGGCATAAGTTACATCTTCTAGAAAATCTCACTGAGAGTACCACATTGGATTCTAGGAGAGTCAGCCGACCTGCAAAAGCCTCACAAACACGGTCATCCAGCACTGGATTCCAGGCACCGAGACAAAACCATCAACCCTGGGACACTTTAAAAGAAATAACGGCTACTCCCAAACTGCCTTGGTCCTGCAGTGGCAGGATTGAAGGCTGCCACTGCGACATGCACCGGGCTTTCATTCTCCACAACGGCCCGCACTGCCTCAGAGGCTCAGTGTAGAATGGATGCTCCTCAGTCTGCACGGCAAGCCAGTCTGCGAGCATGCAGCAGAGAGATCCACCCATCGACTGAAACCGTTCCTGAGGTTAAAGCCAATCTCTAGCTCTCCTACATATGCAACAGGGGCAAGTTGCTTTAGGTATGTAAGTTGCCACTGTCTTATAAAATGGAAATTTAAAACCTCAAAGAGTGGCCAAGAAGACGAAATGAAGTGCCTGGCCAGTCACTGCTCTGGAGAGGTCCATTGCCAGATTCATTTTTTAAAATTTATGCATGTATGTCTGATATGGATGACCTTGGAGGACAGCTGGAGCTACAGGCGGGTTGTTAGTTGCCTGATGTGGGTGCCGGGAACTGAACTTGAACTCCCGGCAAGAGTAGCAAGCTTTCTTAACCACTGAGCCAACTCTCCAGCCCTCTTATTTCTTAAACAGGCTTCACCTATGCACAGAAGCTGTGATTTCCTCCTAAGAACGTCCACAGTAATTTATACTTGACATACAATGAGCCTGGGGTAGGCAAAGTCTTTCCTCTCTGTGGTTGTATCAAGCTGACTACCGACCTTGACTAAGGTCAGTATCACTGTCTAAACCGCACACCTTGACTCTCTGGTACTGCTGGTTCAGATTCTCCTCCGTGGTCCCGGCGAGCTCCTCAGCATCTGTCTCCAGCAGGTTGCCATTGACTTCGTCCTCCTCACCAGCTACTGACTTGCCATCACCGTCATGAGAATGGGTTCCGTTCTGCTCCATCGTCTGCCTGTGCTTCCCGCCTGCCCCCTCCGAGTCCTTCTCCACATTCGACAACCAGTCCATAAGGTTTTCTATTTTGGTTTTGCTCTCTTCCAGCTGCCTCACAGCTGCAACCTGGGTAGAGAAGGTTCATAAATATTATAGACACAGCCTAGGCTTAACACATTTAAAAAGTACTTAGGCAATCCTGAATTATAAAAACGAACACATATTAGAAACATATGGGAATTAAACCCTAAAGCAACAAGCAGTTACTCTGGGTCTATACTGCCTTCAAACATATTATTTTGAATTTTTAACTATAATTGACAGCACTTCTTACATCCAAAGTCTCTCAGTCTGCTTCTACTTAGGAAAGATTAAGCAAAGCCCATTCTTCCAATCTTCGTTTGTATTTGGCAACTATGTGCCCACAGTCCCAGCATTTTCGCTCTCAGAGCTAATCACGGCTCACAACCACCTGATACACGTAACAAAAGCGAGCAGCTACCACACTGTGTTAGCCATCTCCGGCAAGGCAACCGTGTACCATGCGCTTGGACAGGCACCTTTTCAGCCTCCTCCTTGATGGCTGATGTCACCGCTTTATCCAGCTCCTTTTTCGACTGTTCTGCCTTTACATTCAGCTGCTCACACTTCATCTTTGCCTCGCTCAGTTTCTGCTCGATCAAAGCTTTATCTTCGCGGGACAGTTCGTCGCCACTCTCTTTTAAAAAGATTTCCGTGTTCCTCACGAGGTCCGCCAGTGCCTGTGTACTGCCTTGCATCTCTCTCTGCAATTCCTTAAAACACACACGAGGAGAAAGGATTCTAGTAGATCATTTCAATTCCTGCAGACCTGTAATTCTAAGAGAGTTATTGTAGGCAGAGACTAGCAAATGCGGCTGAAAAAGCATACAGAGTATGGGAGTGTGAGTTGGCTTGACTGCACTTTAATTTTCATATAATTTGAAATCTCAATATTAAGAATGTATGAGTTTTTCATGCTTAAGAGAAGACTATTTGTGAAACATTGAAAATATTGAGGCACTGAGCACACGAGCCGTACAAATTTGTATGAGCTTTATATAAGCCCTTTTACAACATAAATTTGGGGTGATATTTAGTCTATTTCTAAACACCAGTACATACTTTTTGAGATTGGGTCTCACTATGTGGCCCAGGCAGGCCAAGAAAGTGATGCTCTTCCTCCGCCTCCCCAGTGTTATGCTTACAGCCATACACTACCCTCACACCAAACTGAACACTGATTTTAATACATACCTATTCACTCAAGAAAGAAAAGAAAATAGTTCCATCAGTGAACTGAGACACTTTCTTTTTCTAACACCAGGTTATATATAATGTAGTGGGTTGTGGTTTGTTTTTATTTTTTTTTTTTAAGGCAGAGTTTCTCTGTGTAACCCTGGCTGTCCTGGATCTCACTCTGTAGACCAGGCTGGCCTCGAACTCAGAGATCCGCCTGCCTCTGCCTCCTGAGTGCTGAGATTAGAGGTGTGCGCCCCCACCATCTGGCATGGTGTAATGTTTGCATCTTAGCTCCGGCCATTAGGGCACTGGAGGGAGCACTCCCCTCGGGAGTTACAGCTTTCCTTTGCCTGGGAAGTGGAAATTTCCCTCTGTGATCTTTTCTTTTAAAAACAAAGGAATCCTGTTTTTACAAATTTTCATTCTTTATAATACACCAGTGCGTTTTAAAAACACCTTTGTCCATACTCTGCCTTGAGGCTCCTCCAGGTTTTGAGTGTTTGAGTTGCATGAGGGCCCGTGTATAACATTAACCGTGGTAGTGACCTGACTTATGGTTCCTCGGCTTTAATAAGAATGTGGCAAGAGAAGTACACTCAGTTCTTACTGAAGGAAACTGAGACCCAGAGGCATGACTAACACTGAATTTGAGTCAAAAGCTACACAGAATGAGGCTCTCTCTCCCCCGACACCAAAATACAGATTTTTCTTATCTGGCATTTCTGTTATTTTATCCCTTTCCCTTCTAAGATAAAAAAGAATGAATTACAGGAAAAGACCAGAGGAAAAGGAAGAGAAAGTACTGAGTACTGAGAAAGAACTCAGACTGAAGGCTATTTCTCCTGATTTGCAAGCGAGTCAGCTGGACATAAAGGGTTCACATTGTCAAGTATCATTTACCACCCCCCACCCCGCCACCTCCCCCACCCCACCCCCGATGAAGTATGTCACCAAAGAAGTGTAGACAATGAGGTGGCCTGCTTTAAGTGTGAGTCTAGCTTTCAGTATGAAGTTTAAAGCTCTTTTTCAGGGCCTCTGGGAATGCCTTGCTTCTGATACACCTGATCTGTTTTCAGCAAGCCCAGGGGCCTTCCAGACACTGTAACCAGACCTAATAGGGACATACAGCTGCTGCTCCCACAGGTCTACCTCTTGCTTAGTCTGGTACTTCTTTAACTCCACTGTGCCATCTCCAATCACAAAGGCTTCTTGTTGACTGATGAGGCGGTTTTCAGTTTGGGTGAGGAGATCACACAGTCCTTGGAGTTTCTCTTTGTATTCTTGCTGACGCTCTGCCACAACCTAAGATGGAGAAAACCCAAAACACCTTCAAGGGGTGACCTTCACCTCGCTTCTGACCAAGCCTCTTATCAGAAATCACTTTTCAAGCACCCTCCATTAAGCTTTTCTAAGTATGCTGTAAACACGATAGCATTGGAGTGCCAACCGAGCAAGGACAGACAGAGAGTACAGCATGAGCATGTCCCATACACACGGAAAGAGCCTGTTTGGGTGAGGCTGCTCAACAGAATACTGGCCATGCATATGTGTAAGAGATGGAACTTCTCATCGACAGGAAGAAACATCCCATGGTCTTAAGCTCTTGAACCCTGCGACCCACAGAATTAATTCTGCAAAAGGACACCAAAAGAGAAGTTAGTTGTGATTGGTCAGTAAACATATGGATATGTATATACAGGTTATCATGCTACACACAATGCCCGGATGCTTCAAGAAAAACAGGAACGTTGCATGCATTACTTTGACTCTGTCCTTACGTTCTTTGCTCATTACAGCCACTGCACGTACTGAATCCATGAAATCTGAACGATTAGTAAGTCAAAACTTGTACTTTTATTTTCCTCTCCCCCAGACACACTTATCTGGCCCACAGCGACAGTAAACACAGCTCATGTTTACTGAAAGCTCAGCGCGGGTCAGGCACAGGGCTGCTTCATATGAGTCATTTTATCAGTGCTCATAATATTAACAGATAAACACTACTATTTCTAATTTACCAGCGAGCAAAGTGAGGGTAAGTCACTTCCCTGAGCCACACAAAGCAGATAAAGTAGAGCATTTAGGATTCAAATTTAGGCAATTCAGCTCTAGACCAGTACTCCAAAGCACAAGCTCCAACTCTGTGCCCCCTCCTTCTTCCAGGGAAAATCGTGCTCTGAACTCCAGAGCTAAACCACCATCAGTCACTCCTGCACATGTCTGCATGCGTTCTAGTTCCCATTTTCAGGGAGAGAATTCAGACTCTCGCCTAACAAAACACTGCTAGAGAACGATGAAAAAGATCAACGGCGTAACAGCATCAACATAAAAAACCACGCTGTGGGCCGGGTGGTGGTGGCGCACGCCTTTAATCCCAGCACTCGGGAGGCAGAGCCAGGCGGATCTCTGTGAGTTCGAGGCCAGCCTGGGCTACCAAGTGAGTCCCAGGAAAGGCGCAAAGCTACACAGAGAAACCCTGTCTCAAAAAACCAAAAAAAAAAAAAACCCACGCTGTGTTCTGCAAGAAATCTGATCCGCACCCACTCAGGCCGCCCAGAGCCCCTCCCTAGACCCACTGCAGAAGTCACCCTCCACACCCACTCAGGCCCGCCCAGAGCCCCTCCCTAGACCCACTGCAGAAGTCACCCTCCACACCCACTCAGGCCCGCCCAGAGCCCTTCCCTAGCAGGCCACTATTTCTGGTTTCACACTGAACAAGGCAAACAGTGAGCCCAGCTCCACAAGACAGGCAGACCTTCTGATGACCGAGCTCCTGCTCTAGGTGTAGGTGAGTCTCTAACCGGTCCGCCTCGGTGGTTGCCAGCTCCTGCACATCAAGAAAACACTTCTGGGTTGTATTTAAGAGTCTCAGCAGCTGTCTGCTTTGGTTGGGAGACAGATCTTGAGCATGGTCGGAGATGAAGGACTGTATGTCAAAGGCCGCCGTTTCCAGCTGCGCTTTGGTGTGTGTAAGGTCTCTTAGCACATCCTGTGAAGAAAGCCGTACAAGTTGCGGTGTCGAAGCATTAGTGATACAGATGTGCGTTATCCCCCAACTTAACACGGAATCTAGGATTTAAACTCAGATCCGCATGCTCGCGCAGAAAGTGTGGCAAGCCATTTATACACTAAGCCACTGCTCCATCCCCATAATAAAGCATTTAAATATGACACATATACAGATAAGTAACCCCAAGAACGGTCTGTCTTTGGTATATCCTATTTAAAATGTAACTGACAAAACAAACAAACAAACAAACAAACAAAAAATGAAGATACCACACAGGTTCATTCATCATAGTGAAAGGCACATTAATATCACAAAGTAACTGCTCACGTTTCTATTAGCCTTTCAATTGTGATCACACACAACAAGACCACAAACAACACAAAATGTGAATTCGACACATGACAATTTTAGTTTTCTGATTCTGAGACAAGGAGCCTAACTGTGTTCATGGGATTGTTGTTCAAATTAAGAGCATGTAAAAAAAAATTTCATACCAAAATTATCTAAGTATGACTTATGCTCCCATACTTTTGACTAATTTATGGCTATCTTGTGCTTACATCATTCATTTATAAAAAAGACATGCACACAAATGTCACTTTGTCAGTGGTACGGTGTATGGGATAGCTTCCAGAGTTAGGGCAGTTATGAAAGGTATCTCTTCAGGCCAAAGACAGGCTTGAAGTCCCTAGTAGTCTCAGGAAGGTTGTATTTGTCCTGAACATGTCTTACCCTAAATCTACAGGTCTTAGACCTTGTCATATGGACTTTGATACTTGCCTTAAGAAACTTCACACTTTCTTTTACAAGTTCAGTATCTTGGATGTTCACAGTTTGAATATCCTTCACAGATTTGCTTTTCTCTGATACCCAATCTGAATATGACGTAAGTTTATGCAGGAAGTCTTCATAAACTTCTGTGAGTTTAGACTAGAAAACAAAATTACATGTTCATCTCTGTTTGTCCCCCAAATTTCGAAGTCCTACAATGATTCTGTTTGAAGAGTTGAGAACTGTAAAACGATAATACTTAAAAAAAAACACAAAATTTTAATTAATTAATCACATTTTATTCAAAATCCACCCTTTTATAAAAGCCTACCATTTCAGAGTCGATGGCAAGCATGAGCCGTTTCTTTCTTTCTGAGGATGCACTGCTAAGGGATGAGAAGGCACTCTGTAAACCTTCGTGGCTTTTGCTCAGTTCCTCTCGATGTCTTCTGGGAAGGTCACTAGGAAAAGACTTTAAGAACTCTTCTGCCAACTTTAGATCTTTTCTCAAAAACACAGCAATTGGAGCAAACCCCAACTCAAATGTCTGCAAAGAAATATATTCCACATCTATTTACCACTCGGCAAAAGGCACAAACCCAAACACAAAACATAAGGGCAAAGCATTCCACATTTTGCAAATTGTGCATGACGTGGTACCATCCACGAACCACCCAATACGGCAGGGCAGCTGGGGTCTGAATGTCTCCCAAGGCTGGTGCTCTGGACCTTGGCTTGGTGCTACAGGAGAGGATTAGAAACTTTAAGAAGTGGACTTAATAGGAGAACTTCAGATCTCAGGACTTGGGGGACTCTCAAAGGGGACAGGGGCACTATGGACTCCCTCTCTTCTGCCTTTCAGTATGAGGTGATGAACTGCCTTGCCACAAAACTAAAAGTAACAGGACCAAGGGGTCGTAGGTCAGAGCCTCTAAAACTATGACCCCATACAGACCTTTTGCTTAACTTGATTACTGATGGAAAGCTGACAGGCACGTCAGTAGATTAAACTTACCTCTAACTGCTTAAGCTGATTCTTCAAGGCTTCTAGACTGTTATCCTCAGACGGCTGACTTTCTAATGGGGGTTTCATGTCTCCAAGCAAAGCCAAGTACTCATGCATTTTCTCAGTATACTGTAAACACTGCTGCAACTCACTGGAACACTGAAAACAGATTTGGATACAGTAATTAATAGCCTTTATGAAAAAATATTAAAGGAAACAAAATGCATGGGATTATCCCCCACGTGTTTGCTGCTGGAATTGTCATGGGAAAAAAATGACTACGTCAACTCACTTTTTCCACCGAGTTGTCACCAGAGGCCATTTCTTTTGCTCCAGAAACGCGTTCCGAATGACCCGGAGGCTCACTGCACAGCTCTTCAAGCTTCCTGTCTCCTGCCAAGGCTGCTGTGTGCACAGTAGAGAGCTCTGCCCCTGTTTCTCCCACAGTTTGCGGGTTCGGAGAATGGCGAGTTCCTTCTTTGCTTTTCAGACCACCACAGATGTACGGCTCTTCCTCCACCACCTCAGAAGCAGCCTGTGGTTTTTGATTCGAGGCTCCAGCCTGTTCTCTTTCAGCGGAAGAGCCATCCAAAAGCAGCTTGTACAAAGCATTTTTAAGTTGTGGTGGAAATAATTCAGATGCAATGCCTCTTTTCTCTGGATCCCACTCCATTTGAGTTAACACTTTCATCAACTCAGATGTGCCTGGGGTTTCTTGGGTCTGTTGTTTTTGCTTCAGTATATCAAGAAGACTTGCAATGCAGAGAGGATCCCCTCCACTCTCTGCCTTCGGTTCTGATGAGTTATTCGTGGGGGAAACGCCAAGACTGGGCACACTAGATACTTCATCCGGCAACTGAGGCAAGACAACTGTTTTAATGAAGCTCTGAACTGAAATTTTGGTGCCTGTGCAAGCTGAAGGGTCTCCCCCCTCTTGGAGATTGGTATGACCTTCTTCTAACATGCTTTTCAAGATGGCCTCCCCACCATTCCCAAATGCCAGAGACAACTCGGGAACATGAACCGCTCTCTCTTGGAGTCTTGGAGCTAAGGCTGGTTCTCTGTGTGGCTCTTTCTCAGTGCTTTCTTTCTCCCTGCTGCTTCCTAACGGTGAGCAGCCCCCCTCTGAAGTGTTACTGGAGGCGCTGTTCACTCCATTCAGATGGAGCTTAGACTGCTCAGAATTGGTATTTTCTCCACAGTCCTCCACACTTTTAAGAGGCAGGGGTGACAGTGTGGTGTCCCTATTTTCTGGAGTGAACTGAAGGCTTCCTGTTTTTCCTTCTGAGATACTTTCTTTGGTACAAGTATCACTTTGCTGGATCTTGGCACCTGGAGGCCAGTCTTCTTGGGAAATGACTGACGTTTCCTCTGCATTATTTACTGTCCATAAATCATCCTCCATGAGAGGAGAAACGATTGAGGCAGAGCTTGGGATGTTTTTGTTTGGTTCTGGTATATCCACTTTTATATGTTTGTCAGAGTTTTCTAAGGAAGTAAACGGATCACTCTCTGTCTCCAGTCCTTCTGTGAAGGAATCTCCTTCCACGTGGCTCTTTCCCTCAGGGGATGTGACATCTGAAGTAAAGTAGGCATGAGTCACTTCAGAAGCTGGGGTGTCAAATATTTCTGCCAGAGTCTCAGACGGAACAGGACTTTCACTGACATTTTTGAGTTCACCTCCAAGAGTCACAGTGGCTGCTTCCAGGCCCCCTCTGTGAGCGAGTTGCTCGGTGTTCGTCAGTGGACGGGGAGCCTGGCTCTTCACCATACTGAGGCTCTCTGGTGCACTTTCATTTGGAATGGGGTTGAGATGCCTTTCTTCTTCTCCTGAGCCTTCTATCGACCCTTCCTCTTTACCCAAGCCCACTTCCCGAACGCATGTCTCGTCCACCAGCTGGTCATTTTTGCCGCCTCTACCTTTAACCAGACCTCTTCCGCTTTCCTGCCGATCCTTGTCACTTACGCTGGATGACAACTGGCTTTCCCCAGAAGGTCCTCCTAGTAACTCAGTTTCAGAACAAATGATTTCCTCCAAAGATGGACTGATTTGGGGTGGTACATTCTCAAGATACTCGCCTTCAGCCTTTAGAATATTTGTAGATTCCGGCCCTTGAACCAATTTGACTTTTGTGCTCATCACATCACTTTCTAATTCGGAAATCAAACCGGCATCGTTAGATAAAATACTTTCAAAGCCAAAGACTTTTTCCGAGGCCTGGTCTTTAGCATCAGTCAGCGACACATCTTGAGTTGCCACGTGACCAGCCAGGCTGACTTTGTTCTCCTCATCAGCTTCCGTCGTAAGTTCTGGACGGCTGCTTCTTTCAGTGCCTTGACTTTGCTTCCCAGTTGATTCTGGCTGCAAAGCCCTGGCACGGTGCTGCTTTTCTAAAGGACTGTCATGGTGCACTTCCTCCAGGAGAAGCATGGGACTGGTACTTCGGTTTTCACCCCCATGTTCCTTTCCAGGGGTGGTGCCACACAACCGGGTATCTCCAACGTGGTACACGGGCTTCCCGTTCTCATCCTCCACTCCTTGTCCCCCTCCTCCTCCATCACTGCTGTGGTCCCCACTGGGAGTGTCTTCGTCGTCGTCCTCATCCTCATCTGTGTCACTCACATCACACACAGACTGCCTGGAACTTTCTCTACTTGGTGTGGAACCTACCCGATCATCATCAGACTGGCTTTCTTGGCTAGTGCCACACTCCTCTCTTCTCCCTCTCCAACCCTCATCAGGTGTTACAGAAGCTCCTGAGCTCTCTTTCCTTCCTGTGATTTCACCGTCAGTCAATGAGTCAGAATCATTCTGGTCAAGGGCACACGGGCTTTCCCTTTTGGATGTAGGTTCTATTAACTGTTCATTCACCTTGTCTGAGCCCACTGAATTTAACTGTTTCTGGTCAACTAAATGTAATTCAGCGTTCTCTGTACCTACAAGAAATTCCTGAGAACAGTGTGCTTTGCTCTTCACACTTAAGCTATCAACGATTCCTCCTTGGGGAAACAAAGGACTTTTCTTCTCTTCTGAAACATCATACAGAGTATCACCAGGAGGAGGAGTCTCATCATTTTCCTCCTGCAACATGTCATAGTCCTCAGGCTGCAAACCATCACGGTCATCACCTTGAAGAACTAGAGAATCGTGGTCATCATCTTCAAACAAGGGGGTATCATAAAAATAATCATCACTCTCAGTGTCTGTCCCTGAGTCACTCTGCTGATCAGCAAGCAGTGATGTCTCATAGTCACCAGCATCAATGGCTCCTTTATGTGACAATGTGCCACAAACAGAGGTGTCGGTATTGTGTGAACCATCCCCAGGGATCATGGTACAGGAGTATTTGTCCACCTCAGACCCACTTTTCTCATTTTCATCTGTTTGTTGAGTATTTTCACTCTCACCTGAAACATCTGACATGTATTCATCACTGTGATATTGTACTTGAGGATCACTACACCCAATATCTAAAGATTTCTGTCCACAGTGCTCTCCCTGGAAGCTGATGTTAATAGCTGCGATTCCCAGAAATTGGTCTTGGAATTTTTCGCTTGCACTTTTATCAGCTGACACACTTTGGTCACTGAACGACAATGGAGAAGCTTCACACATATATCCCGTGTTCTGTGGGGTTGGTGATTCACTCAGACTGCCCTGACTGTGCCTCAACTCATCATGACTTAACAGGGCACTCAGCTGGGGGGAGTAGTCAAAGACAGACGGGTCCTTCTGCATACTCTCTTCATTCTCTCGTTCATTCCGATGACCAAGTCTACCAGTTTTTGATGTCAAAAAATTACCTGCAAAATCTTGAGTGCTTTTAGAATGATTACATTCATCTGGATGTGCCTTTGTTTCAAGCTCACTTTGATCCTTACTGTCTTTCAGTATGTCATCAGAATCATGTCTGAGCACGCTCCCCCCTGCATATTCAGGCTGTGTTGAGTATGATGGAGGTTTGGGGACACACATGCTAGATGGACTGCTGGCTTTATGAACAATTGCTGTTGTATTTGTTAGGTTTTCTGCCCAATACAATTCACTACTGTTGTCATTGTTTCCCGTTCTACAGAACTCTGTATTT
Organism: Peromyscus maniculatus bairdii; assembly: GCF_049852395.1. Taxonomy (NCBI): domain Eukaryota; kingdom Metazoa; phylum Chordata; class Mammalia; order Rodentia; family Cricetidae; genus Peromyscus; species Peromyscus maniculatus. The sequence continues at coordinate 70,601,160 of NC_134872.1, read as the reverse complement.
ATGGCACACTCTCTGTTTTCAAGAGCCTCTTTATGTTCCGGTTGTCTGTAAGGACATTTAGCAGAACCAGCTGCTGACGTTGAACACTCATCCTTTTCTTTCCTTGAGGCACAATTAGGAAAGGCACCAGGGATGCTTAGGACTGAGAGACTTTCTTTTACGGCTGTGCCGGCTCCAAGTTCTGCACCGCAGCTTTCCAGCAGCATGCTCACAGCCTCGTCCAAGTCTCCATCATAGAGCAAAAGCCTCTGGCCAGTATTTGCATCCATGTAGCTGTTCACCATTAAATAAGAGAGGAATAACTTTTTAGTTTGTTCTGAGCTCTGGGTTGTCACTGACTCTTCACCATCAGAACCATCCTCTTCTTGCCTGTAGTCATGAACTGTAGATGGCTGGAATTTACAAAAAGAGAGCCATCTTTTGGCATTTTTACAAGCTTCTAAATCTCCCAAATCTGGCATTTTGTCTGGCAGGGTTATATTTTTTAAAATGGATGCTGTGTTATTATCTATAATCCCCAGCTGCTTGGCAACATCCAAATCAATGACCTGAGAACTTTCTGGGATATAGAGAGCAGCGATTTTCTGTCTCCCGTTCAGAATTTTGTAGGCTAATTCGTTTGTGATCAACTCTTGCTGTAAGGAAGAAGATGTGGGAAATATTTCACCGGAGTGGGGCCAAATGAGTCCAACATAGCCCCGCTGGGCCTCCAGAACCAGGAGCGCACTGCTGGACGTTATCAGGTCACACTGCACTGCTTCGTCCACCGTTAAGCGCTTAGCAGGGTTGGAGCGCAGGATCCCACCGGTCTGAAGCTGATAGGTGAGGATACTGCTTGCAGTGTCCCTGTCAATCATTCCCTCTGCCACGGCTTCTTCCACAGTCATTCTCTGCCCAGAGGTGCAATCGATCAGACCACCAGACAGAAGCTGTGCACCTAACAACCTAAACATGGTTTCACGGTCTATGAGCCCTTCGTGAGCGGCTCTTAGGACGCTGACGTTTCTTCCGCATTTCAGTGTTATTCGGCCCGCTTCCTGTGGTCTCACGGGTAAAAGCCAAATCCCGGTATTTTCCTGCAAAATGCTTCTTTGGACCATGTCAGTTAAAGATACCTTCTCGGAAGTGCATGGGTCAATAAGATCTTTGCATGTGTTTTGCCTTTCAAGGACTTTAGAAAACAATGCCGAGGAAATCAAATTCTGCTGGAAAGCCTTTTGTAGGGTCAGGGGTTCACCTGTGGCTGGAGCCACCAGAGCACCCGCAGAAAGCAGTATCTCAAGAACGCGGATGGCCATGGATTCTGATATCATGCCTTGAGCCAGACAGTCCAGCACGGGAATCGTAGTTGGCGAAGTAGTGGAAATGATCTGCTTTACTTCATTTAGCTCTTTCAGTTGGCACAGAATTTGTTCATCAATGAGGCCATGGCTTTCAGCATCTTGGAGGTCAAAACACTTTCTTGATTCTGGTGAAATCAAACCAGAAATCACCAGCTGTGCCTCAAGCAACTTGATTCCTGTCTCATAGTCAAGAAGGCCTCTTAAAACCGCCTGGAAGATGGAAAGGACCTCTCCAGTTGACTCAATGATGGTGCCCGCGATCACTTTATCCAGCTGGAAGGAAAACGCAGAAAGCTCGGGTCAGTCTGGAACCCAAGGCCGTTTCCTACCACTTAGGTGGTTTTGTTTTATAATAATAAACTTGATCATAAAAAAGTCCTCTACTTACCAGGGCAGCTTGTGAATGTTAGGCAGCTCAAATGCACAAGTGACCTATGTCAGTGATCTAGTCAACAGCACAGGATGTGATAAGCTTTGAAAACGACATGCATCTGTGAATTGAAAACTCAATATCTGTGTACACTAACGAGGTTAGTGAGGACATGGAGTAGGTGTCGACAGAGAGAACAGAACACACATCTAGAAGGCAAACCATGCTTCCTGCATCCGAGTGAGATTAGAGTCTAGTGACAAGAAAGAGCATCAAACTCCATGCTACCGATGTTTACAGCATACAGACTTTCCCGAGGATAGTAAAAAAAAAACTAAGGAGCCAGAAACCTTGTTACATACCCCCAAAACACGACAAATTATGTCAAAGTATTCCTAGGAGTCGTGGAATTAAAAATAACAAACACTTTTAAAATATCGGGCATTGTGTTGGGCACATTACTACGAGCCAGACAATTTTTAAATGATTTCTGTTATTTTTTTTTTTAAAGGTGTGAGTATTCTCACTTTAAGGTGTAGCCTCCCATCACTCAAATAATTTTCGTGGGTATCTCTGACAATCAAAAAACTCCATAGCATATCAACTGTAGATGTAGAAATGACCCATGCACGGGCTCTTTTCTAACCATATTTTATAATAAAATACCTAACATAACAGTAAAAGAATGGCTTTGAAAAAGAAGAGTTAGAAAATGAACGAGTCCTCTTATACCATGCAAGGCAGAGATTAAGAAGGCAGAGAATGATGATCAGCACATGTGAGATTGTACTTGATAAACACAGAGGCCTCCAAACTCTCCATCTCTCTCCATGTATTTCCCACCTATAAACCTTGAGGTACATTACCATACATTTTCAGCCATGCACAGACCAGACTCTTGAATGGACCTCACATCAGTGAGCAACGTTACCTTCTCCTCTGCCTTCGTATCTCCGGAGGGTTGCAGTTCCTGCTGTTTCAGGGATTCACTGAATAATAAATTATAACCTTCTTGAAGAGCTTTCACTTGTTTCTCCAATTCCTTTCTTTCTTCATCTGTCAGTCTACAACAGGCATAAAGTATCCAGGGATAGTGTTAGCCTTCACGTGTAAAAGTTTGTAACCCGTCTCCATGTCTCTGCTTCACAGTCTTCAAATAGAGTGTGACTATTTCTCAGGTCTTGAAATGATTATGTATTGAAGTCAGGGGCCTATATAAAATACCCAAGATTCTTTCCTTTGTCTAAGAAAGAGACTAAAGAGTTAAACTAGTAAGTCAGTGCCCTCCCAGATAAAAACAAACAAACAACAACAACAAGACCAGAATAACCGCTCCAAGTTGATCAGAGAAAGATTCTTCAAGGAATAACACAAAACCATTTCAGGGTAACCATGAAGAGGACACGCCAATAGGATTTAAGATGGGGGATGATGCCTTCTTTGTTCAAATCACTGGTTGAGATATATAAAGTAACTCGTGAAAAACAGGACTAGAAAACAGAGACACATCCATTATGTATGCATGTGTGCGCGCATACACACACACAGAACACATTTAAGAAGTTCCCCCAAAGAATTAAAACCTGACTTAGAGCCTGCCCTGCCACTCACTGGGTCCTCATATTCAACCTGTCTGAGTCAGTTTACTTGTAACAGATGAGGATGAGCACACTGTAGAACGGTGAAGGCTGGGGGTGGCGGGTCGCTAAGTTCACGTTCTATTGAGTAAAGTGTGGTTTGTTGGCGTTCCACTGTTAGGATGTCAGGTAAGACACGCTGCCTTTTGTCCGCTAGATGGATTTCAGGACGTGACCCTACACCCAATGAAAGGGCCAGTGAAAGCCAACATACTTGTCTCCATGTTTAGCCAAAAAAAGCTGTGTGGCTTGAAGAGCTTCAGAGAACTGCTCCTTTTTGGTTGATATTTCTTTACTGGAAATCTGTAAGGTAAGAAGGCACATTCAAACTCTCCCCCAACAAAATGAGTATTAACTAATAATTAAAAATGTATGATTTTAATCAAGACAAAAGTGACATTTGTATTTTCCGGTGACACACATAGCCTATCAGCTGTGAGCAGTGTACAGGCCAAAGAGGTCAGCTCTCCCCAGCAGACACAAGTGCAGAGTCCTCTGGGTGTCACGGTGCTATCATCTCAATCCAACACCACACAGTTCCTGCATCTGTCCTGGCTCACTAACACCCTTGCATGTCACCGTTCTCAAAAGGACACTGTGACTGTGGGACACTACTTCCAAAGAGGATCTTCCTTTCATAAGCTCCTTTTATTATTGTGAAAGTAGGCCTGTAGATCAAGAGATAACTGCCCCAGGCTAGCACACTCCATCCCAAGTCATCTGGGGCAACCAGAGTGGAAAACCCATTGATGGAGGAAAAAGGGAGTCCCCCCAAGACTTTTCCTTAACCCCTTTCATTTGATCAAAGCTTCCATTCTTGTAAATGAACAGGAATGGGAAATACTGGGCCAATGAAAAGATGCCAAGTATACTCCTTAGTCCATTGACATCTATTCTGCATGGCTGTAGGTAATCATGAAGGTAAATGGAATCTTTGAGCACTCACTCATTATGTCTATCAAACCACTTTCTCCTTTAAAAGAGAAAGAGCAAGTGTTCTGGTAGAATTCCAGGTTAAGGCCACAATCTTATTTAAAAGTGTCTGTGTATGCTACCTCTAAATCTTACTAACATTTTAGAGAATGTGTAACTATAACGTGAAGACACCAGGTGTTCTTCCATTTGAATGACACACACCATGAAAGCTAACGACTCCATTTTTAAAGAATAATATTTTAAGTATAAACTTCTCAAGAGAAACCCTAAATCAGATCTATTTGGCCTTATATCAAAAGCAAGATTAGACAAGAGTTGATGCCTTTCCTGACCACTCCCCCCCTGCCCCCCCCCCCCCGGCCCTCCCTCCCCCTCCCCTGTGTCAGGGTCAATTGAGTATAAGTACTAAGGCGAAGCTAGAAGAGACACTCAACACTGAGACTGAGTGACAGCTCTAAAAACTACAATGTCAGGCAAGGGTAGGAGCTGGCCTCCTGTGGGAAAAGTATTCCTTATGCAAAAGCTTCTCTTGGTGTCAATGTCCAGACATGATGGCACATGCCTTTAATCCCAGCACTCAGGAGGCAGAGTCAGGTGAATTTGTGAGTTCAAGGTCAATCTGGTCTACAGAGCGAGATCCAGGACAGACACCAAAACTACACAGAGAAATCCTGTCTCAAAAAAAAAAAAAGAAAAAGAAAAAGAAAAAAAAAAGAAAAAGAAAAAGAAAAAGCAACTAAGGAGTTCAAGGCCAGCCTGTGCTGCATAGCAAGGGTGAGACTAGCCTCGACCTTGTCTCCCCCAAACAAGACCAACCCAACAAGATACAAACTAGAAGGAATTCCCACCACCAATAACAGCACTAATAGAATTTATAGCTTAATGTCAATGTCCTGAGCTTCAAGTGGTACACTGTGGGGCAAAAATACCTCCCTTATGCAGTCTCCCAACTAACACTAAGCAACTGTTTGCTTGTGAAACAGAAAAGATTCATAATGAAAGAACTACTAAACACTCAACAACGTTCACATCCTAGATGGTATTCTCCATGTCTTTCTGATATGGGTGGCATGGAGGTCTGGTAACTTCGTTGATCACCAATCCTAGTCATTCTAATGGGGGAGTGGATGTATAGAAGATGTGATGGGGGAGGGGATCTATGTAAGTCCTATAACCTATTGGCTTGCTGAGAGTGGAGCCAATGCAAATGGTTCTGGCTGTGGAATAGGATACCCTTTTCCAGCACATTCTAACTATGACTCTTTGGGCAAACTGACTAACGACCCAACCTCTTGGATCTTCATTGTAAGAGCCTGTAACCCAGGGGGAAATTAAGGTACTGATTTGTGCTTTGTAGACTGTATGATTCAGTAAATTTCACCCATCAGCATTAGAACCTCTGTGAATACCTGTTGCTTAGAGAAGAGAGGCTTCCCAGCTTTTTCCCCATCTCTCATTGTCTTGCTGATATTAGATACCCATTTCTGCAGTTCTTTAGCTTTGTCAACATGCTGTTTCTTCTCTTCTTCCAAAGACTTCTGACGGGTACAGTGGTTAAAAAAGAGAAGGTACATTCTAGTAAGTGACTGATGACCGAGCTTCTCAACTCACCTATCCTTTCTGCTGAACTTCAGAATGCAAAAAAAAAGTTTTCCCATCATGCACATGGGTTACGGAGATCTTTTATTCATTCACTTAACCGTGTCCGCCATGTCACAGCACAGATGTCTAGGGTAGCCAGGGAAGCTTTGACAATCTTTATTCACTGCTCTGACCACCCAGCTGCTTCATGAGTAGGACAAATAAGCAAATTCAACTTTATTCATGAGACTGCGAGATTGGGGAATTGCTGCCTTTACATTAGCATTACAATCGTGAACGCCTCCACAGAGAGCTCTCAGACAACAGGAAGCAAAAGGAGAGAGAAGGACGACACAGACACACAGATGATCCCCCTCCTCCAATACACAACGGGCTTGTTAGATTTTAATTCCAAAGTCTCAACTAAAACAAGAGATTACAACAGACACTTTAATATGTAAAGAACATCACAGCCTACAGGAAGCAAATCTCCAGCCTCATGGATCTGGAGCACATCTGCCTGTGCTCTTCAACCCCGCGGTGCTCTGTGAGGTACTCTTTCAAGATGCACATTGTTCCACGTCATTAACAAGCTGAATCTATTCAGTGAAAGAACTCTGAAGAAGGACTGAAGAAATTGAGTCTGTGAATGTGTGGATGGTCACCATGCTTACACCATTTTCTAGATAAAACCCATTTATTTAAGTGAGATAAGATTTCTTTTTTAAATGTAACTATTTTAGGGGGCAGCCAATCCTGTGTTATTTTCAATTCAAGAATGGCCGTGTTTTCTGAGCAGGGACCTATTTCTAGCCTACAAGAAATTCTCAGTGCTTCGAGTTTGGGACACAGTTCCTAGACTGCACATTTAGCAGACACCATCTGCTCTGAACAGATGGCGGGAAGCAGCCGGCATTGCCTCTGCATGGAGTTACTTAAACGCCCTACTGGGAAGAATAGTAGAGGCTGGAAATCCCTGTCATCAAGGGTTCAGAAACTTCTAACAGCTTAAGTCCTGTGTGGAAATCAAAATCAGCTTTCTCTAAGGCTTCTTTATATGTCAACTTTCTTTTAGTCTGAGGACATATTATATTCCTGATGTATGATTTTTGATCCTTGAGTCTGGTAGCGATGAGGACATCGATGATCCCTACCTGAAGGGCCTCTTCTATAGACAGCCTCGAGCGAACCTGTGGCTCTACCAGGCCCCCTGTCAAGTACTGGAATTCCAGGCATCGGATTCCCATCTCTTTACTTATGATATTTGCATTCACAGCTTCCACCACGGACATCGTTTTGTTAGTGACAGGATGGCCGATGCCCGTGATTACTAATTCACACTGGCGCAGCTGCTGGGCAAAGCCCTCATCAACTAGGCCTCTATGCAAAGCCTCCGCTACCCTGTATTTCTTGCCAGTCAGAGGATCAATTATCCCCCCTGTACTGACTTGGGCTTCCAGGCATCTGAGGGCAGTAATCCTATCAACCAAATTTCTCCGGGAGGCTTTCAGTAAGGAGATCCGTTCCCCACTAGCAGTCAGCCAGTAGCCTGCAATGGGACTATGCAAATCCTTCTTAGGAACTAGCTTGCTCAGCAGAGAGTCGGCCAGTTCTGTTAGTGTGGTAAGGCCTTCCTGATACTTTTGGACCAAGGCTTTGTCTAGTGTTCCCTGCTCTACAGCCTCACTAATATTGAACTGCAAACCAGTTTTGATATCAGTCAGCATGTGAGAAGGATGTCCGTAGGAGTCAAAAAATGTGGCTTCCTTCCACTGGTACTGCTGCCCTGAGAGTTCAAGGTAAATACTTTTGTCGATCAGGTTTCTCTGGAAAGCCTCATATGCGGTCAGCTCTGCTCCCGCTTTCGTATCCACCACAGAAATTTTATGAGTTTTCTCTATGTTGAGGTTGGATATGTCCCTTTCCCCAAAGGGCAGGAGAAAGCACTGGCAATCTACATCAAACACACACATCTGCAGCAACTCCGCATAATACAGAGCCTGCTTGTTGTTGGGGTTAGGAAAAACTCTGGTGTTGCTGGACGGCTCGTGCAGGAACTGTAAGATGGCATTGTTCAGCAAGCCCTGCTGCACAGCAGTTTCTGGAGGGACTCGGATGCCTCTCACAGGGTCAATGACGCCCCCACTGGCAATCTGTGCTTCCAAGATATGTTTCCCTTTCTTCCTATCAAGCATCCTATTTTCCATCGCCTGGAACACTGACAGCGTCTTAGAGGAATGTGGATATCCCAAGACGGCCTTCTCTGCCTCCAGGAGCCTATTCCTGAATTCAGGATCAACAATGCCTTGACGAACTGCATCTTCAACACAGTAAGTCTGACCAGAAATGGGGTCGATTATAAAACCTGTTGCAGCCTGAGCTTCTAAAAAGGCTAGAGCCATCATTTTGTCTATTATGATTTTCTGGGCTGCGGAAGCAAATGACATTTTTTCTTTGGAAGACTCTAGATAAAGTCCTGCAATGGAGGTGGCTTTGGTCAAAAACTTGCTGAGACTTTTCTGAACTTCTTCAACAGTCTTCAGACCGAGTCGCAGCTGTTCGACTGTTCTCAGGTCCAGAAGCTTCGCTTCAGCCAGCTGCCTACCAGACACAGTGTGCCTGAGCCCTTGGAACTGGAACTCATCCTCCCTAACTGAACATGCTTGGTTAAGGTCAAAGCTCTGGGAAGTCTCTGGCTCTACGCTTTTCTTAAGGAAATCTCCCTTGAGTCCACCAGATGTTCTGGACCCTTCCAGCATCCATCCACCAGCACTGGAACTCAGCTTCTTCTCCTGTGTTAAGGTTGTGACTTCTGTATGCATACCACATTGTTTGTTCTTAGCTATCTGCAATAGGAATGTTTAAGATGTTTAAAGTTGCCTAAAGAACATGATGACATTGTATCAAATATTCTCGGCCCAAACACAATCCCTTGAATTATAAGTGAGTGAAGAATGGCAAACCAAGGGTAGGGGAGAATTTTTTGAGAGACTCAAGTTTTAGCAATTAAATACAGTAAAGTAGTGAATAAAATGAAACCTGGCCACAGAATACGCTAGAAGTTGAAAATAATATTTGGTTCTTCTAGTTCCCTCCCCCCCAAAAGTGCTAAGACTCTGACCCAGGGCCTTGCACATGCTAGGGAATTCTTCTACCACTGAACTGCATGCAACACAGCCATTCTCTAGATTTTTTAAAAAATATAATCACCATTAAAATATATACTCCTATAGGTATATCAGCTTACTCACTACATTTATGGACAATCTCAAGCATTCATATATCAGTGGTCATTTATAGTAAAATACAGCCAAACTGATGGAAAATTAGAGTATTATTTTCTTCTCAGGACGGCTATAGTATACAGCTTGGCATTCAAAACTGCTAAAAATGTAGCCTTGGAGAAAAAAAAGAAATAAAAGAAGCCTGGCCTGATGTAGCTAAGAAGGTCACAGAACAAGGTATACCTCCAAGGGTGTCAAAAGTTTCACCAGTTCCATTTCGAGCTTGTCATCCTGATACCTGACAGGCGGTCTGGAAGTCCTTGTCAAGGCTTGGTCTCTCATCTTCTCCAGCTCAGTCAGTCTCGGAATCGGGTTTTTCTCATCAAACGTTATCTGCAATTCCGTGCTTGTCTGCGAAAAGTACTCCGAGTAGCATGGTTGGCCGCTCTCCGTGTCCAGGAGCGTCCCTGGCTGTCGGAACTTGACCTCCTTTGGGATTTGTTCAGCAACCCTATGCTGCCATTTTTCTTCTGCCTGAGGTTGTGGTTCCGGAGTCCATCTCGACAGGGGACACCTGGCCTTGAGGTTCAGGTGTCCAGAGTTCCCAGAGCAAGTCTCTGCGGGGCGGTGGCACTCTCTCCCTGCCGTATCAAAACCTGACGTGGAGGTATGATCTCTGGCTGTGTTCTTTTCTTGAATTTCACACTGGAGCAAAGCTAACTGGTGCTCATGCTCCTTTATCTGCTGATCCATCCTCTGCTTGAGGCTTTCGACCTCCCGTCTCTGGGCGACCAGCTCCTCCTCGAGCTTCCGGCATTTCTGATAATGATTGGCTTCCACGTGCTGCCCCTGTTGCATCTTCTCGCGGTAGCACTGCAGCTGCCGCTCGAGCTCTCTGATGTTTGTCTCCCACTGCTTCGCGTTCTCCTGCGCGCGGCAGTTTTCCCTCTGAAGGGACACGAAGTCATGCTTAATGCCGGAGATGTCATTTTCAGTGATGACCTTGGACTCCATCAACTTTTCCATCTTCTTCCGAAACTCGTCCGCTGAGCGCTTGAACTTGTCCGACTCCTCCTGGAGCAGGACCATCTTCCTGTGGGTCATCTGCTCCTCGATGGTCTTCAAGTGCAGCTCATCCTGCACCCTCTTCAGCCTGTCGTTCAGCTCTTGCACCTGAGCCCGCTGCAGCTGGGCTTTCTGCTCCTCCCGACGCTTCTCCTCCTTGGAAGCGCTCAGCTCAGCACTCAGGTTCCTCACCTCCTTCTCCGTATTCTGGATGATGATGTTCTGTTGGTCACATTTCTGCTTAAATTCGCTCACCAAATTCTGGCTCTGGGCTAGGTCATCCTCTAGACTTTTAATCTTCCGGTGGAAGTCCTGTTCTGTCTTGGTCTGTTTGTGCAAGTGTTCGTTGGTGTTCCGTAACTGATCTTTAAAACCGTCGGCCTGAACCTGCAGCACTTCGCATCTTTGCTGGATCGCTTGTTTCTCTCGGACGATGTTCTTGGACTCGGCCTGAATTCTCTGCATCATTAGTTTGGTTTCATTATTCTGCCTCGTGAGCTCGTCCACCTTCTGTTTGAGCATTTCTGCACACTCGTTGCTTTTCTCCAGTTCTTCATTGAGCTTTCGGATTTTATCGTTATTTTCTTTCTCCGCTTTAATATTCTGAAGCAACTGTGCATGGCTCTTCTCAAACTCTTCTTTCAGATGATCCGATTTTCTCTGGCACAGTTGTCTCCTTTCCTCGGAGAGTTCCTTCTCATTCTGTGAAGAATGAACTTGGGAATTTAAGTGCTGAATGTTCCTCTCAGCTAGAGCATGTGCCCTGGTGATCCTGTCGACTTCTCTCTGGAGTTTTCCTTTCTCATGATGGAGAGATTCCAATTCTAACTGGTAGTTGTGCTTTATTTTCTTGAGATCATCAGCTTCCTGCCTGACCTCTTCAGCCTTGTCTGTCGTTTGGTTCAGCTGCCTGCCAAGTTCTCTGAGCTGTTGGGAGTAGCGTTCCTGGACCTGATCCTTCCTTTCCAGCTCCCCCTTCAGGCACTTGAGTGTGTTATTCGTCTCATCCAGCTTGTCTTTGAGCAGCCGCGCCTTTTCCTCAGAGGAAGCCTTTTCAAGCTGGACCGCACTGAGTTCGTACTTGAGCTCCCGCATCTCTTTCTCAGCCTTCCTGTTGGCCACCGTCAGCTCGTCCACCTGCTGCTTAAGTTCCTCCTCCTTCTGTCTGTCCTGCTCCTTCTGGGGGCCCGCCACAGTCCTACAGGCCGGCAGCCCATTTTCCCGACACGAATACTGAATTTCGGTTATTTTTCTCCTTGCTTCCAATTCGATCTTTTGCTTCTCCTTCAGCTGCTTCTCGGCCACCTGTTTCTGGAATGCCAGGTCCCTCTCCATCTGCTGCACCAGCTTCAAGAGTTCCTCCTCGTGGTCTCGCTTTCGCCGGAGTTCCTCCACTAACGCCTGTTTCTGCTGTTCCAGATCGCTGAGGCTCGAGTCCTTCCTCCTCAGATGATCTTCGAGGGTTCTCCTCGTGAAGGTGTGTTCCTCCAGCTGACTCCGGAAGTTACGGAGGTTCTCCTCCACTGCGGCTCGCCGGGCCTCAGCCTCAGAGGTGAGCAGCCTCACCCGCTCCAGCTCCCGCTCGGCAGCTTCCTTCTCCCTCACAATGGTCTCCAGCTCCCGGCGGTACTGCTTGGCCTCGCTCTCCGCCCTGAGCTTCTGCAGAGCGATGTCCTCCACGTTCCTCTGTTGCTTCCTCAGTTCATTTTCCGCAGCCTCCTTAACTTTTGGAAGCTCTTCCTCCACCCGAGATTTTTGCTTCTTTAGCTCAGCTACCATTGTTTCCAACTCACTGATCTTTCCTGTAAGTTTGCTATTTTCAACCATGGTTGCTTTCTGACGCTGCAGCAGATCTGAATACGCCCCGTGCTCAGAATTCTCCTTAGACCTTTTCATCTACAAGAAACATTTAAAGTATCAAAGCCGTTCTACTGAAACAGATTCTGGATCCTCTGAAGTAGTGCTCATGTACTCACGAGACCAAGGGAACTCATGTGCAGAACAAGCAGTGGCCACCAGCACCAGCACCAGCACCAGTTTCTTCAGAGCGGAAACCTCAGAAAGCCGGCAGGGAGGAGACAGGTCACCTAAAGGGTGTGCGTCCCAAAGAATCCCTTTTGCCCCTCAGGAGTAATTTCATATAGAAATTAGCTGGCTTGCGGTTTTGAGGCAAGAAGAGACTACCGAACATGAAGCGGGGCCCTGAACTTTTATAGATGTAAAAATTAAGCTTTGGTCATGATATCCACTCTGCTCTCACAATTCAATCACGTCAGCTTGGAATAAAACCACCACGCAGGAACAAAGAACACAGATTTAGTTTGCAATATCAAGCCCAGTGGAAATTAAACATGGTACTCACAGTGCCATGTTTAGGATTAAAGAAACAGAATTCCAGAACAGAGAGCCGGATTCAGAAGTAACAGTTTTAACAGGGGAAAGGAGAATTACATGCATCTTGACATTTCCAAGTCACTGTTTCCGATGGCGAGTGTGACAATGACAAGATGGGGATTGCTAATGTAAAGGCAGCTCCCGTCCCTTCCCTGGCCTTAGAGGAGGTGATACTGACGCACTCCCAGACTTCACTGCTGCTGGCACTGGCATGCCTCAGCTGAAATCCATTTTGTCGAGTACCTTCAGATACCCCAATACAAATGTTTTGAAGGTATATCCATCTTATCAAATAAAAACAAGAAAACCTTTCAGCAGGGGAGAAGCCTGAGAAACTGACTATTAACTGAAACTCTACATGCTTGGACTGGCTTCCAGACATAGCCTAGTTCTCTTAGTTAACACTGCGGTGGTAGCTTTGTATCCACTCAGAGTAACTGCAGTAAGAATTCAGTAGGAATACAGAAATCATTCTGTAGAAATCATCTGTTTTCGCGGGGATATATGGGAGTTTCAAGAATGTAATTCACAACAAAGCTTTTCCTTCCTCTACTTTCCTGATCTTTGATCATTTGGGGCTTAAAAAGCTCAGCTTCCTCCATTAACCCACCCATGGTTGTTAGCACAACTCCCTGGGTAAGAAAGCCTCATTACAACTGGTATGTTTTTTTGAATTATGTGTCACAGTCAACTCTGTCGTACTGCAACGTTCTGTCTGTTTAAAGTCCTCTCAGGGCTCAGCCCTGCACCCCTGAGACCTCAGTACTTAGACAGGAGGACATGGAGTTCCAGGCCATTCTGGGCTTCCCAGAAAGCCACTGTCTCAAAAACAAAAATGCAAATTTTAATTTTTAATAATTCTTTCTAAGAACCAGTTTCTTACCAAATCTTACTTTGAAACATAGCTTAGCTTTGGCCAAGGTATTTTGAGCCTTTTCCTCTTGGTCAGATTCTGCTTACCTCAGCAAAAAATAAAATTAAAGGTAAAATTTATTGATGAGTCTTCAATATCTTAATTAGTCATTTTGGTGGTTTATTAATAATTCTATGTTATCCTATGTTGGCTAGGATTTTTTTCACACATGCTTAAAATTACTTTAAATAGTTTAGGTCAATTACTGATTTTTCATCTTGTAGACAACAAACTTACTCATAAAAAAACACTCCTTCAAAGGGTCTCTTTATGCAGTGAGATCAATTTCTAGAGCTGGGTCTTTGCATTGGCTACAGAATTCCATCACTGTATCAAATATAGAGCTAAGCCAATGTCCTAGATTCCTTTAACATATTTGGTTACTTCTGAAATTTACACAGATTTGCTTATATGCTGACTATGAAAAATTCTGCTCTCAGGGCAGTTTATTCTGTGGCTCTTCAAGACTGTTTCAGAAGTACTATTCTCTGGGGTCTAAAACTCCATATCTTTTAAAGGACAGTTCATTAATATTAATAAACAGAAGGGTATTACATTTTATTATAAATTATAGTCTTTGTGTATCTTCAAAACTATATTGTTTGTATTTTCAACTCTCTATAACTCTTCAGTGCTTCAGTAATAATTAGTACTGAAGTCTTTGAAAATCTTTGTTTCTGTCATCTTCCATCTTATTGCAGGAATTGAGCTGAGCGGCCCACATATGTACAATTAGATTTATACCATGAGAATAGAAAAGGACTTAAATGATTTTATGTTTAACAACTGCACGTAAAATTTAAAAGACATGTACACTACTTAAAATGGAATAACATCTTTCAAAATGTAGTGAAAATAAGAAAGTTCTTTCACACATAAGTGCATTATATTTACTAAAGGAGCTACAAGCACTCTGGGCTCCTTGGAAGCATAAGGGAGGTGTTATAAATCTTTAAGTATATACATTAGTGGGTTAGTGCAGAAAAAAGTTGACTCCCAACAGACTAAAATAGTTTATAAGAGAGTCCCAATTCCAGAAGCTAAGAAAGTAAGCACCATCTCCCAGGCACTGGTGACCGTTTGTTCTTTCAATACATAAGCAACACTCGATCAGGTAGCGACACCTGTAGAATTTCAACAGTCCAATTACGATGGCCAGGCCCCAAATTTAACCATTTACACATTTTAGCATTCTTTAAACTATTTTTGTCTGTTCTGGGACGAGGAAAAGAAAGGCCATCCAAAGAAATGAGCACAGTATAATCCCTTCAAGATGGTAATCAATGGGCTTTCAGGTTATATACTTTTACAGATAATTTCTTATTCTTCCTATTACTCAACACAATTTTAAATTCCAGATCAAAGCTGCAGGAGTCCTTCAAATCGGAACCATACTTACCCCTTCTAATCACGTATAATTTTTGGGCAAAAACACAAAGGGTAAAACTCCACCAATTATTAAAAAGTCCATTCTTTTATATAAGTATCTACTACTGTTTTTCTTTTTAATTAATTGTAATAATCTTAATTCTTAAAGATGCGCATTAGTTCAAATGCATAACACACACGTTTACATACTGCATATCTACAGACTGAGCAGCAGGTGCCATTGAAGGAAATAATTTCTCAGCCGTGAGGAAGATGAACAAAATTCTGCCCAAATGCCAAAATCTTCCAGTTGAAACGGAACCATTTATGACTCTAACTCTATCATGTTAGGGTTCTGAAGGACCTGCTTTTGAGGTTTTGGGGATCAAACCCAGAACTAAAGCATGGTTAAGCAAATACTCTAGTCCACCCGAAGCAAAAATTTAAAAATGCTTTTCTGTTTTGGAGAATCTAAAAAATAAACAAACTAACAAATGTCCAAGGCTTTCCCTCTTTCCCAGTTTAAGCTTCTAATTAACTACTGAGTATTAACTATTGACCATTTTAGAATGAAGCCCATTTTTGCCTTCCCCAAACATTACAGTTACTGCTCCAATCTAGTTCCTGTTTCCTCGGATGTCCACTGTTGATGGTTACCTCCTCCTCTTCCAGCCTTTTCAGTGAATCACCAGCAAATTTAATATACTGTGTCATGAGAGTGACCAGGGCAGTGTATCGAGTCCGCAGGTCCATGAACTGCAAGGCAGAAATGATATGAACGTTATCTCTGTTCCTAATGAGTTGAGGGAACTCTGAGTGATGCCCACACTACCAACTGGACTTTGAAGAACAAAGCACACACTTACCCAACAGTGAGTGGCATTATTTCAGGAGTAATGAATGAGCTTGCTACTCTCTTGTATACCACATTAAGCCATAATTTGTACGTTTAATCATGAAGTACATTTTTTTTCTGCATTAATAAATGATCTTTAGCTGGGCAGTGGTAGCATACACCTTTAATCCCAGCACTCAGGAGGTAGACGCAGGCAGCTCTCTCTGAATTTGAAGCCAGCCTCGTCTATGGAATGAGTTCCAGGACAGTCAGGACACAGAAACCCTTTCTCTACCCCAACCTCCCTGGCAAAAATTTAAACAAACAAACAAACAAACAAGCAAAAAACTTTATTTTAAAAGGTTTTTTGTTGTTGCTTATTTTTGTTTTTTCAAGATAGGGTTTCTCTGTGTAATAGCCCATAGAGACCCACCTGCCTCTGCCTCCTGAGTGCTGGGATTAAAGGCCTGCGCCACCACCACCCTGTAAGAGTTTTTTTAAGAGACTTAATAAAATGCAGTGTCACAGGACTTTCTGTTGTAGAATATCTGTTTACACTGTGTGAAGATGTGTCACTATGATAGGTTTAATAAAGAGCTGAATGGCCAATAGCTAGGCAGGAGAGACTAAGTGGGACTTCCGGGCAGAGAGAGGAACTCAGGATGAATCTAGGCATGGGAGAGACTCCAGTGAGACAATGAAGAGCTGGACATACGGTAGAGAGGAGAGGTAACTGAGCCACATGATAGAATGTACATTAATAGAAACAGGTTAATTTAAGTTATAAAAGCTAGTTGGGAAAAAGCCTAAGCTAAGGCCAAGCTTTCATAATTAATAATAAGTCTCTGTATCATTATTTGGGGGTTGGCAGTCCAAAAAGTCTAACAAGAAAGTCCAACTACAACTTTCTGTAAGGGATGGTTTAAAAAAAAAAGTATTAGAAGTGAATAGTGATGAATGTACAAAATTGTGATATTCTATAATTGCATTAAATCACTTAAAAATAATTAAGACAGCCAATTTTATATAAGGTATGTTTTACTGTGATAAAAGTAAAACTGTTTTTAAAATGTTTCTCTCTTTTCGGCCTGACCGCTGCTCTTCTCTATTTGTTACCTCTTGAATAATGAGGTCTGCTGAGCTCTGTATCCGCCGGCGTTTCACTGGAGACTTCTGCTGTGAATCCACCATGGCCCTGTAGGTCATTGTTTGCAATTCATAGTCCTGCATCCAAGAGTCAATATGAGAAAATTAATTAAAGCAAAGCCTGAAGGCTTCATTCCACAGTGACTGACCCCAGAGAATTGGAACGTAGTTCACTGAATTAAGTTTAAATAAAGACATAAATGATGAGAACTAAATCTTTAAAATCTATTTGGTCCTAGAGATACTTGTAAGGTGGTGACATCAACAGAGACATGTACAATGCTCAGCAAAGACCCCAACTGTCTTTAGAAGCCACAAAAGCATGTACTTCAGAATACTCTTGGTAGAGGCAGCCTCTACTTCTTCCACATCGACAACAGAGCTGTGGAGCTGGAAAGCTAAGACTGTCAATAGTAGCCTCTAAAAATATGACAGCATCTCTTAAGTACAAGTTAAATGTTCGCTCAATTTTAAAGAAAAAAAAGGAAAAAAATAATAAGCAAGTTTCAGTGCTATATGTCTAGGGTGTGCGTACATTTTCATGCATTCATGGAGACAGTGAAAATGAGCCAGTCAGGGCTGTCCTTGGACTCATTTCTTAAAGAATTATTAGCTAAGTATAAAAAAGGCCTGAATGAGGTTTGAAAAAAGATCTACATGCTGTTTTAACACAGGATGAATGATTTGAATTGCTTAAAAAAATATGCTACAGCACCATATACCTAAATACTAAATTTGCCTCAAGTAAGTGACTTTACTCACCTTTACCACGGCTGAGTACTGCTCGGAATATTTCTGACATTCATCCATTTTGCTCTGTTTCACCTCTATTTCTGACACCAGCATCTGTAAACACAGTTTAGAGGAAAAGATGGGAATTCTACACCATTCCCCCTCATGCTCAGGAACTGGAAGATGTCCCTGTCACTCCACGCTGTATGTCTCGGTGCTTCAGACCTCACATGTGCCTTGACGTATGGATAAATAGCGCACTTCCAGAATAAGACTCCTAGCGGTTAGCCTCGTGAGGCTGTCAGAGCAGAAATGAGAATCATGCAGAGCAGATGCGGTGTCCTTCATTACACCCGCCCCAGATGAAAACAGGGTTAGACGTTACTGGCTCCTAATGATGAAACAAAAACCTTCAAACACTCAGTTTTCCATCAGGTGTGACTGGGCTTTTGTCTACTACCTCTGGCCATGTTTATTAATTCAGTAAGCATAAAACTATGTTGTTAGAACAGTGTCAAGAAAATTAGACCCAGCCTATGAAGCCAGGAAGATGAGGTATGTGAAAACTACCCCAACACACTATTCATTTTCTATGCCTTCAAAAGTGACTTCCAGGAAATAACAATAAACGAAGGCAGGTTTGGGGTGTAGAATCCTCATACACATTGTTATTCCCTATGGTTGTCCAAGTAATTGCCCTTTCTTCCAACAGAAGAGAGGAAGATAAGGCTCATGGCCAACCAAATGCAGACAGAACCTCAGTACAAGGATTTCTTGGTATACCTTCTGTTGATTCAGCTGTAAGGCCAGGGCTTTGCTGTTTTCTGGCTGGTTTTCCTGCATCTTTCGCTGGGTAGTTTCTATTTGCTGGATCCAATCATCCAGAGGGTGATAGGAATCTCTGTAGTACTTCAGTGATTTCCCAATTCCTTCTAAGTCCCGAAGCCTGCAAGAACAACCGACAGTCAGACTCCAGAGGGGGTGGGGGGGGTGGGGGGTGGGGGGATGAAGAAGGGTCTGGGAAGAGGAAACCACAAGGTGAGACCCAAGAGCCACTAAGCACAACAGGGTAGATGTGCGGCAGCAGCCTGAGACAGATTCCTGGGGCACCCCAGACAGCTCCGGGAGCTGTGAAGTTCACTGGTGCTGCTGCCCTACTATAGCACTAAGATTAAAGCTGAAAAAGAAGGAAATTAGCCATCATTATAACCAGTCAACATGTCCTGAACAGCTGAGGCTTGCCTCAAATCATAGTTCACCTTTGGAAGAAGAATGCAATTCAATGGATGGTTGGTTCAATATGGTCTCAGAGAGTGTCTTCCAGGAACTAAAATTAAACACCAATTTCTATGATTTTTAAAGTCACCACATTAAACAAATTCATTGTGTATCTCCCAGAGAAAAAATACATATGACTATAACTTCATTTCTTGAATCGTACTATGTCATAAAAGCATTTAATTTGTATTAATATAAACATAAAATGAGTAAGAACGGCCATTATTTATTTCTTTTAAGATAAAACCTAAATCAATTCCATTTTCTTCTGGGTTTTAATTCTCATTGAACAAATGATTCCAGTTGTCTTACAATGTCATAGAAAATGAGTAACAGGTCACTTCAAGTCCTTCACTTCTCTTAGGTCCAGCAGAAATTGCTATGCAGAGCCCAAGAAACAAGCTTATGATTTATTTTGCTAATTCATGGTTATTTGAACACTGTAAGTTCATAATAACTTTTAGAACATTATATTATTGTCTTTTAAAAAGACAGATTATACAAACGTGAGGTATGGTAGTTTGAATGTAATTGGCCCCCATAAGCTCATAGGGAGTGGCACTGTTGGGAGGTGTGGCCTTGTTGGAGAAAGTGTGCCGCTGTGGGGGTGGGCTTTGAGATCTCCTTAGTCCAAGCTATGCTCAGTGTGGTACACAGTTTACATCCTGTTGCCTGTGAATCAAGATGTAGAGCTCCTTCTCCAGCACCATGCCTGCCTGCATGCCACCATGTTTCCCACCTTGATGATAATGGACTTAACTTCTGAAACTATAAACCACTCCAATCAAATGTTTTCCTTTATGAGAGTTGTCATGGTGTCTCTTCACAGCAATCAAAACCCTAAGACACCAAGATACATCAACATTTTTAATTATACATAGTTGAAAATGTTGTTTTTCTGGAGCTGGAGAGGTGGCTCAGCATTAAGAGCACTGGCTGCTCTTACAGATGATTTAGGTTCGATTCCCAGGACCCACATGGAGGTCCACAACCGTCTGTACCTCCAGTTCCAGTGATCCAATGCCCTCCTCTGGTCTCTTCAGGAACCAGGTATGCATGCGGAACACAGGCACACATACACGCAGGCAAAACACCCATACACATAAAATAAAAACAGAACTGAAAGAAAGAGAAAAGAAAATGTTTCTTTCAAGTTACATGTGTTGTTAAAGTGCATATGTAAGAAAGAAATGTAATTAGGAAACAGTTCTGCAATTATCATATTGGCTATGGAATGTCAGTTAAAGCCTGTTAAATTTAGACTTTGCCCTCTGTACACAAAGGGGATCCAACCCCCACAGGCACTGAACAGAAAGGGGACCCACCTGTTGTCAATCTGCACATGGACATTCTGCCACCTTTCAACCAGCTGGTCCGCCTTTTCTTTGTGCCAGTCAAAGTCAAGGTCCCGCTCTTTGTGTGCCTTAAACATCTCGTCACTGATGGCTTTTGCTTTCTGCAACTCGTCCTCCAGTGCATGGAACACCCCTCTCTTTTCATCTACTTCTGACCGCCATTGCTAAAATACACACATCGGTGAGCATCACAAAATGTATCCACAAGTCATAGAGTAAACACATAATTTACCTAACGTTACAATTGATTCATAACTACATGATGTACAACCAGATAAAGAAAAACCTATGATATTGAAAATGTATCAGGTATAATCTTATACAATGACAATTATCTAACTGTGCTTTGATCTCTGAAAAAATAACATGTTACTGTGAGAGACACTTATGTCACTTAATGGGGAAAAGGAAGAAGGGGGAGGGGTAACATTTCATAGAGATGTGTCAACACAAACAAAAATCAAGCATGCTTAATTCATATTTCTCAATTAAAGATTATAAAAATCTAAAAGAAGTCTATAAAATCCAGCCTAGTAGAATTTATGTGTCAACAAAATTTATGTGTCAAAAAGAGTATTTCATAAGCAATACTTATGCCACAATAAGAAAAGTCTTTTTTATTGTTTTTAAATGCTTCCAATTCCATTGTTTAAAAATTAATACAAGCAGGCCGGGCGGTGGTGGCGCACGCCTTTAATCCCAGCACTCGGGAGGCAGAGCCAGGCGGATCTCTGTGAGTTCGAGGCCAGCCTGGGCTACCAAGTGAGTTCCAGGAAAGGCACAAAGCTACACAGAGAAACCCTGCCTCGAAAAACCAAAAAAAAAAAAAAAAAAAAAAAAAAAAAAAAAATTAATACAAGCTTAAAATGACTGAAATAACTTCAGTGTTTTTGCAACAGCCTTGCTAAATGCTTTACATACAGAAATATAGATATAGGGGCCTGTGAGATGGCTCATTACTTCAGGGTGCTTGCTGACAAGCTTTATGAGCTGAGTTTGATCCCCAGAACCACAAGGTGGAAAGCGAGAACTGATTCCTGCAAATTCTCTTCTGACTTCCACAATCATGCATCATGGCATTTGAGTGAGACACACACACACACACATACACACACACACACACACACACACACACACAGAGTAAATTTTTAAAAATAAAAAATAGAGAGTACAGTAGTGAATATTTTTTTCTTTCTCAAAATAACTTCTAAGGCTGGAGAGATGACCAAGTGTTTCAGACCACAGGCTGCTCTTCCAGAAGACCCAGGTTCCACTTCCAGCACCCACATGGTGGTTTACAACCATCTGTAGTTACAGTTCCAGAGGATCCCATGCCCCCTCTGGCCTCCATGAGACTTGGCTCACAGACATACAAGCAGGTAAAACACTCAAATACATAAAATAAAAATTTAAAAATATTAATAAAATATTCCTTTACTTCTTTGATGTCTTAGAATAACTGCCCCCTTTAAGCAAATCAATTGGCTACAAACTCATCTTACTGCCAATACAAAGCCACTCAGAAAAGCTATTGACAGAGGTTCAGATCTCAAACAAGAACACCCCTGGGGTGGTCTGAATAAGAACGGCCCCTAAAGGTTCAAGTATTTCAATGCGTGGTCCACAGCTGGTAAAATTGTTTGGGAAGGCTTAGGGGGCGTGGCCTTGGAGGAGGCGTGTCACTGGGGGTGGGCTTTGAGGGTTCAAAAGGCCAAGCCACACCCAGATGCTCTCTCATTCATATTCTCTCTCTCTCTCTCTCTCTCTCTCTCTCTCTCTCTCTCTCTCTCTCTCTCTCTCTCTCTCTCTCTCTCTGCCTTGGGCTTGTGGATTAGATGTAACTTCTCAGCTACTGCTCCAGTGCCATGCATGTCTGACTGTTTGCTACCACGTTCCTCACCATGATGATTATGGCCTCTACTCTCTACAATTGTAAGCAAACCCCCAAATGAATGCTTTATTTTATAAATTGCTTTGGCCATGCTGTCTCTTCACAGCAACAGAACAGTGACTTATGATAAAATGACTGAATATACTTATTTACAGGAAGTTGTAGAATTAGGAATACGAAATGGAGATGGTACATTCAGAAACATATTCTACGCCAGATGCTTAGTGTTGGGTGTTTGGCTCTGTGCTAGAGAAGTATTTAGAACCATGACCTTGAAAGCATGTCCAGAAGTGAGACTCTTACCTTTAAAGTACTCATTAGATTCTCAATATTATTCTTGTCAGCTATTACTGCTTCTTCTTCACACAGTTTGGTTTCATAGAGTTTGACGAGGGCTTCTGCCTCCTGAGTGTTTTTCAATACCAAATTAACTGTTTTCAACCTTTAAAAGAGAAATACATATTAGACCATGCTGTTTCATGCTTGTCCTTTTTTCTTTGTTGCATACTGTAGTCTTAAAGCATCATTATGACTCATGGCATGGGAACACTGGCTGGACTCCTGTAAGTCTGGCATTCAGTTGACTCTCTTCCTAATAGACACCACCCTATGCCCCACCCCCAGGTAGTATTTACAGATTCTAACAGAAGACGGTTCCTCGGTCACACTACCCATGAGAGGAAAACCAGGAAGACTACCGACAGTGAGCTACAAAACAGAAATGTGGGGGACAGTAATCTGCAAGGTAACTAACTCCCCCTTGACATGAGAAACATCATCAGTCCAGTTTCTGATGATAAAACACACTGTTCATAAAAACCAGTCAGAGTGACGGTGGCATGCAGATGTCATGTTAACATACTTCTCTATGTAAGTGGAAGACATGGAGTAGATCTGAGTCATGCTCTGAATGACCACACTGAGCTCTGACCGCAGAGTGGGGACAGATGGGGAGTCTGCTGCTTGACTGAAGAATTCTTCACACTTGTTAGTGATCGCTCCCAAATCATCTTTAAGCCGTTCCAGCTCTTTCTTTAGTTTCTAGTCAAGAGAACAAATGGAGATTACAGGTTATCACCCCCAAGTGGGTATGTTTCTAACAGCTGCTTAAAAATACATTTTAAGTCATGGCCAATGTAACATAAGCATCCATATAACTTTTCTTTACTGAATAAACAGAAGCATGACATTCCAGCTTTAGAATCAGTAATGTCTTTATTGTTCATTCCCTTGACCTAAACCTCCAACTCGGGTTTTCTAACACGTGTAACTCTTACCTCCTGTTCCGTGATTCTGAACATGCTTTCGTGTAAGTCGTCTCTTTCCAGGGGAGTCCGTATCTGCCGAATTAAACGGTCTTCACAGCTCTCCAACCGAAGCCGGATGTTCCTCACTTCTGAGATGTAAAGATTATACACTGACTCCTCTTGCTCCTCTGTGAAAGTAAACATGTTCAGCAAGAGGCCTCTCCTCCCTAGGGAGCTCTTGTGCAGGGTTCAATACACCAGCTTTATTCTTCCTGAGGCAAACCACTCTTACCACTGTTCCTATTAGCAGAAATCCTAAAGATACAACCTTAAAACAGAAATCTTAAAATGGGAATTTTAAAACTTAAAAATTACTAGTCAAATTTCCCAAAGGCCATTTAAAGTACCAAATTATCATGCAAATATCCCAAAGAAGCAATATATTATTCTGTTTTATATTCACAAAAATATGAATTATATGCTATCAATTAACCATTAAATTGAACAAAAATCCAAAAGTAAAAAGCAGGTAAAGAAAGTGTTACTGTTTTAAGATTTTAAAAGACTAGTACTAATAAAGTCATTTGCTTTTAAATAGTATTAAGAGTTCAGACTAAGATTTATACTAAATAAAAGTTAACTAAATAAAGTATTTATTTACTAACTAACTAAAGTATTTAACTACTGTGTAAAACTGAACTGAGAAAATAATCAAATCTTTTATGAGCCTTAAGGACCTTCATTCTGAGTGTTGCCCTGAAAAGCAGGACAAACATTAAAACTCAGATGAGATAAGAACTCCTCATCTGTTCCACTGCTTTGCTGGCACCTTTAGTTACTTCATCATTTAGAAATTAATGATCTCTTCTAGCATCTTCTTAACTCAAAAGCTTTGTTTGTTGTTGGTGGTGCTGGGGACTGGACTCAGGGCTTCAGACATGCCTGCTCCTGAGTTATATGCCCCGCACACACAAATTTCTATAGTGCTCAGTAATCTTGCTTACATATCACAGCCCAGTGATGCAATATACCTAAGACTGAGATTGCCAATGAAAATAGAAAAAAAGCCTGGATGAAACTCCTGCAGGGAAAATAAACTGGCACCCCTTTTTACCTCTTTCTGCAGACTTGAGAAGCTCTTGATAATACTTCCTACAAACATTCACCTCCTTTTCTAGCTGAGATACATCCGAGCCTGAAAATATTTGGGATTCCTGGCTATCCTCCAGAAAATCTTCCAAACGGGATTGGAGATTACTCAGAACCTGCTGGTGTTCGCCAGGCAACATTGTCTTGATCTGCAAGAACAAAGATCCTTTGATTAATGACGCAGTGCCCAGGGTTGCATCTGAATGGGTTGGATCACAATTGATATCATGGTATACTTCAGTTTATTCACAGGTAGAGGAAACATCTGAAATTAATATTCTATTTATTTCAGGTTTGCACCCTATAGCAGAGAAATGGAACCAACCTAATTTTCCATCAGTAGATGAATGGATAATGAAATTAAGTAAATATATAAAATGTAATAAAAAATTGTACAAAATGGGAAGACATATAATATTAAGGGAAGTCACCCAATCTCAGAAAGATAAAAGTTCTCCCTCATGTGTGGGGCCTATCCTATAATACATATGTAGATAAGAAAACAATGTGCACGTGTGTACAGTATACCATGTAGAAAGTCGAATAAGAAAGGGTAAATACCACAGGTGAGCGAGGACTGAATGCAGGCAAAGGACACTGGAGTCAGGAAAGAAGACATAAAGCTGCTTGGTTCTCTGTTTCAACTCTGTCATGGTTTCTTGGGTTTTGTGATGGGTAAGTGAATACTGAATAAGTTTGATGGTAAAGAGTGAAATTCATTGTGAAGTTCCACAGCTTCAGAATGGCTATTCTAACCATACAGAAGTTCCTTGAGATGTATAGACTTTGGGTGTGCTAATTTGGGAGTATGACTTTTTTCATTTGCAAGTTCTTTACAATAAAGTTTTAATTAAAAGACAAGTAAAAACATTGATAAAATTCAATAAATGAAATTAAAATATACCCACTCTGTCTGTCTGAACACCTAATTCTAATTATTATTTTTTCTTCCTCCTCCTTTTTTGTTTTTTTTCCAAGGCAGGGTTTCTCTGTGTAGCTCTGGCTGTAGACCAGGCTGGCCTCAAACTCTCAGAGATCTGCCTCTGCCTCCTTGAGTGCTGGGATTAAAGGCGTGCGCTACCACTACCCAGTTATTTCTGATTTCTTACCTTCAGTAAGCACCAAGCAGAGAGAGCATGAGCTCCACATTTCCCTCACCTGTAGAGTGTGCCTCATCTACAACAGACCCTAACAAGAACTCACTGTCTGCTGAATGTCAGCATCTGCTGGGCCCCATGCTTTTCCAGAGCAGATGCCAACTTGACACCACACATGACAAGGCACCCCTAATTTTTAGATACACTGGGTTAATGTGCACACTTGTACTCACCGAAGCCACGTTACTGGCTTGAATTCTGTCAATCTCATTCACTAGATAATGCCAGGAGACTACACTCTTCATGTTTATGTGAGATTCATGCCAAAGAGTGAGGACATTCTGATACTGCTGCTCAATTCTGAAAGACAGCAGGAAAAAAAACCATTCTAAGCCTTTTTACTCCTTCTGAAAACATGCTGCCCCCGATGGACCAGCTCTAGAATTTTCCAGTCCTGTGGGTCCCTGACAAAGTACTGATTGCTTCTTTAACCTTCATAAAGATCCCAAACTATACAAACCTGTTTGCAAAGTCAACTGCTTCTTTGTTTGGCGGGGGAACAGTAAAACACACAGATGGGACCATAGCCTCGTTCCCAGTAGGACTGATGACCTTCCACTTGGCGCGATGAGAATTGTTTGCCAGAACACATTCATCATCTTTGTAAATGGTTATCTGGTTTCAAATGAAAGAGACAAAAACTGAGGTCACCAGTCACTCATCTTCTGTACACAATCTTGGGAATTACTGTTTTTAGGAGGCAGAGAAAAGCCTTATAACTAGAGAAAAGCATTATGACCTCCTTTTTAGAATACATGGATTAATGGCAGAATCTGGCCTGCTTTAAGAAGGACCATACCTCAATCTGTCTGTAGTCACAGATGGCTTTGATGGGAATGGAGGTTTTGAGTGGATTGTCAGGACTCCTGGGCTTCAGCTGTACTATTGTCTTTGCTCTCCCCATGAGGCCGGCCACCGAGCTCCGGTACTGCAGAAGCTCTTCTTTTTCCTCCTAGTCAGGAAACACAGCGGGCTTTGAAAACGAATGATTCAAACTCTCCTCCATTCCCCAGGGATTTACACATATGAAACTTCGTCATCAAAGCATGCCCTGACCACTGGACTACACTCTCTACATCTCGGCACCCTGTCTCGAATCCCTCAAATTTGTCTGGTCAAAATCCTCATTTTGCCTGGTTACTTCTTTTCCTCTTTGGCATTATTGTTATCCAACATTCTCCATACATTTTGTTCATTGACATATTACTGTGCGGCTGCCCTTTCACATGTAGGCACCACAAGGGAGAGCAATTCCTGCCTGTTTGTTCATGGTTATAATCTCCAGAACTGAAAACAGGCCTGGGCCGACACAGACGGTGTCCACCAAGGATCTTCTTGTGGGATTACTGACTACACACATCACTGCTAAAGCAGTTCTAACAACACCATATAAAGTACACTACTATTATCAAAAACTAAACCAAGTAAAGGCTCAATTGAATGAGCTACTAGTGTTGATGAACTATAAATCTACACATACGGACATATAATAAATCACTAATCTACCCCATTACATATAGGACACAATCTACAGTTTCCACATCAGTACCATGGACTCCTGAACGAGGTCTTCCAGTTTGTGAATGCTGCTGGATCGGTCACAGCTGTACTTGCGCTGAATGGCATCCTTCAGATTCCTTAGGTAATCAGTGGCTTCTTTGGCATCATTGAAAAACTAAGGAAAGATAAAACTTGACAGCTGAATTACGCTGAATGCCAGGAAGGCAGACAGTCGTTCAATCTGGGTGCTCAGGCCCTCTGTGTGCCCCTGACTAGGGGGAACAGAATCAAAGCACAAAGGAACTTAATGCAACATCCTTTGTGGAACTGAAAATAATCTTTGAACTTGAATGGCTACAGATGAATATTAATTATCCAAACTGTACATGTTATTATGCTTTGGCTCTGTATTATTTTGATTGGATGTTTGTTTTACTTTAGGGCTCAACCAATCTTTTAAGTAGGTGTGGAATTGCAAAGAATACATTAAAATTTCTAAAGAATAAAATGAAGTCGTTATTTGGTTGACTATAATAACTTCCCTTAATGTAAGGAAAATTTTTAGAATTATTTTTACAATATTTAAAGGTCTTATAAAAGACTCGTTCTGTATGGGCGTGCGTGCGTGCGTGCGTGCGTGCGTGCGTGCGTATGTGTAAATCAGGTGTCAACAACTGGGAGCTTTCTTCACTTCTCTCTCCCCTATTTTTTGAGATAAGGTCTCTCACTGAACCTAGGGCTCTCTCATTTGGCTAGACTGGCTGGCCAGGGAGCCCCAGGGATCCTCCTGTCTCTACCTGCCCTCAGCACTGGGCAGCTCACTTTTTTTTTTAAGTGTGGTTTCTGGGGGTTGAACTCTGGGCAAACAATGTGCCAGCTGACCCGTCTTCCAGCCCCAGGATCTCTTCCTTAACAGCTAACCTTTCCCCTCTAAGACATGAAACCAGCCCGGATGTCCTGTAAGGAAAGTTCATGCCCCCATGTGTTAGGCGCTTGCTTCGCGATAGTGAGATTTCTGCACCTCAGCCCAGAGGGCGGTGCGGTCTGTGCAGGCTGCAGTCTGACTCACACACCTCAAAATAGGCAGTGTTCTCCTTGATGTGCTGCTCCACACACTGGCAGAGCTGCAAGATCCAGCTCCATTGGGTCTGCATCGCTGCTCTGTACGCCTGACGGGAGAGAAAACACACGCTGAAAGCCAGGGCAGAGAACTCAGGTACAGAGCGCTAGTCTGCCTCAACAGCCGAGCATGCACCTTGCATGCAGAACATCTGTGGTGTGATGCCCTGCACAGCAACTATTGATGCATTTATTTATTTATTTTTAGTTTTTTTTTTTTTTTTTTAAAAGACAGGATGTCACTTAGCACAGGCTATCCTCAAGCTTGTGGTAATCCCCTTGCTTCAGCTTCTCATTACAGGCTGGAATTGCAGGTGAGAGCCATCATGCCCAGCTCAGGGTTGATGGCTTCAAATGACAAACAGATGGAAACAATTCCTAATGGACTCAACAGTGAAAACTGGGGTAGCAGATTTCTAATATGAGAGCCTTCCTTATGCGGTTAGTCTTAAAATTTGTACACGATTTTAAAATCAGTCCAGACAAATTTTCTCAAATTTCTAATTTCTTGATTTTTTTTCTTAGAATGAGGAAAAATTATGGCCATTTTATATGAAAAATTTACAGCTGAAATAAATGCAAGCTACTCCCTTTTCTTTACTCTTTGCTCACTAACCCTGACACCTGATTTTTAAAATACTAAGTATGCTTTTCTCTATGGCATCCCCAAACGCCCCATTTCTGGGTTTTTATATTACAGAGCCATACCAGGTATGTGTTAACACAGACATACAGATCTGTAGTTTCCTTCTGTGTTTTGATGAGGGAGACTTAGGGAGGGTAGAGAAGGCAGCATACACTCTCACATCAGTGCAACTATCGGGTTTACTACTATTATAATAACAAAAATTTAGACACTCAGCTATTTGAATGTTTATTATTAAATACAAGTATATCTTTCATAAAGGAAACTGTAGAAAGCACACCTAGATCCTCATGAATTATAAAACTCAGTTTTATAGAAGGTGCAAACCCCTGCCCCCCAGGAGAGGGAGCTCTGTGTCCATGGTGTGTTCAGCCTGTCCTTTCTTCCTCCTGGAATGAACCCAGGGCTTCTGAGTTGTGCTCAGGCAGGCTTTCCTGCAGATGTGCAGTTGGCCCTGGGAATCTAGCAACATGCGATATTATTTGCTTCCTCAAGCTAAGCTAAATTTCTGTCTGTTACACACGGCAAGTGTGTACTCTACCATGGAACACCCCTTCAACCTCATCCGATGCATTTACTCAAAGCAGCTTCACGGGCCCTAGAAAAAAAAGCTGCTACCTTGATCCTAAGGGACGATGAAGAGAAGCAGCAGCAGGATTCACTGGGAAAGTTATCTCTGAGCCAGACTCTAGTATAAACACTTAGTAGTTGGATTTTTTTTTTTTTTAATGAGTGAAAGAGGTTTAAGTTGACAGACATTTGAGAACTCAGTCTAGACCTCTGAATTTCTTACCTCGATAGTCAAGCGGGCTGGGTGATTTTCTAGAAGCAGCTGCTCTGCGATCTCCTGGACGGCTTTAATACTTTCCTCCTTCTGCTCGAGTTCTCTCATGAGCTCCTAGTGAGGAAGCATCAAGAAGTGTGTCAGAACAGCTCGCGGGCGGTGAGCGCCAGGTCCAGCTCTGGCTCCCGAGCGCGAGGCCGACTCACCGCATGGTACCCTTTCTTTCGAGCCACGCCGGTGTTTCTCTCGCTCCAGTCATAAGCAACTTCTTCCTCTTCCTTCTCATTCAGCCAGATAAGTTCATTAGTTGCCCGTGTTACAAAATTATGGAGCGTATCAAGGTGCCGCTCCTGGTTTCTGGATGTATTCTGTTTCAGAAAAACCATTGTTAAGCATCAGATGGCCATGTAAACAGACATGATGGAAAGAGAGAGTTCAAAGAAAACAAATTAAAAAAAACACTTACCAACAGTTTTGCGTATTGACTCTCTAATCTGTGCAACTTATCTGTGTAAGTTAACTTAAGAGGCGCCGTCATCTGAATCTAGAATAAGGTAGGAAAACATGGATATTAGGAATCTTAAGTTCTGACTAATACTTAATATATTAACCATCGAGTTATAAGGTTTTTATGTAAAAAGGAAATAATACCCAACTACAATAAAATATTTTTAAAAATTTCACAGACCTCACTAAGTTTAGCTTCCTTAAGGCTAGTTTCAAATTCTTCAATGGCTCGGTGAACATTTTTATGGTTTTCTAAATGGCTTTCAACACTTGGCAAGTCTGAGCCCCATTCAGTGCGGTCCAGCTGCACCTTCAAGAGCAAAATACCAGTTTAAAAAAAAAAAAGGAGACGTTGTCACAAGAGTAAGACTGGGAAACTGCGATAAACCTTACCTGCATCTCATCAACCCAGTTCAAGAGATCCTGAACGAATTTCATATTGACTTCCTCTTCTGTCAAATTCTGATCCAGCAAAGACGACTTCAGCAGGGGCTTTCTGATCTGCATTAGCTTCAGAGTCTGTAATGAATTTGGCTCTACTCCTAAACTGAAATTTGGAGCTACCACTGATGGGAGGCCAGGCGTGTAAGCCGGAGTAACGGATGGAGTCAGACGGGAAGTCATCCCTGATGACAAGCCAGAAGTCACACTGGAAGAGGTCAAGGAAGGTGTTAAACTCTGGGTTAGCCCTGAGTTCAGACTGGGGTGTAAGGTCTGTGCAAATCCTGAGTTTAAACTTTGACTGATTCCTGATATCATGAGTTTCGTCTGCTCTGTGGTCAGCATGCGTCCTTTGCTGTACACTGAGGAACACTCGTTCCTTAAGGCCATAATTTCGTCCCGCAGCTTTGCAACCCTGCAGAAACATGGAGAGGGATAAGGCATGACTGAAGAGGCTAATGTAAACTGCTGGCTGTAGCTGATGCACCAGGACTGGCTGTGCAGTGGAATCAGTCATGCACCACTACTGCCAGCCTCTACCGGTGGGGGAACCCAACCACGCATACAGGAGTTCTGCTTTCCGCTGTTGTTCTGCAAACCTACACTGCTCGAGAAATACCTATTTGGTTTTAAAAACATCACTAAAACCATCTTGGTAAAATTTTGCCTGATGTTTTGTTTTCACTGAATATCAGACTATAAAAACTCTCCACATTATTAGTCTTTATAACCATCATTTATAGGGAACATAATTATGTACCATAAGGTGATGGTTCTATTATTTGATATTAAGGATAATAAAATTTCTTACAAAATACTCCTGGCGTGAACATAAAGTTGTCCAATTGTATCTACTTATTATCCACATAGAGAAGAGCTCCTAACTCCTAGAAGTGAAATGATTGGCTCAAACATGATGTACAAAGTTTGTTTTCTTATGTTCATATATATAGAGAGACTACAGCTTGCCAAGTTCTATTCTCTCTGCCCCCTCAAACTTCTCAGAAACGTTTTCGTATTTGTTGTTCACCTTTTCCTCCTTGAGACAGAGTATTGCTATGTAGCTCTTACAGGGTTGTGTAATTGTGATTCTTTTACCTAAGCCTTTGGAGAGCTCAGAATCCATATGGGTGCCACCATACACAGCTTTACCATTTTTTTAAAAATTAAAAAAACAATTTTTATTAAGAAAAATTTTATCATTCATTTTACACATCAATTAAAGATCCCCCTCTTCCCTCCTCGCGCCCCCCCCCCCACAAGAAGGCAAGGCCTCCCATGGGGAGGCACATTCAGTAGAGGCAAGTCCAAGCCCTTCTCCCTGCCTCAAGGCTGCATGAGGTGTCCCATCATAGGTAGTGGGTTCCACAAAGCCTGCTCATGCACCAGGGATGAATTCTGATCCTACCACCAGGGGGCCCCTCCAAAAATTACTTATTTTATTTTTATGTGCACTGGTGTTTTGCCTGTGTGTATGTCTGTGTAAGGGTGTCAGGCACCCTGGAACTGGAGTTATAGACAGTGGTGAGTCACCATGTAGGTGCTGGGAATTGAACTTGGGTACTCTAGAAGAGCAGTCAGTGCTCTTAACAGCTGAACCATCTCTCTGGCCTCCATGCCTTTACTATTTTATACACATATTTTTCTAATATTTGGTTCTGACCATGTTTACAACAGAATAAACACAAGACTAACTGAAGATGGGAACTTTTCTTACATTTTTCCCTTTTCTAATGTTGCAAATTATTATTATTATTGTTGTGGTGGTGGTATTGGTCTGAGGATCAAATTGAGGGCCTTAACTATGCTTAGTTAAATATTCACTCTGCCTCTGGGTCACATCCAAAGATCTACATAAATATTTTACATACTTGGAAAATATAGACATTTAAAATATTCATTTTAATGACTCCAGTATTTACTATGACAGTAAATATTATATTTATTGCAGATACTGATTCTACTTATTTTTGTCAAAATATTACAACTCACAAATAAAACTTGATTTCCTACTATACATTCCCATCATGCTCTCAGGAAACAGTTCCTGAGAGGAAACAAGGAGCAGTCTTACCTCTGCACCAGCTGGTCTGCCTGGTAATATTTCCCATCAATTAGGATCTGTACATCAATCACATGCTGGCGTAAAAGGTTCTCACATTCAAGTATGTACCCGGCAATTTCTGCTTCGTTCTGAAACTGCACTCCTGATTCTAATCTTTTGGAATCCTATATTTAAAAGAACTAAGCATTAATTCTGTAAAGACAAATGTCAAGACTAGCTTTAAACTCCAAAATATTAGAAGAGAAGCTTATTTGGTCTTTATTTATTTTGGTTCAAATATATGTTTTTCTTTCACTCACTACCTCCCAAGAGAAAAAAGTATCAATCATAATCTTTCAGAGCTTCTGCAGGGAGTACCAGGAATCGATTAAATACAGAAGGTTCCAGTTTACCCAGGCACACAACATCCCTCTACAGCAAGCCCTGGCTCCTGAAACCAACTTACAGACTGGAGAGCATTTCGGGCTAGGATCAGTTTGTCTTCACAGATGACACTGTCCCTCTGAACTCGGACAGCAATCTGTTGCAGCATATCCAACCTAAAAGAGACAAAAGGGGGGGGGGAAAAGTCCTTCTTTTTGAAGTCAAAGAGCTCACCAGTCGTGAAAAAACAACCCCGCCACCAAGGAAGAAAAGACCGACCGAGTCACACCACCGACTCCATACCTGTGCCCATCAAAGGACTCATTGCCGAAGCTAATGCAGGAGTTGATCAATGTGGGGCCACAATGAACAGACAGAAGATTGTCGTTCGAATCGAGACTAGTCCGAGTGCTGGTGGTGTTAGTAAACACAGAGTCACTGCTACGGTAACTGTAGCTACTGCTCTGCATGGTCAGCCCTGGAATGGGGTCCTAGGACCATGAAAGTAGGACTGGAGGAAGCTCCACTTCTACCCGGTGAGAAGTGGCCTCGGAGGAGAGACACGGCTTTCATGGATCCTTAAATATGCTTCAACATGCATATGCAAAACACGGCAAATACTATCCTGATAGCTATTCAGAAGAATCACGCCTGAAGCCATTCATTTGCTTGCTGAGGTTTGCCTTTTGTAACCTGCATTAAAGCCTTGCAAGTAGAGACAGATCAGGATGATTGGGCGTCACTGGAAAAGATACGCCAAATATTTTCACTGAGAGTCATCCAGCTGCAACCACCTAAAAAACAACTCCGGCACCAGGAACCCAGGAACCATCACCAGCGAAGGTAATTCTATCAATACCAACCACCAACCAAGAGGACACAAAGATTACATTATAGCCGGACTTCTGCAAAGAGATGCTGTGTGCTGGATAACACAAGGCAAAATGCTGGAACCATCACGAACACACAAGCAAGCAGAGTTAATGAGAAACAAATCTATTTCCATCTGACCATCATGTCATTTGTTCATCATATTAAATTAACTGGAAAAACATTCAGTTACTTTTCTCTGTATGATGGACTCCCTCAGTAATCTTACTTCTAAACTACTACAGTTCAAATCTGAAAAGACAAAGAATCCAAGTAGAATATTGGCTCAATAACTGCAAATGTGTCTAGACTTGCTCCCCCTTCACACAGATGATTAGAGGGCCCAATTCTTTCCTGTCTGTCTTCTCCACACTCCAAGCCACATAGCTACCATAGTTTATAACACATAGCCAGGGCCAAAAAATCTGTGTCAAGAAAAATAGAACAATTAAAAACAGGAACAGCTGTACCTTACACTTACTATACAGTTGTTACGTACCAGGAAATTAAACATTTTTACACACGTAACCTCACCTCATATTCATAACCACTAAATGTGGAAGGCATTGTTACATCCGGATACAATGAGAAAACAGGCCTAGATATTTAAGAACTCTTCTAAGATCATGTGACTTCCAAGCTGAAGTAACAAACCTCATCTAGAAGGGACAGGCTCCTGAATCTTGAACTCTCAACTGCTCCCTTTCAGCATACTGTTGTGGTTGGATGTGTTCGTGTTGGAAGCATGATCCCCGGTGTGAAGTGCTTAAGAGCGATTAGATCATAAAGGATCAACCCTCATGAATAAATTAATGCCATTATCTCAGGAGTGGCTTGGTTACTATAGTACCAGCGGGTAGACGGCCATGCTGCATCAGTGAGCGCCTGCTCTCTTCCACGCCTGTCTGCTTCCCTAGCCACCACGGAGCTCCGCTCACCTCCCCGTCAAGGCCTTTCCTCCACCTACCAGGGGAAGCCCTCACCAGGTGCCAGCACGGGCATTTCTCAACTTCTACAGCTCTGAGCCCCCATTTCCTCATCTCTTTTTCTTTCCTCAGGCACAAGACAGTCTTTATATAGTCTAGGCTTTCCATGCCCCTGGTGTAGCTTCCCAAGTGCTGGCTGACAGTAGACATGTACCAATGCACAACCCTCGATAATCACTTCTTTATGTTATCCAGTCTGTAGCATTCTGCTGCAGCAGTACAAGAGGATTAAGACACGTTAAACTTCAGCTACTGATGTAGTGACTAAAATTCTCTATATTTTCTCTATATCTTTAATTCAAATGACTCGTTTAACACCCCGTTTTAATCATTAGGAAGAGCTGCAGCCCATGCATTTAAAGCTCATTTTGATTCTTACGCTCTGTTTATATAGACATGGTAACTTTATGCTTTAACAAGAGTGTAACTAGTAATAAAGGGCTGGCAAGCTGAACTTGCCTTTGTATCTTAAGTTCATGATTCCATGTCAACTCTGAAGTCAGTGTGGGAGACCATAAGAACACAACTACGCTGGGCGTCCTCTGTTACGTGCCTGGCACTGTGCGAAAACACTGGTAAGGGACACAAAATAACAGCTTGTCTCCGCGTTATTAGAGCTACTATCTAAGAAACAGGTGGCTTGAACGAAACATGAATACATACGAAATTACCACCAAGGCAGGCATTCTTGAAAAATACTTTATATAAATTATTAGTCATAAAAGAAGGCAGGTAACCCAGCCTGGGACACTGCTGGAAGGAAGAGGGAGGCTGAAATCTGAGAAGGATTAGGAGTAAAGAGAAACAGGGATGTGAAATAGATTCCCTGCCAAAAGAGCAGACCACACAAAACCCCTGTGAATAGAGGGTGGAACACAGCCCAGGTGAGCGCCTAAGAGACAGCCAGAGCACCGCCTGACCACACATGCCTTCAGCTGTGAGGAGGGACACAGAGCACAAGTCTTACACACTACAGTAGGGCTGCAAAATAACGACCATATGAAAATAAATCCACATAACATGGCGGGGCATGCAGCCCAATGGTAGTGTACTTGCCTAGTAAGTTCCAAGCCCTGGCTTAGAACCCCAGCACTTAGGTGGGTGGGTGGTTGCTGAAGACTGAGCAGTGGGGTACAGTTGGAACAACAGAATAATAAGCAGTCAGTGATATTTTCACGGACTAAATACACAGCAGAAAGGGAACCCAGACTGACATTCACTGCCTGTTTCTACTGTTGTTGCTACTTGAGGCAGGGTCTTGGGTAGCACAGGCTGGCCTCTTACTCACAACATAGCAAAGGGGGAATAATCCTGAACTTCTAACTCTTCTGCATCCACTTCCCAAATGCTAGAATTACAGGCATGTGCCACTGCACCCAGTTTTATATGATGCTAGGGATGGAACCCAAGGCTCTGTGGATGCTAGGCAAGGGCTCTACTAACTGA
The DNA here is from genome assembly GCF_049852395.1 of Peromyscus maniculatus bairdii. Taxonomy (NCBI): domain Eukaryota; kingdom Metazoa; phylum Chordata; class Mammalia; order Rodentia; family Cricetidae; genus Peromyscus; species Peromyscus maniculatus. The sequence goes on along the minus strand of NC_134872.1, from coordinate 70,564,812 downwards.
ACTACACGCTCAGCCTCCATTGCCTTTTCAATGAAAGTACTTCCGTTGCCTCTAGAGAAGGAGGCTATATTAAAAACTTTAGTAAGAAACAAAACAGTTAATTTCTAACTTACGAGCTTCCTAACTTGGGTCCTGGTAACAAGGTTATTTTAAGAAAGACTTCTGGGTGCTTTTTTGTTTTAAATAAACACGTTATTAGATGAGACTCCACACAGCCATCCAACCTACCAGGTCCTCTATGTAGGTACTAATTTACTCTTTAAGAGTTCTTGCTACCATTTCTAGATAAGGAAATGGAGGAGCAAAAACACTAAGAGACTTATCCAGGGCCATACAAACAAGTAAATGGAAAATGTAATCTGTGTGAGTCTTAGGTCTCTGTGAAGACCATGTCTCCTAAAACATGGTGGGCGGTTCCTGAAGAAAGACCAAGGTTGAACTCTGACCTCTACATCCACACAAGCACCCAGGAAGACATGAACACATCACAGAAAGAACAAAGGAACCAACAAAACAAAACCAACCAACAAACCAAACCAAAAACCAAGTTCTAGGAGGAGAATGGAGACCGCCTGGCCGCGAGCACTGCACGGGACAGCGTCCCTACCTCTCGACCTCGGGTCGGAGCGCCTTCTCCCGCTCCAGCATGGCGATGATGAGCTTGCCCCACTCTTTCTCAATGTCGTTTGGATGATAACCTTGAAGGAGTTTGATGCGTCCAAACTCTATCCAGATCTTAAGGAAACAAAATAATTCATATATAGTCAAGACTTGAAAGCAATTCAGAAATTATGCTTCAAAGTACCACAAAATAATTTTGGCTTACCTCTAATAATTTATATAGTCGTTTAATTTTTGATTTCTCTGTCTCCTTTGGTGGGATTTCTTTTTCTTTGAACTGTAAATACTGATTATAAAGTGCCTGTAATGAAAAAGAAAATAAATCACGGCCCACCTTTGAAGCCTGCTCTCACCCCGTCACCAGCAAAGGCCATTTCCTGTGCCATGAGCACTCAGTAGAATTCTTTTATGGATGCAACGATCCAGCTGCCAGGCAGCTAGCTGTGTGCTGGGTTGCACAGGACTAGATGAGGGTTGAACTGCTGATGTGAGCCCTGATTCAACATGTGCCACACAGGAATCTGAACAATAAATGATGACCAATGCCCAGCATTCAAACATAAAAGCACATCCTTGAGAGGCTCAGCTTCCCGAACACCACACACTGGTTTTTAGTTTCTAGAAAACAGTTTGAAGAAATTTTCACAAAGGAAGGAAAAGACTTGCTCCCTTGCATTCTATGGCTCTATTCTGGAACCCCATAGCAGCTAGGTAGGGCTAACATGTGCCCTCACCATACCACTGTCAAGTTCAACAGCTTTTTTTCTTTTTAACTAACAAAGGAAAACAAAGGGAAGTGGATGTTATTAGTTGATATTACTATTACACACACTCCAATCATGTAATGATTATCTCATTTGTGAACCTCTTAAAATGTTATAATATTCATTTTACAAGACCTTTCTAAAAATTGCATAAATAAAACACGTTCACATTTAATAGCTGTATACTAATCAATTAAGCTTATTTATGCTACATTAAAATAGACAGCATATTTCTATAAGATTCTAAAAAGGTTTGGGAACTTGTAGAAATATTTGCTAATTCCTAAGGATAGGTTTTCTCTCCTACATTACCTACTAGCAAGTAACCTGTGTGAATACTCAGACTCCGACAATGTTTAAAGAGCTGCAGAAGTCAGACATCAGCACAATTAGACAATGGTCAAACCAAACCAAACCAAACAAACCAAAACAATCCCACCCCAGGAATTCATTTAGAAGTAAGTGTATTTGTACATGAAATCCAAACACTGCATTGAACCAAAAGCAAAATCTTGTTGGTTGCTATCGGTCACTAGTCACCAAAAGTCACCATGTGCAAAACACTGTGACACTATGTTGCAATAGAAGGGGCCAGACTTTGGTGCCCTAGAATAGTTCATATCCACAAAGGGAGGCATCTTACAATAAGACCCTATAAAAAGCTCCTTTCTGGGAAAAAAAAAAAAATCAGCCAGGTGGCAGTGGTGCATGTCTTTAATCCCAGCACTCAGGATGCAGAGCCAAGCAGATCTCTGTGAGTTCGAGGGCAGCCTGGTCTACAGATCGAGATCCAGGACAGGCACCAAAATTACACAGAGAAACCTTGTCTCAAAGAACAAAGACAAAAACAAAAACAAACAAACAAATCAACAAATACTAAGTCACTTTGTGCCAAGGACAAATACACTGTGGTAATGAGAAGCAGAGCCATGCCACAGATGTTCTGAACAGATGTGTGAGAACAACAAAGAACTTTCATGGGGCCTATGCTGTGTTATTACAGCTTTTGTGATTCCAGGCTGAGAGCTGAAACAAAGCTTATTAAGCCAAAGAAGTAAGGCTACTCTGTATTAATATTCATATTACTGATATTCATATTAGCGGTTTATTAATAATAAACTGCTTTTGCTATTTCAAATACAAATGTACAAAATGAGACAGGTTATTCTTTGAAAAGCTGTGTATTCATAATGACCTTATTTTGCTGTGATATCTCCATCTCAATGACCTTACCTAACATTAAAGTATTAGCAAAGGTTTGCTAAACCTTGGCCATGAACACTAGGCTACGAGCATTGATTTCAATTCACTTGCACTGTAGTTGGATCCGTATTTTGAAATTCATAACATACAGGATGTGCCTTGTACTCTACAAAAGAAGTCCTCGGGGCAGTTTCTCGCCTGACTTAAGCAGAGGCATGTTTCTGATCACTGCTCTGTGTGTGAGCGTCCCACTGATCTTCCTGTTCCAGTATCCGGTGGACTCTTAGCACTTCCCACTCATTATGTAAGACTTGGCAATGTTAGCTTCAGAAGCTCTCAATTTATACCTTTACTTCTCAACAAATTAAAGCTCGGGGAATGTAACTTCGTAAAGATGCTGTTGCTATAACTGTCTTAATATTTACCCCGACTTTCTCTTTATATAAGGAAATAGATAATAAAAACTTTGTCTACTAAAATGCATGGCTTGCCAATGTCAATTTATCTTGAACGCTAAGATAATGGGATTAACCTAGCATTAGTTTAGTTTTTGAATCAACCCTACTGAACTTCTACGATACACCAACCTTTAGTTCTACAGGATTGTTAGGAAATGTTCTCTCAGACATTGTGACCACGTGGTGTCTAATCCACTGGATGAGGTAGTTCACCATATTCTGGTATTCGATCCACTTGACTTCAACATCCTAGGTAATGAAACAGAGGGGAAAGTTTGTGTCATTCATAAGGACACTCATCTGCAACACAATGTGTCAGGCACATTCCTGTGAGTCCAGATGACCTGAAGCTTGACAGAGAGAATCAGGTAAATGTTTTCTTAGTTTCCACTCAGCTACAATTCTTTCCATACACACAACATTAAAAATAGGCTATTAACATATGGCCACTAACCCTGGCCCAGTGAGTGTCGATTGTGGTCCCATAACAGTGGTTGTCTGGGGCACTGCATCGAAGAAGCTTCTGAGGCTTCAAAAAATGCTGTGATCTGGGAGGTTTTCCAGGGCTCAACTTAAGGGGAGTAACAGCTTGCATATGGCAGGCTAGTCATCTCTGCTCACCACTGTGCAACTAATTTCCCTAATATCTGACACTCAACAAAGTCACAGAGGATTTAGGGACCAGACAGGGAAAGGTTGGATATGTTGGGATTTTCAAGTACTCATTAAACAAACTCTTGTAAAATGAAGGAATCAGAAGGCTGACACGTGCTGTGTAATTAATCTTCTGAAGATTGCTTGTTAAGTGGCAGGATTACACTCACTGTTACAATAAAAAGAAAAACTTTCAAAGCATAGTATCTGTAGTCTGGAGTCATTGTCTTACTAGGGATCAGAGAGAATCATTGTACGAACAGTTAAGTGCCATGGTGGGCAGTGCCTAATTAAGTGTTCCAGTGACTGAAACGGGCAGCATAGTCTAAAAAACAGAGGGAAGGATACATATGTGCCTTGCAATGGGCACCAAAGACTTCCTGAGAAGAAAGGTGGGCCCTGAGCAGTACTGCAATGAACAGTGAGCAATAATATGGTAGGAGCAGGCTGCAGAGAGCTGGGAAAAGACAGGAATCCCCAAGAATGCAGGACACTGACAGGAATGGTCTACCTATAAGTAATTAATCAATACTACAAAACTGTAGATGGGATTGTCAATAGTGATCAGATGCAGTTCTGACTGCTGAAACATCCGAAAGAATTCAACCAGTCAACCTGCAAACCCTAAGACTAAAGACGCCGCAGCCTACAAAAATTAATTTGGCACGTGCAGAGTTAACGCAGAGATGGAAAAGCATAAGCTATTATCAAGCCCAGTTCCACACGGAGAAAGAGGTGGTAAAACCAGGGTGACTGTGGCAAGAAGGAAGAAGGAAGGAGGAAGGAGCCAGAGAACCATTCTGCAACAGCAGCCAGGGGAAGGGAAATGGGAGCGCACTGCCAGGACATCCAAAAGGTTAAGATCTTTTTGTGAAAGGCGAGGGGAAGAGAACAAAACTAGATCTAGAAATAATTCCATAGAGCGGTGGTATAAGCCATCGGAAAAGGGAGCACAAAGCTTCCAAGTAATGCAAATATATCTGTGTCTATCATCTATCTGTGAGAAAGAAGGGAGCGGCCTGAGGTAAAGGGGCATGCCCCTCAAACAAACAGCTTCCTGTTCACTTCTAGACGTAGCGTTTGTTCAGCACAGCGGGGTTCAATTCCACAAGCCTCTGAGAAACGGTGATTCTAGGGTGGTCACAATAGCCAAACTGTGTGTGGGAAACCTAGCTCTGGCCACCTGGTCAAACACAGAGACCTTCATCTAGACAAGTCAGAAAACAACTATCTAGTCAACTGACTTCACAGGGTCACCCGAATCAACTTTAACTTGCATTCTACAGTGAGATGGCCTAGTTACACAGAAGGACAGGAGAGCCAGCTGTTGTAAAAGGGCAGCAAGTTAAAAGAGAAAATATTTACATTCTGGTCACTCATTACTTTCATTCACAGATGTGCCGCGGCTCCCAAGTAGTTTCTTTTATTTGTGACACAGGACAACTTTTTTAGTGACACTTCAATTTCAATGGTGGGACGATGCTGTGAGGTGTACGTACAATCAGAAAAATGGCACATTAGCTCAGACATTTAAATCTCTTTTTAAAGCCCTGCACTAAGGAGCAAGCAGTTCAATTGCTGGTCACCAATGACCCAACAGTTTTAAGTGCGGGACAACCAATACTCACGTTTGCACCAATGCCTTCACCGCCTTCGGGGACTTTGGGAAATGCATCATACAGGGAGGACACATAGGTTATTACTGACTTCTCATCAGGTGAAGAGACATCCACATCTACAAGCAGCAAGAGACGAATTATTTCACGACGCTAACATGACTTCTGGTGAGATGTGCATGGCAGCGCAGGTTAAGAGTCAAGAAAAGAACTCACCTTCGGGGTCCAGAAGTCTTATAACACCGATTTTTTCAGCTACATAAAAAGCATGCTCTAAATTTGCAAGGTTGCTTTGAACAGCAACAGTATTCATGTCTATCAGGTCCGGCCTAGGAAAGAGTGCACTGTATTAAGTTTCGTCCATGCCAATTCAAGAGGACAGGCGCATGTATTAGCCACCTAAGTAACGCATTTGCAAATACTAGTACAACAGCGATATTAAAACCAAGGCCTCCTTCAAACACTGCCATTGCTTGTCTCAGAGGCTTGTATGGGCCAAAAGAAACACAAGAAAAATATAAAAAGCGAGCCTGTGTAGCTCCCTAGAGTCTATAAATGCCCTATAACGGCATCTTAGGACTCGACCTATCCTACTCAACTGACTGAAGCTCCTCTCTTCCTGTGTCCTCCTTCTAAACCAGCCAGCATCCTCTCAGGTTCCCCCACACGCCAAAGTTCTGCCTTAGTTAAATGGCAAGCCTGCCGCCCCCTCTGGATGTCCTATGTGTTTTTGGTTACAAACCTTTCTCCTTCCAAGCGAAGCTGGCCCACTCCTCTACAGGACACTTGCTAACCTTCCCAACCCATCCTGTCTGAGCGCCTTGTGCTCCTAGGCTGTACTCTAAGTAGCAATAGGGTATTTCAGACTTCTTTACCCTAGCAATCTATAGTTGGTTTTTCTTTTCTTTTCTTGCTTTTTGTGTGTGTGTGTGTGTGTGTTCACGCGCACGCACGCGTGTTTGTGTGAACACCTTGTTTTTCTCAATGGTTAACTCCAAGATAGCAAGGACCAAGTCCTAATAAACTTCCAGAGTTTGTCCTCCTACTGAAACATACATCCACTAATAATGAGGCATGTGAGTGAGCAGATTGGTTAGTTATTAATTTGACTCGCAAAATTTCATTCACCTGTGCACTTATAACCTCCCTCATAGTCAGTCTTTCTTCTAATACACATACACATGCATGCACACACATACACAAAGACATACATGCACACAGACATACATGCACACACACATGCACACGCACGCACATGCACGCACGCACATACACATACACATGCATGCACACACATACACAAAGACATACATGCACACAGACATACATGCACACACACACACACACACACACACACGCACATGCACACGCACACATGCTCACACAACTTCATCCCTTTTTAACTTGCAAGACATGCTGCCTATACAAGAGGGATACTCTGAAGCTAGTTCTATCTACAGGAGGAAAAAATTCTTGAATATTCTTTGTTTTAAGAATGGTGGAACATTCCCCATTCCACCCTCCCCACTCCCTGCAGCACCCACCCCTCCACTCCCTGCAGCACCCACCCCTCCACTCCCTGCAGCACCCACCCCCCACTCCCTGCAGCACCCACCCTCCCCACTCCCTGCAGCACCCACCCCCCACTCCCTGCAGCGCCCACCCCTCACTCTGCAGAATCCACACCCTCAGATCTCTTCAGAACTTTCCTATTACTTTACAGAGGAAGCCTTTCTATAATCCCACAGGCTCTCAGGGACACACACAAACAGTGTGCTCCAGGTAATGTGGGAGGAATGCGTAGTAAGTTACTCGGAACACTGTTTAGCTGCCATTTGCACAAGAACTCAAGTACATCACCTGTGTTCAGAAGAAAGGTAAACACAAATGTGTTAACCCCCCACCCCCCCACCCCACCCACCCTCCCCCCACCCCGCCCTGCCATAAGAATCTATGCATACTTTTATTAGGGCTTGGAAGGGAGTGTTCATGAACTGGAAATGTAGCTCCACTTCCTATCTGTTCACATTCCAGAACATCCTCACCAACTTCTCACTGGCGTCCACATCTACCAGTGTGATCACCACAATTTACCACTGACAGCAGTCCAGGTAAGGGGCAGCCCTCTACAAATAATACCTTTTTAAAAAATTCACAGACCCATGACCTCTACTGATGTCAAGAATACTGAACAGGTATGTACAAAAGTCTAGACCAAGTATCTAAAGTTCTTCCAATAAAAACATTGTTTTGCTTCTACAAAATTTAAATTTCCTGGAGAAATAAAAAACCAGACTCTGAGTCTGCCAATCCCTGAACAAGAAACAGCATGCTATTATGAGAACCCTGCCATTAGCAAAGAGCGTAAACACTGAGTAATCCCAAAGGGAATGAATAAAGTCATTGAAGAATGAAGTTTTTTGACCAAGAGAATACAACACAAAACTTCCTTTGGAATGATGTCATTTCAGAACAGAAACAGCTGCACAGTACAGTGAGTTTGAACAAGCCCCCTCTTCTTTCTTGAACTTAACACTTCACCACAGCAGTAAGTACAGTGCTTGGCCCCTACCAAAAGTGTGGAGTGGACAAAGTAAATTAGGTAAGCAAAAATAGAAAAAGCAGAACACCAAAAACCACTGGGAAAAACAAAGACCTTAGGAGTCTTCAAAATTATACGGCTACCCTGCTTCGTTGGCCCTTTCTAGTCTTTCAGTGGCCTTCTTCCTCTGCCCGGAGCACCCAGAGGCCTGTGCTGGGTCCTATCCACCTCCTCCTCTCTTGATAATCCCATTGGGATAACACAGTCCTTAAAAATGTCATCTGTATGGGGCTGGGGAGATGCCTCAGTGGGAAAAAGCAATTGTTTTGCAAGCCAGTGTTTTTGTTCAAATCCCCAACACCCAAATAAAAGCTGGGCACAACTTTGTGTGTCTGTAACCTCAGCATTGGGTGGCAGAGAGAGATGGATCCCAAGAGCTTGGCTGGCCAATGGTGAGCTTTAGCTCAGCTCAGCAGAGATCCTCTCAAGGCAATAAGGCAGACTCCAACAGAAGATCCCCAAGATCCTGTTCTGGCTTCTACATGCGGCTCAAGGGCACACACCTGTATACTACACACATCACGCGCGCACGTACACACACACACACACACACACACACACACACACACACACACACACGTATGCCATACACACAAAGAAATTCAAATGCTTTCCACTTATTGGGGACTCTTAGTCCCACTGTAAAGCTAACATCTCACTTTTGCAGATTGTTAGCAGGAATTTCATTTTCAACCTGGTTTAAGGAAGAAACTTAGCATCAGACCACACTGCGGGCACATGAAGGCTCTATGTCCCTACATTCTACTGTAAGGTGCTGAGCACTAACTATTATAATTCCCCTATTTTATAGATGATTTTCCTAATCATATAAAGCAATCCTGGCAAAAATATATGCTAGATTTCTTTTCTATAGGAAAGTGTTTTTTATGGGCAAGCTCTCAGTTGTTTTTATTACTTTATGATAATTTAATTTTTCCAAATGACTCAATCACCATAGACAATATTTTTTAGCACCATACTCCATCTTTTCTTTTAGAAATGATTGCAATCAAAGTGAAGATTTGAGAAAACTACATAAATTTTAAATTGAAAATATAACATAAAAAAGGACATAAAGTCAAGTTGAAAGTGTGACCAGAAAGTACAGACCTGCCAGATGTGGTGGTACACAACTTAAATTCTAGCACTCGGGAGGCAAAGATGGGAAGATCTCTTGTAATGAAGCCAGCCCGGTCTACGTACAGAGTTCTAGGCCAGCCAGGGCTACAGTGAGACCCTGTCTCAAAAACAAGGGCAAACTACTACACATGCTTAACAGCCCTAATATACTGTGAAAATACAAAGTAAAAATGTATGTAAAAGAGAGCACTGGTTAGTGAGTTAGTTTGTTTTCTTGATAAAAGCGAGAGTCATCAGGGAACAGGCAATGTTAACTGAAGAACTGCCTCCATCGGGCTGGCCTATGAGTAAGACTGGGGGAACATTTTCTTGATCAATGATTAATATGGGAGGATGGAGCCTCCTATGGGTGGTGCCATCCCCGTCAGGTGGTCCTGGGTGGTATAAGAAGTTGAGCAGAGCGGGCCATGAGGGCAAGCCAGAAAGCAGCAAGCTTCCCTGGCCTCTGCATGAATTCACTCCCTGATGTCTTTCAATGCTGGCCTGAAAACTATAAGATGAAATAAATCCTCTCCCCCCCAAGTAGCTTTTGGCCATAGTGTTTAGTCCCAGTAACAGAAATAAATGGAGAAATAGCTATTGCCATAAGTTTAAGTGTTTGAGTAAAATTAATATCTAAGAATTTGTATAGTACCTATTTTTAAAAAGCACCCACTGTAGACAAAAATGTTTACAATTACACACATGTACACATATACACACGTGAGACTTATGTACATGTAGGAACATATATGGGCATTACATAATTTCAAAATATCTCTAGTAATAGCCAAAGCTTTCTGAACACTAAAATTCCACAAGAGGTTTTACTTGGGGCAAGGGAACAACCTCAATATTATTTTCCAGACTCCAGACACTTCGTTAGTATATTAACTCATATGAGAATTAGGTAGGATGCCATGAAGAAATTTCCAATGCAGGGCTTTCTACTTATATAGCAATTTCCTCTGAAGCTCAGGAAGCGAACAACACAGAAGTCTCAGGAAGTCCTGAAACTGACCAAATCCTCTGCTCTCCTCCTTCCCCGAGGTTTCACAAACAGAAAGAGTAACTAAAGGGACAGAGCAGCTGAGGAGCCTGGAAGGATGCAGACCAGCCAACCCGCTTAAAGGCACTCTGCAACCTGTTGACCTGTTTGTATGCCCTGCAGTGAGCTGCAGACTTCAGCTTTCATGAGCTCTCACCATGCTGGGTTTGGCCTTCTGTGATGCAGCTGTCTTTGAGTCATTCCCGACTCACCCATACTCTTGTTGGTAGTTCCGGTGTGTGTGTGTGTGCGTGTGTGCGTGTGTGCGTGTGTGTGTGTGTGTGTGTGTGTGTGTGTGTGTGTGAGAGAGAGAGAGAGAGAGAGAGATCTCCCTAGGATAGAAAGTCTCTCACAGAACGCTACTCAATCTGGACTAGGGTTCTAACTATTCTGTCAGTGAGAAGCATCGGTATAACATCCTTTATGTGATAAGGTTTTTAGCCTAAGGTGGCCTTCTAGTCTATTTTCTGTGCAGTCAGACTATGATCGTCCTTTGCAGTTATCCTAAGAGGCAGGAACCATCACGTCCAGCTTTATGTGGTGCTGAGGATACCTCTTCCAGCATAGATTCTCACTGTGCGATTCTTACCCGAGGTCCGAGAACTAAGCATGTTAGCATTGTGCATCTCTAGTAAGTGTAATTTCCTTTTGAAGTTACAATCTTTCCTAAAACTTATGTCTTATTTTGTTCCTTTAAAATAAAATCACTTTATTCCCATTAACTCAAAAATAAAAACAGCAGATAGCTGTTTTAAGGAAGCCCCTCAAATATTTCTTTTAATTAGCACAGAACCTCACAGTAGAAATGAAAACATAGACTGGCAGTGGTGGCGCACGCCTTTAATCCCAGCACTCAGGAGGCAGAGGCAGGTGGATCTCTGTGAGTTCGAGGCCAGCCTGGTCTATAGAGCGAGATCCAGGACAAGCACCAAAACTACACAGAGAAACCCTGTCTCAAAAAAACCAATAAATAAATAAATAAATAAATAAATAAATAAATAAATAAATAAATAAATAAATAAATCAAACATAAAGCACACACGAATACTAACATTTCCTTTTGCTTTCTCTCCTCAGTACAACACAGAGATTGTTTTTTAATCTTTTCCAGTGTTTATTTTTACTGTTTAAGTCAGAAGTGAACATGCAGACTATTGGAGAGGTATGTGGATTGGTCTAACTCTAAAGTTATTGGTCTAAAGTACATAGTAAAGTTGGAATTAAAAAAAAAACAGCTAAAACGGTGGTTTGAAATGATATGATCATCTGAAAAGACAGTAGGGAACAATTTCCTCTATCAACTTAAAGTAGCTACTAGCTGCTGGGGGAAGATCCTTTACTGGGTCACAGGCAGTCACAATGACGGTTCCTTTAATTGTCAACTTGACACAAGCTAGAATGACCTGGGTAGAGTCCCAGTGCAGACTGTCCAGATCAGGGTGGCCTGCAGGCATGGGGGGAGCGTGTTGTCTTGATGGCCTTAACCTAAGGGGCAGGAGCCAGCTTTAGAATGTCCCGAAATTTGAGTGACGTTCAAACTAAAGCCAATGGAACTGCTTTACTGGCAGGTCAGGGAGCGTGCAGGATGTGGGGGCGCTTAGGCTGAACTGAGAAAGCAGCCGTGAGAGCTCAGAGGGTCTGGAGAAACCCTCTGTGCAGCGCATGGACAACAGGAGGGATACCCTGGGCAAAACCCTATTGGAGGCTCCACTTGGTGAGATATCAACTCCCTTAAAGGAAGAAATCCTCAAGGGTTCCCTGCTCCTGGGAGGGCTCAGCACACAAGCTGATACCACTGTGGTCTAAGGGGGCCAGGCAACATCTCAGGCTGACATCAGTATTCGGCAATCTCAGAAGCACAGTCCGCCTTGGCTTCTGTCTACCGCCATCCTCAGTCTTGTGTCCTTTGTGCCTTTAAAGTCAGTACCAGGTGGACTGTGACATGAAGCTGTGGAGCAAAGCTTCTGGTGGAACGGAGACTCCAGGACATTGCAGATGCCACGGAGAAGTACAGGTGTTTTGGAATGGGCCGCTGTACATGCTGCAGGTGGGCGGAGGGACACAGTCACCCAAGCCCTCTGGAGCCCCGCTGACTACATGACAAGCCCCAGCAGCCTACAAGGCAGCTGCAGGCAGGACCTGGCATTTGCACGTCCAGATTTTACTCTTGTGTTGATCTGACTGCTCCTATGTCCCTGTCCTTCACTTCTGGAATACAAATTTTTACTCTGGGCCATGACATTTTGGAAGTATGTATCTTGTCTTTGATAATAGGAGCTCACAGTTATGAGACTCTGAACTTTCAAAGTGTTGAAATTTTAAAGACTTCAGGGACTTTTAAAGGTGGACTACATTTTACAAAAAACCAACCAACCAACCTGAGATTTGGGGTATTGAGGGTGAAAGGTTACAGCTTAAAGTGATGTTTTATGTGCCAAGTTGACAAGGGGTGGAGTTATGATACTTTTATTTGTCACCTAGACATAACTGAATCACCCGGGAAGAGAGTCTCCATGCAGGGTTGGCCTGTGGGCGTGTCTGTGGGCAACTGTCTTTATGGCCTTCACTTGTGTAAAGACCCAGCTGAAAGGAACATGGTCCCATTCCCTGAGTTTGGATCCTGGCTTGTACCGGAGTGAAGAGCAAGCAGAGCAGCCAGCACGTCTGCATGTATTCTCTCTGCTCTCGACCACAGATGTGATGTGACTGGCTACCTCAGGGGCCTGTCACTGTGACTTCCCTGAAATGCTGGACTCTATATAATCTAGACGTGTAGGCAAAATCAACCCTTTCTCCACCGATGCTTCTGTCAGGGTGTTTTATCACTGCAACAGAAACAAGCCGGTCGTACAAGAGGCAGTGTGTGTGTGTGTATACGTGTGTGTGTGTGTGTGTGTGTGTGTGTGTGTGTGTGTGTGTGTAGTGGTGATGGTCACATAACAATGTACTTAATGCCACTCTCACTTAAAAGTGGGTAAGATGGGGCATTTTATGAGTCTCTTATCACAGGTTAGTCTTTTATTCATTGAAAGACAGTTTTAATATAATCGAGAGAGAAGGCCATGTTAAGGTAAAACAATGACTACAACAAACCACACAGAGCTTCGATGCTGGCGTCCTCTGACCTCCCCCTGATTGGTTCTCTGCTTCCTCAGGACCCAAATGCTGCACGACTCTACTAAGTGCAACTGGAAATCAGGAGCTACACAAGCTTGGACAAAATCATCTAGAACTCCAGTTACACCTATGGAGCACTGGGCAATGTGGTGGCTGTGGCAGGTGGGGGATTCCCATCTGCAGCTGGGACAAGACTCAAGAACAACCCATGTGTGTTTCCCAAGGTCTTAGGATGATTTGGGAGAAAGCAGTTGTAAAACCAAGCATGAAGGACAACGTACACAGGCAACCAGAGAAGAGGAAACTGGATGCTTTTGGTATGCGAATATATAACTCTTCCCAACAAACAAAGCAGCAAGTCTACTCCTTCACATACACGGCACTCAACGTGATCTACCACCTTCCAGGCAACAAGATGCTGAGAACAGTCACGGGGTATGTGGGGAACTAGCGGACATCAGGAGGTCCTCACCCGGCAGTGAGAACGCAGGAGAAACCCCGTCTGTAACTCTGGTGAGGGGAAACATGAGCGCAGGTGGCCCGGGGAGGGCAGGAGCAGCAGCTGGGGAGCACGGTGAGCAGCAGCTGGGGAGCACGGTGAGCAGCAGCAAGGCTGGCACCAGCAGGGGGCCCAAACTGAGGCTGGCTCCCAGGAACTTCCTACTGGACTGCAAACTTTCTTCCCTAGAAACTACAGAAAGCCATTGAAGTGCATTCACTAGGATTATAAGAGATTAAACGATCAGATCTGAGATCAGACAGGAATATTCAAGTGGTTCAGATGTCCTCACAGAATTTAGGCTGCAGGGGAATAGCAGCAATGGAGAGAGGAAGGGGGACCAGAAGAAGACCCTCCCCACAGTCCTGTGTGCTGTAATGCAGCCTGCAGAAACCAAAGCTGTAAATATGGCTGAGACACTAGGGGAAGGGAGAGGGCTGGACCCACAACGGTCAAACACTTCAATACAGCAGCTAAGAGGGAAAGAAAGAACGCTCAAGAGGCCAACGATGACAAGGAAGACCAGGCCTGCAACTGCACAGATTCAGCCACGTGGAAGTCACCAAGGCCCTGCATGTGTTTGAGTGGATTATGAAATCAGAACCAGAGTAAGCAAGGCGGAGAAGTAAGTATCAAAAACTGAAAAAAAAAAAAAAAAAATGCAGACAGACAGCTCTTCCAAAAAGACTAGTCGTGAATGAAAAAAGTACCCCCCCCCCCCCGCCCCGTGCTGGTGTGTGCACATGCTGACACATACAAACCATGGGGTTGTGGAAAAATATTTCTAGAGATTCTTTAATTAGCAAAAACTACCATCGTGCTTAAAATCCACTGAGAAAGCTCTACTGGAGGGAAAAGTAGGACACCCAGGAGAATGGAGGTGAGAGGAGCCACAGCAGGGGCTCTGGTCAGGCAGAGGAGGGGTCTGTGCTGCTCAGGAACAGAAGAGATGAAGGCGGATGCATGGAGGTGGGTGTGTATCCGGGAGAGAGAAGAAAATCTTTATTCTCGCGAGTGTCCACGTCCCTGGGCGCAGACACCAGCTCATCTGTTAAGGGGTAAGGAGGAGAGGGGACAAAGGAAGGAAGAAGCACACACTACGGACAGGGGACCAACAGCCAGACATGCCAGCCTGCTCCCGCTCAGGCCCCACCCTGACGTGTGACATTCCACGGTGTGCATCACAGCTTAGGGACAGGCACAGACAAGGCGGACGGCTGAGCTCATGCAGGAGCAGGCTTCGCTGGGAGGAAAAAGACACAGGCTCAGCAGGCTGCAAAGAGCCCTCAAGGGATTCGTTCCATGGAGTTTAAATATAAGGACAAAGAAAACCCCACTCCAATTACCCAGAGTCCGGTCCTAACACAAACTCTGCTCGAGAACAGAGGCCCCACACAAAGACACGTGCAGCAGCGCTATGTTACACAACATCATCCTTTCAACAGATCACACAGTAAGAACACACATTCCCTATGCCTCCCTCACTCCTCCCGGGACGGCACAGCAGTTACCATAACAAATTCCTGAAGATGACTGTTTGGATCAAATCATGTTCAGACTTCACATTCTCTAACTGTTCTTATTGGTGCAAACAAGCATCTCACCTCCCTCTCTCCCTCCCCACCCCCAAAGGCCTGAGAAGCTGTTTCTTCCCCTCCCCTGTCCCCCAGCAAATAAATATGGGTTTGCAGAGGAACCCCACAGAGTTATGTAACAAGGG
Organism: Peromyscus maniculatus bairdii; assembly: GCF_049852395.1. Taxonomy (NCBI): domain Eukaryota; kingdom Metazoa; phylum Chordata; class Mammalia; order Rodentia; family Cricetidae; genus Peromyscus; species Peromyscus maniculatus. The sequence goes on along the minus strand of NC_134872.1, from coordinate 70,549,391 downwards.
TGGAGGCATCCCTTTAGGCTCATATTTGGGCACACATATTATTGAGAGAATCAAAGCCAAGAACCTTTAGGTAGCAACAGGATATGAAGATAATTTTCTTATTCTCAAAACTAGGTGGCTTGGAATTTATTTCAAATATTCTTCCTTTTCTCCCCTACAAAGTACCACTTCATTAACAAGGCGGAGAACAAAGATCAGAGGCACTGTAATTTAGTGCAAGTTTTCTTGGTGCTTCAAGATTAAAATCTAACAATTGTAATAATTAAAAGGCAATTAAAGAATTAGGACTTTCAACTTACAAACAATAACTCACTCCACACTGTCTCCTAAACCTGAGTAAGTCCAGAGAAAATGGCTGGCTTTAACCCAGAGGGACCACCTTCTAGTGCCTGCATGTTCATCCTGAGAGAACTAAGATCTTAATCTGTGAGCGATAAAAAACAAAACCCAAACCTCCCCCACACAGGGAGGTGAGAATCAACTTATTTTCACTGTGCTAAAATGAACAATTTCAATTAGTTCGTATCGCACAACAAGATGAGAATATGAACCTATAAACAAGACAATATCAAAGAAGTTCTGAAAGAAACAAATTGGCCTAGGGAAGAACAGACAGATATGCCGGGCCCTGGCTCCTCTGGTGTAAGAGGATGAGGAAGGGAAAAAGGATGAAGAAAGGAGTTCAGAGGCAGTGGGAGGTTTGAATCAGCATCCATCTGTGGCTCCAGTCAGTGCTCGATTGTTACAGGCTCCACAGCAGCTCACAAGGAGAAGGGGGACCAATGCTGTCACAGGCTGCCTAAGTCACAGCCGGCACACTTGTGTTGTATCGTGACAGCCTCCACTGCTGGTATTCTAGTGTGCGTGTGCGTGTGTGTGTGTGTGTGTACACGCACATGTGAAAGCGAAAAGGACAGTGGGAGTCTTCCTCTACCCCATTCTACCTTCTTCTCTAAGACAGGGGCTGTTAGTAAGCTGGAAGCTAGGCCGGATCCAGGATTCTCCCGGGACCGACCTGTCTCCATCACCTCATTTCGGGGTTATTGGCACATGTAGCCATACCTCACTTTTATGTGGGTGCTGGGGATTTGAACTCAGGTCATCTTGCTTTCACAGCAAGCACCTCTGCCCACCAAGCCACCTCCCCAGTCACAGTATTCTAGCTTTTGAAATGATCCTTCTACTCTGAAATCTGTTTACCTCACTTTCCTTCTCTCGACCCATAATACACCTGTGTTTTGATGAACACCTTGAACATCAAACACAGAAAAACGTGCCTATGATTTCAGCTTCGGGGTGTCTTTAAGAAACCAATATAATAAAGAATTTAGTGAGTAAAGGGGTAAAGTGGAGAACAGGAGAAAAGGTAGTTAGACCTAGCAGAATGCAACTGAAAAATTGGGAAATGTTTCTTTCTCAGAAGCCTCATGAAGGGAAATGATGCAGACCTAGGTCCTTATTCTATACAGATCCACACATTTGCCCAAAACACAAATTAAATGCAACGCATTGATGGCAAAATCAAAAGGGTCCATTAATGATGCATTTTAAAAAATACAATCCATTCCGTTCCCAGAACAGAACCCTGTGGGGCACCTTAAAGGAGATCACAGACAGAAGACAAGGGGACAATGTCAGGTGTGTCTACTGCAGACTGCCAAGGCTTGTCAGGCTTCTATGCGGACAGCTGCACAAGCCATTCTCTTGCGACGGCAATGAAACACCTCAGTGTTCTGCCTCAAGAATGGAAGCCAGAGAAGTAAGGTGACAGCTTACTTCACGTCCCCGAGGATCTGTTTTCCTTCCAGTCCAAGGCTCATCACTGGGCCTTTCTGTGAATTCATCTGGGCAAGAGGGCCAGGAACACAGAACGAAGTACAACAGGCTGGAATTTCCTCTGATACTTACTTGACAAACTATACCCCCCAAACTGCGTGTAAAAATAGATGCAATGAAAATGGCAACCAGATTTATGTCACTAGCCATATTCCTTATTTGGACACGAATGAATTCCCTTCCAGGCAGTGCACACTGGCCCTTTAAGGGCTTTAAATGTGTTAACAGCAATGACCAGTTTCTTCTCGGAGCATAGCCATTCCAAGTTCATTTGTATACAATTCGGGTGGCTTTACAAAACGAAATACTTTGGTTGCTGTTGTTTTAGCATTAGTAACCACCCATGTCTATGGCCACAGGAACCAGAGCCTGTAATACCCAGGTGTGTGCACATGTGGATACACACCCTCCTGTATCAGGACTCTGCAGCCCGAGGACAACGGGAAGGAACTCCCCAGTCAATACCAGCCCACCTTCCTCTGAGAACATTCAAACCCCGAAGGGCCTCCTCCCAGTATTACACCAATCCAATCCAGTTCAGCTTCTAAGTGGGGACAGAATCCAAGTCTGAGAGTGACTCACCAGCCTGCAGGTCATATGATTAACAAGATGACTCTGACCACAGACTTCTGGGAGAACTTACCCAATTAAAACATTGTTAAACTTTTATTATGATGAAGCACAGTGGTCCCAATAAATTTTAATTGAAAATGCAAATTATGAGCAAAATAATTAATACTAAATTATGTCCCCCTTAATAAGAAAATAGTTTCAACTATTGCCTAAAGTTCCCAATCTTAATTGGCTAATGTATTTAAAACATGCCCATGGAAAGAATGCAGAGACTTAACCGGAGACTGAAATAAATGAGTGGATGAATTAAAAACAAGATCAGGACAGGCAGAAACTAGTAAGCGGAAATAAGCTCTCCCAGAAATGCGCCCCTACACCTAGCTTTCTAGTCCCAATATCCTGAACTTCTCCTTATGGCCCTGAAACGTCTCAGGGCCATGCGGCACTCCTCCATGCTAGCTCCGGATCTACAGGTTTACATTCATTCTCATGCCTAGGCGGCTACGTTTTCACACCATGAGGCCAGTGCGGCCATGTGGAACCTGGCTTTCAGGAATTCTAGGGAACTATCCACGTGGAGAGACTGACTGAAGGTAGCTCAGGAGCAGAACTTGAAGCACACAGTCAGAGCTTTATCTCCCTTGGACAGAGCCAGGCGAGCAAGGTCAGCAGGGTACTCTGCGGCCTCCACCCTAACTCTCATCCTGTTAGAGAACACTCCCAGGATGCCCTGGCTAGAGGCTCCTCCCCGGTCTACCTCAGCCCCTCTTGCTAGTAAGCTTACTCATCAAATGTTTCTGTGACACTCTTTTGTCTAAACTCATTAAACCCAGTCAGTCTTCCCTGATACTCGTGTGAGTGACAAAGTTCTGAGCTTATTAATGGGGAGGCATGCTTCAAATACTGTCGATCAAGGAGCATTCCAGTTATCTGAACGGAACAAACAAAACAAGCAAGCAGGTGGCACTTTCATTATTTCAACTCTTTCCCCTGAGAACTGAATATAACAAACAGAAGTTCCTAGAAGGAACTGGGAACAGCAGCAAATTCTAACAAGATTTAATTGGGGGAAATTAATTGAGCTGTAATTCATTTAAACAAAACCCAAGAGCTGTTCTTTATAATCTCCCTACCTTTTCATTGTTATTACCTGGACTATAATCCAGGCTCTTTATCTCTTCCAGATAACATGACTGACATATTAACGTTATAGAATTGTGATTTTGCTCTTACTTAAGTATTTTAATATGCTTTAATTTTTAATTTAATCACTTTTAACATGTTACATGGTTTTCATTGTTACCCAATCCTAAATTAAGCAACCAGCATTGTCCGTCAGTAATTTATAAGAGGAAACAAAACCCTGGGTTGGCAGTTACACATGCACATTTTCAGCTCCCAAATTCACCAAGAGTTCCCACGGATCTTTGCTAACTGTCATTAGTCTTTAGGGACGCAGGACTGCATTGTGCAGGTCAACACTTCCATCTCTTAAAATTGTTAGCAGACAGAAATTATGTCAGTCATGACAAAATCCAGAACAGTCACATTCATTATTTCTTCAAAGGCATATGATGTTGAGGATATTAATCAGCATCTGAAGATTTTTTATTATTGATAAAAACGAAGGCACAGTCTATTTCATGAGACTTTGTTTATTTGTTTGTTTTCTTTGTTTTGTGTAGCCCTGGCTGTCCTGGAACTTGATCTGTAGACCAGGCTAGCCTTAAACTCAGAGATCCACCTGCCTCTGCTTCCTGAGTGCTGGGATTAAACATGGGTGCCACCATGGCCCAGCTGAATTTTTTTTAAAACTAACATATTTATTTTTGTTATAATACAGATTTCTGCAAGAGCAGAAACATCTACCTACATGGTTAACATTCTGTGTGTGTTTGGTGAGTGCTTATCTCCTAACACTAAGTCTTTCTTACCTCCATGGATAATCTGAATTTACATAATCTATGTTAAAATTCCTCTTCATTTAATTTCACATAATAGTTCTTTGGAGATAAAAATTAGAAAACTGAACTATGTAAAAAAAATACTGAACTGTTAATAGCACACTGTCTACTTAGGTTAGCAAACCTGTTTGTTTTCAAATATTCTAGGTATAAAACTAATCAAAATTATGGTAGACTATCCAAAACAATTGACTTGACCAATGGCTTTTCATAAAGTAGCTCTTATTAATCCAAAACTTTGAATACTTGTGTGACGTGTGTGTATATGTGTGAACAACAGAACCTAGCCACTGTGGCCATCTACCCCAGCCACTCACCCATCTACCCCAGCCACCACAGCCATCTACCCCAGCCACTCACCCATCTACCCCAGCCACCACAGCCATCTACCCCAGCCACTCACCCATCTACCCCAGCCACTCAGCCATCTACCCCAGCCACTCAGCCATCTACCCCAGCCACTCAGCCATCTACCCCAGCCACTCACTCATCTACCCCAGCCACTCACTCATCTACCCCAGCCACTCACCCATCTTCCCCAGCCACTCACCCATCTACCCCAGCCACTTACCCATCTACCCCAGCCACTGCATCCATCACTTTCTCTAAAGGTCCTCTAAAGGTACCCATTTGTTTAGAAAACAGGCCCATGTGCCAGCTCAGCTAAGTTTTATTACTGAAGCAAAATGAAATCCAATAAATAGTAAAGCTTCTTATCTAAATAAATACAAGAGACGAAACCATACTAAACAGAGGTTTCCACAGAAAACTTCACTACATTAAAATTGTATGGGAATAGATAAGTAAAGCCAACTATAAATGAAACACTGCTCCTAAATTATCATGACTGTTAATATCTAAAACCCCACTTATATTGATACTCTACTGGTTTATGGCTTTGTCTTTTTGGTCTTTGGAGTAAATGAAGGTTTTAAGAAGTAAGAAACGTGTGCAAGTCAAGCCTCTCTGCTTAATTCTTACACACACTGGAAGAAAAGCACCCAACTGCTTTATTAAGAAAGGCCCGAAAGCTTTACAACACCTTACAGGCTTAAGGCTTCTTTTGGCAAGAGAAATCAAGTACAGGACACAGAACACTGTACCGGAACTTCAGCATCAGAAACCCTGCGTGCACTCAGAGCTGGAATTCAATTTTACCAGAAATTCTAGAGAAGGAAACAGCTACATTTCCAACTTCTGGGCTGGAGAGGGACGGCTCAGTAGCTCTGAGCAGGTGCTCCTCTTCCAGAGGAACTATACCCATACAGTGGTTTACAACCCTGTTCTGACCTCTGAGGGCACCATGCTAGTGGTGCACACACACACACACACACACACACACACACACACACACACACACACGTAAAACACCTATACACATAAGGTTTTTTTTTTTTTTTTAAGATCCCATTTCTCACCAAAAGCAATGACAGTGGATTTAATTTCTCTTGAAAACTGTAGGATCTCTGATGTACAGTGACTTATTTAAGTACTTGGGAAAAAACACAGATGTATGCCGATTTGCTCATATAATCCTTAATGAGTACTGAAGAGAGCAAAGAGGGAGACAGAGAGGGAAACAGAGAGAGAGGGGAAGAGAAAGGGAAGAGGAAGAGACAGAGAAAGAGGAAGAGAGAGAGAGAAAGGAAGAGAGAGATAGAAAGACAGAGGAAGAGAGAGGGGGAAGAGAGAAGAGACAGAGAGAGAAAGAGGAAGAGAGAGAAAGGGAAAGGGAAAGGGGAGAGGGAGGGAGGGAGGGAGGGAGGGAGGGAGGGAGGGAGAGAGAGAGAGAGAGAGAGAGAGAGAGAGAGAGAGAGAGAGAGAGAGAGAGAGAGAGAGAGAGAGAAAGCACACTTATTTATCCACCATCCATCTAGCTACCTATTTATTTACAGACAAGGTCTTGCTATGGAACCCAGGCTGGTTTCAAATTTGTGAGCCTCCTGTCTCAGCTTCCTGAGTGCTGCCATTACAAGTATGGGCTATCATGGTCAACACAGATATCAATAATTTTAAAGCAGATGATTTTAGAAAAGCTAGCCTCTAAAAATGTTTTTACATGCCTAAAAGCTTTCTGAGAAAGAGCTCCAAAGTCTTCCAGTGTTCAGTCCCTGGGACAGGCAGGGTAATAGTGGACATGTCTGGGTTACTGTGCTCAGTATCTGCACTGGGCCCTGAACAAGGGCAGGTAAGTTGACCCAGGTTTTCTTCTTAATTCAGCAACCTCCACCGACCTCTATCTAAAAGTTGTCTCATAAAGGAAGGAGGCTATCAGACTATTTAAAAATAGGGGCTGTTGAGTGTGGATACATGAAGAGTTCATTACCAGTTTTGTATAGTTTTTATTATAGTCAATACCTTTTTCAGTTTAATAAGTTTATAGCTTACACTTAATCTATTTGTGAATATATCTGGTTCTTCAATATGACATAATCTTCATAAAATCAAGGCAAACAACTGAGGTTAAACCCATAGTTTTCAATAAACATTTTCTGTGGATTTAATTTCTAGTGAGAGAGCAAAAGCACAGACCCAAGAGCCAGTCTGCCAGGTCTGAATCCCAAGTCCACCGCCTGCTAGTCTTGTGACTAGGCAAATATTTACCCAGTGTCTAGGCTTCATGTGTAACTAGGGATGACAAGAGGGAACGGTGTGAGAATTAAACTAACCATTGCTTAGAACAAGGCTAGACAGTGTTAGCTCAAATGTTAACAGGAAGACTTGATTTTCATAGGAAAACTGCTCACCAGGTCCAGATCAGCTGTCCAGTCACTCTTTATTTTGGACCTGGCAATCCCTGGGCTGTTAAGTCTGTGAACTACAGACCTTTGCCTCTCTACTCATCATTTCCCTATAGATAAACTCTAGATCACTGACCGACAGATTGTAGGCATCAGAGCTTAATGCCTGCAAGGCTGTAGAAAATAAATCCAGACATGGTACAGCTCTGTCGCCCTCTGTCTACTGTCATCTTCCTGTGTGTGTGCCTGCCTGCCTGACCCCCCATGTGTGTGTCTGAGTGTGTGTGTGTGTGTGTGTGTGTGTGTGTGTGTGCATGCTCGCACACGTGCATGTGTTACAGTTTAGAGTACTAACTCAGCACTGGGCCTGCGCTGTCTTTCATTTTATCTGGAATTTCTCTACACTGCACATGGACTGCATGTTGTGCTTCTTCCGTAGTAACGTGTTACTTAACATGTTAGAAATGAAAGGATGCCCGTATTTACATGAAGGGAAAGCACACACACATACTCCATACCTGTATTTATGGATGATGGCGTTGAACAGTTTCCCATCTCTCCAGCAGGTAGTGAAATTTTCACACCGTACCCCGGCATAACCTTCTGTTGCCTGCTGTGTCCACAGCAGCAACCTCTCTTTTGCAGACATGTCCTCGGACTCTCCAGTTACATGGATGTCAGATATCTAAATATAACAGAAGCATCGAACCATTAGGAAGGAAGCAAGCTGAGAGAGCACAAGTCTACTATGTGCCAAGTAGTTACATCTGATTTTCCTTAATCCCTGTAACTCTTCTTTTTATACTAAATATATTTCTCCTGTTTTACAGAGGAAAATTGAATTTCAAACAGGTATTCAGATTTGATTTATCTGTATCCAAGTTAAAAGCATCTAATGTATTTTTTTTTAATGTAAAACACACTGATTTTACAATCTTAAAAAGATAAACAACAATAAAACCCTGACAGGCAAAGGGATCCAGACCACTCCAAATTTAGGCAGCACAATGAATTGGTATTGTACAAGAAACAAGTAAAACAGAATTCACAGAGGTCTTCATGGAACAGGCACGCTGACACACAAAATACATAAAATACTGTTTGGGCTTTTATTCTTGTACTTGTAATAAATTATTGACCTTCTGTTTAATGCATTTGCTTTAATAAGCTTTCTCTGTTTAGCAGAAGTCAGACAACTACACACGTGCTGTTACTGTACCCTGAGAGTACAGTTCTCATCTCAAGTCAACAACTTGCTTTTTACCCACTCTTCTATATAGTTGTCCCGGAAACAGTAACTTTTGAGTGGCTCATTTTAGTCAACACAGAATATTTTACAAGCATGATTTATATATATAAGATGAAGCCTATATACACACACACACACACACACACACACACACACACACACACACACACACACACACACAATTTAGGGTAACTATATTGTACTGTTTAAATTTATTTAGTGGGGACACCACAAACTAGGCAGTCCAGGTGACACAGCACACTGTGGTGACCCTCATGCTCACCCCACTGACACTGCCTTGCAGATCTGTTTGCATGCCAGGAGTGGCAGTGCGAACCTGCTTGTGTATTATACCAAAACTTAGCAGCATTAAAAAGTCTACATTCTTTGCTAATGAGGCCTCTTAAAGCAACTTAAGTGCATTTTTTTTCCCAGATGAAAACAGATCAGAAGTAAAAGCTATAAATTACTCTATGCAGAATTTGATCCAACAAGTATTCCATGTCAAGAATAAGAGAACAGGGGCTGGGGAGATGGCTCAGCGGTTAAGAGTACTGGCTGTTCTTCCAAGGGTCCTGAGTTCAATTCCCAGCAACCACATGGTGGCTCACAACCATCTGTAATGAGATCTGGTTCCCTCTTCTGGCCTGCAGGCATACACACAGGCAGAACATTATATACACAATAAATAAATAAATCTTTAAAAAAAAAAAAAATAAGAGAACAGTGCCCTCTCTCATTTTTAACTATATTTTGTAACATTTTTGGCTAACAGCCTATAAATGTTTTATGACTTCCTGTTCAGTTTTAGTAGAATTTTCATGTGTATTTTATTTGTTTGTACAGTTCTGAGAACTCCTTCCATTGAATGACAGAAAAGAACATGGATCTCCATGGTGTGCACTGTCCCAAGAGCAACTCTTCCATCTGGGTCCTTCTTGGCCTGATGCTAACTATAAAGGGTGCAAAGTGACTTCACCAGGGTCTCCTCAGTAGTTCCACAGCTGGGATGAACATTAATATATAACTGTTTCCTCCATCAGAGCAATGTTTGAAACCAAGAAATGATGAAGAGTAAGCAAGCCAGGACCTGGAAGAGATCTGCAAATAAGGAGAGGGTGTGTGTGTGTGTGTGTGTGTGTGTGTGTGTGTGTGTGTGTGTGTGTGTGTAAGTATAAGGAGAGAGGGGGAGGTCACAAATTGTTGTGGGATATTTGTACACTGTGTGAAAATGTTGCCGTTATTGGTATAATAAAAAGCTGAACAGCCAATAGTTAGAGAGGAAGTCTAGGTGGGATTTCTGGGGAGAGAAAGGAAGAGAAGGAAAAATCTAGGCACGCTGGAGAAGCCAGGAGACATGGAGAGGAAACAGGAGGTGCAAGATGGAAGAGAGGTAATGCCATGTGACAGAACATAGATTAATATAAGTGGGTTAATTTAAGTTATAAGAGCTAGTTAGGAACAAGCCTAAGCTATAGGCCGAGCTTTCATAATTAACAAAAAGTCTCTGTGTCATTATTTGGGCGATGGCTGGTGGGACTGAAAAAGACTCGTCACAACAAACCCCCTGCAACAGAAACAAAGGCGCAGACCACAGCAATGAGATCTGCTTCTGGTCTGAGAGCCATCTTCTTTATTTATAAAATGAGGAGGTAGGAGGCTGATGAGAAGGTTTAAGGCCTCTTTCTACCCAAAATCTCCCTAAGACACTATAAACACAACAAAGAACTCAGAGGTCAAATACAGAGTCAAACAACTGAAAGAGGAGAACGGGGCTGGGCCAGACTCGAACAGGAAGCCCCTTGTTCTTCCCAGTGACCACAAGAGCCGGGGCATGGCCACGCCAAGGACCTGAGGCAGAAAGGCTGAGCACAAACCCTCTTCCCAGGCTGGCAGATGCTACCATATCTGCTGGTGCAGATGGAAGGCGGGGCTCACTCCCTCTTCACCTAGGGTCCTACAAAGGCAGTCAGTGCTTGGTGGAGCTCCAAGCTGAGCAAAGTCAGAAACACTGGCCTTAAAATGTCTTGGATTTGGAAGAGAAGCACTGTCTCCATTTTAATCATCTTCCCTAGGAACTTGTGCTAATCTCCACAGCCTGGGAAAGAATTATGTGCATGGACATATCACATAACCTACTGAAGAATTTTGTTTTTATTTTTCCATGTGGAAAACAACTACTGCTCTTTTCTACTTAACTACTTCCAAGCATGTTGAGACATAGTTCTGTTAGATGACTAAGTGACACTGCCCACACAAATTTGCTTCTTCATGATTACGAACTCAAATCATGTAGCTGCTTAAGTATGTTCCCTCCCTGGTAACATTATGAGAGTTATTACACTGTGTATGAGAATTCCAAATTAGCATGGTGTGATCATATCGTGCACACAGGAAATACACGGTCCGTGTCGGCTGGATATTTTATTCAGCATTAACATGGCTTATTAACATTTGGCACACAGGAAATACACCTTGAATATATTTTATTTGTCATGTTATTCCTTTTTACAAAGGGAGAAGCAAAAACCTGCACTTCATATTTTTTCCCAGTTCTTGATGTATAGAGGATTATTTCTGCTATCTCTAGCTGATTCCAGAATATTCTGGGTCAGTCTGGTTACAAGAATAGTTGTCCATTAACTAGGAAAGACAGCACACTTCAGTGAAGAGGTGCCAGTGTAACAGGTGGGAGTGCTGGTCTACCTGAGAGGTGCTGAGCAAGAGTTCACAGATCTGCGACAGTTATAGAGGAAAACCAGGTCTGGTTATTAAATCACTTCCAACACATGAACTCCAGATTGCCACTCACACACATACTAGTTCAGACTATCACACACATACACACTATTTTTTTAAACTCTGATTTAAAACATGCACATTTAATTATGTCATGAGCCACGGTTTCCATTGAAGACTAGCACACCGGCTTATTTCCTGCTCCTCTGGCCATTGGCAGTGAACTGATCCCCCAGTTGCTGAGCGTTTCCACCTGCGCTGTGTGTTCGCCTCACTTCTCCTGCTCTGCCTCCCACAGCTCCAGACTTGCCAGAAATCACATCCCATGAGAAACAACATCCATTAAGGACCTTGCATCACTCCTCACTTTCAAGTTTCGGTTCTCCCCCACTGAAATAACTCAGCTTCAGCAAAGTCTGCTAGGCCTGCAGGTATGTTTTCCTAACCAATGCCTATGGGTACAAAGACCTCAGCTTTTCACATTATAGGACACTTCTCAAAAATGACGTACCCACAACTGTTGTACACTTGAGCATGTCCACAAGCCCAACCCTCAGCTCCACCTACTACAGAAAACTCACAGTCCTTTCTTTTCGTTCAAATTCAGCATCCTTGGTATTAGCTTGAAACAAGTCATGCCTGCCTATCTCAGAAAATAATTCTGGCGTACACTCTCCCACTGAGCTCCACCCCCACCCTGGGATGCTACCACCCTTAACCACTGCAATGCACATCCTAATATTTAAAGTTCAGTGTGTGTGACACTGAATTTCTCTTGCCCCTCCATGTACTCCTGTGTGCATTCTTACCGCAGAGAAGGGCCTCATCATCTGCCCAGTCGCCCCACATCAAAAACTCTGCCATCCATGCTGCATCTCCAACCTCTACACCCTCGTTCATGGATTCTCCCCCACCTCTAATCCTGACCCTACGGAACTCTCACACCATGAGCAATGAACAAGAACTGCAACGTCTCTTCAGCTTAGTACCACAGAGCCATGCACTCCCAGTTCTCACACGGGGAAAAGAGTGAGGAAGGTCCTTGTGCTCACAAATAAAAACACCAGGGGAACCAATGATGCTAAACACACAGGGCTGTCCCTTCAAAGGGAGGGAGTGTGTGACCTGTTCCCTGCTCCAGTATCACTTGCGATGTGAAACACTGTTCAGGTGGCCTTCCGGTGATCCCGGCCAGAGCAAAACTTCCACCATCTTCCAGAATGGAATATCCCTGTTGATGGAAATCTGAGGGTACGAGGTGTCAGGTCTTCATACGCTGCTCAAAAATGTCTTATTCACCAATAACACTAGGCCTTAACACAAGGAAATGTTCCTTAATTTTTCAACTCAGCAAATTCTCTGAGCTGTTATTGCTTTTCTGCTTCAACTGTGAAAGTTCAGACGTTAATCACAGGTTCTACTCAAATTCATTATCACTATAAGATCTAATTAGTTCCACTCACACACCAAATTTTAACCCAGTAAGCATATTCCTAATGAAACATCCTGTGGTTAATTTGAATGTCATTGGTCCCCATAAGCTCTTAGGGAGTGGTACAATTGAGGTGTGTGGCCTTGTTGAAGTAGGTGTGGCCTTGTTGAAGGAAGTGTGTCACTGTGGGGCCAGGCTCTGAGGTCTTTAAGCTTAAACTTCGCTCAGTGTCACAGTCCATTTCCTGTTGCCTTCTGATCAAGATGTAGCCAGCACCATGTCTGCCTGCTCCCTGCCTGTTCCATGATGATAATGGATTAAACTTCTGAAACTGTAAGCCACCACCTCCATGAAATGTGTTCCTTTATAAGAGTTGCCATGCTCATGGCGTCTCTTCACAGCAATAGAAACCCTAACCAAGATACATCCCAACCACTGTGTGCACTTTGCTGTTCACACATGGATGATCAGGACAAATCCCAACATCACAGAATGAACGGGGAAGTGCTATTTGCTCCTCACGGAGTAAACCTATCCCAGGGCAGAGTCGTGGCCCAGCAGAGCAGGCAGGAGCAACTGCCATCCCCACCACACTACACGTACCCCTTCTCCAGGACACACGATCCGAAGTTGGAAAGAAGAGTCTTCAGGAGATCTCCATCAAATACAAACGCTTTCTGGGGCCCCAACAAACGCTGGGTTACGAAGACCACACCACACCCAGTTACTAAAATGCCCACAGATTAGTTAACAGCCGTCCACCTACACTGAGGCTTTGCCCTCCCTGCATGAGCGCTGCAGCTTATCCTTTTTGTTTGCTTGTTTTTTGTTTTGTGGGGCGGGGTCTCACTGTGTAGACCAGACTTGTCTTGAACTCACAGAGATCTTCCCGTCTTTGTCTCCAAACTGCTGGGGTTAGAGATGTGCGCCACCATGCCTGGCTTAGTGTACTCTTTCTTCTACATCCACAGTTAGCCTCTGCTGAACTTTCTAGAATCGAGTGATGCCCCTGATTCTCTGCGGATAAAACCACACGAATGTATCTGGCTATCGCACCACCCGCTCCTTCTCTCCAGGTTTGTGAGTGACGTCTACCTTTAGAACATTCTCTCCCCCATTTGCCTACCACAGACCCAGCAGGTACTCAGTAGATGACTACTGAGTGAGAAGGCATGGATGGAGAGGGTGGAGACCAGGTGTGCATCAGAAACACTGCGTGCTGCCCTTCGGACCTCTGCAAGCCTTGCCATTGTAGGAAACTGGGTGACTATAGTCAGCACTGCTTTCCAGGAGAAGCAGACAGACTGACCACTGCCCTGCAGGGAACAGTACCAAGCAGAACTTCACCTTCACCATTGAACTTCTTTAAAACCAAACCAAACCAAACCAAAACAGTACCAAACTTGACAGGACATAACTTGGAAATGAAAGAAACCCCACTAACATATCTGGGTTCTCGGATTTCATGGACAGTTGATTGCTCAATGGCCCATTTGCTGGGAAATGAGTAACAACAGTGTCAGTGTGCAGTCAACGGGATCTGGAAGTGAGAAAGGCCTCTGAGCAGAGCCAACACCAGCAGACAACTGGGAAAGAGGGACACCCTATTTTTACAGATGCTGTCACCATCATGGCATGCACACAGCACAACTGATTCTAAAACTCCAACACTCCCTGAAAATTTATTCACATTCATTTAACTTTGCTGTGGTATGGGAGACTGAGCTCCAGACCACACGCATGTTATACAAGCATTTTGACACAGAGGTCTATCCTAGCCTCAGGTATACACATTGAAAACATATGTGCATTTAATATTCCACACAAAAAAATCCCAGCTTTTATTTTTAATACTTAAAAATAATTATGTCATTTCAAAACATTTATCAAATTGATAATTACTAATGTGTACAAAAAGTAGAAAAGCCAATCTAAGCTATTTCTTGTAGGTGAGGTTATAAATAGAAAGATCAAGGAATCACAGAATTCGAACTGACAGAGCAAAGACACTTGGGGAAATGCCATCCCTTTAGTGGCCCCCAACAAACTGAAAGTAAAAGAAGACACTGTGCCCAGGGTCTAACATCTTGCTTACATCTAGGTTCCCTAAACTCTACCTCAGGGTTTCTGAGAGTGAAATTCCTCCCTCATGTTTAGAAAAATAGATTATCACTGTAACAGATGAATTTGTTTTCCTCAGCAGCCACAGTGCATGCCATTAACTCAACTGCTTTAACTAGCTTCACCTTCCAGCATGGACAGATACCAGGCCCTGTTGGGGAAATGACTGCTTCACAGCCACCAGCCTATAGGGCCATCCCTTTGCTCCACCTCAACATCCACTGCAAGACTCTCCTTCAGGGGAGAGTGAGTGTCAGCTTCAACAGGGACGGTGGGGCTAATACAGAGAAAATCACTGAGGTACCAACACACATTGGCTCTCTCCCATAAATAGGAGACAGAGGGCTCATTTGAAAAAACAGCATCCAGTAAACTGGGTGTGGTGATATGTGATGACTCAGGAGGCTGAGGCAGGAAGATCACTTGAGTTCAGAAAGCCAAGGCCAACTTGGAAAACATCCCAAGAGATTCCATCTTAAATAAGTTGTTCCAAAAGACAAATAAACACGTTGTTACCCTCCCTCACTGGCAGTCTTCCTCCCCACACACCTGCCTCTGGGATTGTTCTCTTTCTCTCATAGCCTAGGGACTTCATGCCTTTGAAGGGAGTCCTACCAAGGTGTAAATAAACAAAGGCAACCTCAAGAACCACTTTCTCCCAGGAGATTTCTATTTGAGTAAGTTGCAGCTTAGGCTAAGTCTGGGGTTTGAAGATGAAAACCCACTGATTATGAAGAAAGAAGTGAGAAGATGGAAAATGAGGAGGAGGGAGGACACAGCATCCTTCCTCTGTTATGTAAATCGCTTCACAACTACAGGACAGAGGGAAATGTCTTTTGGAAACTCAGAGCTCTTTGCTTCACAGGATGGTTAGAAGGGTCCCCCCCCCCCCATCCACAGGAAAAGACAACAAATGGGTAAAGGTCATGACACACTTTGCATCCAGTCTACTTCTCCTACTTCACCTCATTAAATACAAGAAGGCACACCCATTTTAGAGATGTGGATAATAAAACCCTTAAGTTTTCTGACTGAAGGTCTCTTGTGTGTTCTTTATTCTACCACACCTGCAGGAATTCTACAATTTCCCACGAGTTTTAGCCAATGATGAACCATCTCATTCTACTAATACAGGGCCTCCCATCTGAGCCAGATGGCAAGGTGGGAGCGACAGCTAGTTAGAGCATCACATATGCAGAACACACAAAGTCCTTAACCCCTTAGACAGTTTTTACTGACTAGTCGTGTGTCATTTCGACATGAGCTAGAGCTATCTGGGAAAAGGACAGCCAGTTGAGAAAATGCTCCTGACTGTCCCGTGGGCAAGGTTGTGGGGGCATCTCCTTGATTGAAAATGGATGCGGGAGAGCTGAGCTCACTGTGGGTGGTGCAATCCCTGGGCTGCTCGTCCTATAAGAAAACAGGATAAGAAAGCCAGTAAGCAGTGTTCCTCGGGGCTTCTGCTTCCGTCCCTGCTTCCACGTTCCTGACCTGACTTCCCTGATGATGAACTGTGAGGCAGATGTGTTAAATCAAATAGACCCTTTCCTCTCCAGGCTGCTCACCGTCATCATGTTTTACCACAGAAACAGAAGAAACCCCAAGACAGGGTTAGATGGGAAAATGCTATCAAACAAAAATTACATTTCTTAGCATGTTGTATCAGAATAAAACATTCCATGTGAGAATTTAGGCAGTATTAAGAAGGGAAGCCGCCGCTGGAGGAGAAGGAGCACACCATGGTTCTAACCCAGGAAGTTCTTCACCCAGGTACGAACGACCTGTTTCTCACCTGGCCGCAGCTGTAGAGGCGGGCAGCATGCCGCCTGTCTCACCCTTCCCACCCTGTGGGTTCCTTCTCTGGGCATCAGTTTCCTTCCGTATAAATGAGGAAACAGCAGCATCTCACAGAGGCCTCAGGCCACGAGGTGCTCCAGGGTAAACTGAGGTCAGAGTACAAGGGGGAGTGGCACTTAAACTCTGATTTACACCAGATTCAGGCAAAATCTGATCCCACACTGAATCGTCAACACAAGCACATAGTCTCGAGTTAAGATGTTGCTTCTAAAGACATTTCTTTCAGAAAGAATTTGACTATTTTGGCAGAAATAAATGTAATCAACACATTTTTAGTGGCTGCTTCCAAGTTAAAAAAAAAAGTGTTAGAATGCTCTACAAACTATTTTAAGTGAAAATGTTGCTCAAACATCATGAAACTGTAATAATTACAAACCACCTACATGAAAGAAAAGGCCGAATGAAAGACACAAGTGATTTAAACATTGCCCCTCCCCCCCAAAAAAAATCAGGCTAGGGTAGTAAGTCAAAAAAGAAAACCTGCGAAGAATAAAGTGCGCGAAAGCTAAACTGAAAACCACTTCAGGCAATTCCCTCATTTTTGCTCAAACATAACAACTACCCATTTCTCTGGTAGAAGAAAGAGAGGATTTCAGGCTTTTATAGGTTCTCCATCGAGTTTAAAAACTAGAACACTGCAAAGCTGATCGGGGTCCAAATTCTATTACATTTTCATTAATTAAATAACTATAATCAGTCAAAAATCAATAAACACACTATCATTAAAAAGAGATAAAATGGTTCGGAAAGAAACAAATTACTCAGCTATAGAACAGATGACCTTTAGCTTCGGGATGCAGAGTTACCCTATCACAGGCCAGAAGACAGACACTCTGAGTTTCTAAAAAGTCCTATGAATTCTGAAGCATAAAGAAAAATAACAAATGCCCTTCAGTGTGACTGATGCTACTGTGTCCCTCTCACACTTTGGGGTGGCTCCGAATTGTTTTTAAAGCACGAAACATAAAAGTCAATGTGCTAATAGACTCTCTCTTCATTTATCTGGAGACCACTAGTGTCTCTACAACGGCCACTTCTCACTTTTCATCCTTCCTTCAATGATGACTCACTAAAGTCTGTCCCACTGACTGGCAATCCGTCAGTGACAGAAAGGCACACGGAAGTATTACTTTCATTAGTTAGTACATCTGGCTTGTGGGAAAGAGGTTCAACCCCACCGCCATCCAGAAGCCTGCGTTTCGAGGACTTAGGCTAATACCCTGGTCCCCATTTGTGGCATACAATGGGCTGTAACATGCAGAAAGAGTGTTCTACTCAACTCAGTGTCTTCTATTAATCCAACATACAATACATAGTAACTGTTAGATAAAGGAAGGAAGTGGGAAAAAAATCATTGAAAATCAATGTGTACATTTACACACGAGAATTCACAGACATGTAAAACTGGAAAAGGCGTGGGCAGGAAAAGGAGGCATGTATCAGGCAAACAGCTCAGCTTGGACAACTTCAGGTCAAAGTGAAGTTCTCATATGTGCTAGTCAAGTGAGTTGAGCAACCCTCCTGAGCCTCACCATAACCACTTCACAGGCGTCCTCTGAAAATGAGTGCTGTGGGGGAAGTGCCTAGTGTATGGCAGGACCCAAAGAATGACATTATGATTAATAGGAGAACCATGATCTGCTCCAATAGCATCTGAAAGAATATGAAATTACAGAGCTGATAATGCCTAAGTCATAATATTTTCATTCTGATGACTGTAAGAACTCAGACCTACACACACACACACACACACACACACACCTTTATTTGCTGTTCTGACCACTAGAATCTACTGTAGAGTACAGCTATCCTCATTTATGATATGAGAATCACTGAAAATGACATACAGGCATCCATATTTTCAAAATCTTCCCAGATTCCTCTAACATATGATTAGGTTAGGGAATCCAAGGTTCATAAATAGAAAAGTCAACTTTCTTATTGGCATCCACCTAACAACACTGGGAGGAAGTGGGATTTGTGAAATTGAAGAAAGAAGAATGTTGTGGGAAGGGCTAAGGGGTGAAGGTGGAGGCCATGCCACAGGCTACAGACACAAGTGTGCACAGCAGGTACCGTGCCATGGGCTGCAGGACACATGAGTGCACACAACAGGTACCATACCACGGACTATACAGGACACATGAGTGTGCACAACAGGTACTGTGCCACGGACTATACAGGACACATGAGTGTGCACAGCAGGTACTGTGCCACGGGCTACAGACACATGAGTGTACACAGCAGGTACCATACCACGGACTACAGGACACATGAGTGTGCACAGCAGGTACCATGCCACGGGCTACAGACACATGAGTGTGCACAGCAGGTACCATACCACGGACTACAGGACACATGAGTGTGCACAGCAGGTACTGTGCCACAGGCTGCAGGACACATGAGTGTGCACAGCAGGTACCGGGCCATGGGCTACAGACACGAGTGTGCACAGCAGGTACCATGCCATGGGATACAGACACGAGTGTGCACAGCAGGTACCATGCCATGGGATACAGACACATGAGTGTGCACAGCAGGTACCATGCCACGGGCTACAGACACATGAGTGTGCACAGCAGAGTCCCTCAAAAAGCAGACACAGAGACGACCTGTCCACAAGGACTGCCTACGTGTTCCTTCTTGTGTTCATCATCCCCACCCTTCTTATTTGCGTCAGCCCTTGCTCTCATCTCTTGGAGCAGTTTTCTTCAGTCATTTTGCTTTAAATTAAAGAACTGTGGTCTCACTATGCTGCACAGGATAAAGGACAGTGGCTACTCATGGACACGACATGAGTTCTGATCAGCTCCATTTCTGTACTGGGCTGGCTTATTGCTCCTTATGCCACGCAGTCCACATCCGCATTTGGGCATGGTGGACTATTTCCTGGAATTCCTGAGCTCAAGCAGAGCTCCTGTCCCAGCCAAGTAAGCACTTAGGGCTATAGACTGGCAACCAAGCCCAGGCAAAACTTCTCTGACAGTGAGATGTAACAGATACCATGCTACTGTCTAAATCAGCTAGTCATAATAACTGTATTATCTTAGAACACATTGAGTGATAGGACTACTAATGAGCTTTCTTTTCTTCATTCTGTATGAGAATCACCTATTTTCACTATTTCATATCATTGCTGGGGGTGATCCAAAGCCACAGCATGTCCTAAAGCATTTCCAATTTAGCAGCATCATACAAATCTGTTACCCACCCACCTCCTTTCAAATCCACCCTCTTGTCCCAATACATGTGTGTATGCTTATGAGACATACTCATCAGGCATGTATGGAAGAGGAGCCCTTAGGCTGGACTGCCTCTTGGCATATTACTGCAAGGATTTAAAGGAGAGGTAGGCTGGTCATCTGCACAGAGAATGACCCATGTCACAAGATCAAGGGAGTTCAAATCAGGTTAAGTGGAGCTCCAAGAATTGTACCATATTCTACTTCAAAGCTACTTCAAAAGCCCTCAAGGCCAACCCTGCATACAACAGGAGTAAGGAGACAAACACCAAGAATGACTTGAGGCAGATAAACAATGGTTATGTGACTAAGAAGCTATTTCTAAGGGGAAAAAATACTAGTAAAGGGGTTGGGGCCTGTCACCTACATCTAATTATCCATGAAAAGTGGAGTCCACTGTGACACAGAGTTCGAGAGATCGTTCTAATCAAACACATTTAAGCAAACTGAGGCGGGAAAACACCTGTAACGATACAGGAAGAAGGACCCCAGACCACAGCCGAGCTGCTGGCTCTCTTTCTGTATCATGAACTAAGCTACTCAGATAAAAACCTAGCTGCCTCCTTCTCTGATCTATAAGACACTACACTTAGTTACACACCGCCATAGCACAAGCACTTAACAAACCTAAGTGGCAGGCTGATGACTTACTTCCACATGTATTTTCCAACAAAACTTTTAAAAAACGCATTTGATGTAACAGATCACAATATACTTGGCATGAAGATAACAAAAAAGGCTTGTGTACACTTAAAGAAACAGGTTTTTAGTGGTTTTCAATGACGAAAAGAACCAATAACAAAACACACAGAGCTTACTTGAAGCCAAATTATGGGGGAAATAAATCTAAGACACTAAACCAAGCTAAATTCCTAAGCACAGGGTGGCTGATTTGCTTTCTTCTGCACTGGCCTTTATGCCAGATCTACACAGATAATGCCACAACTGGATGCTTTCTTTATAAATGCAACCGCTGCAAAATATAAACAGACCTTCATGAAGCAGAACATTGCTTGGCAAGGTCTGTGGTGAACATAAACAGGAACTTAGCCACCAAGGTCAACGATGACCATGCACACCAACCCTAGTACAACTCCCTTCTGCCACTGTGCCCGGATCTAAACCAATGACACAATGACCCGCCCGTGAAGTCAGGCATCACGAATACCACTTGCATTTGGATGTTTTGGGGTAAAAGATAAAGTTAGGAAAAATTTACAGAAAAAAAAAAAATCAACCCTGCATCAGTAGCACGGAGAAGAAATTTAGGTAATGTACTTCCCAGGGAAATAAGTCACACTGATTCAATTACATTTGAAAGACAAGTAATTTGTCCAAAGCTAAACATCAATGTTAGGGAAAAAGATGTCAGCTTCCTGGAAGCCTGGGTCATTCATATCCCAGTCCCAATGACATGCTGCCCTAACAATTTCTGACGTCCAAAAAGGGCCATGAAATTTGGGTAAGTTGGTGTTGGGGATTTAGCTGAGTGGTAGAACACTTGCCTAGCCAGCACAAAGCCCTGGGCTCGGTCCTCAGCTGGCGGGGGGGGGGGGGGGGGGGGGGGATTTGGGTAAGTTAATCTGTGCCTCCACCTTCAACACACAGAATAACTGAAAGCAATTATGTCAATGTTTTGTGCATGAAAACTGATAAAAGAACTGGAATTTGGCCTCTTGGACTATGGAACAGAAAGTCAGAATGCGCAGAGTACTGTTCTGTGTCCCATATTGTCCTACTTATTCCTTATAAACAAGTCTTTATATTTCAATTGACACACAGTAATTGAATGTATTTGGGAACTATAGTGTATGTGTGTGTATGTGTATGCATAACTATCAAGGATTCAATAGGCATATTTGGACAATCTATTATCTCAAATACTTGTCATTTTGTGTGTGTGTGTTCGGAACATCAAAACCCTCTATGCTATCTACATCGAGATACTCAGCTGTCCTAAACTGTTTTCTAATTTAACTTTTACCTGCCACAGAGCTAAGTTTCTGCAGGCTATTCCAAAAAAAAAAAAAAAAAAAAATCAAGAGCCATGAATTGGAGAAATTAAAGCGAAGTATTCTGTTAAACCAGGGCTTTCCCAAGTTATGCGACAACAAAACGTTTATGTTACTGAAGTTAAAAGTGAGGAGGAGAAGAATAAGCGACGTGGCTAACACACCAGAAAAAGCTCCCGTGTTGACATACGAAAACTCTTAACTTGCACACAAGCTGGTGTGGAGATGGCACTTTAGAGAGACACACTACAACACTGAGTCCTGCGTGAAGGGGGAGCATTTGTCACTCTCGTCTCACTTACCTCACCTCCCTCATTCCCAGGTGCGTCCTTGGAAACGGAGGGCACACTGGCCCGGGGGGAATGGTGCCTCCGTTTTGTACACTGAGGACGGTGTGTTTCATGAGCGTGAACTCTCTCAGTCCTGTGGTGCTCTCGGATACTGCTATAACTCTTTGAAAGGTTTTCCACAAGCCCATTGTTTCCGGGTGATTTCTCCGGGACACAGAGAATGGAACTTAAGCTGGCTGCCTTCTGGAAAGTAGAAACATCGTCTTTTCTCTGGAATGCTCTCTGTTTTGTGTTGACATCATCTACATGTCTCTCCCTCTCTGTGCAATATGGAGGGCTATCTTCTTCTGAAATCGTCTTGTCCGGGGCACTGACTTGTCCTTCTGAGTCGTTGTTCTGGGCAGAGGAAACTGTCACTCGGCAGGAGCCACCATCCACAGCACAAGGCGAAGGTTTCTGTTCCCTGGGGTCCGCAGCCACCGTCCTCCCTGGCTGCACACCGGCCTCCGGCGTGGGGCTTGTGACGGGGTCTTCTGGCACCAGTTCTCTGGATGACACAGCGGGCTGCTCCCTGGCTGGCTGACCGCCATCCTTCTTGCCTCCTCTTCCACTGCTGTGCCCCACAGGATCAGTGTCACCTACAGCTTTCTGGAACTGTTTTCTTCTGAAATATTTTCTTCTGGGAGAGGATTTCTCAGGGCTCAAGGGAGTTTTGGCAGGATCAAAATACTGTTCTTCTTTCTCAGCCCGAACACAGCCACAGACATTCCCCATTTGATCCACAGGCACTCACGGCTCCACAAACTCACTCATTTCAAAATCCGGGGCTTCCAGGGCCGGCTCCACCAAGTCCCGAGTGAGATTCCACTCTGACCCGTAATCCCTAGCAGACTGGGTGACCATCCTCTTCAGCCTGAAGCCATGTTGCTTATGAGAAAACCACTTGCAAGAAATGCCGTGGCACCCTGCCAGCTGGTCTCTGTGTCTTATTAGGCACTGTGGCTTATTCCTGGCCACCAGTCCTCCCAGACAAACATGACTGCTCCCGGTCAAATCAGACACCAGTGAGCTTCCAAGGCAAACCCCGAGACTCACTCCAGAGACCACGGCCCCCAGATGAACACAGCGCCTTCCGAAATGCACACACACTATCACCACTTGCATTAACCTCTGAGGCTGAGCAAATGGAAAGTAAACACAGCCAGAGACTTATTGGTCAAGTGTCCTTCAAGCTCCGTCCCAAAGTGCCTTTCAAACTCGAGTTCCAAAAATCCTCTCCTGTGTGACTCCCCCTACCCCTAAAACTCACCAACTAATTTTAGGGCTTACACACAAAGCTTAAGAGTCTATGTTAAAACTAACTCAGAAGAAAAAGTGGAATAAAACTAGGATTCAATAATTGGTTGAAGGGAGGACAAAACACTCAATGCCAAAAATACTTTAATCCTCTCTAAAGTCAGTCCTTTAACGTGGCTGGAAACAGTTTCAAATAATAACTCTCTAAGGTACACTCCAATGTATTCATCACATGAGCAGATGAATACATGGAGTGATTTAAAGGTGGGACCCTTAGCCAAGGGAAGTGCCTGCACACTGGACACATACATTAGGGCAGTTAAACTTTATGCTCTGTAATTGCACTTGGGTTACATATTAAACAGCTTTAGTAGGGTCCCGGTGGAAACTGAAGGAATTGGTGGAGACTGAGACTTTGAGCTGTGCATATTTCTGACACTGAGTCATCGACATGGTACAGAGGAAATCAGTGACTGACACACAGGCCAAAGTCACTTGGAAAGTGGATGACTCCACCAATCAAAGCTGGAACTTATTGTATTTCTCGGAGGAGGACTATCCACTGAAATTGTCAAGTTCACACAGATGTTGCAGATGTCTGTCAGTAACACAGCTGTATTGCAAGGGTTTTCTTAATTATTTAAAAGGGAAATTAAACATTATCCAGTGACAGTCTTGGGTTGGTTTGTCCTTCAGTTTCCAATGTCTTCAACGGCAATGGAACAGCATTTAAATGTAGGATGGCTGCTATTTGTACTGACAGGGTGGAGAAGCAACCCGTGATTGGCACTCCCTCCACCCTTCCTCCGGCCCTGCCAAACTAAACAACTGTCCATGGTTAGGTCACATGTTCCAAAAATGGCTCAGCTTTTGCATCTGCCTGGTAACTGGTACCTCTCACTGTCTTCTTCTCTAACACCCTGCCAGGCCTGGAACAGCCTCTCAGCTTCCCTTCCTGCACTTCAGCTTGTATTTTTATTGCCAATGGACGCATCCCCCTTGATTACATTTAACTTAAAACAATACTTTAACAGATAGCACAACACACCTCATCATGATCTAGCATACAGTGCTTTAGGACATGAGACTGTCAGGAATATAATTCCTGCCTTCCGAATGCCAGACTGAAAATGGGTTCAATTTGTAATGTTCAATTTCAACAGCAGCATTTTTAAAAACAGACCAATGGTTCTTCTGAAAATCTTGCCTTATTTATGCAGCGAGTAGAGGAAATAAGAGGCTATGCCACCCTGGGTGAGGGTGCTCACCACTCTTCTCTCTGGGCACAGCCAAGGGGTGTTCGAATCTTCGATTAGCACAGCACTAAGAAAAGCTTTATTTCATTTACATTTCACCCACAAAACCATATTCAAATCCTTGATCCTCCTGCCTCTAATCCCTGATGCTGAGATACAAGCAGTACCGCAATGGCTGGCTTAACATGTGATTCTTCTTAAATGACCCCTTGCTTTACGTGCCGCAAATACAGAGTCTATACATGCTGCTTCTAATTCCTGCTGGCCCACATTCCCATCTGTTATTTTCTTGTTTCTGCTGCAAGCAGCTGGGGAATGTTTTCCCCACAGTCTCTGGTGGCACTTCAGACTGTCAACTATCCTTTTCTCCTCTTGTTCCCTTCCATGGTTTCACCAGTTCATTTCCTGTTGCTTCACACATCTCTCTGAATAGTCATTCCTGTTCCGTTTCCTCAGCAAGACCCGCTCCCGCCCGTCATCAGGGGCTCTCCACACAGGGGACCCTTTCTCTCCAACAGTCAACAACCACTTTCGTGTCGATAAGTCCCTGTACCTTGACTTCCCAGGTCTGCTCTGCTCAGCGGACTGGCACACAGGCTAGCTCACTTACCCTTCAAACCCATGCAGAAGGTCAACCATTTTCCCCCTACTGCCAACCCTAGATCTCACAATTTGTTTTCTGATGTCTTAAAGAGTTTAACCTGAGCCCTCATCTCCATTTCTTATACCCTGTGGCCAAATGTCTTTCTTCCTTTTTCAAAATGTCACCTCTTGGATACACTTTTCACCGCCACCTGGCCGATATCCCTCCCTCTGAAATACTTCTGTTTCTTGGCTTTTCTCCCTCACTATGACCACCTAGTGCATTTCCATCTATTTTACATAGAATTAGAGATTTAAAGCATCATCACATTCTCTTTCTTAGAGGGGTGCACATGCTAGCGTGCACCTGGAGATCGGGGACCACTGACGTGAGTCAGTTCTCTCCTTCCACCACGTGGGCTCCAGGAATCAACGTCAAGCCTTCGGGTCTGTCAACAAGAGCCTTCACTCACTGTGCCATCCCGCTAACCTATCAGGTTTGATTTATTAGAACATTTCTTCCCTCAAGCCCAGTCAGAGTGGCCATGACAAGAAAGAATACAAGAAGCCAAGAATGCAGTTCTGTTTCCCTCCTGTGAAGTCCTCTGGACTGCCCCACGGCGACCACTAGTGTGCTATTCGACTTCAGACACAGCCTGCCTGATGAAGCCGACGTGATGAAGTAGCTGGCCCCCTCCATCAGGGCCGCAGACTTGTCCACCTGGGTCCTCACAGTTTCAACCCTAATTTTAAAAGTCCTGGACCTAATGCACTGAGCTCTAGGAGATAACAGCCAAGGCACTCTCCATGAAAATAATTCTTGGGTCACTTCTACTTTTTATAATTCTGGTAACACGGTCTGGCTTGTGTCCCACACGCAAAGCTTTGCCTTGGTTTAGTGCTGAGGACTCTTAGTTCTTTTCAGGGTGGGGTCTTCTGGTAATGACGACCCTTAGTGCTCTGGAGTCTTGGCTTGCACTGAGTTATTTCCTGGGTTGCCCTGACTTCACAACCCAGGTGACTGGACATCATTAGCAGTCCTATAGGCAAGCTGGTTAACATTGTCTCCACTTGCCCAGCTGCCTGGATTCCCTACTGCTGGGACAGTTCAGCTGCCTATAAGGCCCTGGGGCTTCCCTCCTAGAAGGATTCTTCCTCTCTAGAACTTTTCATATGGCTCAGATCCATTCCCAAAGGAGCTCTTTTATTGTCCATTATTAGTTTAATACATTTTACCCCCTCCCCCTTCAAGATTTAAAATCCTACTTCCTTTCTCAAGCTAGTGAGCCGTTTATTTTCTTTCTTTAAGATCCTTTAAGCACAGTATTACCAAGGGTTGACAAAAATTTTGTGAGATGAGCAGCTAACGAACTAAAGCAAGTTACAAAGTGAGTCACTGTGAATCCAGCTACAGATTTCTTTCAAAATGTATCACTGTCCTCAGAGCTACATAAGGCATGGCTGCCATGTGATACTTTTCTTCTAATCTGGCTTTCTGGAATACTTCTACTGCCATCTAGTGTCTACTAGAGGAAATTTGAATTTATTTACAATATGGATAAAATTATTTTAAGTAAGGATTTGAGTCATAAAATCTTTACATAGCTAAAATAAGAAATACTGCCCAAAGAGCAAAAGAAACAAGTGTTCATTTAGGAAAAAGAGATCTCTATCTCTCAAATCTAAGATTACAAGAGAAGACCTTTAAAGGCAAATACAGAAGCTCCTAGAGACCAGGAAACAAGACGCCAGGCTCACAATGTTACTAGGAAGAATAACTGAAGTGCTGTTACGAAATTTGCTTTCCACTCAGAGGACATAAAACACCTTCCCGAGAACCACCTGAGAACCAGCCGCAAGACGGAGAAACAGCGCCGGAGACAAGCTGGACTTACCTGAAAGTGCAAAATTATTGTCCATATTAATCCCAAAGTCAGCTTAGGATTTCCATCTGTTATGTCATCGTTTCTAATATTCACTAACTTCACCTGTTTTATAGATGAAGAAGAGAGAAACAGTTTATTATACACTCAGCAGGAGCTCTCTTTACCTACAAAGGAAATGCTAAACCATGCAAAGAGTGCAAAGATCACCGAATACTGTTCACCCTCTCCTTCGGTGGTCTAGAAAACAAACCAGTCTAAACTGGGTATTGCTGTGGTTTTCTAGAACAAGTGCCCACTTGTCAAAAACTGCAAAAATGCAATTCAAACAATGGGGCCTGGGTAAAACTTTGTGATCTTAAAATCAGGGGGCACTTTCTTTGGAAATGCGCTTATTTCACCCTTACCATCAAGCAGAAAAAGACCCAAGCCATCAACAAGTTCAACAGCTTGTATGTCTACGACAGAGGACTTTTAAAAACTACTTTCTAGATTAAGTATTTAAATCGCTGAGCGTCTAGAAGCTGAGCAAACATCAAAGAGCAGTACCACACTCAGAACCGAAGCTTATCAACTGTTCAACCAGGACATTCAGGTACATACATGTAATGAGCTCAACACTGGCTTCTTATACAAAGAGCTAAATACCAAGACATGTCATCATGTTGAACACTGTTTCCTTATTTGACAGAGAATGATGAAGCAAGGGAGATACTTTTCCACCTCTGTCCCTTCTGTCATGTGGGAATACAGGCCGCCCTTGCCAGTGCCAAGTGTTATTGTCTTGACCTTCAATATCCAGTCTCTAGAGAGTCTAGAAGCACAAAGAATGAATCCTGTTCTTTATGAATTATACAGCTACTCTATGATGGAAGCACAAAGAAGGCCGAGCCGGTTCTCTACTTAGAACGAACAGAAGATTGCTGTACAACTAGTAAGTAGAAACACCACTAGCACTGTTTCTAGAAGTAGGGTGCAAACGATGAAAATATTCTAACATATGCAGTGTAAAAAGTCAAGTGTTGCCTCACCCCTGCCTGGAACTGTTGCATTCACAGGCATTCTTGACATCCTGCTGCTGCTCAAATGTCCCTGACCACCTAGGCAGAAGCATCCTAATGCCATCAGGGAGAATGGGTCCTCCTTATTCAAGGGGAAATAAAGCATGCCTCACTCTTCTGAGCTTACACTCAATACTAACTTCCTTTCCTTAGGAACAGATGTTTGAAAACACCATTAAACATCTGCTTCAGCAATGGGCAAGATGTTTACCATAGTTCAGGCCCAATTAAACCTTTGCATTCCCTGACATAGTCTTATGTAGATTTAGTTGATCTCTTATGTTCACAAGGCTAGAGTCTAGAAAACATCATACCTGGCGTCTTTTCAAATAATCCAGTGCAATCTGTACATTCTGCAGTCTGTGAAAGCGCATCCGACCCTTCTCTCTGGGCTAAGGATAGAAAATTGAAGGCGTAAAAATACTACAGTTTACAATACCTCTGACCATGCTAATTTAAATATTTTATCCATTCATCTTAACATTTCTAAACTATTTTTTGGTAGACTCATCCTTTTTTAAAAAAAAAAAAAGAAGTTTTTGACTCTTCTCTATCATCTTGGTCTGAATTTCAAGACTGAGGGACTTTTTTAAAATATATTTTAAGCATATGCTTTATTCCAAATGCTTCATTTAAATAAAAGGAAAACCACAGACCAAGGAGACCTTCTGTGTTCACTAACAGTACAATCCTGGCCAACTGGGGCTTAGCTATAAAAATAATAAGCAATAACTCTCCATTTTACCTTCTTAATACACACTATCAACAAGACAGTTTTTCTAATTGGATTTATGGATTTATGAAAATGAGGTAAAACAGCATGCAAATTAGTATTAAAAAATGAAAAACAAAAACCACCAAGGGGAAAGACAAAAGGTTTGTTTAGCTGTGACTGAGGAGAGGAAAAAGCAACTTACACTATGCGATACTTTTCCTCTGTATTTATTTCAGCTTTTACACAAAGGTGGACTTAATATCAGGCAGAAAAGACCTGTACTTTTGTGTTCACTGGATGTGATGCACTTGTTTTCCCAATCCCAGAAAAAGTGTCAAATCATAGTGTTTTGTTTTGTTTTTTTTTTTTTAGTGCCATTTTCCTTAGGAAATGGTATATATTATCAGAGGGAAAAAAGGAACAGAGCTGGAAAACCCTTAAGGAACATACAAAGAATGGGGCTGAAATTTATCACATGAAATAGTCTAACAGCAAGAAGAAGAAGCCAACGTCCGCCTTCACTTCCGAAATGCAGGCCATTGACATTCAAGGTCTTGACAAAAAACAGCAGACCATATACAGGAAAAATAATTTTGGCATCAGGGTAGAAATGATGCTGAAAATTCACAAATTTGATACTATAGAAGCACAATTTCCAAGGAAATCAGGGGAGGGATGCAGATGACCAGAGCAGCTCTACACTCTCTGTGAAAGTAGCTGGCCCATGTCAGCTAAGTGTCGGTTAGACGGCCCCCGTGATTATATGGGCTACAAGACTTAAAATCTTGCCCCTCTGCATCCCACGAACAGGTATGATTTAAGGAAACTGATAAAAGTCTCCCTATGCCACCCCCCAAAGTTGTCATGTTTGAAATATCAATTCCAGAAGGAAATGAATGTGCATAAAAATTAGTATACTAGTTATCAGGATTCTAAATTCATAAACAGTGTTTAAAAAAACAAACAAACCCTAACATCTAAATAAGTCAGTCATTTCAGCTCTGAAGATAACTTTAAAGAGGACAAAATATTCCCTTTGTCCAGTTTCTTCACACACGCCCGCCCTGCTCTAGGGTTGGGTCCCTGGCGGGTTAGTGAGTTACGGGGACACCTACCCCCTTGTCCTCATCCTCCACCTCCTCATGCTGCGCACACTCGCATGCTGCTGTTGCACTCACCAACCGTAAGGTCTTCAAAAAGTCTCGCTCCCTTGGCTAGTGAATATAACAGACAGAAGACAGGACAGCGGGGAGACAGACAGACCGGGAATGAAAAGAAGAGCATGAGCAGAACGGAATGAGGGAGAACGGATAACCGAGAAAGGGAGTAACGGTCACACAGGAGGGAGATGACACCTGGGTTAGCCCCTTCTCAGAACGTGAAGTCGGGCTCCTTGCTATGTACGAGGCTTTCCAGGTGTGCTTGTATTGTGCATCTGACTTCTTTTAAAGCAAAAATAAAAAATTAAAAAAAAAAAACAAAACCCAAAGGTATTTAAAAGAAAAAGAAGAAGCACAAAGACCAATAGTATGTTAATTATCGAACCTATCACAAAAGCAAAGACATCTCCAGGTCCACATTCACATCACGTGAAGATGGGATGCTGCAGCCTCTGGCCAGACCTCTTTCCTTCTGGCTGAAGTTCATAATTTGAAGAAGAAAAAAAATGCTACAAAAACCTAACATCTATGCTGCCAACACCCTGGTCATGTGTCTACAGAATTGCAGGCTCAGCAAAATAAATTAGGAAGCCTCTAACTTACCAAGGTGTCTCCAGAAAGGACCTCCAGAAGGGAGATCAAATTGTGCCCGTCCCTCAAGTCTTCGTAGAGATCATTCACATGTTTCCGAACCTACAGAGGAAAACAGCACTTTAGTCCTGGAGCTCGGAACCAACCTTCCCATTCCTAACCAAGCAGGGCCATTCACAGAACCATGCTTCACGTGGTGTTCACCTGTGCACCTATTTTTCATTTTTATTCCCTCATTACTTAATTTAAATGAAAATTTAATTTAAATGTAAAACCTAAAAAAAAAAAAAAAACCTAATAGAGTAACAATTCATAAAGATGACCAGAACTACTAACTTTTCAACACCTCAGACTAAATATCATCATGAACTACTTACTATATGGGCTTACCAGTTTTAAATGAAAATCATATCCTAACTTTATTCATGATCCCTGACACTCTGGTACTGCCTTAACAGACTTGTGTTTTTACCTCCACTTGCTCTTCATACAAACACAGTGGTTCTCACCCTTCCTAAGGCTGCAACCCTTTAATATACTTCCTCATGTTGTGATTGACCCTTGGCCATAAAATTATTTTCCTTCCTACTTCATAACTGTAATTTTGCTACTGTTATGAGCTGTAATGTAAATATGTGACACACAGGATATCTGATCTGTGACCCTGCAGGTTGAGAACCGCGGACCCAACACGTAACCAGTCAAGGGGCACTGTGTAAAAACCATAAGCTGGAGGACCGTATACAGAACTCTGTATGCTGTGTCTACAGCCTTCTCTCAGCCTCTACTTTAAATAACTAACTAACTAACTAACTAACTAACTAACTAAATAAATAAATAAATAAATAAATAAATAAATAAATAAATAAATCATAGGTTAGGGGGCCTCTATGCAAATTGTTTTCACAGCGTAAATTTTGTGGCAGAGAATCTAAATAACTCGAGGATGAACTTGGCATTCAGCCTGTAATGGTTTCCTCTATTCTCCAACCTGCCCGGAGCCTGTGACTTTAGAACTAAAGGAGGTGGCAAAGGATCCAGGAACACCCTGGCCGACTCTCCATCTTTACAAACTGGAGCTATAGTTTGATCTCCTAATTCCCATGGAATAGCACTGGTATTGCAGATCACACCACATAAAAGGAAGTATTAAAATATCTTTTCCTGTACAGAAAAATGTGACTTGAAGATAATTTTAGGTAATATTTATTTATAAAATCTGTAATTAACCAAAGGCTGAGGGGCCCCCAGCTGGATCAGGCCCTCTGAATAGGTGAGACAGTTGATTGGCTTGATCAGTTTGGGAGGCAACTAAGCAGTGGGACCAAGTCCTGTGCTCATTGCATGAGTTGGCTGTTTGAAACCTGGAGCTTATGCAGGGACACTTGGCTCAGTCTGGGAGGAGGAGACTGGACCTGCCTGGACTGAGTCTACCAGGTTGATCGCAGTCCTCGGGGGAGGACTTGTCCTGGAGGAGGTGGGAATGGGGGGTGGGCTGGGGGTAAGGGGAGGGAGTGGGAGGGGGAGAATAGGGGAACCCATGGCTGATATGTAGAACTGAATGGTATTGTAAAATAAAATAAATAAAATTAAAAAAAAATCTGTAATTATCCAAAGCAGTTATAAAAGTGTTACTGTTCTGTTAACATACTGACCTCAAGATATCTTTGACAATTCCCTCAGGGTCTTAATTATAATTCAGAAATGAACCCTTATTCAAGGGCCTTTTCAGGAACATACATGGCACATACATGATGTACACGCATCACCCTATATGCCACACACACACACACATCAAGGACTTTTGTGGGAACATACATGACATACACAGGCACATCTCTTAATGAAATGAAAGCAGTATATTATTTTCTATTTGCACATTAGAGCCCTATAAAGGTTCTCAGTCTCCTTCCAACGTAGACTTGGACTTGTAAGGCCTACTTGGTGCTCGGCCTGGCCACTGTGCATCTAAACCTGGGCATTTTCACTGTATCTCCGGTGTAGCCAGGAAGCAGCCTCACTATAAAGAGCCTGACCGGGGCCATGCAGAGAGCAGAGTTACACAGTAACATCATATAACTACTGATGCTCAGCCAGTTGCTTCAACTCTCAAAATAAATGAACTTGTTGTGCAAATCTGACATCCTCCGCCCACAGGACAGTGGTAAACACGCATATCCTCGGGACAGAACTCCCAAGGGCAGTAACACAATGCAGAGGGTCCTGAATCCTGCCAAACTTGGGTCCTCCTACATTCCATTTCCTGTCCTTCTCCTCCAGGACAGTTTAAGCCAGGGTGTGATTTTGACACTTCTCTCATAGAAAGGCAATTTCACAACTTGCCTTGCTAATAGACTGCACCAAGCCCTCCTCACCAGAAAACTTCTCAGAATTAAATATCTTATTATTGTATTTATGCTACAATAAAAAAATTGAACATACTTCAAAAGGAAAACGTTGTATCACATAAAACCAAATTAGGAAAAGAAGAAACTAAGTCTGAAGGAAAAGAAAAATTTAGAACATGCATTTTAATTTTGCTTCTCACTCTGACCCCATTGCCAAAGCTATCTGGGCCACTTTAAGATAAGGAGAGAACTAAACAGTTAAGACTAAACAGAAGGCTTGACTCTTTTATTTCGTCCAAAACCTGAGTCATAGACATTTGGCCTGGTAACTTCACAGACAGCTGCTGTAACTGCCAATACTCTTCTGCTTTCCACTTAAAATTAAATGGAGTTTCTCCTTTCTTTGAATAGTTTTCCCTATGAGGCAAAAATCTGTCTGAATAAGTAAGAGTCAAGGAAATGATGAGCAACATAAGAGCATTGAGAGGCCTGAGGGCAAGTCATCCAACCCGAGTTACATAACTAAGGGAAGCACCTTCTCTGCATTCCACGCCATCTTCCCAGAATTTCCCAGGGCTCTCTCTCTCTCTTTTCTTTCTTTCTTTTTCTTTTTCTTTCTTTTCTTTTCTTTTTTTTTTTTTTTTTGTTATTGTTGTTGGTTTTTGAGACAGGGTTTCATTGTGTACTCCTGGCTGTGCTAGAACTCACTCTGTAGACCAAGCTAGCCTTGAACTTGAGATCTTCCTGCCTCTGCCTCCCAAGCACTGGGATTAAAGGCGTGTGCGACCATGCTCACCCGGCTTCCAGTCTTTCTAAAATGTGTGTACTGCTTGGAATCTATTACTTACCCACAGGGGTCAGTCACGCTAATCTCGTTCTAAAAAGACTAACCTAAGGAAGGAGATAGATAAGTAGACAAGAAAACAGTAAAAGGGAGAAAAACTCAAGGGGCTGGAGGTGACCTAGGAATGAACAGAGGTAAACATGCCAGACCTGTGTTAGCCACACAGGGATTCGCCAATAAAAAGGCACAAATGGAAAAACCACAAGGCCAGTACTCAAGAGCTCCAAGTTGTTCAACTTCTACATAAATTAAAACTCAAGCCCAACTCTGGAGAGAAGGCTCTTCATATACCTGCTTCTTCTCTATTCAAAACGGGCTTTCTCAGAAGTTTGGCATCGTATTAGTTCTTGTTAACAAAAAACTCCACAAGAATTTTGAATCTCATACTTGTGATTCAAACACTTTTGTGGCTAGGAGAAACACACAAGAGAAGCGGTGAAAGGAGCTAAGATTTGGGATGGAGACATGGCTCAGAGGTTAAGAACACTGGCTGCTCTTCCAGAGGTCCTGAGTTCAATTCCCAGCAATCACATGGTGGCCCACAACCATCTGTAATGAGATCTGGTGGCCTCTTCTGGCGTGCAGGCAGAACACTGCATACTTAATAAATAAATCTTTTTTAAAAAAGGGGAGGGGGAGCTAATATTTACTGTTACTTATGGTCTCGAGGCTATAGTTCATCACAGCAGGGAGGGTGTGGCAAAGCTAAGCACATGACATCATGAGAGCCAGGCAGCAGAGGGAGAGCACCTATGAAGGTTGGGAGGCCATGGATGGGCTCCAGCCTTTTGGAATGGGTTGCCCACAATCAGAGCTGGTCTTCCCTCTTTTGTCTCTGGAATTGCCCTTACAGATACACACAGACTAATACGGTAGGTATATCTCAATCCAATCACCAGGTCGTCAAGATGAACCATCATAGCACATGTGCGGCTGCAGTTCGGCTCACTAGGTATGCACTGGACATTCACCACTGGCTAAGACACCCTGAAGATGGAGAGAAGCACCCAAGAGAGGGCTGTCTCCTGGAGTCTACAGTCTGAGACGACACAGTAAAGAAACTGCAGCTCAAATGTAGAGACTCACACTACATGGAGCCCCATCCTGTCCCGGCTCTAAGACCTCTTAGCAAAGAAGATAGAGTGTGTCAGGTCCAGAAGAGAGAGGGGAAGAACAGGGCAAAGACGTTCAAAACCGTGTAGTAGGTACCGAGGAAAAGGAGGCAGCTGCCCACTCAGAGAAATGTGAGGTGGAAGTTAAGGCAGGAAGGGGACCAGGAGACCCGGCAGCTTCATACTTGACACATTAAGAAGCTCTGAAGGCCATTAAGCAAATTAGGGAGCCAGAAAGCCTGGTCCATACATGTAAGGGACACTGAGCTGAGGACAATTAGGGCGCAGCAGAATCATGAACAATCTCAGCCTCCCTTATTTGAAACTTAAAAGCAGGTCACAGAGTTATAAGACAGAAAGCATCTCCATATTCAACCAGAGAGAAGAGCACCGGCCACTGAAGACTCTTGCACCTTACTGAGGATGGTAAACACAAGTCGCTACAAGAACACGCTTTAATAACTAGCCTCCGCCTGTCACTTATGTGCT
Organism: Peromyscus maniculatus bairdii; assembly: GCF_049852395.1. Taxonomy (NCBI): domain Eukaryota; kingdom Metazoa; phylum Chordata; class Mammalia; order Rodentia; family Cricetidae; genus Peromyscus; species Peromyscus maniculatus. Next base: position 70,513,998 of record NC_134872.1, on the reverse strand, counting down.
GTTCCTGAGGTGCCACCCTTGAGACCCGGGGATTTATGTCTGTCTTGTCACTTTAAAAATCGACCCTTCTCTGCTGAATATGCTCGACAAGCTGGAATCCAAGCTCCCTCACTCCCCACCCCATACATATATGAAATGTCAATAATTTTATTTCTTCCTAATCTTTCATTACAATGGTTGGTTCCAACTAAGACCCACTGAGAGTTATTCTTCCCTACACCATTTCTCATAAGTATCCTGTAAACTGTCATCATTTTCAGTGAAGTCAGATCACAAAAGCCAAAGGCCAGATCGTTCAGCCCTGACAAGGGCTCTTGGGAAACAGCAAACCAGAAAGGACATTGAGTCAGTGAGCCCTGGATACAGCGCACACAGCCCAGAAGCGATGATCACCAGATAAAGGGCCCAGTCTTCCCTTAAAGGACACAGGATCCTCAAACACAATCGGCCATCTTTCAAAGGGCATTAACGATAAAAGAAGGCTTGTCCCGAGAACTCTTCGCTGCCTTGTACTAACTAGTGAAAAGGAGGGGCCGGTTGGCTTTAGTGAAAACTATCAATTAAAATGCTTTGATTCCTTTTTTAGCTTGCACAAATGCATGAAAAATGGGCCAACCAGTCCTCCCAGGCCAGCTCCTTTAAAACCCTTTTCCAAAAGAATTTTAAATATTAATATTGCTCTATGAATTATGGATCCTTTTAAAATACACAGGAGGGCTTAAAAATATTCTCAGGAAGCTGTCTGAGTTGTTCGGTGAATTACAAATTTTAGTGTTATTTCTTTAAGAATTGTGAAAGAATAAAATCAACCCCCCGATTTTCCCTGTTATTATGAATTCTAAGTTGGTATATTTAGGTATTTTGAGGAAATATCCATTTGATGTCATGCAAATTAATGCCGGCAACGAGACAATGGGAACAGCATAGTTACATCATAGTGAACTCAAGTAGTTCTTTGAGGGGAAAGGTTCCTTTTTCCAACTTTCAAGAGCAGTATCAACTAAACAAACAGAAGTCTTCTCCCTTCTCACCACCAGGTGGAACTGTGGTAGTTAAAAGCATTAACAGCATTGACAAACGCTAAGATTCAGGGAATTTTAGTCAGTGTTTACAGTAATCATGTACATGTCAGGAATATCTCTCAATAATTTAACTGTAGTCTTAGAAAACTTAAAATAAGATATTTCTCTTTTTTTCTTTTAATCAAGTAACTCTTCTGAACCAGGATGGGATTTTTTTCTGTAATTATGTAAAGTTTTGACTTTGGTTTTTGTTTGGATTGGGTAGTTCTTCCTTTTCCTCTAGCTTTTTCTTTTCATATATAGGAAAGCTGACAAAAATCGACTTTGCATGAGTTTTCCCCTAGGTCTATATATCTTTTACATAGCTATGTGGACCTTGGTGATGAGAAATTTTAACTGAAAGAGAAAAATCAATTCAGAAACCAACATGCTCTGCAGGCTAGCATCTTTCCTGGTCCCTGTCCGCCTTCTCTGGAGTGGACACATATTACGAGTATGTTGTGAATGTGCTGCACACTTCAGTGTGAAACACACGAGCACTGCTTCACAAAGACAGGGAGGGGGTGGGAAGAGGGGTGCGGGGTAATCGTCAATCAACATGATTATGACATCCTCACAGAAAAGAAGTAGAGGACATTTTAGGAAAGATAGTCCAGCATTCTGTGCTGAAGACTGACGCCCCGCCATATTGGGCAGGAGGCTAGGTTCTCAGCTTGTAACTGTTTCTTCAGGTATCTTCCTAGCTCAGTCCCCCTACAGATGTTTCTGTCAAGTGCTTCTGTCCAATCACCATGGTGAGCGCTACTGTGTCAAGCTCAGTTTTAGATGACCACTTAAGGGATCCATAAGGAATCAATTACTGGCATGTTCTGTAACGTCTTTCACATTCCTCCCAAGTTCTTACCATATGGACCCTAAAAAGAAAAGGCTGAAGAAAGGGGAGCCATGATCACTTCACACTCTTAATAAAGAAACACTAAGCTACTCAGTGAAATGGGATTTTGCTATAGAAGAAATCCTGTGGGCACAGGAACATGACAAATGAGGACAACCTAGGAGAACGCTGTAAGAAGAGCTAACGTGCTCCATCTGTGTCCTAGAAAACGACACTAGAAGGTACTCGGGGTGGCACATGCCTACAGAGCAAGAGCAGCCTGAGCCCCACTGTGAGAAATTTCCCAGATGAGGAAGAGGAGGGGGAGGGGGAGGGGAGAATCACGGCAGTGTCACAGCCCTGTCATTGAACACCAACTTTTCAAACAGATCCCCCTGCAGTTTCAGATATTCGCTCTTACTGAAATTTTTTTAAATTTTATTTTATTTTACAATACAATTCAGTTCTAAAATTTTTTCTGAAACAGGATCATCAAGTTTTACAGTAAAAATCACGTAAAAGCCAAAGAATTTAAATTGCTTTTACTTAAAATATACTCACAACCAAAATTTGAAACTGGTTAATAAAACATAAATCTCTTCAATAAATTCCCATATTACTCGGTAGTAATAATACATCAACTGTATGAATCGGGTCCAAATTAATTACTAGAAATTAGAGGTGAGCTTAGGCAAGTCCACTCGGTTCTTCTCTGGTGAAATGGGCAGCTTTGCCTCTCCATACAAGGTCACTTTACCAGCCTGCCTTTGCCCTTCACAACTACTTATCAGAGAGTCAAGGAAATCTGGCTGGCACCAAGGTAGGGCAATGCAGAGGAGAAAACCCAGCAGCGCAGGGCACGACGGGATTCCAGAATAAAGGAACCCAGTCCGAAGATTCCCGGCAGCTGCCGAGTGGGCCCTAAAAAGAAAGAGCTTGAAAAACACGGGTCATAATCACTTTATGTTCCTAATACGCTACTCCACAAACAAAACAGATATAAACCAATTTTGTGATCGCGGCACAGGAGAGGATCACAGAGAAGCAAACAGTAAGGATTCTAAATAAGCAGCAGTGCCCGTCACAGAGCTGTTTGGTAACTGTCTGAATACTGCTTAGCCGAGTCACCTCTAGGAGCTTTGTCAAAGGAGCTACAGGATGTGGATGTCTACCTGCCACACAGGAATTCAACAGTGAAGTGGATCCTTATCCCATGTAACAATCTTTCTGGTGTTATACGACATCCAAGGGAGAAATCTTATCACATATCGCACACTTGGAGATTAATAAAGGCTAATAATCTCTTTACTATAGCTCACGCCCAGCTCTGGCTAATGCCCAAAGAGGAGTTGGGCAGAATAAAAGATTTCAATAACTTACATACACCTTAGGCTTAGGCATTCCACATACACTGCCATTCTTATGTCTCTCTCAGGGCTCAGGCCCAGTTCACACTTTGAACAATTTAAACACAGACGGGAGTCTGCAAGTCTGGCCACTTGGGCAAACGGGATTTACAGAGTCTAGATACTGCCAGAATGATTTCTTATGTGTTGCTCTTTTTGAACAGTTGTTACCTCGGTTCATCTTGTACGTGGCAGAATTAATGATTTTCCTTGTAAGAGCACAGGGGACTAAATGACAGACCAGGCAGGACTCAATGTCTGTGTGACCTTGAGCTGCCCCTAGAGGCTGGTCCTTTGGGAATAGTCCTAATGGCTCGTTGTAGGTGAGGACTGTCTCCTTTTGTTACGGGAACTGAGCCTAACTGGAGGTCAATCTTCATGAATAAACAGAAACTTTCTCAGCCACTCTAAACTTAGGGTACAGGAGTTTCTTTCCTACAGTTTCTAATAAGCCTGGTCATGAGCCCAATTACCTTCCAGTCATATGTAGGCAGTGTTCCTTGAGCTAAATTCTACTGTGGATAACAATATCTTCTAGGCAAGTTTATCGGCAAATCCTTTACAGTACCTGTTTCACGACTTCTGGTTTCCGCTGCATCGCTCATACTACTTAAGTCCTGACCTGAAGAATGGCAGATCTAAGTGAAGAGGAAGCCTCATACACTGCAGTAGGAGCACACACCAGGGCAGCCATGATGGAAATCAGCACAGAGACGCCTCAAAAGATGAACAATAGAGCAACCATATGACCCAGCCACACCACTCCGGGGCATTTGCCCACAGGACTCCAGGGCAGCCATGATGGAAATCAGCACAGAGGCGCCTCAAAAGATGAACAATAGAGCAACCATATGACCCAGCCACACCACTCCAGGGCATTTGCCCACGGGACTCCACATCCTACCACAGAGATACTTGCACATCAATATTCATTGCTCTTCTAACAACAGTAACAGGGGAATGGAATTCACCTAGGTGTCCATCATCAGATGAGTGAATAAGGAACATGTGGTGCATGTACATTTTATTTAACCAGAAATAATAATAGAATTTGCAGGAAAATGGGTCGATGGGAAAAATATTAAGTGATGTAACCGAAATTCAGAAAGACAAAAACCCCATGTTCTTTCTCATATGTGGATCATAGCCTGTAGAAGGTGTGTGTGTATAAATGTGGGTAAGGCCTAAAACACTAAAAAAGACCAAAAGAAGGTAAAAATAGGTGCTAAGGAAGAATAGGCAAAGGGATACATGACATGAAAGAGGAAAAGAGACTGGGGGTTATATAAGAGAGAAGGAGAAAATCCATAAAAACACAATTTCATTAAAAATGCCACAATGATATCAAATATCTTGTGTGCTAATTTTAAAAATGAAAAAAGTTGATCTACTATAGCACAGTTGTTTATGGTGTAGGGTAAGCTATACTTTCAAGGCACCCCACAACAAACCCAACTTTTCCTGAGCCCGTAGACATGAGCTTCATGTACAGCCTAGATGATGTGGAATGGGGATGCTCTGTTGGTCTTCCTGCACACGGAGCCACTAGCTGGGATGGCTGCGTAGTGACTCCAGGTTCAGGAGGAAGCTTGCCCTCACAGAAAAGGCAGACGCTGGGTAGACAGGGCCGTAGAATGGCATCTCTAGCCACTGCAGGGGACACTTCCCCAAGAGGTGACTTCATCTCTCTCTTTCTTTCCCTTTTCAAGTCTAAAGCATAGAAAGACTAGAGCCCCCTGAGCACCATCACTGATGACCTCCAGGCCTTCTTAGCATTGACGCTTCCTGGTGTTTATATTTGAACTGAACTTATGCCCATTCCTCCGGTCCTTACAAAGAAGCAGCTAGGAACAATTGGATACATCTTCTATTAAACCTATTAAGCACCCAGGACTACGATCAGGACAGCTGGTGCAGGGAGATGGACATGAGAACTATTTTTAAGGAATGTCCAGATAACAAGATCCCGTGGCTTCTGCCACACCCAGCTCCACTGTTTCAGTGACCTCTTCTGGCTGTCAATTTTCTTTCCACAATAAAGCCAGCAACCCAGAAACTCAGTTCCATGATTTGTATTTTCTAAAGCCGTATCTGAGGAACTGATGTTTGGAATTATATGTAAATGTATGTTTTTTTAAAAAATTCCTTTTTCAAAATAGTGGATGTGGATGTGTGTGCTTGTGTGAAAGCACGATCTTATTAAATGAATTAGTCTCCATGGCAGACATATCCTTTCTGTAGCAGAATCAAAACTTTCAAAGATGTCGTGAACATCTTTGACCTCTTCACAGGTGACATCCCAGCTATAACAGCTTTCCAGACTCCAGTGGGCTCAACAGAACCCATAGGTCACAAGTGCTTGCCAACTAAGTCTTCCAGTTGTGCAGAGCTGAGTCAGAAAGGATATGCCTTTGGTCCTATAATGAGGTTTCAATCTTAATTCTTCCCCTGCCCTTGTTGAGTGTGCCCTCCCACCCCCGATTTTCACAGGAGCAAGTGTCCCCAAGGGTGGACTTGAACTAAGTAACACTTAGCAAATCAGAGGCCACACTTCCACAAGTGAACCATGCAACGTGACCATGGGCACACTCTAAGACCCTTAGCCCCATCTGGATAGTAGAACTTCATTTCCAATCCTGAAGGCTAGGACCATTAGAGAAGAGAAACGGCCTTGCTGAATAGCTAAGCTGCCGCTCTCCTATGAGTAGACTCAGGCATTCCTTTCTTCACCATGCATTCTGTTCCCACTTCTCCTCTGGCTCTCCAAATTGTGTCTTCATTCAAGTTCTGTGCTATCATACTCCTTGGTTCTGGATGTTTATCATCATTCTCCTTTAGAACAGTTTTATGTTCACACTACACATTAATGCGAACACCTTAAAAGAACACGATCCTAATTCCTGACATAAGATCTTTCAGAAACACAAAGAATGCTAGTTGAATAAATAAAACATCAGTCACTGGCACTTTGCAATTAACCTTGGCTGTGCTCTCAGCTGTGAACCTTGGGTGCCTGCTCAGCTGACACAAAAGAAGAGAAACTCAAGAAACATATGCACAACCTATCAATCCTCTTCCATGATACAGAGGCCTGGTGTTTGCTCCCAGAACCCATCATGGCATCCAGAGTGGATCTGTATAAATGCTGCTGAGTCACTGACTTCACAGAGAAGAGTGTCCATGTTTCCCTCTGCATTTTCTATTACCTATCTACACTATTTTAACAAATGATGAGCAAAGAGGTGTTTAGAAAGGGTCTGGAGACAGACCTCGGCAGTAAAGTTAACAGAATAGAGCTTGACAGTAATTTTTTAAAAATATATTATATATGCAATATGACATATTTTTAATAATATGGTTTTCTGATAAAATAGAAGCAATTTAGCATAGGGCATTCTTTTCAGCAATGATGCTTAGATGAGACTCAGTGAGTGACCACATGCAAAAGGATTCATTTGAAGCTTTTCCTCAGAATGAACCACACACTCAGCTACAGTAGCTAAAATTACATAATTACTAGATTAAATTACAGCAGTGCATTTGGTTCAGAGAAGACTATTTATTTATTTATGACAAGGTCTTGCTATTATGCAGCCCAGAATGGCTTCATACTCTTGATCCTCTTGTCTCAGCATCCCAACTGCTGGGATTACCAGCAGCGATCACCATGGCCAGCTAGAAAACTGCTTATATATGCCAAGAAAAGCACAGATGGCAAAGAAAAGCCATCGGAAGTGTGCCTTACCTCCAGTCACAGGCAAATACGTGAACAAGCATTTTGTCAGAGAACAGAGACAAATGGATAAGAAGCACATGAAAAGATGTTTAACATCATTAGTCCTTAGAGAAATACAAATCAAGATCACATGGAGACAGCAACACACACACACACACACACACACACACACACACACACACACCAGAAGGACAGTGAAAATGAGATTGCAGAGTAATTAAACCCTCACACACTGCTCACGGACATTCGAAATTCTACAGCCACTCTGGGAAAACAGTTCCGCAGCTCCTTAGTTGCTAAATTAGATTTACAATATGACCCGGCAATCACACTCCTAGGACTGAAAACATATCATTCACAGGATGAGATACACACTTATGTTCACAGTGGCATATTAGTGCCAGAAAGAGGAACCCCAAATGTCTGGCCACTATTAATAGGTAAACTATGCCACATATACAGGTTGGATTACTACTCACAAACAAAAGGGAACGAAGAATTATAACACGGCTGACCCTCAAAAACTGTTACTTGAGAAAAGACAAATACAAAAGCCATTATTTTACGTATTGGCCAGTTTTATGTCAATTTGACACAAGCTAGAGTCTTAGAGTCTTCAGAGAGAAGGGAGCCTCAAATGAAAAAAAAAAAAAAAAAAAAGGCCTCCATAAGACCTGGCTTTATAAGCAAGCCTGTAGGTCATTTTCTTAATTAGTGATTGCTGAGGGAGGAGGACTCAGCCCACTGTAGGTAGTTCATCTCTGGGCTGGTGGTCCTGGGTTCTATAAGAAAAGTGAGTTCCAGGACAGACTCCAAAGCTACAGAGAAAACCTGTCTTGAAAAATAAAAAATAAAAAAGGCAGGCTGAACAAGTCATGAGGAGCAAGCCAGTAAGCAGCATCCCTCTGCATCAGCTCCTGCCTCCAGGTTCCTGCCCTGCATGAGTTCCTGTCCTGACTTCCTTTGATGATGAAGAGTGATGTGGAAGTGTAAGACAGATAAATGCTTTCCTCCCCAAGTTGCTTTGGTCATGATGTTTCATCAAAACAATAGTAACCCTAATTAAGACATTCTATTTAGTCAAAATGTAGAAAGGCAAATCTAAAAAGAAAGAGTTCAGTGATTGCCTGGAGCTCAAGCCAGGCATCCCAGGTGGGTCAGGGCAAATAGATGTAGAATTTATTTTCCAGGTGACAGAAATATTTTAAATTGGACCACGGTGGTGGTTACACAATTGTGAACCTATAAAAACAAAACAAAAAACCCCACCTGTCAAATCACATGAGTTCAAACAAGTAAATTCCATGAATGTAAATTATATCTTATCAAAACTATGTTTGTGTATTAAAAAGTATGAGAGCAATGCATTCACATGGATATACAGATATATGTATATGTATACATATCAATATATGTAGACATATGAGTATGAGTGTGTGTGTGTGTGTGTGTGTGTGTGTGTGTGTGTGTGTGTGTGTGTGTGTGTATCAGAATCCAAGAGCAGTAACAGCAGTACCTAGGATGTAATGAGGTTCATAAAGCACATGGACCCAAAAGGAACTACATTTTAAAAAACACATGATTTAGGCCAGGCATGGTAGTGCATGCCTTTAATCATAGCACTTGGAAGACAGTGGCAGGTGGATCTCTGTGAGTTTAAGGCCAGCCTGGTCTACAAAGTGAGTTTCAGGACAGCTGGGGCTAATACACAGAGAAACCCTGTCTCAAATCCCCCTCCCACCAAAAACAGAAAGAAAGAAAAAAAAGCCACGGTTTGGTTTATTGAAAAGGGTGCCATGTTTACACATTAGTACTTAAAAGATCATAATATTGATTAAAAATACAAAAGCTGTGTCAATCACTATGAACATTCAATCTAGACCTTAGAGGGGTCTATGGCTCAGAGTGAAAGTAAATGGACAAGCTGTGTCTACAAGGTACCAAGGTCTGATTTAAGTAAAGGGGGAAATGTCTGCTAAGGTTTGTTCCAGACTCCAAACTGGATGCTTGCTGAAATCTTAGTTTGGAGCCACTTTTCAGAGATTCTGCACAGGTAACCATGCATTCTAGCTTGCTTCTCGATGGCTATGATAAAACACCGACCCAAAGTACCCTGAGGAGGAAGGGGTATTTCATCTTACACTTCTAAGTGACAGTCCAGCACAGACACACCAAGACAGGGACTGAAGCAAGACCACGAGGAACACTGCTCACTGGCTTGTTCTTCGTGGCTTGCTCACTCTTCTTTCTTTGAGAATTTTATACACTAGTACTGTACCTCTCTCCCCACCTCCAATTCCTCCCATGTCCACTCCTCCCTCTCAAATTCATGGCTTGCTTTTCTACACACACACACACACACACACACACACACACACACACACACACACACAAATACAACCGGCTGAATCCGTTCAGTGTTGTACATACATCTATATGTCATGGGGCTTGGCCCTGAAGGGGACTGATTTTTCCCTTTCTTAGCTGCCAATAATTCCCTGTAGCTCTTCCTCTGGTGGGGCTTGTGATATCTCTCCATTCACTTTGGCAAGTCAACTGGTGTCATTATTTGGGTTCTGTTTAGGAGACTATGTCGCTAAGATTTCATTAGTACAGCTTCCTGTCTCACAGCAGACATCGGGTCCACTGGCTCTCACAATCCTTCTGCCCATTCTGTTTCCAGAGCCTAAGGTATAAGGGTTGTGCTGTCGATTATCAACTGGGGTTGGGGACCCCATGGTCAGTTGTTCTCTTCATCTTGACCAGTTGTGGATTTCTGTAAAAGACTGCTTGCTGTGAAAAGCAGCTTTTTTGATGAAGGGGGAGAGCTACACTTATCTGAGTATCAGAATGCAATTGAGAATTATAATATCATTCATAACTGTTTCTCCCCAGGTTGAAACATTCCATCCTTCAGGGAAACTTTGTAACCAGAAAGATAAATAATTCAAGATAGCGTCAGGAAGTCCCTGAAATTGACCGGATTCACTAGGCCCCTCCCTGCCAGAGTAAGCCGTAACCACTGAGTGTCCCCCAGATGAAAAGAAGCTGAGCTGCAAAGAAGACTCTCAGAGGAGAAAAACATGCAAAGAAGACTACGAGACCAGCTCCTAGAAGCAGCAGAAACCAGCCGAGCTGCCCGGAAGAGGTTTAGACCAACTGAGTCACTTGTAAAGGACACGCTCCAACCTGCTGAACTGACTGCAAGCTGTGCAGCGCTGTGCTGCCTGCAGGCTGTGCCGTGGGCTCCAGGTCCCCAGCTTTGTGAGCTGTCACTCATGCTGGGGTGGGCTTTGGTGATGCAGCTGTCTTTGAGGCATTTCTGCTCCTGTAAGGGACCCCCCCTCACCCATATTCCTATAAGGAACCCCAATAAAATTCACTGGCTCACCATTGGACTTTGGTAGTTTCTGTACTTTGGTCTGTTGTGGGTTCCCTATCTAGGGTGAAAAGACATGTGTTTACCACTAACTTATTCTGTCACACAACAAATGATTTAGTGGTAACTAGTAGGTTCTCCTCTGGGGTCCATGACCTTGCCCATGGGTAGCTAGCTTGCTTCAGAGTACCAGGCATGAAGTCCTCATACTGAGCAGGCCTTAAATGTAATTAGATGGCTGTTGGTTAGCCCTGAGATATAAGTGTCACCATCATACCTTTGAGGATATCTTGTCGTGCAGGTCATTGTAGTGGTTCACGGGCATCACAGCTGGGTAGGACTAGTGAAAGCTTTACTCCCTAGGCAAACTGCATAGCACTGTCTGATATATAACCGCAACAGTATATCCTGTTTTGAGAGTCTCTTGACTAACAACTCAAAGGAAGAGAAGTTTCCTATTGGGTCATTACATGGTCTATGGTTCTTGGTGAGAGCATTATCACCCAACATGGCTTAATGTCATTGAAGCTGTATGTATATAGTTTATAAAACTATGTGTACATATAAAACAGATATATACATATACACTTATTATTTTAAGTAAACATAAAATAGTATGTTTTCTGAAAATCTTCAGTGTTATTTACCCTCCTTTCTCCCCTCCCTAGTTAAAGTCCCCACCCTGTGTTTCCCATTTCCCCATGTTCTATCATCCCCCTCTCTAGACCCTACACATATGACCCCACTCACACATACCACCACCACTCTAGCTTAGTTTTCTTTACAACCCCAAACCACCTGCCTAGTAGTGGAACCACCCAGTGAACTGGGCCCTGCAACAGCAATCTTAATCAAGAAAACGCTCAACAGACCGGGCCACAAGCCAATCTCAAGGAAGCAGTTCCTCAGATGACTCGAGTTTGTGTCAGGTGACAAGCACTAACCAGCAGACCATACCTTGTCTCAAAGGGGATGACCACAGAAATACAATTTTACCTAAGCAGCACACCAATGTACTGAACTGGCATGTGTGAGGAGAACTCTGGGAAGTAAACCAAAGGGGAAGGACTGTTCAGAAAAGCAGCCATAGTAGAACTCCACACTCTCATAGGAAGGAAAAGTCTCCTTTACGAAGGAATTCTGGAAACACAGAACGTGATCCCTTCCTCACTACAGAGGCAAATGTACACAAAACCTTGTCCCAAATCTAATACAAAACCCTATCCTGAGACAGAGAGAGAGAGGCCAGGCATGTAGTTAGTCCAGTACAGAGCTTGCCTGGCATGCACAAGGTCCTAGGTTCAATACCCAGGACTACAAAAAAGAGAAAAAGAAAAAGACAAAAGTCGGGAAACTCACTTTATGAAAAGTCAGACTGGAAGTGTTTGAGAGGTTGAGGATAATACAGTATGACAATACATAATGAGTACTGCGCTGGAGTTTCATTTTATTCATCAACACTATACTTCAGGTTTTATAAATTTTTCTCATGCATCATAAAATACTCTTCAATTTGTTTTCAATTGTTTGAAAATCTAAAAACCATTCATTATTCAAGACCCATATCAGAAAAGAGGCTGTGGCGGGCTTTGTTCCACAGCCCACAGCATGCTGACCCCTCTCCAAACAGCCGTGGGTTGAAACAATAGATAGCACGGGAATCATTATCATCGCTTACCTCCATCAAAGCAGACGAGCTTTCCCATTGTTTCCTAGCACCGTGGGAAAGGCAGAGTGAAAAAGACCAAGTTTCCACAAAATAACAAAAAGAACAAAATTTTGTTCTTTCCATGTGTGTGCACACAGACACATACGTACGCATGTATGTATACAAACATACATATTTTTGTAGAATGAATGAAGAATAGTTAAGTCTTAAGCACTGTCTAAAGCATGGCAAAACACTGCCCAGTGTGAAAAGTCAACAGCTCCACATGGGTGGAGGTAGGAGGATGAAGGTCAGAGAGGAGGATGAAGGTCAGAGATAACATAGGATTAGCTGGGATCACTATTCTGATGCTTCCCTGGTGCTCTGACCACACGGCTGACTTTCCTCCAACCTTAACTTCAAGTGAACACGAAAATCAATGGAGAAAACCTCATAAAAATGATATAAAATGTTTTATCACATGTAGATATTCTGTCTCAAAGTAAGCAGATTGGAAAAACAACAAAATAAACATACATAGTTGTGTCAGGAAACACCAAAAAATAGATGTCCAGGTTAAACTGTGGGGCAGAGAGGGGTGCATTTCCAATGCGGAGAAACGACAAATGTCATGAAGAAACAGTCACTTTGATCACATCATGTGTGGACATGCCCTGAAATGTCACACTGTGCCCCTACGTACACATACTTACTATGTGTCAATTAAAAAGATCACATGTAAGTGAAACAAGGGAGACAGAACTGATTGATTGGCAAGGGGCAGGGGAGGGCATCTTCAAATCCGGAAGAGCTAGCACAGAGGTCTGCTACCATCAACGGCATCTGGGGTCTGCCTGGGAGAGGGAGGAGAAGGCAGAAAAGGCAGATTGCAAACAGTGACAGAAGTAGCTCAGTGACAGTTCAGGTGTGAACTACAGTAATGAACCACAGAAAGGGGCTGCGGCACAGCATGGCCGCAGTGGCTGTCAGAATAACCAACTGCAATTCCAGACTCGATTCCTTTGCAAGCCATCACTGTGAAGCTCTCCCAGAGCCTTTCCCAGAAGGATGCTCACAGCTCCCGTCAGACAACAAGCAAAGCGGGCTTGAGAAACACTGGGTTCTCCAGTTTGTCTTCCCCAAGGATTCGTCAGTCTTTCACACGCTAAGATGTAGCACAAGTCTTTCAACTGGAAAATGTTTCTCTCCAAATTCCTCTTCTGCAGATGGACACTTTTCTATCTCCTCCCCCTTCCCTCCCCCACCTGGCTCGCCCAGTGCTGGTTTCACTGGGAAGGTGATTTGGGAACGGCTGCTCATGGGTGTGTGTGCACTTGCACTGGAGTGCTTGGTTGATTTGCCAACTCCAGGAGGGAAAAAAAAAAAAAATCAACAAAGTAGTCATCGCAAAGTTTAAAAAAAAAAAAAATTGAAGACAGAGAAAATTGAAATTCAATGCAATTACCTAGAAGAAACAGTAAATCATTATATACAATGCTCATTAAAACCAAAACGTGAGCAGAGCTTGAGTTTATATAAAATACAGATGTTTTGGAAACAAAAGCAAACCGTCGTAAACTAATACAAATTACTAATACTCGTTAACTCAGACAACAGAGCAATGACGATCATTTCTACCTTTAGAGCACACAGTAACACCTATTGGTATTTAAATCTAACATTATTTAAGAATTCAGGAGGCTGTGTGTGATGTTTTCAGAGATCTAACACACCAAATTGGAAGTGGGGAGACTCAATTTTTTTTAACTGGCCAGTGGAAACCCTAACTCATGTCGGAAATCCTAACTACATCACACCGCCACAGTCTCTGCTCAGGCAAGAGGCCAACGCGGCCTGCATGCTGTGGCTCTTCCAGGCTGTTACTCTGAGAAGTCTGAGGCCTTGACACCATGGCTCACAGCATATCACTGCAAACTGTCGTGGTCATGTGATGGGTAAGCAGTGTTACCACAGGCCTTGTCCAGACTATGGAAGACACTTTTCTAATTTAGAACCCACCATTTAACTGGTATGATTTACTGTAGTATCATTATAAAACCACCATAGCTGGACATTATGAGCCAGCTCCTAGTTCAATATCTAAGCAATGGTACTCAAACCCATTTAAAAAAAATGTTAAGACCACAGCTGCCATTGCTATGGAAAATAGGAAAGTGTAAAGCTTTTGGGAAAATGAGTTTAAAGATCTACAGTTAAAGGGAATAAACCAGCTTATTTTACGTGAGTATACATAAAAACCTTACTATGTATCAGACATTGGGTTTAAAACTTTACTTGCATTATTTTATTTGATATCTTTTTATAACTATAATAAGAAGAAATGGTTTTTAATCTTTGCTTTACAGATAAGATGGATATCTACAAAAGGTCCAAGATCATACCACAAGAGAGCAGTCTAGAGCAGTGGTTCTCAATCTTTCTGATGCTTTGACCCTTTAATACAGTCCCTCGTGTTGTGGTGACCCCCAACCAAAAAATTATTTCATTGCTACTTTATAACTGTAATTTTGCTACTGTTATGGATTGTAACGTAAATATCTGATATGCAGGATGGTCTGTGAAAGGGTCATTCAACCCCCAAAGGGGTCGATACCCACAGTTTGAGAACCACTAGTCCAGAAACTGTGCTCATAACTACTACACTGTACCACCTTTGCTGGGTTCTGGGGCATAGTGAGAAGAGATGCTATGTAAAAGTAGACACCAGCTCATAAAACAGACTACTGGGGCCTATCCAGCTGGCTGGCTATGTCCAGGCGCCTTCTAACCCACAGGTGCCTTTTCTTCTTGCAATATCTGAAGTTCCACCAGAGATATGCTTTCCAAGAGGATAGCTAGAGTGCTCCATAGAGACTATGATGGATGGATTAGGTTTCCCTCACTGTTTACTATGAAGTCTAAAACCATACTTGAATTCAATATTGAATTCAATATGAACTCTCTGAAAGAAAGGCTCAAGAGGAGAGAGAGTTCCATGCAGGCAAAACACCTACCCTGGACCCCTTCCAAGACAGCAATGTTGAGAAATGAACCAAGAAGTGCAGTGAAGCATTTGAAACCTGAACCTATTTAGAGATGAAGGGATGGGACCTGTATTAATTAGAATTTTCTAGTGTAACAAAATAGATGTAATAGAAATATTTATTACAAAGGGAATTTATCAAGTTGGCTCATATAATGTGTCATGTCCAACATAGCTGTGTGTACTCTGGCTGGCTGGCTGCACACTACAGTAAGAACCTAGCAGCCCCTCAGTCCAAAGCTGGATACCTAATCATTGCTATTGTGGGATATTTGTACACTTGTGAAGGTGTATTGCTGTGACTGGTGTAATAAGAAGCTGAACAGCCAATAGTTAGGCAGGAGGTATAGTTGGGATTTCTAGGAAAAGAAAGGAAGAAGAGGAGGAGTCTAGGCTTGTGGAAGATGCCAATGAGACATGGCGGGAGCCGGACATACAGAATGAAAGGTTAAAAAGTCACATGGTAAAATGGAGATTAATAAAAGCAGGTTAATTTGAGTTATAAGAGCTAATGGGACAAGCCTAAGCTAAGGCTGAGCTTTTATAATTAATAAGAAGTTTCCATGTCATTATTTGAGCTGGTGGCCCAAAGAAAAATTCTATTATACATTCCCAGTCTGGCAACTGAGGCTAGAGCAGCATGGTCACCTAAGACTATCAGAAAATACAGATGTTGTGTTACAATTCATAACAGTAGCAAAATTACAGTTATGAAGAAACAGCAAAAATAATGTTATGGTTGGGGGTCACCACACCATGAGGAACTGTATTAAAGGGTCTCTGCGTTAGGAAGGTTGAGGACCCCTGAGCTAGAGGGTTCCTAGAGAGCCAGAACTCTTCAGTCCATGGTGTAAGTTAGGGAAGACAGGTTCCATGTCAAGAGAGGATGGCAACAGCGGAGGCAGAACAGGACAGATACACTCACCCAAAAGGACTGAACTCAGGAAGCCGAAGGAAGGCCTCCTTCCCCCCTCAGACCTCATTCTATCTGGGCCAAAGGCTGAAGGTCTCTTCCATGGTGAACATGCACATACATACATGCAGGCAAAACACTGCACAAAATACAGTAGATAAATCTGGGAGATTAAAATAAAGAGAATCTGAGCACTGAGGTGAAGGAGGGTGCAGTCTCTCCCTTCTGTTACTCCTTCTAAGAAATACCCTCACAGGGGCTGGAGAGACGGCTCCACAGTTAAGAGCACATACTGTTCGTGTAGTGGACCTGAGTTTGGTTCCCAGCACCCATGTTGGATGGCTCTCAATCATCTGTAAATGCAGCTCTAGAGGAGGGGCCACCTTCTTCTGGCTTCTGTGAGCACCCACTGCACATGTGTGCATGCACACCACACACACACACACACACACACACAAAAAAAAAAAAATAATAATAAATATTTTTTAAAGTAACATCCTTACACAGTCATCTAGTGATGTGTCTCTTAAACTGATCCCAGTCCCATCAAGTTGACAGCCCAGATTAACCATTACTGAACCCCCTTTTCTTCTCTAGTCCGTGGGTTCTTGCTCCTAGGGATTAAGCGCTTAACATTTGTAAAACATATTATGCATCAAGTAAGGTCAAGTGGGCTATCCTGTAAACAAACCAGTATTAATTTTACTCACTGAAAGAAATGAAAACTGGGGCCTCTAAAAATGACTTATAAAAGTTTCCATTCATATATTTAAGACTATATATTCAGGAGCAAAACCTCTCCTGAATTTTACCATCATATTAAAAGTTCCTCCTTAAGCTGCAAACAAGAATGTCCAAACAAGTGTGCTTTACAAGCACTCCTCAGCCAACTATCCGTCAGCAGCCGCAAGCCTCTCTGACCTCTAGCCATGCTCGACTATGTCACGTCTTCCTCCATCAACTCTTCTTGTGCCCCTCTCTGAGGTCTCCTCAAGTCTGCAGTACAGCAAAGCCTGACTGGAAAGAGCCTGGAAACACGTGCGCATTTGACTGTATGGAAAGGAATATCCCAGTCTTTGAAAGAAACCCGGCTCCATCTGCAGTAGGACGGCAATGAGAGAACCTGCCAGATTTATCTATGCAGCAGCAGAGAATTTCCAAATAAGAAGAATTTAGTCTTGCAAATATTTTTCTAAATTCAGAACGAGTGAAAAAAAGCAACGCTCATTAGTAACTGTAGACAAAGCAAGTCACCACATGTGTGAAGGAGGGAAGCTGGAGACCCTGGAAAGTTCATGGAAGCGGTCAGACCTCCAGCCTGGCCCTGCTGCCTTGACCTCCTTCGCTCCAGTACTTGGTTTCTTTTCAATTTCCCCCCTAGGTTTATTCATTTTTATGCATTTGAGTGTTTTGCCTGCATGTATGTATGTGCACCATGTGTGTGCAGTGCCCACAGAATTCAGAAGCCGGCATTGGGTGTCCTGGAATTGGAGGTAAGGATGGTTGCTAAGTCACCACCATGTGGGTGCTGGGAACTGAACCCAGGTCCCGTACAAGAGCAACTACTGCTCTTCACTACTGAGCCGACTCTTCAGCCCAAGGGTGCTCAGTCTCTAAGCTATTACGATTTGGACATAAAACACCCCGAAGTCCGTGTGCTGAGTCGGGAGGACTGCTCAGAGTGGACGGCTCTCCAAGAAACAGGCCCCTGCCTCTGAAGGGTTATCTCGTCCCCGCTCCATATCCTCCTGTGTTCTGCCCCTCTCTTCTCCTCCATGATTGTCAGGAAGGAAGGAAGCAGCTTTTCTCCCCCATGCCCTCCCATCATAATGCTTCTGCTTTGCCACAAGCCTAAATGCAACGGATAAAGACCATCATGGGCTGAAATCTCTAAAACCATGGGTCCCTTTACGTTGATTTTTCTTGGGAATTTTGTTCTAGCAACAAAAAATGTGACTAGAGTGAAATGAGCCTTTTCAGCTTTAGAAGAAGGAACTCATCATGAGTTGGTCTCCCGGTAGACCCTGGGCTCACTCCCAGCAAACCAACCCCCATAATTCCGTGTTGTAACAGTTCTACTTCATAAACTGGATGTAAGGAGGATTAATTTGGTTTCTCCTTCATTCATTAAGCAAGACATTCTTCAGTGTGGGGGAAGGGTCACAGCAGTGTATCTGGCAGCACACTAAGTGTTGGGGATGTATGCACTGTGAAATGAGACAGCAGTACCCCATCCTCATGCAGTTCAGAGTCCAGCATTAATAACACGCCAAGTCCTCCTCAGTTCACCAACTACTGAGTGCTCAGACTTTTGTGGAGAGGGCTGAAGAGCAAGCTTTGGGAACGCTAACACCACTGATCACAGTGTATTTTTTCTCGTCTTTGAAAATGTCTTGGTCCTTACCTGTCCCTAGCTAGGAGACTGACCTTCAGGAATGCTGCCCGGCGTCTTTGCATACCTTTATCTATAGCTCTAGATTCTCGTAAAGTATACTGATTAAAGAAGAATGCAAACACAAGTCACGGCCTCACAGACAAGCTCTTCGGAGTCGGAAGAACCTGCTACATCCCAGCTGGGACACATCCCAGCTCTGTCATGTCAGATAACTAACTAACTGTCTCCTCCCACGAGCCTCAGTTTCCCCGTGGTACAATGAAGACTGAGTGACATGTCTGCTGCATACTAACCGCCGCAGGATCTAGCACTCAGCAAGGAGAAAGAGTAGTGGTAATAATGACAATCATGAAAGTGAAGAAAAGGAAAATTAAAATCGACAAACATGAACTAAAATTATCTGACTACATCATGGAATAAAATGTTGATGCTCAGGGGGCTGAAGAGATGGCTCAGAGGTTAAGAACACTGGCTACTCTTCCAGAGGTCCTGAGTTCAATTTCCAGCAACCACATGGTGGCTCACAACCATCTATCAGGAGATCTGGTGCCCTCTTCTGGCGTGTAGGCATGCATACAGGCAGAACTCTGCATACATAATAAATGTTAAAAAAGAAAAAGATTTCTTCCCTTAAAAAAAGACTACTTTAAAGGGAACACTCCACTGTTGGTGGGAATGTAAACTTGTACAACCACTGTGGAAATCAGTATGGCGGTTTCTCAGAAAATTAGGAATCGAACTACCTCAAGACCCAGCCGTCCCACTCTTGGGCATATACCCAAGGAATGCTGATTCATACCATAAAGACACATGCTCAGCTATGTTCACAGCAGCACTATTTGTAATAGCCAGAACCTGGAAACAACCTAGATGCCCATCAACAGAAGAATGGATGGAAAAAATGTGGTACATATACACAATGGAGTACTACTCAGCAGAGAAAAACAATGAAAGCATGAAATTTGCAGGCAAATGGATGGAACTAGAAAAAATCATCCTGAGTGAGGTAACCCAAACCCAGAAAGACAGTCATAGTATGTACTCACTCATAGGTGGATTCTAGATGTAAAATAAGGAAAAATCAGACCACAACCCATAGAACCATGGAGGCTACATATATAGCGTGGAGGTCCCTAGGACGACTGTGGCTTATAATAAATTTCAGTTTTACTCAATTATTGAAAAAAAATAGCCAAATGAATGGAAGCACATGAACTATGAACCAAAGGCTGAGGGGCCCCCAGCTGGATCAGGCCCTCTGAATAGGTGAGACAGTTGATTGGCTTGATCAGTTTGGGAGGCATCTAGGCAGTGGGACCAAGTCCTGTGCTCATTGCATGAGTTGGCTGTTTGAAACCTGGAGCTTATGCAGGGACACTTGGCTCAGTCTGGGAGGAAGGGATTGGACCTGCCTGGACTGAGTCTACCAGGTTGATCGCAGTCCTCGGGGGAGGATTTGCTCTGGAGGAGGTGGGAATGGGGGGTAGACTGGGGGTAAGGGGAGGGGGTAGGAGGGGGGAGAATAGGGGAACCCGTGGCTGATATGTAGAACTGAATGGTATTGTAAAATAAAATAAAATAAAATAAAATAAAATAAAATAAAATAAAATAAAGAAAAAATGTTGATGCTCTTAGTTTAAAACAGTAGTCTACAAATATTATACTCATTTAAAAGTCCTTAAATCACCCTAATAGATAGAAAGGAAAAGGCAATCTTCATGTCACAAGATGATTTTACATTCAGAATGTATTTTATAATTCACACATTTTCAATACTATAAACCTCTAACAGGATTCAGAACAGAGACAGGTCCCGGCGCTTTCTGCCAGTAGGCAGCTTTTCTTTGCACAGGCCCAGCTCAGTGGGCTCCCATCCAAAGGTGAGCCTGAGCACCACAGGGCGTCCATACCCTGATACATACTTTTAGCCTACTCTGTTCCCCTCACAGAGCTTAGGTCTGTGACACTGGAGCCACAGGAACACATAAGACTGGCATGCAGACACAGATACTGATCAAGCCATGGGTCTTCTCTTTGTCCGAAGAGGCCCTTACTGAAACCTATATTCTATAATACACTTAGACCTGTTTGATGTCTACACAAAGGCTATTAACCTCTTTCTGGTTAAACCACATTAAAGGGAAGTGACTAAGCACAGTCTCAGTGCTGGACTGGATCCTGCCCTAAGAGAAAAAGCTACAAAAGACCAACCAGCAGAAGACAGCACTCAATATGATACCAATGTAGATTCACATAGTTGATTACCATGTGGCTACAAAGACAAATTCCCATATACTTTCAAGTGTTTAGAGGTAAACAGCCAGGATGTATATAACTTTTCTTCCAATGATTCACATTATTGTTTTTTAAAGAATACACACTGGAGCTAAAGAGGTGGCTGAGTGGCTAAGAATACCCAAGTTCAGCTCCCAGAATCCACACAGAGGCTCACAACCATTTGTACCTACAGTTCTAGGAGATGTGATGCCCTCTTCAGGCGTTTTATGGCATTGCATGCAAGTGTTACAAATGCATACATGCAGACTGACTATTCATACACATAAATAAATAAAATGTTTAAAAATATGCTCAAAACACAAGAGTCAATAACAGACAAAATAATGTGACATTAACAAAAGTTTAGGCTGCGTAGAGTGTACCAGTGTTACTTGCATGTATGTAAGTATATGTACATCTAAAGGGCAAACAGGTTGCCCAGACTCCATTCATCTTTCTCTTTCTAGCTTTGGTCACTCAACTCCAAATTTATCCTGAAGTATTTAGCATGGTAGGAAGAACAAAAGACTCAAGTTACAATTTTCACTTTCTCTCCAGCCCTTTGGACACACACCTCTTAGCCTTATGTTTTCACCATCCTGTGGATTACTTGGGAAATTATAGGGTCTCTATGTGTATGAGTTTACCATCTGCAATACAAGGGTAAGGGCAATCACAGTGTGTTCACAATTACTGTCGTGAGAATGAAATACAGTAAGACATGAAAATAACTGGCCCTAGCATGTGGCCTCAACCAACGTTAGATAAACTATGACTAATATTGATAATAATGTGGTAAAGCAACACATAGCCAGCTACTCCTGGGACTCAATAAAATATAGCTATTATTTCTAATATATATTAGATATTATTTCTAATACAGCTATTATTTCTAATCACTACATTTTCTAAATCAAAGTATTTATGAATATGCCAAATGTGTCCATGTATGCAGCTTCTCAATACCTTTCATAATGAAGACTTGATGGGATAGTATGACAGAAAGTAAGAGAGAGACACTCACCACTGCTCTCTGGCCCTTGCAAACACGTGAACAAGCATGCACACCCACACGCTCACACGGCCATTTGCATATTGATCCATTTATCCACGGCAGGTTCTAAAAGCACGGCCCCAGCCCGGCAGCTGCAGCATTTGGTCAGCAATGGACATTCAGCAACTTGCTAGAAATACTATTTTTCAGGCCTCATCCCAGGACTAGTGATTCATCTATTTTAACTGCCTGGTCAGTGAGTCTGGGGCAGTTGGCATTTAGGAACAAAGGGTGTTGAAGAAAATCTCATCAGTAGATTTTAAGAATCGAAATAGTGTAGTTGCTGTATTTTCACTGGCCCTTTATAAAGTCAGTGATTAAAAAAATTTCTGTCCTAACTGAAATGTTCAAGAACATGATCAAACAGTTTCTGTCTGTCCGTTGCCTGTCTGTCTGTCTGTATCTAGGTAACCCCCCTCACTTTCTCTCTCTCTCTCTCTCTCTCTCTCTCTCTCTCTCTCTCTCTCTCTCTCTCTCTCTCTCTCTCTCAGTTTAGGGGTTTAGATGGCCTTCCTTCCACCACACAATACACAAAGAGTAGACAGATTGCTTCCGTGGAGCCACAAAATCACTGACTTCTCTGTGGCAGAGGACATTCTTGTGTGAGTGGATTCAGCTCTGCAGAGACATGAGAGAAGGGAGGTGAAAATGTGCAGTCACTCGCCTGTGTCCCACGCAGCAGCCCAGCACATACAAACACACACAGTGTGGTCCAACCCTGGAATCCAGGGGCTCTTCTCCAAATAAACCAGTCAGTTAGGTATCAATCAATGAAAATTTGGAAAAAAAAAGGCATTCCAACAAGCATCCTTCGCACAGTACTGCAGCAGAATAAACACGGTTTAACTGTGGATCCTGAGGAACAACTTCCCGTGTAACTGGCAGGGCCATGGACCCTAGAGAGAGCACATCGCATGGAGCACGGAGACAAGTCTTCTGAGAACTGTTGCCCCTTAAAGCAATCCTCCAAGACACTTCTGCTCTCTCCTGGCTCAGGTCCTACTTCTGGGGCCAGGCCCACATGTAAAGAGAGCAATGTGACCTCTGAGACAGCTATGTTGGGAACGAACGGATTCCTTCTTTCCATAGGCAGAACTAAACTGTATGGTGCTTGAATCTTTGGTGCTGTTTCTCAGATTATTGTCCTATGAGCTTCTAGATAGCAACACAGCAAACAAACTTGCATGTGACCAGTAATTACATGTAGTTAGTTATATGCGACTTCCAGGTTACAAGAACACAGAGTACCCTAGACAGGGTGGTCACAGACAAAAGGCTGTAAACGAATTCTTAAAAGAATGCCAGCAATTTTGCATTTTAAAACAATCCTCCAGGTAATGTAGCTAAATAAAGCCACAGTACTTTCAGGAACGACCATTTTACTCACGTTACAAAGCTGAAGTTTAAATTATGCTAAAACACAGATAATTACTCCCAGGGTAAACAATTACAGTAGACAGGAATGTGCTGACCAGATTTTGTTCTTTAAGTGTTTGAAAGAATGATGAATCAGAAGGATACACTCTTGCCAGAATAGTCAGTGAGCATCACACATGGTCATTCATACAGTGAGGCATGAGACCTCTAAAATTCAAGTGTATTTGGACAAAGACACTGCTCCCCAGCAAGTAAGCTTCACCTCATCTGTCCATTTACTTTAAACAAGAATCATTTTAGTTTGAGTAAATGTAAAAAATAAGCCTAAGAAAAACAGTGATGGTCTGAATAAGAATGGACCCCATAGGCTCATGTGTTTGAAAGCCTAGTCACCAGGAAGATGAACTCTTTGAAAGGATGAGAAGGATTAGGAGGTGTGGCCCTATTGGAGGAAGTGTAACACTGGGAGTGGGCTTTGAGGATTCAAAATCCCATGCCAGATCCAGTCTCTCCCCACCTCTCTGTCTGTCTGTCTGTCTCTATCTTTTTCTCTCTGTTTGTGGATCAGGATGTAGCTCTCAGCCACTTCTCCAGCACCATGCCTGGCTACCAACCACATTCTCTATCATTATAATAGACTCTGATTCTGAAACTGTAAGCATGCCCCTATAAGAAAATGCTTTATGAGTCGCCTTGGTCATGGTGTCTCTTCACAGCAGTAGACTAAGACAATTACTTATGGTGATATTTTAATTGTACTGAAATGTGATTTTATTCGTATGTTAATAAATAAAGTTGCCTGGGGGTCAGAGCTAATAGCAAGCCATAGCAGAAACTGGCCGGTGGTGGTGCATGCCGTTAATCCCAGCTTTTAGGAGGCAGAGCTAGGCGGATCTCTGTGTGTTCACGGATACAGCCAGCATGGAGACACACGCCTTTAATCTCGATACCAACCATAGAAGACCTGGAGGTCTGTACAGACAGTCAGTGACAAGGAGTTCATGTGGTTGGGTTTACAACCAATGAGAAGGCAGAATAGAAAGTCTATAAAAAAGACAAACAGACAGGAAGTAGGTCTCTTGCTGAAGAGGACAACAGCAGCAGTGAAGGGTAAGGTTTTTAGCGCTGACCTCTTGAACTTCCATCTCTGCATTGGCTCTGTGTTTCTTATTTAACAAGACCATTCATCTACAATTACTTTCTTCAGAAAACATTTTAAATCCTCATCAAATATCATAAGGAAAAGAAGTCTCACATATGGATGCAATAGTAACAGGCATTATCAAGTAAAGCTCCATGACGCTTACTTTCACAGTATCACAAGCTTCTGAAGACTGACCATGCCAGTTAATTTCTATCATCTCATTTTTAATATTTGCCCTTTTCCTTAACCCTTAAATAGCATGATTTGATTTTTATAAAATCTTCTCCAAGGTATACTTTTCATTAATTTAAGAGGGCTGAAGAAAGCAAGAACAATACAGGGCCTCCCAGCCCCCACTCCAGTCCTACCCTGAGATTATCCAACATGTGCAGTGAAGAAAGAAGAAAGTCAGCAGAGGACTAGTCCCCCAATATCAACATGGCTTTCTAACCAAAACCATACACTTGCTCTATAGCTCCTCCTAACTAAATTATGATGGCACAGCCACTTCAAGCAGCACTCATTCCAATGACAGGAACAGGTTCACCACCCAGCACAGCTCTCCTCTCATCCAAGCTTAGGTGAAATCCAGACAAGGTGGTAGAGACAAACTGCCTCTACTTAGCGGGCCCGAATGTTTGTGGTTATTTCTTTTTCTTCACTTCAGGATAATGATGTGACCTTTAGAGAGAAATAAAAGTATATGTGTGTATGTGTGGGTGGGTGTGTGGGTGGGGGCTTGTCTTGAGGTTGGAGTTTGACATCCGCAGCCTCAGTTCATAGTTCTCAGGACTCTAAGAACAGCCCAGCGTGGGCTGCTCAAAAACCAGTTGGTGGTGAGAGTCAGCCAAGGCCACATTCCAGCTTCCCACCTCCCCAGTGTGACTCTACATTAAACAGGAGATCATTTCAATTTAATTTTGTTTTCTTTGTGAGCTTGAGCTGGAGCCCAAGGTCTCAACAAGCACTCAACCATTGAACTCTACCCCAACCACGAGTTAATTTAAAACCCTGACCTCGGGGTTGGGGATTTAGCTCGGTGGTAGAGCACTTGCCTAGCAAGCGCAAGGCCCTGGGTTCGATCCTCAGATAAAAAAAAAAAAAATCCTGACCTCTAACGGACTCCACTAAATAAACTAGCCTGCTCTTACAGCATGAAGCAGCTGAACAGGCATCAATCTACCAGATATGTAAATTACTTACTTTACATGTAAAATACTTATTTTGTCAAGTGTTACTATATATAGCACAATTCAGTCTTAAATCTGAGATTTTTCATTCTATATACAAGAAAGTCAACTATTCTAGCCAAAGTTAAATATTCTAGGAGGTAGCCCTGGGGATCTATCAAATTCTAAAGGTTATGTATGTGAAATCAGGAGACTAAGCCACATTGCGGGGCTCTCTGCAGGAGTGAATGATTTAATACATACAGTGATTACACAGAGGATGCATGTTCTAGCCACACACAATAATGGGGCTTAAGAATGAGTCCACAAAGTACTTCACTAATATTTGGATACTTTTAGCAAAATGTTCTTACATGTAATCATCTAGCTTATGATGAGTGCTCATCTGTATGATGTGTAGCCCCAGTGCAGCAGGCCTGGCACACATGAGCTCCCCAGAATGACCTGTCTGGTGCCAGGCTTTGGTCCCCAGGATAGTCAAATGTTTGTACTTCTCTCCGACATTGGTGTGACCTGATTATCAACATGGAATATCTCCTATAGCTCTCTGTGTTCCAGAAGATCTGGGGAAACCTTCTATGCCCTACTCCCTTATCCATCCCCAGATCACCACACCTATGGAGAGCAGCTTCCATGGCAACTGCTCTGCGATGGAAACTGGTAGCTTGGATGAGAATGGCCCCACAGACTCATATGTTTGAATGCTTGGTTCCCAGTTGGTGGAACTGTTTGGGAAGGATTAGGAGATGTGGCCTTGTTGGAGGAGGTATGTCACTGCAGCAGGTTTTGAGGTTTCAAAAGACTCCGAGAATCAATCAATCAATCTCTCTCTCTCTCTCTCTCTCTCTCTCTCTCTCTCTCTCTCTCTCTCTCTCTCTCTCTGCCTCATGGCTGTCTCAGGATGCAAGCTTTCAGCTACTACTCCAGCACCATGCCTGCCTGCCTGCTCCCAGGCTCCCTGCTATGATGGTCATGGACCTAAGCCTCTGAAACCCTAAGCTCCAACATAAAGGCTTTCTTTTACATGTTGCCTTGGTCATAGGGTCTTGTCACAGCCAACAAAAAAGTAACTAAGACAGAAATCCTCTTGGAGCTTAAGCTCAAAAGTTCCATACTCCACACCTGACTGATTGCAGCCCATCCCCGCCCTGTCCTATGGAAAAGATTCCACACAAACTTAGTGCCTGGTACACACACAGGATGAGCCGAAACCTTGGCAGATGGCAGATAAAGCTCCTGGTCTCTTTCACGAGCCCGTGATGCATTTCCTCACAAAAGTATCATAAAGCAGGTCTCCACCTCTACCTCTTGTCAACACAGCAGGTTCCCTACCAAGATGACTCCCAACTACAGAGTGAGTGATGTGCTCGCTCTGAAAACGATCATCAGACACAGGGTGCTGCTGGGTACTGGGAGAGGAGGCAGTGACTAGCAAATCTCTCAGATAATTCAGATATGTCACTGAAATTAAAATTCCTTTAAAACAAACAAACAAACAACAACAAAAACAGGGTTCCACTATATAGCCCTAGCTGGCCTGGAACTCACAACATACAGGAAGGTGCCTTGGAATTTATAGAGATCTGCCTGCCTCTGTCAGCACACACAAATTCACGAGTGCTGGGCTCAAAGGTGAGCACCACCGCGTCTAGCTAAAATGACTTTTTATACTGTTGTTGCCTCTGGTACACTGTATGATAGTTTAAATGGTAAAACTCTTCCCACTCAGAAGAGTTTCCTATTGACATTCCAGAGGTCCTTAGAAAAATAGGGGAAAAAGTGACCAACAGTTAATTCTGAAAGCACATAAGCTTCAGAGGAACTCAACAACTCTGTAAATAATAAGGAAAATCCTGTGTGCTTTTCTAGAGTGTCTATCAAAGTCTCAAGGTGACACATAGCTCACAAATAATATTAATCTAAGTATCACAGCTACTTCTCAGAACAATAAAGATACCATGTCGAGGCACAAAGAAAATGATTCCCAACTTCTCTTCACAATCCAATTTCCTTCTCACCTGACCCCTACTATCCAAAAGAGTCTGATTCCAGAACTGGAGTCCTGAAAGAGACAATTTGTTCCAGAATGCAGCATTCCCAATCCAAATAAGTGATATGAAAGATTCCTTGAACTGCTAATTTTTTTTTCTTGCACCTAAAAATAAGAGGTTTTACTAATGTCACGAAATACGCTGTCACTGGGGATATGTACCTTTCCACCTCCACCATCATCACCTACAAGTCACAGCCCAGACAGCACAAGTGCCTCAGATGCCAGGTGCCGTGGGCACATGTTAGCAGTGTGTGACACCCACAGCTCTGCCCAGTGAAAATCAGCTCCGGGCTGTGAGCGAGTAACTCACCTTCATGAGGTGCTGATTTATCCATTTCGTGAAGGTTTTCTTTTGAACTTTGTCCCGCTCATCTGGAAGATAAAAAAGGAAACATAAAGTAAGGTTGGTATGACCCATGCACAGGAAACTTCAAGTCTTAGAGATAAACAAAAATGGGGTATTGGAAGGATATCCTCCTGTGCTCACGCTACCCCAAGGTGCTGGTACCTTTCAAATGGAAGCCAAGGCCTCGCCCCAGCACCAGCACAGACAACGCGCTTGGGAGAGGGGGTCCTGCAGGCAAAGTGAACGATGGACAAATCACGAACTGTGGAGGCCCTGCACGGCAGAGCAGCTCCCACATCACAGGATCTGCTGTGCTCTCTCAGCCCCCAGCAGCAAGAGAACAGCGGACATGACGTTCAGATCATCCCGTCCAACTAGCAGCCGGGGACCCTAATAGTAAGCCCTCTAGAAAACTGTTTTTAAATGCCTTTAAAAAAAAAATCTGGGGCTGGGAGTGTAGCTCAGTGGAGCAAGACCCTGGCTTTAAACTTGAGCACTACAAAAAGTCCAAGGTTCAAGAAAAGGAAGCTTCCATATTACATTACAAAATGAAAACTTAAGGAATTCCTGTAGCTCTCCTCTAAACTGTATTGATTTACCTAATCTTCACATAACAATAGGAACTCCTACAATATCATTAAAGTCAATGTGCTATGTGTTTCATGTTAAACTCTTGTTCTCTTGGGTATGAATGGTGACCAAAATGGGATGTCTAGTTTTCTAAATTAAGCAAATACCAAGCATACAGGTTAAGAAGCATGAACAGGAAGAACCTAGGTCCTAAAACTGGACTGGCTGACTTCTTACACAAATGGTCTACCCGGAAAGGTAGTTTAACAAAGCACTTTACTTAGAGACTATCACCGTCACCAGGGGCTGACCCTAAGTGCTGCATGGTTGATGGGCAGGCTCCGAAGTACCATTGGAGACCGAGGTGATGCTAAAAACTCCAGGAACTATGATCCACAATGAAACGCACGGGAGAGCGTGAAAGACCAAAGCTCACCTGGTGATGTGTACCACCTGGATTCTGCGGCCATCCTCTAATGACAGCAGCCCAAACCTTGTCTTAAGTCATGGTGAACCTAGATGCGCCTTGCCGTACCCAGGAGACCCTCACCTAGAAAGGCCCTGCAGCAGCTTTCTTCAAGACAGTAACTACCCTGCAGTCAGTGAAGAACTTAAGCCTGGGAAGAACGGGCAATTTTACCCCCTTATGCATTATTTCAAAAGGGAATCATTTTAAAAGGGAGTATGCCGGATTACACCATCTAATTTTCCAATTACAAGTCTCATGGTGATTTTCCTCGTTTTAGTCAGGGATGCTTAACACTGAGATTTATATTTAGGGCACTGTTGCCATGACAACAAAGAGGAGGGCCATCATTCCTATGTATTAGCCAGATCTGTCGGTTTTATGCACTGCCCAGTTAGTACTCTAAATCAAGTTTTATAGCATTCCTCTAGTTAAAATTATCTTATTTACAATCAGCCTTAAATGAAAACATACATTTATGCTCAACTTATGAAGTAGAAAGTAGCTGAAAATATACAAAAACACTTGAATACAAATAATAATAATAGAATTTAAGAAAAAAATCACATAAAGAGCAGTTATTACAGCTCACCCTGTTCACATTTCCCAGGAAAGAGCAATCAAAGTTAAAAGTACTTAGCGCCGCACACAGCAAATGTCAGTGCTACATAAAGACTTATCCTATGTGAAACCATACGAAGCAAAGTCCTCCTAGGCAAGCGAAAGGTGGTCCAGAGTCTACCCGGATGCCTCAAGGCACTCCACCGTCGCCAGCTCTGCCCTGCAAGCCAAAGCTGGTAGCACAACTTTCCTTTCCAGGTTCCAGAATATGCGAGAGGCGTGGCGGGGCGACTGTACTAACCCATACAGCACATCAGTCCCACCAGCTGGGCGCTCCAGTCCTGACCACTTTTCATAAGCTGCCCCATCATTCTGGGGGAATCGGTGCAGACGGGTCCTGGACACTCTCGTTCCAAGTGTGATGTGTCGGGGCGCTGCTAACTTTCTCCGCAGAAAGGAAAGCTCTGACTAGACACTCCTCCTTGCAGCGGAAACTAGTCAACACCCCCTTTTAAACAAACATTAGCAAGCCAGAGGACTGTGCAACTGTGATTGCAAACAGGCTAAATTGCCTGCTTCTCTCCTGAAGGGAGCAATCAGAAGTCTCTTTAAAGACAGAGTCCTCGGTCTTCTCCCCGCCCCCCACCCCTCTTTTACTCTTTCAGAGGGGACAGTGAGGCAACTAAGAGGTTGTTCGGTTTTGCAACAGAAGCAACTGAATACTGCTTTCTAACCTGGCAAGCAGGATTCCCTTAGAGTCAAAAGCAACACCCAGCTGGCACACCTCACCCTTGCTACACACATGAGATTTGGAAAGCTCGCCTGTACAGGCCAGACATACTCTTCAGGGAGAAATGTCACCATCAAGAATTTCTGTATGTATTCACTTGAATTTCAAAGCAAGTCTCTGAGTGAGGAGATACTGTAAACTTTAAAGCTGCAGAACCAGTGCACACCTACGATTTACCAGTCTGAAGCCAACCAGTGGGATAGAACAGAGGAAGGAAGGAAGGGAGCAGAAAGGAGGGAGAAAGGGAGAGAGGGAGGGCGGGAGGGGGGAGGAAGGAGAGAAGAAAAGAAGGGAGAGAAAAGGAGAGGCCTGAGGGAGATCTTAAGTTTGATCCTAAAGCTTACTTTTTTCTTGGTCAAACAACAGAAGCCCTAACCTTACAACTCAAGAAAACATGGAATTCTGTTTCTCAGAACCTCACTTCTAAGCATGAATAAATAATATCAAGAAGTGAGAACCCTTGTTCTGAACACACGAGAGATCATCAGCACCTCCATGCTTATGTGACACATCAAAACGACTTTCCCAAACAGAAGCTATACAAACAGTAACTCCAAAATAAGTAAAAATGATCACTCATACTTATTTTCAACAATAGGGAACAGCGAATCTGGTCATGAAAAGATACTCCAATATTGCTAGACTACTCCTGCTGGGATGTTCTGAACATCCTCAGATGCTATCTAACTCCATCCTCATCAGACTGCACAGGATAAATGGTGATGGCTGCCACTGAGAGTTCAAAGTGCATGCCCGGAACACAGCACTTTACTGTGTCTTTCCTTTTCCAAAAGGAAAAGAGGCCATCTTCCTGGACAAAAGGCGTGTGGGGATAGAGGTCATTTCCCTAGACAAATGGCATGTGGATACAGGTCAGAGGATCCTTCCAATAAAGATATGGGGACATAGTCAAGTACTCTGCTACTCAAAAATGAATATAATGATCATTTTCTTTTCTTTTTTTAAATTTTGTTTTCTTTGAAATGGAGGGTCTCAAGTAGCCCAGGCTGGCCTTGAACTACTCATCCTCTTGCCTCCTTGTCTGGACTGCTTGGGTTACCAGTGTGTGCCAACACACCAGGCCAAAATAAATAGAAAGACATACAGATAAATAAGTAAACTTTATGCTGTCATAAATTTATGAGAATGATTAACAGCAAATGCAGAGAAATGGGTAATGCTTACCCTACTATCATATAGATAGGTAGATTATAGCATTTAGCAGGGTAATTTGGTAGTTTGTATCATATACTTAAATGAATATACTTTCTGAATCAACAATTCTACCTGCAGGAACTGGTAATGAAATGCTTGTGTATAGTGTGTGACTGCCTCACAAGGATGTTCACTGTGGCCTAACATTTGAAACCGTTTTAATGAATAGGAGACCAGACAAATGAGTCATAATTCACTCATGCTTTGAAACTTCAGTTTTAAAAACTGGCACATACTGACATGAAGAAAGATTTCCAAGACAGAGACAAAATGAAAACTAATCAATGTTGAGATGCACGTATCTACAGAAGGCATGTAATAAAGTTATCAGAAGATGTGGAAGGTGCAAAGAGGGTGCTGGTATGCTGACACTCATGTCTCATTCCAAGTATCTCTGCAGTCAGTGACGCTTTTATAAGAAAGACGTTTCTGCATCATTACTGATACTAACTGGGAGGAAAGGGTGGGAAGCTCCTTTACTCACTCATGTATTGAACAGCCTAGCAGACTGCATAGAAGACACAGGAAAAAGACCAAGACCAGGCCCCAGTGCCCTGTTCAGGTTTAAAGGCGGGGCGGCATGAGGAGCGGGCTGGAGAGGGAGGAGAAGAAGGCTTGCACAGAGCAGCAGACAGCAGGAGTAGCTGACAAGAGAAAGGCTAACCGTCAGGGGTACAAAGCTGCAGAAGGCCTCTGCAGAGAGAGTCTGGAACTGAGAACATGTGCAGACATTACCCTGCTTGAAGGGTTTCCTTGTTTGAAGTTTGGTTACCACATACTAAAATACAGTATGGTTGCACAGGCCTTTGTGAGGAATCCCGAAACAGGACCTAGAATGTGCTGTGTAAGCTGAGATGCTGAACAGAAGCCTAAAGCTCTCTCTACAAATGCTTTTGTGTTTGCCCTCTCCCGGACTGATGATCAGAACACATGCTTTCCTGTCGGCGCAGTTCTGGCCCCACAGTACTAGAAGCCGGAACAGAGGTATTAGGCTCTGTTCTGAAGAGGGATTTACCAGTTCATATCTGTTCTTATGATTGACCAAAACATTAATACAAAACTCCAGGAATCTGCTCTTTAATCTACCTTCTCCTACCAGGGCAAACTATAAACATACGAGCACAAAGGGACTTCTAATTATTGTTACATTGCTCCACTTAACAATCACACAAGATCTCTTTGCCATCCCAGCCCATGTTAAGGACAGAGCATGTTTACGACTCTTTATCTGTGTTATACTAACATTGGCTCACACAGTTTGCTCTAAAATTCAAATGACGTAAGAGACTACAGGGTAAAACCCAGGAAATCACACACAACATGAACACCAGGACTCCAGTACACCTCGGCAGGACAGAGCTCGCCGATCAGGCTCCGGGCACCACAAAGTGCCATGCTCTGCAGAATTTCACATTGCCACCAGTAAGCCTACGACTATACTTACCAATCTTCATTGCTACCAATTAAAAAACCAAAACCTAACTTTCCAAGAACTAAGTCTGGCCAGAGGTTTCTGTCAGTGAGAAAGCAGGGGAGCTGGGGGATACCACGAGTCTCCACTGCCGTTCCCACTGTTCAGGAACAAGGCAACGCCCACGCGTGTAACGTGGAGAAACCAGGATGGACAGGGGAGTGCTTTAATTCTTTACTACACCAATTCCAGAGAAGAAGAAAAACAAAACCTTCTGCCTGGGAAGGAATCCATCTTTCACCAAGCTGAATACGGAAAGCAGGAAATGATCCCGAGCGATTCTTCACTCAGCTCCAGACGGGAGTGCAAGTCAGAGAGAAACCGAGAGCTCTTGGTTCTGGTGCAGCCCAAGCCTGCACAGCCATACTCTCCCCTGACTCCCCTGAGGATACTTTGTCTTTCCTGGTACTAACGGGTATCATGAATTTGTCAAAAGAGCCAAAAGAGTAAGTCCTAATATGCTTCAGTTCGTGGTCTACCACTCACTCATCTAATAGATTTTCATTTTTCATAAGGCACACTGACATGGGATTCCTAACAAATCCTTTCAAACTGTCGTGGCCTCTTGTCACCAGGTTGTGACAAAGTTCTCAAGGCAGCGGAGGTTACAACCATGAGTCATACGTATAGCACTTTTCACTCCAATAAACACAAAGGCAGCCACAGAGTGAGTCATCAGCAAGGATGCAAGGGTGGGAACACCAAAGACATCTATCTGAACCACTGGAAAAAGTGATGGGCCTGGGCTTGCTTCCTAAGGAAAGCCTCCCACCCCACATTTCTTATGTAAATGCAGTTTGTAGCTGGCACAGACAACTGCCTACTTGCAGAATCACCAGGCATGCCCCTGTGCCACAGAGGCCACACCCGAGCTCACCTGACAGCCCTATCCCAGAGCCCTGTCCCAGCATTACCTCCATTACTGCACTCACCCATGAGCACTGATGGGAAAAGGCGCACAGACTAGTTAGAGAGGTGCCAGGTGCCGGGGGGACATCTTTCGGGGGCGCACTTCCTCTTGGGAAAAGAGATCTTCTATGTCCATCCTGAGACTCATTCTCCCAACCAACTCTGACCCAAAGTATGAGATGAAAACAGAGCTCTGATCAGTCACAGGACTTCCCTGTACATTCACCCTCTAGAGAGTTTAAGCTAAAGTCAACTGTCTACACAGCTAATGCTTTAAAGCAGTAGTTCTCAACCTATGGGTCGCATCCCCTTTGAGGACTGAACGACCCTTTCACAGGGGTCACATGAGATATCCTGTATATCAGATATTTACATTACAATCCATAACACTAGCAAAATTACAGTTATGAAGTAGCAACGTAAATACATTTATGGGGGGGGGGTCACCACAACATGAGGAACTGCATTAAAAGGTTGCAGCATTAGGAAGGCTGAAAACCACTGTTCTAGAGAATGCTGATCTTGTCTACTTGCAGTTTTAAAATTCATCTAATTTTATGTCTGACATCTAATGATTGAAAACCTCAATGCAAATCTCCAAAACCATATAAGCTCAGTCTGTGTTTTCACATAAAAACCTTTGTAAGTTAATAATGGCTCAGACTGCAAATCCTATGGAAGCTTAGATTTATATATACATGTAAGGATTAAACAGTTTTATGGATGTATGGGCTTAGATGTTTGTGTGGGTGTGGGCATATGTGTATGCACATGTATATATGCAATCATGTGGAGGTCAGAGGTCAATGTTAGTTCATTTCTTTGGTTGCTTTCCACCTTATTTTTCTGATACAGGGTCTCTCGCTGAACCAGGAACTCATCAATTCTGCTAGAATGGCTAACCAACAAGCCTCGGGGGTCTTCCTGTCTCTGCCTCCCCAACACTGGAGTTTTATACACACGTGCTGACTTGGCCAGGTTTTTAATTTGCGTATTGGGGAGGTACTTTACTGATGGTACCTTCTCTCCAACCCCTCATCATTGTTCTTTGAAACAAGCCCATCTTTTTAAGACGGCAGCATGCCACTGATTCATCAAGACATATGCTGAGAACTAACTAAGCCAAGTGCTAAGCACTGGCCATGCAGAGAATAAATCACACATCTTGCTCAGTCCAACAGGAGAGAGATCTAAAAGCCATAATTTGCATGACAAGACTTGAAAAATGGGCGCTACAGCCTAAGAGATGGCTTGGCATGCAGTGAAATTCCCTCCTCATGCGATCTGATGGGCTGGAACGCACGCATCTAACCCAGGCCATGACAACGTCAGAAGCATCTATGAGGGCTTCAGCTAACTCAAAGTACTCTACTGATCACATGAAAATAGATCAACAGGACCTCCAGCAACTCATTTCCATTACGTTTACCAAATTCCTCTAGCAGAAACACACACACACACACACACACACACACAAAGAGGATAACTATGAAAATGAGAAAGCAAGAACAGCACAGGTGCCAGGTACACACACTCACAAGCCAGACACTCGTCACAACTGCCACTAACGGGGAAGACAGAAGTCTGGTTGCCCAGCTACGGTAACAGAAGAGCAGCTGCAAGAAGCATGGCAACCGGCTGCGCCAGGGCACTCTGTTCACATGACCTGAGTCACCCAACCCCACTGCTGAGGACACGGCCAGTCCAACAGGATGCCTGCTTACCTCAGCACGAGGAACGAGAAAGGAACGATGAAAGAATTCAGTATGAGAACCATGCAACCTGTCTGTAAATGCTGACCTTTTAAAAAGGGTAGACGAAACACCCTGACCTCACAGTGATGGAGGGTTTCTATCCGACCCGGGACAACTTCCTACACCATCTTAATTTCTGTAGATGTGGCCCGTGAAACCGACTCTTCTAAAAGTCTCCTTCATTTGCCGTTTGCACCTCCTACTAGGGTCACCTGATCTGAACATGGACCATGCTTCTTCCCACATGATGTGAACTGTGAACAACCACTGGCCATACACACACACACACACACACACACACACACACACACACACACACACTGAAATCCGAAATGGCGTAAGTACAATACCAAAAGATAATTTCCCCAAAGATCCAAAAGCCATGACTACCTAAATAAAAAGGACCATTTGCTAGATTTTAATTCAAACAAATTCAAATTTTAATTTAAAAGATGCACTGGGCCATGAATATTTGAGTATGATCAAAGAAATGATTTCATACTTCTAAGATAAATTTCCTAAATATAAAGATTACTCCTAGAACTAGCTATGGAAGAAGTATTTAAATTAAAACGTATGTTCTTTATTTCATAAACTTTGAATAATTTCAGCTACTTGCAAGTTACTTAGAGGAGAAATGCTTTTCAGAACCAGAAAAAGATAAGACAGGAAATAAGACTAAAGTCAAAACAGTTGGGGGAAAAAAATCCTTTCTATTTCATTAGAGTATAGTAGTACCATGCAATGCTGTTCTTTCCTATTCCTAAATACGTTCCAGAGCTACAGAGAATCACTAAGCATATAAAAGTGCTATAGACCCACCACATGGCCTTTCAGGCCTGAGAGAGATGCCAGGTGGGGCTCTCTTGAAGGCTGTGTAAGGGGACCCGGAGAAGACTGACAAGACAATCCTGAGTACCAGGACAGCCTGAGGGGCACACGGGAGGAGCTGTACACCGAAGGGGAGGGAACAGCAGGATCGCACACAAATGGAATGAGCATGACAGGAAATGGGAAGCCAGCATCAGCAAGTCACAGGACATCCCATAATCACCCAGCTTTCTGATCATGTGGACTTTTGACCTGTAAAGATGAGGATGATGAGGGACTTGTAATTGAGAACAATTTATTTATCACCTAGCGGGTGAACACAGGTCTATGGATCATCCATCTTTTTCTTACTAAACAATACCAGCAGGAAACTGACTGCAGAGATACAAAGCTCAAAAAGATAAACACTTTGGCTCACCTTAAAGTACACATAATGATATTCTGAACTGCGTTTACGTATTGCCTTTGGCTTTCAGTATAACTACATGAAAAGGAAATTATAGAAATGTCACAGAAGAGCCGGGCGGCGGCGACGCACACCTTTAATCCCAGCACTCGGGAAACAGAGCCAGGCAGATCTCTGTGAGTTTGAGGCCAGCCTGGTCTACAGAGCGAGTTCCAGGACAGGCTCCAAAACTACACAGAGAAAGCCCGTCTGGGGTGGGGGGGGAACCAAAAGAGAAAGAGAAAAAAGAAAAAAGAAAGAAATGTTGCCATGTGGTGGTGGTGCACCCCTTTAATCCCAGCACTTGAGAGGCAGGCGGATCTTTGTGAGTTCGAGGCCAGCCTGGTCTACAGAGCGAGATCCAGGAAAGGCGCAAAGCTAAACAGAGAAACCCTGTCTCAAAAAAATCAAAAAAAAGAAAGAAAAGAAAGAAAAAAAGAAAAGAAAAGAAAAAAGAAATGTCACAGAAGATGGTGTAATTATTTATGATTTCAAAACAGAATTATTCAGCAAGACTGTGCAGCTGTGCTGTGGGAGAATTTCCCAAAGTGTTTTTCACTCCTGCCTCCCCTCACTGCCTCTGAGGGCCCTGATGAACCTCTCCTCTAGGTCTAAAAAGACAGCCTGTCCTGTTGTGACAGAAGAGCCATGGTGCTTGCAGAGAGCAGCAAAGGATCTGAAGAAAGAAGATAAAGAGATAAAGGCGTTGGCCCCCAGCACGCTGCGTGAATGGCAGGCGAGAGCGCTTGACTCGGCTTCCTATTTGGTACCCCAGGCAAGTGGTCAGGTGCCTGGTTCTGCCTGGTACAGACTGAAACACAGAATTCCCTGTGAGTCTGTCTGAGGCATCTGCCAGACGGGTCTTCATAACCGGAAATGGGTTCTGGAGCAAGCGCAGGCCACCGAGGAGGTTACCTGGTTCAAGTGCAAAGGAGCCTCCAAGTCAGACTAAGGTAAAGTGACTCAGAATGGGCCTGTAGCGGTTAATTTTCTTATTGCTGTGACTACACACTGGACAAGAGACAGCTCAGGAGACGGGTTCATTCCGACTCATCTATTTCAGGAGTAGTCCACCATGATGGGTTGGCAGGAGTGGTTCTCCCCCGTGGAGTCAGGAAAGTGAGGTAGCCCCCTACTCTCACAAAGATGGACCAGGAAGCAGGGCTGGACTGTAAACGTGAAGGCCAAGCCCAGCAACCCACTTTCTCCAAGGAGGCCTGAATTCCAAAGGTTCCACTATCTTGCAAAACAGTGCCACCCGCTGGGGACCGAGTATGTGAACGCTCACACAAGGAAAATCGAATATCCAAACTATACTGCTCCAAGTTTACTGGGTGCTGTCTTGAGAACCAGTGGACCAGGAAGAAATGAGGCAGAAGTCAGCCAAGGGTACTGAAAGGCAGAATGGGATGAAGACCACGGGAGGCAGAAGTACCTCGACTTTAATCAGAAAGGCACAGCCACAGAAGCCACATTCCTCCTCCCCCTGGTGCCTGAAGAAAGGAGGAGAGCAGGCCACTAGGAGGAACCACGCATGTCCAGCCCAGAGACATAGAACAACCACGAAGACCTCAATTCACCTCATAGGCTGCCGTACCATTTCAGTATGTTTTCTCTATGCCAACCAGAGGCTGAGACTCCTCTAGAAAAAC
This sequence comes from Peromyscus maniculatus bairdii, assembly GCF_049852395.1. Classification (NCBI taxonomy): domain Eukaryota; kingdom Metazoa; phylum Chordata; class Mammalia; order Rodentia; family Cricetidae; genus Peromyscus; species Peromyscus maniculatus. Next base: position 70,475,477 of record NC_134872.1, on the reverse strand, counting down.
CAAAGGAAACATTCCTGCACATTTCTAAGGTCATCAGTGAAACCTTTCAGTGCAGGGCAGAAAAGCTGGTGGTACACAAAGAAGAGTCATACCTTTTATCGAGAGACTCGAGTTCTACAAGAATTGGCATGACACAGAACAAACCCATGCATCACAGCAAACCCCAGCTCCTCCAGGAAGGCAACATTTGCCACGGGCCAGCTCAGCTGTAAAGTGAGGAATAAAAACACTTCAGGGATCCAACCTGTGTGTACTTTTAGAAAAGCAGATCCCCCAACAGGCAACAGCAGCAGATGGCCCTACTATGCATGTACCAGAAAAGGAACTGCTATTGCCCGGGAGAGAGGCTGAGCGCTGAAGCTCAGACACTGGGTACCTGTACATAGCAGTGGGTCTCTGCCAGCAAACAGCAAGTGTTTCTTACAACCCCAGGAGCTTATAATAATTACAAAAGTGGAGCTTATGTTAACATACATAGAAATTACTTTCTTAAACCTACATGTAATTTCTGGGTTTTGTTGTTGTTTTTGCTTAAGGTGCAACATGTAATGTAGCAGAGGTTGGAAAAAACAAACAAACAAACAAAAGACAAAACTGAACTGTCTTCAAAGCAATAGTGCGGCACCGCTGGCTGTGCACTCTGCCAGTCCTCAGGACAGAAATGCTCACTCTCATGGGACACGGGCGAAAATAAAAAGCACACACTTAGGCCATGCTGTCAGGGAGGTATGGCCAAATGACAACAGTCGAGCAAAGGAAATCCAAGGAGAAGCACTGTGTGGCAGCTTCTAGAACCTTTCCTTCTCCTGCTTTCCTCCCTCCTCTTTTCTACTGGCCAGGAGGCAGGCCTGAGAGATGGAGCTATCGTAGGCCACAGGCGGCCGCTGAGAGCAAGCTGTAAGGAGCCTAGGTTACTCCTGATGGGGCGTCTATCCAGGCTGGCTTTGCAGTGCCTTCTGCTGGGATTTCCTATCTTTTAAGATGCATTGTGTGTGTGTGTGTGTGTGTGTGTGTGTGTGTGTGTGTGTGTGTGTGTGTGTGTGTGTACACGTGCACGCACACAAGAGGGTACTGGATCCCCTGGAACTGGGAGTTATGGGCGGTCATGAGCCACCTGATGTAGGCACTAGGAACTAAACTCTGGTCCCTCACAAGAGCAGCAAGCATTCTTAACCTCTGAGCCATCTCTTCAATCCCTGAACTTTATGTGAAGGAAAATATAGGTGAACGTTCCCTTTAAGCCATTATGATTTGGTTTTACATTTCACACTAGTATTTTCATTAGACAACTGTAATCCTACCCCTAATATGATGTTTTCCAGCAAGTCTGCCTCTGAAAGCTTGGGAGAAAGGCAGACACCATTTACAAATCAAAGATAAGTAACTCGCTATTCTCACGCCAGCACAGGAACAGAAAGCACACACTTTACCCATGCATATCAATTTCCCTCTCTCAAGGAAACAAATTCTCTTAATCAACTAAAGGAATGTTAGCAGGATCATACACATGTTTCTCAGCCTTCCTTGAGCAGACATGCTCTGCCTGAGTTCTGACTCCCATGATGTGAACAAAAGTGATAGTATGATTTCAGAGAACCGTATTCACAGGGAAGGACAGTTCCTTGCCTGTACTCTCACCCAGGACGGCTGGCACGCAGTACATCCAAGAACCATGTGGGGACAAAGCAGTATGAGGGGTCTTGGGTTCCTCCAGTTACTACCGCTGTGTATCAAAACACCCCAGAACTTAACTGTATAAAGCAACCATATTGTTATGAATATAAATCCTGTATATCAGAAATTCAAAATAAGGCATAGTGAGGACAGCTTATCCTGTGCTGTCCGAGCCTCTCTGGTAAGGCTCAGCAGCGAGAGCTAAAATCCTCTGCAGGCATTATGACTCACATGTCGAGTAGTTGACACTCACTATCCACAGGGACACTGGGGGCAACAGAGCCCTCACAGTTTCTGTGTGGCATGACTTCCCTAGACAATGAATGGCAGCCTCAGGGACCTCAGCCACAGGTCCCAACTACAGGAGCTTTCCGGACCTTTCCTGACCTAAGCCTGGAAAACACAGGATGCCACTGATCCTCTATTCCACTAGACAGAATGACAGAAATACTTTATCAAATTCAAGGGGAAGGGACAGCAAAGACACTCCACGCATTTAAAAAGCACAGGCCTCTGTCTCAGTGTGAGCCCTGTGTCCCCGTGATGAGAGCATGGGCTGCATGCGCCCCTAAACTCCCATGAGTGGAACTACCGCTGTGATCTTTTTAAACCACCCTTATTGTGGGTCTCTGTAGAAAATTTAAGTATCTATATAACTCCAGTATTTAAAAACAAATCATCAAACAAAACTAGCAAACATATTCATCCCAAGAAATTAATTTTATAATAAAAGTGACTCTGTGGTCACAATTTATTTTAATATGTCAGCTGCTGGCATATTTCTTCCATTCAAAATTATTAACGAGTATCAGAAATGCCTAATGTAATTAGGCATTTGCATGCCAGAGATTTCCTCTCCCTGGCTTAGTACATCAAAGAGATTTCTGAGTGGAAACAATAAATATGCTGACATGGCCAAAAAAACCATAGTACAAAAATTAACATTCCAGATGTGCTGTGTGCATCTAAGTGAATATGCCTAGAGCCAACCATGTCACAGCAACGTCCCCCACAGACAAAGTGCCTGAAGTTCTAAAGTGAAGAAGCTAACAAGCTTACAGCACAGTTCCTTTCTCATCACTCACAGTGCACTGGACATATCATCCTTTCTGGTTTTTGAACTAACACACAGTGCGGTTTCTACCGCCTCACACTCTGTCACAGTTAAAACAAGGAGGATCCTTAGTTCCTTCAGGCAGTAGAAATCAGTTTGAGGGCACACGAAACTAACAGAAGATTGTAAAAGATTGTATTAAGCATCTCCAAATACGTCCCAAAACTTGAAATCTATGAAGTAACACGCACAATTCAGGAAAATAAGGGCTTTGGAAACAAAGAATATCAAAATTCAAGTTCTAGAAATAACCAGCTTCATAAGCCAGGGAAAATTACCCTTCCTCAATGAGAGTCAGAGCCAATAACCACCACAAGGATTAAATACAACACCTGGGCCCAAGCAGATGTGGCACACACTGGTTCTCCGTGAGCTGAAAACCACTCGACCACTCAGTGGGCTTGTGGGCCACCCAATCTCTCTGCAGATCTCTCCACACATCACAAAGCCCCACTCCCACTTCCCAAAGGCTGTGCAAGACTGTGGTGGAATTTGAACAAAGAGAGGACAGGGCGTGTTTATTTAATGAGAAGAAGCACTGGTCCCCTGTTATTAGACCATCCTACAAGCACTGATGGCGGGGGAAGCATCCTCAAGAGAAAGAGCTTTCTCTTTTCTGTCTTCCAAACCACAGTCAGGGCCTGGCACTGTGCACCACAGTTTGATCTGCAGGCTGGCATGGAGCACAGTGACGGCCAGAGTGTGGTGACTGGGACCAAAAAGGTCCTCCGCACAGGCTTGTATTTAGACACTCAGCACCCAGTTGGTAGCGCTGTGTGGGAAAGTTACAGAAGTAGAGCCCTGTTGGAGGAAGTCAGTCACTGGGAACAGACTGAGAGTATACAGCCTTGCCCCACTTCCTGTTCCCCCTCTCTGCTTCCTCCTGTGTACATGGGGGGAAAAGTGATGAGCCAGCTTCTTGCTCCTGCTGACATGTTGTGTCTCCCCCACCACCAGGGACTTCTATCCCTATGGAACTGCAGGCCAAAGTGAACCCCTTCTTCCTTGGGTTGCTTTAGGTCGAGGAATCTGACCACCGCACCAGGGGAACTAGACCAGGCGGCCAGGTGGCCAGGTACCAACAGCACTGTTCTTCTAACGGCAGAGCAGGGAGAGTGCAGGTTGGGACTGTGGTCACCACAACCCCACCCGAGAAGGAAGGGCTCACCTGCAGAGGAGATCGCCGCATAGTTAGCAGCTTAGGAAAGGTCTTAACATCACTCTTTTAGGGAGTTTCTTATTCTGGAAGAGCTCAGCAATCATCAATTCATAATCTTCTATTTCTAGCTCTCTTCATTTTTCCCTGCTGTAAATTGTTTGGAAGTCGATCACAGACAGCTTAATGTGTCACAGCAAAAACTGCTTAACATCATGGGGAAAGTGTCTCATCTCAACCCAGTAACCTATTCCACTTGTGGTTTTTGTTTGTCTCTGCATTCCAATGAGGTCAAATGCCTCTAAGTTAACTGACACACCTCTCTAGTCTCTTTCAGACTACAGGCTCCCTTCCCTCCCTCCTCTTCACCAACTCTCGTTGCCATCTATTTGCTGAAGTCATTGGAGCATTTGTCCAGTGGTTTCCCAGTCTGAATTCTGTGACGACAGACCACGAACTGTATGTGCTATAAAACGGAACTTAGGTGAACAATATGACTCAGGCACACAAAATAAGGTTTTCCTTTTTTCTTCTCTAAGTTTTAGATTTTTAACATTCCCACACTACTTCTACGTATAGTATCAATATAGTTTTTGAGATACAGTTATGCTGTAGATCTCAGGCTAGTCTCGGAGTCTGATCTTCCTGCCTCGGGCTCCCGAGTGCTGGGACTGCAGAGGCGTGCCAGCATGCCCAGGTCAGCATGCCCAGCTAAATTCATCCTCACGCTCTCTCTCCATTCCTTCTCCATTAGCAATCATGGCCTAGATAGCATTAAATGTTATAAAATAGTAGGTCCTTTGTTTATCACTCTTTCTTTGCTTAACCCTAGACTATTCTGTAAGGAGAACACCACGTCTTTTCCCTCCACAGAGCAGGTTCAGGCCTCACAGGTAAGTGTCTGATCCTTCCCAGTTTAGAAAATGATGAGTTGTTTCCTGAAATCCTCCAGACTAGAGAACAAGAGACATCGGGGAGAGAAAATAACAACAGTGGGGGACGCCTGAGACCCCCAGATTTCTAGACTGACAGCCGTGTTTTGAGTTGAAGAAAACACAGGAGAGGAAATAAACAGTAGGCTTAATTTTTAATACATCAAGACTAAATAGGAGGATATAGTAGTCTAATTTTCTCTTTTATATTTCTGCTTCCTGGTTCTGGTATAATTCCTTTGGCTTGTAACTTAAATCTTTGATAAAAAATGGACGCTGTTAAAAAAAAAAAAAAAAACTTGAGGAGACTTGGAGAAAAACAAATTTTTTCCCTTTTAAGAAAGAACACGTACTGTCCACGTTAGAGAGAACTCCACAGCATCAATAAGAGAATGACCTAATATAGTAAGCAAAAAGAATTCTTTACAGAACCAAAATAATCTTATTTTTCAAAAAAAAAATGAAAACACAGAAGCACAAATACATAGCTGCATATGTCTGAAGAGCACAGAGAAAGGTTGGGATGCTGAGTAACAAACTGCTAAAGCTGATAGGAAAGGAAGAGGTAGACGCAGAGGAAAAGAACCAGCATCAGTTCGCTGTCCCAGGGAATCTGTGCTGCATCCTAAGTTAACTGATGGCCGGAAACTGACAGCTCCTTTACCTAAGTGAAACATTCCCAAGGTCCAGTGAAGATTCGGATTCCTCTGTTCCTGCCCAGAGACATGAAGACACGGCAGAGCAGCAATAATGAGGCAGAGGAAGGTCACACGACAGAGCAAAAATGAACACAAAGAAGAAGGTCGCCAAGTCCTTGATGGGCACTTCTGAGGGAATGATTACCAGGAAGTGAGAAGACTACAAAATCATGCCCTTAGCCATGAGCAAAGCAGGCTGGGACTATTGATTAGTTAATGCCTTTAACTCTCTCCCTACAAGCCACGGAAGGAATAACAAGCTTGGAGTTTTCATTCTGCACACAGTAGCCACGAAAGGAATAACTGATTTATTTTAGGAAGGCATCAGGATATTTCATTACCAAAAAGTATGCAACACAGTTCTGGAATTCTTCTGCTCATTTATATTGTTATACCCTTAAATTACTAAGTGATTTTGGTAACTTATTTCTATTTTTAAGGATAGAGCATTTCATGACTATCTAACTGGCTCAGCCAGAAAGCTATAATCACTGGTTATTAGGAGGAGAGTGTTACAGAGACAAGGCAATGCCAAACCATGGTAATACAGGCTGATGAGGCCACACAGGGCCCGCCACCCTCCTGGCTCAGCATCTATGAGAGGAAGAAAAATGAGGAAAGACTACAGCAGTGCATCAGACCTTCAGTTATGACAGTGTGGATATAAAGGAAACTTTACTATCAGAAAAAAAGGTGAATATTAATTCTGAGCCTTCCAACATGAATATCTTCAGTGAAAGTGTACTAATAAACAATTCAAGTGTAAACACAGCCTGTAAAAACAAAATTCAGATTTAATCGTATAATGCTTATTAACAAATCTATTGAGTGAGAGTGCAAACAGTACAAGGTGTCAGCCCCTTCCTAAAGAAAACAGAGTCATGATTAATGAAATAAGGATGACGTCCCAGGAGTGATGTGTCAGGAGCTGTCCACTAAGTCCCGCCCTCTCTGTGTCCCTGGTCTTTCCATCATAGCAAGAGTCTAAGTGAAGGACCAGCCTTCCTAGAAGCCACAATGATTCCTTTTGGGTCCCAGGAGCCAAGCTACCTATGGATTTCCACAGAAAATAAAGGCTAAGAGACTGGATATAAAGAAGCCAGGCACACAAGGTCACATATTACATGATTCCATTTATATCAATGTCTAGAACAGGCAAATCTCTCCGAACAGAATATAGCTCAGTGTTGGGGAGAACTAACAAAGGGTGTAGGGTCTCTAAAATGCACTGTATAGTTCTGTGTATAGGAGCAGTGTATAGTTCTGTGTCATCTGAACAGCTCTGTAAAGTTATAAGGGTATCACTTATTAAGTTATAAAGGTATATCACTTATTAAGCCATTGTTACAGACTAGAAACTGTGCTGCATACTTTTCATGCACCAAGTCACTAAATCCTCCAGTAACAACATGGAAGGGTATTATAATTGAATCTCTCTTCTGTGGATGAGGAAACTAAAGCACAAACATTTAATAAAATTAGTTAGGCATAGTGGCTCATGCCTGTAACCCTAGCAATCGTGAAGCTAAAAGAAGAGGCAGCCTGTGAGTTTGGGGCCTGAACCTTGGGACTACAAAGTGAAATCCTGTCTGAAAAACCAACCCACCAACCAAATAAACCAACAGAAAAATCCATAAAATTTAATACAATACACACAAGTGGTATGCTCCTAAAATATGTCCATAACTTGGTACATCTACCTTCAAAGAGGATTTATTCTAATCCCCAGGAGTGTGGGGGCTGTGACCATGAAACAGGGCTGATGTGACACCCTGAAATAACATCACAAAAAGCAATGTGGTTTCCTATTGCTCTCAGGGCCATTCATTCTGAAAGAAGCCAATCACAGAGTCTTGAAAACACTTAAAACAGTACTCAGGAAGGCTCAAAAAAAGGGTCCCTGCCGTGGTCCATTCATGAGTCAGACTGGAAGCAGATCCCCTAACCACAGTCAGTCTTCAGATGACTGCAGACCTGGGTGACATCTTGGTGTCAATCTCACTCAACTTGCTCCCAAACTAGTGTGTGTGTGTGTGTGTGTGTGTGTGTGTGTGTGTGTGTGTGTGTGTGTAAACATAGATAATAGACAGATGATAGATGATTGACAGAAGACAGGTACATCAATAGATACTCTAGTGCTATAACTTTATGAAAATATTTCAAACTCCAAGAGACTGGAATTTAGGTAGACCTCACAGCAAAGTTAATAATATGCTGAGAGATCACTTAAGGCTTTACCTCCTAACATGTACTTTTAAGTTTAACCTGCCTTTAAGAGAACAATGCAACCAGCCTTCCTTGCCTTGGATTTCCTATGCAATCAGCATTTACAAGCTAAGCTAATGCAAAATCTTATGTGCTCCTGATCCGGAGTAATGCATGTATGCGTTGGGAATATCCACCGAAAGCCGCCAAAAGGTAGAAAACAACCTTACACAACAAAAACATTCCCTATCAGTGTTGAAAACAACATATGGCTATAGCTTGGTAAGGAATGTCCGCTGCGCTCTTTGCTTTTTCTGAGTGCTGCAGAGTCAGTCGCGGTCAGCACAATGCCTTTCCTTGTAAAACTCTGCTCGAGATGTCTGTAAAGCATTCCTCATTCCCTTCCCATGCCATACTTTCTGTGCTGTTCAATAAAAACAGAGCACAGCCTTTTGTCAGAGACAGAATACACAGACATGAGACAGCATTCAGACAGGCACAGGCACACATAACACACAGACTACAGACAGTCCAGTAAACACAAGCTACAGACAGACGAAGATACAGGGAGAGAAGTGCAGAATTTGTTTTCGCTCCTTAATGCATTAATCAATGCAAGATGATTCAAGTTTATCATCGACAAAAAAGATGGCAGACAGTGCGGCTCATGCCTGTCACTCTACCTGTGTGAGAAGCTATGGTAGGCCCTCAGTTCTGGTGAAGAGTAAAATCAGCTGTACAACTTCTGGAAGACCAGAAGCCTGGAGTTTCTTCTGACAACCGAGGATTAACCAATCTTCACGGGCTGACCACTCAAGTCAAAACCGTACGTCACAATCACTTTTTAATAATCACACAGACACCGATTGGTCAGCTTGGACTTTGCTTTTGGTCAAATCCTCTGTGTCCCCTGCTTGCCTTCCCTGGGCCCAGAGAAGAACGAAGCAGAGGTGAGTTTCAGGCAGAGGTGAGTTTCAGGGGTAGCTCACCCAGATCCCAAGATCTCTGTTGTGGAATATTTCTTTACACTGTGTGAAGATGTGTCACTGTGACTGGTTTAATAAAGAGCTGAATGGCCAATAGCTAGGCAGGAGAGAATAGGTGGGATTTCCGGGGAGAGAGAGAACTCTGGGAAGAAGAGAGGCAGGGAGACCCCAGGGGAGGCGGAACAAGTTGGACATACAGAAATGGAGAAGAGGTAAAAAGGCTTTGTGGTAGAACATAGATTACTAGAAGCAGATGACGTTATAAGAGCTAGTTGGGGACAAGCGTAATCTAAGGCCAAGCTTTCATAATTAATAATCTCCATGTTATTACTTGTGAGCTGGCGGTCTAAAGGAAAGTCTGACTACAGATCCCCGCAGGTGTTGCCCCCTGGCCCCTGGACACAGCTGCTCCAGCTGTGGGTGCTGCAGCCCTGGACACTGTATGCACATCTGCTTCCTCTTCTTATGAACTCCTTTAAAACTGAAACTCCTTTGTTCTCCCACTCCTCTACCCTCTCCCTAATTTTGTTTCGTTCCCAGCAGCGTTCTGCCACACAAGTCCCCTCCCCTCACCTCTGTCTCATTATATACTTTCTCTCTGAGGTTTCGGCTTTTTTAATGTGAGACCTTTCGTTGTCCGATGAGTTCTGCTGAATTCACCCAATAAAATAACAAGGATATATTTTAACAGCTACTGTGTATGGAACCATGAACAACACAGTAACGTCTAAGATGGAAGTTTCTAGAGTTTACCTTCAGAATTTGCTGTTCATAGTCACATCTTCCCATTACATATTCTAAAATATTCACATAAAGGAATGCAGGCTCTCTCTTTCCACACAATAATCAACATGTCTGCTCTGTCTGCCTCAATCCATCCCATCATACCCTACTTTTTCTCTACCATCAATTAATGGGGGGGGGGGGGGGGAATGAGTATCTGAATGAACTAGGAGAGGGGAAACAGAGTTTCTCTGAACAAAGTACCATTTACCTCAAGGCATGGCGGTCCAGCCTCATAAGGCACTTAAGTGACTTAGCACCTACATTTTCTACTCCTGAACAATGTGTTTAAGATGTAGTGCCTGGACACCTAAGGCTCAGAAACATTTTTGTGACCTGGCTAGCAAGAGTTCCCGCTAATAAAACGGTACACTATAAACAGATTAATATATAACTCAGCAGAGCAGTAATTATAGCCTAGTCATTACTACAGAATAAGAAGTGCCCAGGAAAAAAGAAAACAAGTATGTGTTCCTGAGCACCCTTCTTTAAAAGGCAAAACCTTCTGTAGACAGACAGACACAAATACACAGACACACACACACCCTGAGGACAGGTTGTCTCTCCACCTGGAGATGCTTAGATGCTTTCCACCTCCAGGGGCCTCTGAGAGCTTCACTACCCAGTGTTCCTATGCTCCCAAGTGGCTGAAGGGAAAACTGCAAGTCACCACCCAGTCCTGTAGGATCACCTCCGCCCAAGGTCCTCTGGACAAACCACTTTAACGCAGACATCACTCATTAGGTTTTCTGGCAGGTAGCCTTTGGTTCCTCCACCTCTTTTAGTGACTTTCAATAGTCTGGTCCTTGTGGTTCCCCTAATACATGTTATATTGGTACACTGTCGTGTGCTGTTTAAGCTTATTAAAAGTGAACCTGGGAGTGAGAAAGCCCTCCTCCTGTTTCCTCCAAAATTCCTGTCATAGGCTGGTCCCCTAACTCTGTAACTACAAAGAAAAACTGCTAAGGATATTTAAAAACCAGATCCCTAAAAACAGCTAAAATGTAAACTGTTCCCAACTGAGGTTGTTACTGTTTATCCTATGATGTAACAATGTTGCAGTAGGATGGATCAGGAAGAGGGAAGTTCAGTCAGGAGCTCATCAGTCCGGAACTCCAGCTGACTGCAGCTTCCCCAGTCAGACTATGGGCGGATGACTACAAGCGCCTGGTATGAGGCTACCTTTCTGCTGCTGTCTGTTCTGTTACTGGGAAGTCTCACTGGAGAGGATGCCCTGAGTTCATTCCAGAGCTCCAGATAACAGCCGCAGTGAGGCTTCCCAGGAAATTTCTTGCTGGATGTTTGGAGTCTCTGATTTGGCAGTGTTTTGCTGTCTGTTACTCCCTGATTATTCTTTTACTTACTTAATAAACCCTCTCATTCAAAACCATAACTATTGTAGACCATTCTCTAGACTACACAAAACAACTTATGTTCCCATGGCAACAGCAGCCTAAGATCCCAGGCTGCAGGTCAATTTCTCTGCCAGAGTCCAGCAAGCAGACTACCCTCAGAACAATTCAACAGCAATTACCCTTTTTTATTTTTTGTCCTTGCATTCCTAGCATTGAGCATGCTACCTAGCAAAGAGGAGATATGCAGAAGTTTATGAGGGAAGAGGGAAGGAGTAGGAAAGGAAAAACACTGGGGAGAAGGGTATTAAAAGGAGGCCTGAGCCGGGCGGTGGTGGCGCACGCCTTTAATCCCAGCACTCGGGAGGCAGAGGCAGGCGGATCTTTGTGAGTTCGAGGCCAACCTGGGCTACCAAGTGAGTTCCAGGAAAGGCGCAAAGCTACACAGAGAAACCCTGTCTCGAAAAACCAAAAAAAAAAAAAAAAAAAAAAAAAAAAAAAAAAAAAAAAAAAAAAAAAAAAAAAAGGAGGCCTGAAAAGAAGCAAAAGACACTAAATTCATAATCAGAACACTGGCATGTAACTACCAGCCACTTGCTAGCTACATTAGCAGAGGACTCCAGCAGTCCCACTTTCCCATCTGTAACACAAAAGCTTCAGACTTGCAAACATTTCACTGTCCAATGAACATCTGTCATGCTTGTAAAAGGCTCTGTGCTGGCTAGACTTCTGTCAACTTGACACAAAACAGAGTCAGCTGAGAGCAATTAAGAAAATACATCCCAGGCTGGAGATGTGGCTCAGAGGTTAAGAGCACTGATTGCTCTTCCAAAGGTCCTGAGTTCAGTTCCCAGCAACCACATGGTGGCTCACAACCATCTGTAATGAGATCCGGTGCCCCCTTCTGGCCTGCAGAGATACATGCAGACAGAACACTGTATGCTTAATTAATAAATAAATCTTAAAAAAAAAAAAAGAAAGAAAGAAAGAAAGAAAGAAAAAGAAAAGAAAAAGAAAAAACATCCCTAGGATCTGGAGGCATGCAAGTCAGTAGGGCACTTTCTTCATGATTAACGGAGACGGCCCAGTCTATTGTGGGTGGTGCCATCCCTGGGCTAGAGGTCCTGGGTTCTATAAGAAAGCAGGCTGAGCAAGCCATGGGGAGCAAGCCAGTCAGCGGCACTCCGCCATGGCCTCTGCATCAGCTCCTGCCTCCAGGTTCCTGCCCTGCTTGAGTTCCTGTTCTGACTATGGTATGGAAGTGTAAGCCAAGTAAATGTTTTCTTCTCCAACTTGTCTTTGGGTCATGGTGTTTCATCACAGCAACAAAACGCTAAGTAAGACAGTACCTTTCCCCGACTGTGGTGGTCTGAATGAGAATGGCTCCCATAGGCTCACAGATTTGGATGGTGGTGGGTCCGGTCTTCTGCCTCCAGGTTCCAGCCCTGTTTGAGTTCTTGCTCTAGCTCCCCTCAACAATGGACTAAGATGTGGAAGCAAAATAAACTCTTTCCTCCCTGTAGTTGGTTGTTTTTTACTCTTGCAATTTTTTGGGGGAGGGGGCGCCACCCAGCTCCCAAATAAATACACATGGAGGTTTATTCTTTCTTATGAATGCTTAAGCTTGGCCTGTTGCTAGCCAGCTTTTCTTAAGTTATCCCATCTAATTTTTACCTCTGCGATTTTTCCTTTTCTTACTCTTATATCTTCTTTTCTTTTCTTTTTTTTTTTTTTTTTTTTTTTTGGTTTTTCGAGACAGGGTTTCTCTGTGTAGCTTTGCGCCTTTCCTGGATCCCGCTTTGTAGACCAGGCTGGCCTCGAACTCACAGAGATCCACCTGCCTCTGCCTCCTGGGTGCTGGGATTAAAGGTGTGCACCACCACCGCCCGGCCTCTTATATCTTATTTTCACTCTTACTCCATGGCTGGCTGGGTGGCTAGCCCCTAGCATCCTCCTGTCCTTTTCTTGCTCCTTGATCCCTCTTCCCAGATTTCTCTTATTTATTCTCTATGCCTGCCAGCCCCACCTACCCTTTCTCTGCCCAGGTATTGGCCTTTCAGCTCTTTACTAGACCATCAGGTGTTTTAGACAGGCAAAGTAACACAGCTTCACAGAGTTAAACAAATGCAACATAAAAGAATGCAACACGAGTTGGAGAGATGGCTCAGAGGTTAAAAGCACTGGCTGCTCTTCCAGAGGTCCTGAGTTCAATTTCCTGCAACCACATGGTACCTCACAACCATCTGTAATGAGATCTGGTGCCCTCTTCTGGTGTGGTGTGCAGGCAGAACACTGTGTACATAATTAATAAATCGTTTTTTTTTTTTTTAAAAAAGAATGCAACACATCTTTGCATCATTAAAACAAATGTTCCAGCACATAAACAAATGTAACACATCTAAAAATAATATTCCACAACCCCTCCCCCCCCAGCTTGTTTTTGGCCACAGTATTTCACTACAGCAATAGAAACCCTAAGACTAATATGAAACCCTAAGGCCCTATATCAAATGCTGTTTTCAATGAGATTTTCAAATGAGAAGCTTCTGCCTCCTTTACTGTTTGGCAGTTTCATTCACCATTCCTTTTATTGCCTAGAATTCCTGGACTCAGAAACTCCTCCTGCCTCAGCCTCCTGCCTCAGCCTCCTGCGTAGCCTGGACTGCAGACTTGAGCCACCACTAATTCCAGGCTTCGGGGTATGTTTAGGGTTCATTACATGTGGACTTTAAAGGGTAGTGAGTAGAACTTGCCAGCACTTTCTTCAAAGCACACTGGAGAAGACAGAAAAGTCACTGCAGGAGGAAGTCCACTCTGAACTCTACCTTCAACAGAAAGAAGGAGTTCTACACATTTTGTAGACACAACTCAGGAAACAGGCACAAAGGGCATCACCAAAGTGCAAGCATGTATCATGTGAGGCCGTGAGCCACGTACATGCCAGGGTAGCTATGAACATATTTAGATGTCAAAAGGCTGAACACCCCTGTTAGAGAAAAGCACAATATGCAGATTAGGTGTACAAACATTTCAGTCTGAATCCTGAGGCAGATGAAATGAAAGCCAGGCATAAGCCAGGCTCTGGCTCCTGCCTGTCATGTACCCCAAGTCTGCTAAAGTTTGTCCTTCATCATGCATGGATAGACTCTCTCTGTGATTGTTTCAGTACCTTCATCAGCCCGGATTCTGCAGGAAAACTCCAATTCCCATAACCTACAAGCGCAAACATACATTTTAAGAACCTGGTAAGGGCTGATGCTGGGATGTGGCTTGGTGGGAGGGAGTGTGCTCAGGCAAGACACCAACTCCATCCACTGTTACTACACTGTCCAGAGTCAGTGTTTTGTTTTGTTTCTCCTATTTTGACTTGGTTGGTTCCCTTAAGCTATTCATCAATAACAGAGTGAGGAAATCTATTAATACCACCACATTTAACTTGTCAATAAATCAATCTATTTTCCAAAGCATCACCTTGGCTTGGTTTAAATTCTGACTCCATCTTATAAGGTCTTAGGTTTAAAGATGAAGTAAAGTATAAAAGCTTAGCCCCCAGCATAGCATCCTTCCACACTATTAACTCTCTAACAGTCACCAACACTTTCATTCCACTATTTCATTTATCATTTGGGGGACTTGGGTTGGGGGCTGAAACAAGGTCTCATTATACAGCCCAGGGTTGGCCTCAACTCACAGAAACTCCCTGGTCTCAACCTCTCAGTGCTAGTATAAAATAGCGCACACTGCAAGACTCCAGAGACATGGCCCTCTGGAAGACACAAAACCACAAAGGAAGCAGCAAAGAGCAGCCAGTGCTTGCCAAGAGGAAGACGGAAGGACAACTGGGTTCCTTGTCTGGAAGAACCTCGGGTATTAGTGAAAATCTTCTAATCTGTTCTGTAATGGGGGAGGGGGGGAGGGATAGAAGTATGCCCGCCAAGATCTGGAAAACAGTGCCACACCCTAATATAAACCATGCATTCCCATTAATAATGATGTATGAGTATCAGTCCTTACTTAAAAACAATGTTCTGTATCTACTAAAAATGCTAATAACAGAAACGACAGCAAAGAAGAAACACAAAGGGACCTTTTTTTTAACTTTCTGCCCAATTTTTCTATAAACTTAAAACTGCATAGAAAGCATGCTAATCACAAAAAACTTTCCTACCCTCGCAAAGCTTCTATCATCACTATGTCTTAGCTAGGGTTTCTATTGCTGTGAAGAGACACTGTGGCCACGGCAACTCTTATAAAGAGTTCATTTAACTGGGGTGTCTGGCTCACAGTTTCAGAGGTTCAGTCCATTGTCATCAGGATGGCTTAGTGATACAATGACTGCCACTGAAATGAAGCCGCCCCTCCCCTAGGGACGCCTTGGGTCAGAGTGTTCTATCACAGCAGCTAGAGGAAAGTAAACAGCAGGTAAGCTGGGAATCAGCTTCCCTTACCCCAAAGGGAAGATCCTAACTCTGCTCATTTCAAACCACTTAACAAGTTAGAAGTCAAGAGCAGAAGAGTTCCCATTTTATTCAATGCAAAAACTATTATAAAAATACCTCTTTGGGTCAAGCTAAACACAACCTAAGGGCTAACCATATCCCAGAGTAATGCAACTGCTAAAAAGCAAACTGTTCAATTAGTAGGAGGAATGTTTGTTTGTTTGTTTGTTTGGTGACAGGGTTTGTCTGTTTTCCCTGGAACTCGCTCTGTAGACCGGGCTGGCCTCAAACTCAGAGATCCTCTGCCCCCTGAATGCTGGGGGTAGGAGGACTCTCAACCATAATTCCTATCTGAAAACACGCAACCTGCACATTACCTGAAGACACCAGGAATCACTTTAAAAGTTCACAAGCTCCTTAAAGTGGGGAGGAGGGAGGGTGACCTAGTAAAGCTGCGCCTCACACTGTAACTGTCTGCAAGGGGCAGGTGCTCCAGGGGCATCGGAGAGAAGCGGCATCATTCGAGGGGACATCCTAGCTCCTGTGTTGAACGCAGACTATTACAATCATGCTGTAAAGCTCTTGCTTCTAACATGACTGAACGTACATAAATCACCGGCAAGTAAGTGTAAAGTCCTGGGTCAAAATACACAGGCTTACACAATTCCATGAGAAGGCCGCATCAAAGCACTGGTGTCGTCGAGTATTAATATCCCAGAAAGAAAAACAAATGCCCAGCAGCGTTATTAATAAAATGCACCCCGAAAGGGCCACAGCGACAGCAGGAGGGAGGAGAAGCACCCTCCACGAGGACTCAGGCTATTCCAGGCATCAGGGCCGAGTATGGCAAGAACGCTGGCACGTCAAAAGCTCGACTTTGGAAAATACGTATATTTTTAGCCCATTTTGGGGCAGACTTAAGTTATGTAAGTGCTTCATCATCTGGTAAAGTCCAATGTCAAGTTCATATGTAAAATTACATAATAGGGGCTGGAAATCTGGCTCAGCAGCTAAGAGCACATATTGCTCTTGCACAAGGCTGGAGTTCAGTTCCTAGCAACCATGTCACCAGCTTACAACTGTCTATAACTCCAGGGCAAGTGAACGCCTCTGACCTCTGAGGTTACTTGACCTCAGGTGTACATACTCACATGCGCTCTCTCTCTCTCTCTCTCTCTCTCTCTCTCTCTCTCTCTCTCTCTCTCTCTCTGAGGTTACTTGACCTCGGGTGCATACAAACACACACACACACACAGTAGCTGAAAGTTTTCCAATGTCCTGCCGGGTCTACATCTGCTCAGACCCAAGTGAACACACAGAGGCTTATATTAATTAAAACTTCTCAGCCATTACTCAGGCTAACTACTAATTAGCTCTTACACTTAAACTCAGCCCATTTTTGTTCATCTATATGTTGCCACATGTTCCGTAGCTTTAACTGTGTGTCATTACATGCTGCTCCCTGGACAGCAGACTGGCGTCTCCTGACTCAGCCTTCCGCTTCCCAGAATTCTCCTTGTCTGCTTATCCCACCTATACTTCCTGCCTGTTACACACCAAGCAATCTGATATACAAGGTATATCAGGGTGTCAACATGGGGATTTGTACCCCATGTGGTTAACTTGTCAATCACATCACTCAGTCTGGTCACAGATGAACTCATAACTTATCTCCATTCAGAACTGATGCTGCACCGTCAGTGACGGCTTCATTCGGGGATGTACCCGACACACAGGAAGAAAAGAAAGAAGTTCCTACAGGGACCAGTGTGGAGCTTGGGAGCAAGGATGTGTGGTCCCAGACCTCCCAGCACTGATGCCTGGAGCAGCAGCAAGCTACTGTGAGAGGAACGCTCTGACTGCGACTCCTCCAGAATCAGGTCGCTGCGGGGTGGGGTGGGCCTCTAGGGAGATGGCAGTTGTCTGCACAGTAAATTCCCTTCCTCCAAAAGGTTTCTGCTTAATCAGTCAGAAAGGTTCTCTCATCGGCATGACAAGAGACGCAGTTTCAGAAGGCAAATTAAACACGAATTCACAAGCCAAACTTCATTATCCTCTAGCCAGCATCCATCCATCCAACTCTAAGGAATCTGACAGCACAAGAGAACAGACTTCAAGATTCTGTCCCAGTAGAATTGCCAGGCAATTTTTTATCCCAAAGGGAAGGGAAGAGTTGATGAGCATACCACACTGAGCACCCACAATTCCACTTTAAATGTGAGTGCACAGTTAAGAAGGGACACTGAGCAAAGCCACTAATGTGAAGAGCTAAGACAAATAACAGAATTTTCACTAAAAAGTCATTTAAAGAAAACAGAGCTGAGAAGGCAGATAAAACTCAGTAAAAATAAAATTAGACCACGCCCTCATAAAAATAAGAACAAGATGCATATAGTGCTGTGTATGGGGCTCAATGGGGGGCACTGGCCTAGCCTGCACAGGCCTGGGTTCCATCAGCACAGCAAAGCACAAGATGCATAAGACAGAACCCAGCTAGGCAGGGTAGCACATATATGCCCACAATGCCAGCAACTAGAGCACAAAAATTAATCCTTGGAATTAAAAAAAATAGGAAAGTCAGTGAAAGGATTCAGAAGATTAAAAATCACTCAGAAAACAAACAAAAAAGGTTTAAAATGCAGACAAGAAAAGATGGAGAAGAAAAGTAGAAACTTTTAAATTGAAGGTCATGAATTCCTAGGCTACCATGGATTGAGAGCTTACGTTAGGGGTGAAAAAGGCCCACATCACAGCGCACCATCCTGAAATTTCAGCACACTTCAGACAAAGACCTTCAGACAGTGTATTTCGACTCTGATTACATGTTGAGATTATCCAAGGAGCTCTTCAGAAATATCTCTACCTGAGTTCCATTTCAAACCAATTACTTCAAAATCTCTCATACCAGAATGTGATCAATATCATCTCAGATGATATTAAGGTGAAGCATGGGTTGAAAAATCACAAGAGTAACAAAATTCTAAGAAAGGGGGGGGGGGGTGAGAGGAGAAGCGCTGACTTTGAGATTTCTTAATGGCAACACTGAGAATCCAGAAGAGAATTGATTCAACATTCTGAAATTAATTTTGTCTAATTAAAATGTTTATGAATTCTTTTCTTTCTTTTGTTTTTTTGTTTGTTTGTTTGTTTTTTTTGTTTTTGTTTTTCGAGACAGGGTTTCTCTGTGTAGCTTTGTGCCTTTCCTGGAAGTCACTTTGGAGACCAGGCTGGACTCAAACTCACAGAGATTCGCCTGGCTCTGCCTCCCGAGTGCTGGGATTAAAGGCGTGCGCCACCACCGCTCGGCTTATGAATTAATTCTAAGGAATGTTATTTTTCCAGAACTCTGATAGCTCATGTGATCTCTCTTCCAGGAATCTTTCTCCAAGGTGCCAAATGAGAAGGCAGTTTACCAAAACACGGCTACAAACCAAGAACATGGCACCAATGAATAGGGGTCTAGCATGCAAGAGGATGAAGAGAATGGTACCCTCACAGCAAGTCACCTGTCCCAGGAATGGAGAACAGCCACTCAGCAGCCCAGCTCCAGACCCCCAAATGTAAGTATTTGATTTATCTGGGTGCTCCTAGACAACGTTCACAACCTCACAACCAGGACTCCAGTTGCAGTCGTGTACAAGAGACTCAGCAAAGAAGCAATGAGATACTCCAGAGAAGGCACAAAGTTGCAAGAAGAGAAGACACTATGTTACAATCACGTCTAGACTGTGAAGAGCATTTGACAAATGGCAACAATGTAACACGGGATACAGCTGCAGACCCATGAATGATACAACCATAGTGTGAAGACAGAAGGCGGGGACAAAGTGACAAGGGATACAGCTGCAGACACATGACTGACACAACCACAGTGTGAAGACAGAAGGCAGGGACAATGTGACACGGGATACAGCTATAAACACATGACTGACACAACTACAGTGTGAAGACAGAAGGCGGGAAATATGACGAGGACTGAAAGGGAGCTGCACACACATCTTCTAAAGTAGGCAGGCGGACAATCATAAAACAGACTGTTTAGAATTGGCTCCAAAAATGGCTGTAGTGATGACTTTAACACCAAACGCCACAGGCCCAAGTCTGTAGCGAGTAGAGAGGCTAGAGCTAGGGTGAGGACCAGTGACGACTGCTGCTGCTTCCACTTCTTAAACTATGCATGCATGTGAAGACCTTGATGAAAATTCCAACTACACCACCACCAAAACCAAAACAGTGTAATAATGTAACAGTATTGAGACAGATTTTTTTTTTTAAAGAATAAGTAAAGTGGGGTAAATCCTCCTCTTTTAAAATTACAGTGCAGCTGTTTTAGAGAGATCAAAGTGACCACCATCCACATGGCCCACAGGAATAGGGTAAGAGATGGAAAAGGGGAAAGTTGCTCATTTTTACTAAAAAACCTTCACTGTCACCTAATTGTATATAGATAGTATAAAGTTTCAAATTTCCAAAATTCTAAAAATTCAAAGATTTGTGTGTAACTTGATATTTTTACTAATACTTTTACTTCATTCTATTAATACAATTCTAGTTTATCCTTTAAAATGACATGGAGTACTGACTGCCCAATTTATCCATTATGATACTGACTTGGCATTAATTTCTAAAGTTTCTCTGATTAAAAGCATGGGGGAGGGGGCGGCAGGATAGCTCAGGCAGGCAAGGTACTCGTCCCCAAGCCTGCAGGCCTGAGTGAGAATCCCAGAACACATGTGGTGGCAGGAAAGAGCCAACTCCTGCATACTATCCCCTGACCTCCACAAGTGGACGCTGGCATGCATGCATGCATGGCCCCGCCCACAGCCACAAACACACAAAATAAATAAATTAATGTAAAAAAAGAAATTGTTAAAGTACTCTTGGGACTGGAGAGGTGGCTCAGTAACTAAGAGCACTTGATGCACATTACTGAGGACTCAGATACCAATACCCACTTAACAAGCAGGGTACAGCACCCTCTTCTGCTCCCCCCCACACACATACACACCTGTTTTTGCTCATGTGAATGCACACAAAGGAATAACATAAATATATTTTAAATACCTTTTTCTATTTCTACAATGAGACAATTTTTCTTCTGCCTTCAAACTTTTTGCCTTATTTTCCTCTAAAGAACTTGTAGCCCCTTACACGTGTATAAAATTAAACTGCAGACTTAATCTGGATTTGACCAGTTTCTCCACTAGCATCCTAGTTCTGAATGTAGCACATTGACACTGTCACGTTCCTGCAGTCTCACAGACTGTTCCGTTCACACGCAGAAGATGCTTAAAGCAGTGTCAGCTGCAGAAACTTAAGCAAAACATTTTTTTAAAAATTACTAGTGCATATTAATTTCGCAGAGAAGTTCACTGTGGCGTTTTCACACGGGCAGTCATTGTGTTCCCGTGGCATATGCTGTCTTCTGGTCTCCCTGGCTTTCCCCTCAAGTCCATTCCCACCGATGATAAACATTCTGCTACTTTCAGGTTGAGCCTTTTTCTTTTATTTTTCTTGTTTCCACAGAGGAATGAAAACAAAGCCAGGCACTTCACCTGCTCCGCCCAGTGATGGTAACAGCGGAGGTTCCTTGTCCGAGAATACTGCAGGATGAGGGCGAGACAGGGCCTATCCCTTTGCCTTCCTTGTGGAGTGTGTGCGCTTTCATTTGTATAATGAACCAGCTAATCCACGATCAGAAATATCTTCTCTTACAAGACACAGGAAGAGAATTAGAACTCTCACTCAACCTAGGAAGATGCAATTTTCTCTTTGTAATTACAGAAAAAATGCCAGTTCTTCACGTGGTCATACACAACCTGCACATAAGAATGCTTGAAAAACTCTTGCAGAAAATTCTAAGTTCACAGAGGCAAAGACACAAAGTTTACCATATGCTCTGACCTTATTGATGATTAGGGGAAACTCAGCCTGGTTTCTAACTACCTAACACCTCCATTTCCACTTATTTATTTTCCATTTATCTATTCAATTTATAATTTTAGGAAAAGATTTAAAGACAGCGTTGTAAGCAGACTGAATGGAATTAGTTCATAGTACAATGTTACATATTTAAAGAATAGGAGCATATCATCATTAAAATTATATTTTCAGACCTTTGCCAACAACGAGCAAACATTCTCTTGTCTTTACAGATTTATGGACCACTTTCCTTTCAAACCTTTGAGGGAAAGATTTCAGCCAATCTTTTAAACTTGGAGGCAACAGGAACCTCTTAGCAAATACCACCTTAACAAAACGCAGATGGAGAATTTAACATACATTTTTATATGCACTTCTCTGCTACTAATTTTTTTTAAACAAATTTATAACATCAGATAGACAGGATTCAACTACTAAGAATTTTATTAAACACTGATGCTTAGTGCTAGCTACCCTCTTTAAGAGGGCCTCAAGACAAAGACATCTTTTAAACAAAACATGAGCTCATGGGAACATACCGATTCATCTTACATAGCACAGTGCCCTACTTTTTAATAGTAAGACCTTTCCCTTGCTCTACACACATAACACCCATTGATGTCCATGGGAGCCTGATGTCCATGTGGCCTCTTGTAAAGGGAAAAATTTATGTCTGCTGCTGAATACTGCTTGCACCTGGCTGCCAGCCAACCCAATATAAACATCGGCATTCATCAAGTGTTGGATAATTCCTTGTCTTCCATGAATTCCAGACTTTTGAAAAGGTCAAAATTCAATTTGAGAAAAGAGAAATCGTTATACTTAAGAAGGCACAGAAGACACAGAACATTTCATACAGTGAAGTGCGGTATAATACTGGAAAATATTCTAGCATAGTTGATGTGGAAATCTATGGACTAAGAGTTGCCATTTAGGGTTGTTTTTATACACTTAATCCTGAACTACACATCGTCCCACTGCGGTCTCAAAAACTCCTCCAAAGAGGCACTATTTATTCTTTACAGGTGGGGAAAGTGAAACCACACTGTAAAACACTTCTCTCAAGCCAGATGGAAGGAAGTCTCCTATTAAACTGAGAACAGGGCAGCAAGGGTGACCGGGAACAGCCGTCCTTGGGAAATCACCTTCTAAACTCAATGGTAGTGATACCATTATTAAAATAAGACGTCAGGGGAATGCAAACTATAACAAAGAAGAATTGTAGGGAAGTCTCTCAACAATCTGAATGTCTTTTATAAAGACAAAAATTGTCACCATCTTTTGATATAATGACCAAACTTTCCCAGAAGCATTTCCCTCCCTGTCAGAAGCTGAGCTCCTCCCTAAGAACCTGTGGGCTGCTGCCATGTCCACCCTGGCCTGCCCCTCTGCCCAGGGCTGTAACCTCATTTCTCCGATTCTCCCAAAGCCCTCAATACCAGCGTCTACACTTTAGCTAGGTTATTTCCAACATGCATTGGAGTAGGCATCTTCTGGAGTTAATGGTTTTCACTGATGAAATGGAGATACAGGTTCTGTGTATCTACACATCAAAGCATTCCAAGCCCCCAACCACAGTCATATTTCACAGCTGGATTTTTACTGAGATGCCATATCCTTGGTGGTCGGATCATCTGTGATCCTTCCATCAGAAAAACATAGACAACTGAGGATTCTGAAGACCAAATCACTGCCGTGACTTTGAAATAGAGTTCTGGAGGAAAAGGTGAAATTAAACAAGATTTTAAAAATTAAAAAAAAAAAAGGTAGGTAAGGCCACAGTTAATCAGATGAGGATAAACGATCTGATACAATTAAAATTTCTCATTGACACACTAAGAGAAGGAATATTATATTTCTTTCTCTTAAAAACTCTCCATTTCCGAGAACTCTTAAGTATTTATTTATTTATTTATTTATTTATTTATTTATTTTCCTTTGAGACAAATTCTCATTCTGTAGTCCAGGCAGACCAGGAACTCATTATGTAGCCCAGGATGGCCTCAAATAATGGCATCCTTCTTGCCTCAGCTTCCAGAGTGCTGGAATTACAGGCTTGAGCCACCACACCTCACTAATTTTTTAGTCTCTTTCGACGATTAAATTTTGATGAGGCAAAATTCATCTAAATTTCCATTGCAATGATACATTTCTTTAGGACTGCGTGATAAAACAAACAGTGTTCTCTGATGGCCACACCAACCTACCTCCGTTAAACACACTTTCACAGCAGACAGGGACATAACCTACTAAAATCAAACTCAGCCCTGCCCAGGTCCTATCAGAGTACGCCTTTCATCCCAGAGACAGCCATTACCAGTGACTCCTTACAAAAGAGTATGTTTGCCATTCCACACAAACGCTTCAGAAAAAACAACAGAATGAATGCAGGTGTAGGGGCTCACACCTGCAATCTCCGCCCTCTAGAGGCTAAAACCGGAAGATCTCGAGTTAAAGGTTGTCTGAGCAACAGTGAGCTTCCGACCAGTGAAGGTGGGCTACAGACCGAGAGACTGTTTCAGAAACAAGAAAATAAATTAAGAACCAAAGTTAAAAAGTTCTATTGCTAGCCAGGCAGTGGGGGCGCACACCTTTAATACCAGCACTCAGGAGGCGGAGGCAGGCGGATCTCTGTGAGTCAAGCCAGCCTGGTTTACAGAGCGAGATCCAGGACAGCCAGAGATAGAGAGAAACTCTGTCTCGAAAAACAAAAGTTTTATTGATGCACTTTTGCATGTAAAAACCAAATTTTGTTTCTACCCTACTGCCCCACATTGCCTTTAAACTTTTCTTTGTTAAATGTTTTATGCAACAGCATTATATTTTACACTGTTACTTTTCCCCCAAGCTCTTGGGTCCCAAATGTGTCTGATCCGCTAGTCTGATGGTCATTGGTAAACTGCAAGGCTTTAGGCCAAACACGACAAGCTGACACTGAGCAACTGAGTTTTAGTTCACTGAACAAAAGCAGAAACCGTATGGACCATTTTAAATTCTCATTTTTTAAAGCAAACTTCCTTTGTGGCATATTCCACATTTTTAATGTTATGATTTTAAAGTATTAAGTACATAATTGATTAAATTAAGTAAATACCTAATAAATACATACTTATTGAGTATTTGAGTCACTGACATACTCAATTACTTTTCCAGATTTGAAACAAGTTCCAAACAAGTGATGGAGTTCCTGTGCTAACTTGCCCATAATTCATAAATAATGTACATTATACAGTTTCTAAGGAAACCGAATCACCTGGGACTAAAGAAATAAACCAGGAGGCCAAGAGTCTTGATTTCCTGTTTAGCTTTGCAAATTGAATACCTTCCTCCTGACTCGGATCGTTTATATAGAAAGATGTTAAACACAGGGTCTCTGGAATTCAGATTCATTATTTTACAATAACATTCCCATGTTTGAGGGTGAGTTTCTATGTCTGAAATGGAGCCTCACTGTGTGCCTATGGCTCCAGCTCACACTGATCCTCACGCTCTGCCTCCTAAATGCTAGGACTATAGGAACAGGCCATGCAGTGTTAGACAGGGCTGAGGATGGCAAGGGCCTCTGGCAAAGCCAGGCAAACACTGGACCACTGAGCTGCATCTCTATCCTCTCCCTGGTTTGTTGTCGGGCTTTTGGGGGTTTGTTTTGGTTTGTTTGTTTTTTTGTTTTGTTTTGTTTTAGACAGGATTTTTCTGTGTAGTCCTGGCTATCCTGAACTCCCTCTGTAGATCTGGCCTTGAACTCAGAGATCTGCCTGCGTCTGCCTCCCAAGTCCTAGGATTAAAGGCATACACTTCTATTCCCTGCTTTTCTATGTTATCTTACAAAGCAAAACTCGGTGGACATGAGGGGTGCTTTGAAATTTTTATCACCGCAGAGTCACAATACTCTCTCTAGGCTACAATAGTTTTACCACCTCTTAAGGAAAAGCATCTCCATTTTAAACACACACACACACACACACACACACACACACACACACACACACACACCACACACATCACACACTCTAACTAACCATAATGATTAAAGGATGCAACAAGTGTGAGAGCAAAACAGGAAAAATATACCTTGCAGATTAAGAGTTCTGTTTGCAGTTAAGAATAAGTTCCAGTTTGTTTGACCCATCCGCACTGAATGTGCTTGATCACATGTGGGCAGGAGGTATGCGGGCAGGAAATATGTCAGACTGTACACTTGCCCTTGGCTGGATGTAGGTGGGGGGTATATAGGCAGGAAATAAGTCAGGATATATGCTTGCCCCTGATTGGACCTAATGGGAAATATGGTGGCCTTGTGAGGTTGCCTATTTAAGCCTCTGCAAGGCGTGACTCGTAGCCCTTTTCTGAGAACCCAGAGATGGACCTGGTTAGTATTTAATTAAAGTGTGCTTCAAATTTAAACTGTGGTAGTGGTCATATTCTCGACCGGTTGGATTAACACTACTTTAAACTACCCATTGGCTAAATGATTTGTACAAAGAAGGGTTATAGGCTGTCACTCTTCAAAGAACCAGATTAAGTAAGCTGCTCACATTTACTGAGTACTATTCTAGGGTATCATTCCCAGGTCAGATATAAGGATGGGACCATGCTCTGCTCAGGGCTAACTGAGTAGGAAGCAACATATCTGTTCTAAACCCAAAACTGAATAAAATGTAATGGCTGGTGATTCAGAAAAGAGAATAATTTTAGAGTCAAATGCATAATACTCCTTCTGAAGCCAAAACACAGCTATAGAAAAGTACAGCCGCCCTGAAGACCAGGAGACCCAAATCCTTCCATAGCAGCCATTTGGTATTTCCTTGCAGATTCCAAGAGGGACAGTCTGACCACCAAAACGGGGCCACTAGAGAGGGCAAATATAGGCTGTGATTTCAGAACTCTGGACTTTCTGAATTCCTAAGACTGGGGACAACAACCGAAGCACAAGCAGATTCAGGCAATACCAAATTCTTTTCACATCTCATCTTTACAGAACTTTAAAACAAAAACATCGCTCAGTTTAAAAACCAGGTCCTGTAGAAGCATTTAAAGCACACGGTCCTAGTCAACCTGTTCGTGTCCAACCAACAAACTCCCAAAAATGTGTGACTGTAAGGCAGCCTCAAACTCCAAAGTTGCACTCATCAAACAAATAGAAAAGACACCAGACTTGCAAACCAGCTCTCAGGACATCCTGCATGCAGGAGGAGGCAAGATTGGACACCCAGAGAACAGACTGGACAGGAAGGGGAGCAGCGGCTCCCCAAACCATGCTATTAGTGCAAAGTCTGCTTCAAGGAACAGCACAGCTGGAAGTCGTTCCTATGGAGGAGAGCAAAAGGCACAGACGCCAAGAGCTGGGTGGTACTCAACCAGGCTGGCCAGAAAGGGGGCCTGTGCAGCTGTTGCAACCCGTGTGGCTGGCCAGACAGGAATATGTACTTGGCAGAAGCAGAAGCAGGCTTCAGCAGGGCTGAAGATGATGATGAAGGCCACGGCAAGGACGGTAACTCCTACTGGGCACTGTATTTTTTTCCAGACACAGTACAGGGTCTTTACATACAGTATTTCACAACCCTCACACACAACCAATAAGCTATAATCCCTATTTGATGGATGAGAAAACTGCAACTCACGGACTTGAAATTAACATGCCCACGATCACTCAGAAAGTAAGAAGCAAAGTCATAAAATGAACCCAGATCAGAGTCCAAGGCTGTGTTCTATTGATCACTGCAATGACATACCCACAAAGGTTACGATGAGGAATTAAAGGAGACCTAAATAAGTAACAGGCTCCTAGACCAGAAGACTCAGTCGTAAACATGTGGCTTCTCCCCAAATGATCTATGGCCTGACTACAGTCACCACCAAAACAACATCAAAAGACTGTACAAACCAATAAGATTGACTTTAAAATGTGCATAGAAAAATTTAAAACTAGAACTGTCACACGTAGTTTTGAAGTCAGAGAACGTAATAGGGCTCACGTTCTCTGACTTCAATGCTCGAAGCTATAATCATCCAATATTATGGTAATAATATAAAACTAGCTACATGGGTCAAGGGAACAAAACGGAATCCTGACAGGCCAGCCTGTGACCAGCAGATTCTTAACAAAGGTACCAAGGTAATTCGATGGGGGAAAGACAAGTCTTTTCAGTCCCAACTACTAGACTTTCATCTGTAACTAACACAGGAACCTAGCATCACAGACAAAAACTAAAGCAAGATGGCTGACAGTCCTGAAATAAAAACCTCTAGAAGAAAACAGAGGTAAACATCTTCTTTATAACCAAGTTAGGCAAAAACTCTGAGATATGAACCACAATAGAAAGAAGAAACTGGCAAACTAATTGGACATCACCAAAATGAAACACATCTCTCTAACTCCTACTACCATGCACAAAATGGCTTCTTGGACAGGTTTTAAGGTATAGCAGGACCGTCCAGTCTATTATTCAGCTAGTGCATTCTTCTCAGTGTGTGTGATAAATCAACATTATGGCTAACACATCAGTCACCTCAGAAATTGTTTGCTTAGTAAGGGTCAGTCTTCCTAAGGGAGGTATGCTAAAATGACTCAGCTTCTTGGCCCATGAAGCAAACCAGCAGAGCCTAGGCCACTAGGACTTTATCTGAAGGATGGCACAGCAACTCTTGGGCCACCTGTACAAATCCCAGCAAAGTCTCATACCTATTCAAATTTATTTAGGAAACCAGTACCATACTAAAATAAATTTAAAAATTCAACTGTGGCTTCATATTGATTTATTTTCAAATATACATATCATTTGGGGGGCTCCATAGGAACAGTATTTGCTTTACTACATACTTCAGTATAAAACTTGTAAACAAAACTGAACCATTCAGAAGCATGGTTTGAAATGAACTAATGATGAAAAAAATCAAAACATTATGTTTTTAAATCTCATGAACAAAAAAAATTCAAGGAGGAAAATAATGATGTGCATTTAACTAATTGTTTCATAAATTTAAATGAAAAATACATATTATATATTTTTAGGTTTCATCAACTTCCTTTTCAATGAAGAAACGGATATGGCTACTGATAACGAACAGGAAATGTATTAATTGCTATTCAAATTAAATTTGGATGCCCATAATCAGTGATAACTATTCTATAATTTATTTTCTCTCAAAAAAAGCTTCAGTTGAGAGTTTCAAGCCAATGAGCTACTAATACTTCTACAATTAGCAGACGGAGCACAGTCTAATAATAGCACTGGACAGCACTCTCCACCACCTGCTGGTTGCCAGTGTTCATTAGTCATTGATGAGGATTTCCGTAATTTCTGAATACTGGTGAGCTAGCAGCTCCGTCACAGAAGGCTTAACATGATGATGGATGCAGACTGTCTGATGTGGGTCCTGTGGTATTGCACAGCTGTCCCAACCACCCACAGCCCTGCCCCTCAGCCCTGCTCCAGGGTTTCCTGTGATGTTCATTCACTCAGCATCTGATGCTGAAGCAAGAGCTGAAAGGCAAGCCTGTGAAAGGACACCCCCCATCTCCCACCCTGTCCTGCTGCTGGGGGTTGGGGGGTGGCTCCCCACCTGCTTTTAATCCACAATCTTTTGCCCTGGGATTTGTTTCTGTGTTCTCCCCCAAGGCTCCACATACTGCCCCACCCCAAATTCCTTCTTTCTCCAACCCCAATTCAGCCTCATCAGTCACAAATATTTAAGGAATGGAGTGGCCATCAGGGAGCAAATCTTGGCTGCCCCTCCCAGCATGGAGCTTCTAGATCTAGAGCTCATAATTTCTTTTTCTGTCAGAGTGTGGGTGCTGCCCAGAGTCTGAAAAGAAATAGTCAATGGCATTAAAGGATCCCAGGCCACAAGCCAGCTATGTGGGTGGTGGCATACATTAAATGTTTTAAATGAATATTGCAATATCAGAAGTGTTATAATTAGTGTGCAGTAAAACATGACAAACCTCAGACATTGGAGCCTTCAATCTGCCATCCCTTATAACTTAGTTCAAAGAAAGAAGTGTAATTAAAATACTTTAAATTTGGTTGCTGGATGTCACCAAAAAATTAAAAACCCCATCTTCCACGTAAATATATGATAAGCATAAATCACAGTAAATGCTTCCACTAATAAACTGCAATCAGATATTTAAGAAAGCCAATTAATTGTCTCTTAAATTGAACTAAAAAAGAAAAAGACTGATGAGTTTTAGATTTTGAATATGTATAATTTTTAAAAAAAAAAATCTTTCTTCTTCATTTTAAATATAAAATACTCCAGTTTTGACATACCAATGATTAGAAATGAGCTGCTTCTTGTTGTTGTTTGTTTTTGAGACAGGTTTCACTGTGTAGCTTTGACTATCTTGGAACTAAGTCTGTAGACCAGGCTGGCCTTGAACTCACAAAGATCTGTCTGCTTCTGTTTCCTGAGTGCTGGGATTAAAGGCATGCACGGCTGTCACCTGGCTTTTTTTTAATAGAGCATTTTAACTTATTAATAATTACTTCACTTCCTTGAGCTTCTGCTATGCAGTGGCACTTGTGTTAGGATATAGCAAATACAAGAACAACCTGTACTTTCAGTAAATAGCCAAACAGCACATTTTAGGTGCGATATTATATTTAGGTATAACATGACACCAGCCCGCCAGATACTGTGACACTTTGTTAATAATACACCAAGATTCTAATGTCACTTATTCATAACTCATCTAGTCAGAAAACACCCTAGTTATAAGGGGTTTCTTATTCAATCGTAGGTAAAAAGGTCTTTTATTTTGTTTTTTGTCTTGCATATACTAATTCTGTTTTAACTTTGACTTTATTGCTACAACTTTGCTACTTGAAGCTACAGCTTCATAATTTGATCAGCTGTGATAGTTTGAACAAAAAGTGTCCCCCACCGCTCAAGTGTTGGAATGTCTGCCCCCCCCCATTGGTGGTCCTGTTTTGTCAGGCTATGGGGAGGTACACTTGCTGGAAGAAGTATGTCACCAGGGGCTTGAGGGCTCACAGCCCGTCCCACCTCTAACTCCTTGCTTTGCTTCCTGCTTGCTGTTGAAGATTTTGTGATCTCTCAGCTTCACATTCCAGCCACCTGCTGCCAGCCATGCCTCCCAGACCACTATGAACTCACCTTCTGGAACCAGAAACCAAAACAAATACTTCTATAGGATCCCTAGCCTGTGATGTCTGTCATAGCAAGAGAAAAGTCACTAATACATCAGATAGCAAGTTGCTGTAAATTGCTTCTTCAGAAGTACTCACCAAGCCACTCTGAGTGCAGAGTCAGGATCAGAAACACTTGAATGACTGACGGCTTTTTATTCCCTAAATGAACTTGGAACATGCTATGGATGGCACAGTGTATTCTCAATGGACAGCAATACAGGGTGATTTTGTCACACAGACGAGCTTCCATTTAGTTAAGTATTTCTGGCTGTCTCAACTGAGATACATATGTTTACATACGGAGCTACACTTGAGCCTTCTTTGGGAGCAGCCTTAGGTCAGCAGTGCATCAGACAGTTGTCTCTGTTTCCCACGCTGCAGAGATGCTCTGCACCAACATGCCTCTCGACCCAGCTTACAATGTCTTCCTCCTCCTTTTGAAGCACCATGTCCTGCATAAACATG
Source organism: Peromyscus maniculatus bairdii (assembly GCF_049852395.1). Classification (NCBI taxonomy): domain Eukaryota; kingdom Metazoa; phylum Chordata; class Mammalia; order Rodentia; family Cricetidae; genus Peromyscus; species Peromyscus maniculatus. The sequence continues at coordinate 70,444,596 of NC_134872.1, read as the reverse complement.
ATATTCCAGGCAGTTCCTTGCCTCCTTATATACTCTCTGCAGCCACCCCAATAAGTGATCTCTGACACCAACCACGGCAATATTATTCCTCTGAACATAAAAAAGGTAGTGCCGCTTCTGACTCGAGTCTGCAGCGATTTGTCCAATTCAGTTTCTTCCTGGATTTGTTTAAGGGACCCTGCTTTACTTCTAGTTGCGTACTGAGAACTCTTTTGCTTACTGAGCTCATGAATAAATTCTCCAACAGGGGCACTGTACTCTTTAATTACTTTGACCACTGACCCTACTACTAATATGGTAGAGAAGGTATCTGGGATAATCACATGTCTTCCTTTAGATAGACAATACATGATAGTCCCAGTTCCAAGGGCACAGGGTCCTATTATGTTAGTTTTAGAATATAAGAGAACTAAAGAATTCCTCAGGAATCAGCCCAAGCTGTACTCTTCCCCCTCTTCAGGAAGAGTGGTAGAGGGGTATGACGAGGCTGGTCAGAGCTTCCTACTGTCTGTAATACCCGGGGTCCCAGGATAGCTGTGACTATACTCTTTCAGACTTGGGCCACTGTGTCAGCCACAGGAAGCACCATCCAGAAGAACATGATCAGTGAAGATCCAGGTACTGCTCCTGGCATCCTTGTGCATGAGTCTGTATCTCTTTATCTTCTGATAACCATGGAGCTGGAGAATGGCTCAGCTGTAAGGGGCATTTGCTGCTTTTCCAGAACCCACAGTGAATGACGCCTGATAAAGTCTCTAACTCCAGCTCTCAAGGATGCAATGCCCTCTCTGGCCTCTGTGGGTACCTGTGCTCACATGCCCATACTAACGCATGCACTCACACTGTTAAAAAATAAACCCTTCCTTTAAAAAAGAAACTGATCATTTTTATTCCTGGAGGCTGGAATGCTGTAGGTCCAGCACCGAATTATAATTTATCCTGGGCTATCTTTTGAAATTTTAATAGCCGTTCCTTGCCCACCTCTGTGTCTAACCTAACATCTTTGTGACTAAGAGGCAAAAACCTTTCAGAATGCATCAACAGCTGACCACTAGCTCCCGCCCACTGGAAGCCTAAGAATGCGGTAAGGCAGGCTCTAGGACCTTTCACAGCAGCTCCTCCACTGTAACCTGGCTCACCCGATGTCACGACCAGGGGACTCAAAATTCGCTTTGGTTGATGAATTTCTCTGTTCTGTTACTATGAGAACATCAGGAAGCTAACACCTCTGAAGTTGAAAGATGGAATTTGGGGGTAATCTGAATCTTGGTTCCTTGGTCATGGTCACTCACACCGGGTTCTAGAATAAACTCTCTCTTAACCCGTTTGACATAAGAATTGTGTTTCTGTACCAAAGGGACATGGAAGAGGGGAGGGGAGAGAACACGAATAAGAAAGAGAAACAGGGGCCGAATGTGATCCAAGTACGGAGGGATAGGGTGACAAGGAAAACCCTCAGACTGGAAGACCTCTCACACAGAACCCTGCCCAGTGGAAGCCCAACTGCCCCTGCTGAGGACATGTGACCAGGCACGGCAGACCAGGAGGTGGAGACAAGTGTTTCCCAGTCCCTGGTGTGTGGCAAGATCTCATCTCAACACGAGGGAGGGCCCCAGAGAAAAACCAGAGCCTCCCCCTGGGCAGCCAGAATTGCATGCTGCATTTATCCAGATCTCTCTTTTTCTGAAGGAAAATGGAGGACACATCTTCCCCACAGAAACAAAACCATGAAGGGCACTTGCTTTCTAACAGCACTGGCTAATGAAATATGCTGTTAGGAGGTCCAGAAAGTTAATTTTAAAACTATGGAACAAATCCATCTATACACCGGATATTATTCATCACTTACAATTAAGAAAATCAAGAAAAAACAAAATAATGAAAAAGAAAGCTTAAAAAAGGAAAAAATGTAGAGATAACAAAAACTTTTCACGTGAACTACTGTTGCTTTTCTGTCTACGTGGAGGAAACACACTCCTGACCTGTCAAAAGCTCACTCTAGCAAGCCACGACCTGGCCGTATATTTTAGACACCTTGATTTAATTTGGCTTTCCTTGTTTTCTTAAAAGTGAAATTAATCTCAAATATTGTTAAGAACATATGTGAAACCATTTTGTGTAACTTGAAAACCATTTTCTGTGACTGAGAATAATGCAGGGCCTGCCTCAAGGCAGGAGGCTCCAGAGGCAAGCTCTGGTAGTTGATGAATCAGCCACAAGGCAGCTGAGATGAGTCAAATCCAGGCCTTGATATAATACTAAACTAACCTTAAGGTGGCACTGATAGGTTAGTGAACCAGCCCTAAGCTGTGAGCTCCATTACCAAAGCTACCTCCCCATGAAATGATACAAACATCCGAACTTTGGAATGAGTCTAGTGCCATGCTCCTGAGATGCAGCACCTGGAGCCTCTGTGCTCATATCCATCCGGAGGACTTTGAGACTGGCCTCTGTGTGGCCCTGGCTTCAGCAGCCTTCAACGTCCACTATTACCCTATTACCTAAACCACACAAAGGTTCAACAGCGAGAGAGAGAATTACAGACCAATACCTCTTATGAACATGGTCATAAAATCTCAATATAATACTTGCAACCTAAAGCCAATAACACATCAAAAAGATTATCCACCATGATCACGTTGGCTTCATACCAGAGATACATGGATGGTACAACATATACAAATCAATAAACCCAATACATCACATAAACAGACTGCAAGACAAAGACCACATGATCATCTCATTAGATGCAGAAAAGGTCTTTGACAAAATCTAACACCCCTTCATGATAAAAGTCCTGGAGAAGACTAGGGAAACAAGGGACATACCTCAATATAAGAAAGGCAGTTCACAGCAAGCCCACAGACAACAGAAACAGGAAGAAATTCAAAGCATTTCCCCTTAAATAGGGAACAAGACAAGGATGTCTACTCTCTCCATACCTATTCAATATAGTACTTTACGTCTTAGCTGGAACAGTAAGACAACTGAAGATCAAGAGGATATAAAGAGGAAAGGAGGAAGTCAAAGTATCTTTATTTGCAAATGATATGATTTTATATATCAAACACCAACAGGAAACTTCCACAGCAGATAAACACTTTCACCAAAAGTAGCAGGGATACAAAATTAACAGGCAAAAACTAGTAGCCTTCCTGTTTGGCTGGAAACTCCATCTGGAAACTCCTCCTCAGCCCCACTCCTTGCTCTCCAAACACTGGCCCCTCAGAAAGACTGCCAAAAGTCCAGGCTCCTCCCCCGAAGCTCAAGACCCCACCTACAGGGTATTTAAGCTCCTATATAAGCTCCGGTCCCTAGATCTGCCAAGTGATTTCTCTCCAGCTCCTTTTCCCGGGAGTGCTTTGCTCAGGTTAAACCTGGTCCTTTACTTTTTAATTCAGCTTGATCTGGCTTACTGCATGGGCAGGGAAACCTATGACCAGATAGCTAAAATACCCATCACCTCCTATGTACAAATGATAACCAGTCTGAGAAAGAACAGGAAAAAGGTGTCTCAAAACAAATAAAATATCTTGGGATAACACTAATCAAGCGAGTAAAAGATTAGTATAATAAAAATTTTAAGAAATATGAAAAGGACACCAGAAGAAAAGACCTCCCATGATCATGGATCAGTAGGATTAATATTGTGAAAATGGCTATCCTACCAAAAGATTCAATGCAATCACGTTGAATTCTAAAACAATTCTTCACAGAAATTAAAAAAAAAAAAATCAACCTCATATGGAAATACAAAACAACAATAAGTAAACATAAAAAAAACACAAGATAGTTAAAACAATTTCAAGTTGTACTACAGACATAATAAAACAGCGTGGGTATTGGTGTTAAGATACATTGATCAATGGAATTGAATTGAAGTCCAGACATAAGTCCATACAAATATAGATGCCTGATTTTTGACAAAGTGGTAAAAAAAAATACACACTGGAGAAAAGACAGCATCTTCAGCAAATGGTGTTGATCACATTGGATGGCTATATGTGGAACAATGCCAAATAGATCTATATTTATCACCCTGCACAAAACTAAACTCCAATGAATCAAAAACCTCAACAAGATACCCTGAATCTGAAAGAAGAAAAAGTAAGGAATAGATTTACGCCCATTAGCACGGTAAAGAACTTTCTGAACAGGACATGGTAGCACAGGCACTAAGACCAACAATTAATAAATAGGGCCTAACGAAGCTGAAAAGCTACTTACGTCAAAGGAAATCATCATTCAGGCAAAGCAGCAGTCTACAGAATGGCAAAAAGTCTTTACCAATTATGCATCTGATAAAAGGTTAGTACTAAAGTACAGAAAGATGGACATTGCACGCCTTTGATCCCAGCACTCGGGAGGAGAGGCAAGCAAATCTCTGTGAGTTTGAGGCCAGCCTGGTCTACAGAGTGAGTTCCAGGACAGCCAGGGATACAGAGTAAAACCCTGTCTCAAAAAACAAAAACCAAAAAAAGTGGACATTAAGAAAACAATCCAATTTAAAATAATGGGGGACATAACTAAGCAGAGAGTTCCCAAAAGATAGAACACAAACGGCTGAGAAACACTTAAATGTTCAACATCCTTAGTTTTCAGGGAAATTCAAATTAAAACCTCTTTGAGATTACATCTTACACCAGCCAGAACAGCCAAGATCAGTAAAACAAACAAGAGTTCATACCAGCAAGGATGTGGGGAAGGGAGAATACTCATTCAGTACCGGTGGGAGTGCAAACTTGTACCATCACTATGGAAATCAGTGTGGTGGCTCCCCAGGAAGATGGGAATAGATCTGCCTCAAGATCCAGCCATTCCACTCTAGGACACGTACATAAACACCCTACTGCAGAGACACTTGAGCGTCCATGTTCATGGCTGCTCCTCTCATAATAGCCAGAAACTGGAAACAGCCTAGATGTCTATCATCTGATGAATGGATAAGGAAAAGTTGGTATAGAATATTGCTCAACAGTTACGAAAAGTGGAATACACAGGTGAATGAATGGAGCTTTAAAAAAAAAAATCATCCTGAGTGAGGTAATCCAGACCCCAAAAGACAAATACTGTATATTTTCTCTTACATGTGGATATTAGCTTTCAAGCCTTAGATGTATGTACTATAATCTGAATTAACCACAGAGGTTATATACAGGACTATATAAGGGACTAGGGAAGAGGCGAACACAAGGAAAAGGAAATAGAACATCTTGTTATAAAGAGACAAAGGGGAACTAGGAGGATTAAATAAGGAGGAACAAGAGAGAAGGGTAAAGAAGGAAATATGGGAGAGACAACCAACACTAAAAGCATTTGGAAAACCATATAGAAACCTACTACTGTAAACACTCCCTAAAATATATACATATATGAAAGGAATGTAAATGGAGTCACCAAATCATAGGGGAGACAAAGCCCCAAACAGACATCTTCTGCCCCCAAGTAAAACATCCAGTACCAGATATGGGTAACATCTTGTTGAGATGGAAATCTGCAAACAGTAGAGGCTTTTGCTAGGCTACTGGTTACTCTCTACAACCTGAGGGATAAGGCCTTACTGATGAAGATGTTAACTTAAATTTGTCATCAAACAAAGAGAAGTCAAGCCAGGACCTACCTAACTAGAAGCTTCATTCCTGTGATGGTATTGTGTTCCCCAAAATATTGTGTACCCTAATAAACTTATCTGGGGTCAGAGAACAGAAAAGCCACTAAATACTTAGGATAGGCAGTGGTAGCACACACCTTTAATTCCCGAGGCAGAAATCCATTTGTTAAGGGTACAGCCAAGCATGGTGACTCACGCCTTTAATTCCAGGGAGTGATGGTAGAAAGCAGAAAGGTATATAAGGCGTGAGGACCAGAAACTACAAGCATTTGGCCTGGTTAAGCATTTGGCTGGTTAAGCTTTCAGGCTTTCGAGCAGCAGTTCAGCTGAGATTCATTCCGGATAAGGACACAGAAGCTTCCAGTCTGAGGAAACAAGACCAGCTGAGAAGTTGGCCAGGTGAGGTTAGCTGTGGCTTGTTCTGTCTCTCTGATCCTCCAGTGTTCACCCCAACAACTGGCCTTAAGTTTGATTTTACTAATAAGAACTTTTAAGATTCCTGCTACACACTCCTACTGACCAGTGCTCATAATACTGGAAGGTACTTTGCTTCCAGTATCGCTCAGCTACAATCCCTGTGACCTTCAACAGTAACCGGCCTGCAAGACACACTGGTGCAGTAGTAACACAAATATTACTGGAGTAACCAACCACTTTCTGGTTGAATTTAAGGCCCACTCCGTGAGATGGAATCCATACCTAACACTGCTAAAGTAACCGAGAACCTGAGACTAGATAGGTCATGGCCTTGGAAAAAACTAATACTATCACGCTGCTAAGGGAACACAGGACGGAATGACTCTTACTGACATGGCTATATTCACAGATCAGTGCCTCACTCAGCCCTCATCAGGGATGCTTTCAGCAGTAGACGGGAAATAACATAGAGACTCACAAGTAGACAATGTACAAAGAGTGAGAGCACTCAGTCCTACGTGGGATGTCTTCCTCACAGCCCACCCCTCAAGGCTCAGAGATCTATGAGGAAGAAAAGGATGAATGATTTTTAGAGTCAGAGGTGAAGGATGACTCCAAGTAAACAGTGTGTTACAACACAGCAGTACTGATGCACACAGGAACTCACAGAGACTGTGACAGAACACACAAGCCAGTCTGGGTCCCCACACTGAGAAGAAGAACTAGCCATGGACTTCCACACCTAACCAAGAAACTATCTGCAACTGATACTCACTGGCAAAGGAAAAAGCAGTTTTCTCCAATAGAGTCTCACTGGGTATATTCACCGCATCTCAAAGCAGGACCCATCTCACACCCAGGAGTTGTTGGCCAACATAAAACAAATTCAATGACATTTTTGTAGGTATTTCGCTTTGTGTATTTTTGCCTTTTACTTGTTTATTTTGACTTTCATTTTTGGGTATTTTTTCTTTGTGTTTCTTGTTTTTGTTGTTTGGGTTGTTTTAAGAGAGAGATAACCTAAATTTGGATGGATAGGAAGCTAGTGAGGATCTAAGAAGTGGAGGAGGAGAAGAACATAATGAAAATATTGTATTAAAAAATCTTACTTGGGGGGCCGTTTCAAGACAGTTTCTCTGTGTAGCCCTGGCTGTCCTGGAATTCAGTCTGTAGATGAGGCTGGCCTTGAACTCACAGAAACCCACCTGCCTCTGCCTCCCAAGTGCTGGGATTAAAGGCGTGCATCACCACTGCCAGGCATTGGGGGAAAAAATAAAAACTTCCAATAAAAAAGTTTTTTTGAAAATAAAACCCCATAGTATGGCTTTTAAAAAAAAAAGTAGGAATGCAATGAGATCCCAACACACACAAAAAAAGTCACATATTGATTGTGATTCATTAATGACTCTATTTTACAAACAACCATATGTTCACACAAGGAAGGAACACTCCTATGTGGCTCTATTTTAAAGTGCAAAACTCATGTGTCTGAAAACTAAGCAAAAAAAAAAAACACTTCACTTTGTTAAATGTTATTTTTATCATTACAGAGTATTTCTGTATGAAATATGATGCTATGCCTCACTAAATAAACACGAAGCAAAACAAAGCTGATCAAAATCCTTCCCCAGATGGGAAGAGTCAGAGAATGTGAGAATGCTTCTATTTGGAGAGGTCACTGCACTGAAAATTAGCAGAGACCATCCTGCTAACAAATATAGTGCCTGCCACTACCAGTCCTTCCCAGCAGGACGAGACCTGCAGAGCTAGGACAGACCCAAGAAAACCCTTAAGTGACACAGATCTCTGCCCCTGCTCACCAAGCAGAGCAGCGGTCTCCCCCAGCACATCCGTCTAGGGGATCTTTACAGTCTAGTTCACTACACAGCAGAGTCATCAAAAGAAAATCCCGCAATCTGGCTTCTCTTCTCTCAAGAGTTTCCCCAGGACTTGAAAGTGTTGCAAAGGTAACGAGATAGTAGAGTGCCTTGACTGACTTGAAGGGACTGTGGCATGGGTCCTCTGTGCCACCACTTCCTCATCTGTAAAATGAAAATGGTGACAGCCACCACGAGGTTATTGCTCAGATTTACGGAGCATGCACAAAGCATTTAAAACAATACTTACAAGCAGTAAGTCCTATAGAATGTTAGGCAAAAAGGAATGGCAGAGTGAACACAAGGCAGATCAGTGTTCAGAGCCCTGTGATGGCGCATGATACACAGGTCTGGCTCTTACATTACTGGTGGTGACCTATCACACATGCAAATGGAAATGTAGACTAAGTGTCGATGCCCATTCGGTTCTCCTAAAAGGGACCAACTTTCATTTACGTGCCTGCGTTGGTCAGATTCATTAAGCACTGTGCTTATCTTGCCGTGGCTGCTGCCTCTTTCCAAGGAGTAGGACCAATTCAGGCAATTCTGAAACCACAGTAGAAGCGCTCCGGTTTTAGAAGTGGGTGAAAGGTCTGTCTGTGTGCGTGCCCTTTAAAGATGATCCCCATGAAGAGAATGGACGATACCTCTGAGGCCAAAACCCCAGCACTCCGCCTGAACCCCCACCCCACCCCACCCCGTCATGATTCAGAGCCTGACACCAGCAGAGCAAATGAGGTAACAGTGAAACAGCTGACTTTAGAAGCAGATCATATAACACCATGAACATCTGATTTCCTACCTTATCATTCAAAGATGACTCAAACGGTATCGATACACAGAATGAAAAGCACTATAAGACATGAAATTTGTATTCACTTATCAACAAGTGCTTGCTGGCATCTAAATAAAGGAATGTTGATGACACAACAATTACTTCATACAATAATAATAGTAAGTATAATGAAGTTTATGGTTTCACGTCCTGAATGAAAAAACTAAGAAAAAATAATTTATTTCATTGTTCTTTCCTCAGCTTTCCAGGAAGATTCAGGACTGTGACAGAATGTTTGTACAGCCTGAATTCTAATCAAAGGGACTGCTTGACTCCCTGATACCATAATCCTTTCTCCCTTAAACTGGTGGATGTGGCAGGAGCTCACCCAGAACAAAGGGAGGCAATGAGAAATCTATGCATGTGTGTGCACATGGGACTCTGTCATGACCCCCACACAGACCACCCCACAGGAGAGTCTCCATGAAGGGAGACAATGAGAAATCTATGCATGTGTATGCACATGGGACTCTGTCATGACCCCCACACAGACCACCCCACAGGAGTGTCTTTGTGTAAGGGAGGCAACAGGGCTCAACTTCAAAGGGGAAGTAAGGAAGGGCACATGAGGTAATGTCCTGTAGTGCTTGGGGCTCAGTCTTTGTGTGTGAACCCTCTTAAGCCAGGGTTGGCGCAAAGAAATGCTGCTTCCTGGCGGAAAGCCTCCATGTCCTATGCCGCTATGTGAGTCCCTCTCAACACTGTCAGCTGACTGGTCCCACTTTTATGTCCCCACTTAATGGATTCAATTAAAAAATACGAGGTGAATACAATCACAGGAAGTGAGGTGTTAAGGAACTGAGGAAGGTCCATGAACCTACAGAAATTGCTCAGGAAAAGCACACACACACACACACACACATGCTGTAAAACTACACTAATGCAATAGTCCTTCAGAGAATAGTGATACCTGTGTTTCCACAGCTCCCCTAATGTGCCTCACTGTACACTGGGGTGTTTGTGGTCACGTCATGTGGATCCAAGAGTCAGCAGGGCACCTGTACACAGCCACACATCTACATCCCTAACACATTACAAGACTGTCTCAGAAGTCCATTAAAAAGCCTTATCTACAGACAAGGCAAGAAGGAACCCCTGTCATGTGTATGGGTGAGAGTCTGGCAGTTAGCAGGCAGGCCCTGCATTCCCAGCTGGAATAGTCTATGTCTCCTTTAACTTACAATTCCAGATGTTCATAAACTTATTCTAAGTAGGAGAAAGCTCCTGTAACAATAAACTTTTGTTTTGTTTTTGTGCTTACATGCTTTTCGGGGTCTTCTGACCACATGTAAGTGTGGCTTGTTGGCAATAATGTTCATATTTAATTTTTAAAATTCTCTCGCACCAAAAATCTCATCCTCGGACTGTTCTGAAAACCAGGACTCAGGTGACCTAAGAAGCCCTGTGCCTCTAGAGACTGGTCTACTGAGTGCGTCAGACTCCTGCCCTGCAGAAAGTCCATGTGAGGAAGTGCGGTTTAATTCCACACTTTCGCCAGCTAGGACAAAGGATCGAAGAGATGGATTCCTAAACGAAGGGCACAAAGAGAAGCTAAAACTCCTTGGTCAAAACCGTAGCAAAGACTATCAAGTTTTCACTGAAGATGGCGTCCCTTTGGGAGCTTTCCTTTGAAGGAACAAGAACATCAATGGTCCTAAGACAACTCCACAACGGAAATCATCTCAGAAAACAGGACAGACTGTTCCATGAGAACCTAAGAAAGTCCCCACCCCAAAATTTCATCTCACCTTCTTACCTGAGGAAGACAAAACAATGTTCTTTCCATCTGTGTGAGACAGCCATTTATGACCTCCCATGGAATACTGTGGGGAAAATACTTGTTTTTTTCCATAGCCTTAGTGTTTTCTTACAAAGCTGCATTGAAAATCTCTAAGCATTATTTCTTTGAATATTTTCTCCCTTTCTTTATTCATAATAGCAAAATACAGATCTGTCAAACTTGTCCTATTTTGTTAAGTCGATGTTTACAGACTGAAGGAAACCATGGTGATTTCTCTCAAGGGCTCTGATAACACCTCGGGTCTCCACGAGAAGCCAGCTGTGCTAAGTGGTGCTTCACCAGAAATCACTATGACACTCTGTGGCAGGTAAAATAAGTTTTCCTAAGACCTCCAAACCTTAAATCCAGAGGACTTACAAACATGTGATCTTCAAATGGGTTACTACACATGGCAAAAAGATCCTTGCAAATGCAATTAAAGTTACAGATCTCTCAATGGGGAGATGCCTGGAGGATCCTGGTGGGCCCGAAGTAATCTCAAGGGTCCTCATAAGAGGAAAGGAAGAAGGTACCATGAGCAAAGATCTGACAAAAGGGCAGAGATAGAAGATGTGACCATGAGCCAAGCAATGAGTCATTTCTAGAAACTAGAAAGCCAACCTGTAACTGCAGAAGGAACAGTGTGCGGACACCTTACCATAGTGCATATGGCCCATTCTGGACTTTTGCCTCTAAACCATAAGATAACGAGTCTGGGTTGTTCCAGGCACCAGGGAGATGGTAAGTGGTAGCCACAGCAGTAGGAAGCCAATACCATTTCCTTCCAGAGAAACCTGCTGATTTTAAAAGAACTACTGCTTTTATGTAAAGAATAGAAGGAAGAAACTAAAATTTCAGTAGGTAAAACACTGCATTTTCATCTTTCAGGAGACAGTTCCATAGAAGAATATTGTAGCCTGGCTTTTCCTTGGGCAGCCAGCTCACAAAAAATAACATGGAGACTTATTATTAACTCTGAAAGCTCGGCCGATAGCTTATGTTTGTTTCTGACTAGCTCTTACAGCTTAAGTTATTAATTGACTTCCTGCCTTGTGGTTTTATTACCTCATCTCCGCAGTGCCCATCCTGCTTTCTCTGCGTCTCCTGGCGTCTCTGCCGTCTTCTTCCCAGCATCCTCTCTGCCCTGAAAATCCTGCCTAGCTACTACTGGCTGTTTAGCTTTTTACTAAACCAATCACAGTAACACATCTTCACGTGGTGTAAAGGAATATTCCACAACTGAACAGAGGACTTGAAACAGCAACACACTTCCTCTGTCTAGGATCAAACACCCGTGGTAATTCCATCTTCATGGCTCCCATGGTTTGAAAAGTGTGCCATCTCTCAAATTAAATGCATTTAGAAGGTGACAACTAATTCTCCCAGATTAATTTAAGACATACTACACTGTCAATCAGACATGCTGACCCTCCTCCAATTCAGAATTCACTAATGCAATTTCAGCCCAAACCAGAAAAATTTGATATTCTGGCTAACTTTCTTTGGGATGCTTTTACACAGAAAGGAGTCCTTATCCTAGAGGTCTGAAACACTCATATATATATAAAACTACTGACAGCAATGTGACTGTGTCTTAACGAACGGCTAGTTTTGTAGGTTCACTACCAACTCCCCCAAACTCTTCTCAAATTGCTCAATAAGAACACATGTACACACAGTACTGGACCTGAGGCTGGTCAGCATCTAATCAATGACTGCTACCTTCTCTCCTTCCCTCTTCAGAAGGAAATATGACAGTGGTCCTAACTATCCATACCAAGAGGTGTCAAGTCTATTAACATGACTGACATACCATTGTCAGAACAAGTGGGATGTCTCAGAACAGGAAACACAGTTCAGTTGGGTTTGTTTCTCCAGGTGTGGGAGGCATGGTGGTCTTGTGCTCACCAATGAGCACTAGGGGACCCAGAAATGTTAAACACACAGGATTGTCCCTTCAAAGGGAAAGATATGCACCCAAAGGCTGGGAATGGATATGGTTAATAGCCTGGCGACCTTTGCTCTATCTGTATGGCTGAGACCACACCAGATCCTCTCCCAGACCCTTATAGTGAGCTTGTCAATCTACAGAAATTATCTCTATGGAAGGTGCCACATATAGGCAATCTATAGAAGCCAAGTTTATGGAAGATGTCACATTTACTTTACAAAGAATTCCAATGTAGTCACACCTTAAGCTTTATTGTGCACACAGGCTTGAGATAATTTATCACCAGGCAAGTTTTCATCAAATTGTGCTGTGCTTAAATATGCCTAAAATAAATTACTCAGGCTCCCAAAGTTTGAACCTACACTAGCTACTGAACCGAACTATCTTCTTGCCTCCTGAGGACCTTTACTCTGCTGGCTGTGGTAGTCGCAGAGATCCCTGCATCCAGGTAATTCACAAGATGCGTCAAAAGCACACATAAGTTCCAAAGGGGCTGAAACAACATCTACAGGGTAGAGGAGGAGATGGCAAGCCAGGCAAGCCACAGAGAAGTACCAGACTCTAGGAGACACTGCTATTCAAGGAGAGGGTAGTGAACAGCTCAGGGCACTAAACTGCCACTGCTTGTGACTTAAAAGCTCTCGATCATACACAGAAATTCTCATAGCTCTCTTAGTTTCCTGTTTACAAATACCAATTTTACTTAGTGTGTGGTGATATTATGTTCCCCAAAATATTGTGTACCCTAATAAACTTATCTGGGGTCAGAGAACAGAACAGCCACTAGATAAGGAGGCCAGAAAATGGTGGCACACACGCCTTTAATCCTATCACTTGGGAGGCAGAGATCCATCCAGATCTCTGTAAGTTTAAAGTCACACTGGAAACAGCCAGGCATGGTGACTCACACCTTTAATCCCAGAAAGTGAGCCTTTAATCCCAGGAAGTGATCCCAGAAAGCAGAAAGGTATATAAGGCATGAGGACCAGGAACTAGAGCTTGGTAAGCATTCAGGCTTTTGAAAAGCAGTTCAGCTGAGATCTATTTGGATGAGGAGTCAGTGGCTTCCAGTCTGAGGAAACAGGATCAGCTGAAGAATTGGCGAGGTGGGTGGCTGTGGCTTGTTCTGCTTCTCTGACCTTCCAGCAATCACCCCAATACCTGGCTCCTGGGTTTGATTTTATTAATAAGAATTTTTAAGATTTGTGCTACATTAGTGAACTGTATAAAACAACATATACTGATACTTAGTAAGTAAGGAAGCAATTAGACCCCTTCATTCTTGCTTGAACTTAGGATTGTTTTAATAAAATATCTCTAACAACATAAGTTAAAAAAAAAAAAGCAAAACTTTTTTTTATAAATCAATTCTTTAAAAGCTATATTAGCCTTTAATCCTAGCACTCAGGAAGCAGAAGCAGGAGGATCTCTGTGAGTTTGAGGCCAGCCTGGTCTACAGAGTGAGTTCCAAAATAGCCAAGGCTACACAGAGAAATCCTGACTCAAAAACGAAATGAATGAATGAATGAATGAATGTTCCATTACAAAATAGACTAAAAAAGAGGACAAGAACTCTTCACACAATTCTCACTAAGTGTAGACTAAGCTGTGGGCACTGAAGTCGTGTTGGGGACCTCTGCTTGCTGGGTGCCAGGCCTTCTGTGAGGGTTGGATCAATGTCTGAACGAACAAAATGAACACTGTCCTTGTCTTCGGTGCTCACAGGCCAGTTAGTTCTTCTCTATGAACTGCCTATTGAAGTCCGCGGTCTGTTGTTCACCAAAGACAGAATCACTATTCTTGCAGATGTATGTAAACACTTCCTATACTGAGGACACTAACAAACATTCTATTACGTTAAAACTGAAACAAGTCGCAAAATAATTCTAAAAAATGAGTAGTTTGCCTCAGTTTGTCATAGCTACTACTGTTTCATACTCCATACACTTGAAAAGCAGGGTGGCTAGGTGATTAAGAAGAGCACAGAGTCGCCAGGCAGTGGTGGCACACACCTTTAGTCCCAGCACTTGGGAGGCAGAGGCAGGTGGATCTCTATGAGTTCAAGGCCAGCCTAGTCTACAAAGTGAGTTCCAGGACAGGTAGAACTGTTACACAGAGAAACTCTGTCTTGGAAAAAAAAAAAAAAAAAAAAAAAAAAGCACAGGATCAAGCCAGGCATGACATTAGACACTAAAACCTTAGCGCCTAGGAGGCTGAAACAGGAGGATGGCATGTTTGGGACCAGACTAAGCTAAGAAGTGGGTTTCAGGAAGCCTAGGCTAAACAGTAAAACTATATATCAAACCCAAACATTTAAAGCTTACTGGCCCTAGAGAGCCTTGTTTTGGATCTCAGCTCTCAATTCTCAACTATGACCTTGGGCAAGTATTTAAATGCTGATGTAACTCAATTTATCAAGTGCAAAGTGGGAATAAGGATATTTTAAGGATGGAGGAAGACATAATCTATAAACAGCACTTAAACTATGTTTAGCAGGTAGTGTATGTCCAATAAGCATATGTATTTGCAGCGCAATGCTAGAGCCAGCTCCTAAAAACTCCAGAGGCTCGCCAAACTACCAGAACCATGTCAGCCCCTTGTTAAACACAGACATCATTCAAAACCAAACAACACAGACTTATACTTAATGAGCTACATTAGAACGATGATACAAGTGCAAACCCACCTACTAACTGTTTTACTGCCTGTCAGGTGGCATCTATCTGTCCTATCTGTATGCTACAACACTGCATGGCAGCACCCTACTCTTAGTTGGAGGTTAAACTGAGCTGTCTGAAATTGGCCACAGTAAGAGTATTTACACAATAAAAATGAGCAAATGCCATACATCGAGATGACTTTCCATGAAGAGGTGGCTATCAATATTCATCAGCACAACACTGCCTATCAAAGTGAACTTTATAATAAATACTCTATTGTTTTTTTTTTATTTCTCTCTTTTTCACAAAGGGAAAGTTGGTAGAGGTGAGGGCAAACCCAGATGTTATATTGACTGACAACTAGAAGTTTCATTTTTTCCTGTGTTAGTTTTGTCTTGTTTTAAGACAGTTGGCATAGTCCAGCCAGACTCTGGCTCCTTCTTTCTGCCTTGGACTTCCGAGTACTAGGATTACAGGCCTACACCCCCATGCCCAGCTAATCTCAGATTTTATTTCAAAGCCATGTCCCTAAAGGACCACAGAACTTTGGCAATAGCTGCACCAGACAATGGCTTTGCCTATTTTGTAATCGCCAAGGTCTGAGACATTGGGTATTCCTTATAAACAAGGCCAATCAGCCAGGGATCAATATGAAGGCCACCTTAATAAATAAAATATCAGTGCTAAACTGTCATTAGATATAGTCCACATATCTCTCCAAATTGTTTGGACCTTCTGACATTTTTTTAAAAGTCCTGTTTTCTTTTTTTTTTCTTTTAAAAAATGTTTTTATTCATTTTACATACCAACTACAGATCCCCCTCTCATCCCTTCCTCCCGCTTCCTCCACCCCCACAATCCCCCCCAACCCATCCCTCATCCCCTCCTCCAAAAGGATAAGTTCTTCCATGGGGGGACAGCAAAGCCTGGTACATTCCATTGAGGCAGGATCAAGCCCCTCCCCGCTGCATCAAGGGTGAGCAAGGTGTCTGACCATAGGTAATGAAATCCAGAAAGCCAGCTGGTACACCACCTTCTGACCTTTCTTAACCCACATCAGTATCAAACAGGCCGTAGTTACTCCAGCTGAAACACAAGATTAACTTTCAATATTGGTCAAGCAGCCAGCTGCCTTCCATTGGCTTGCTGCAGTCCTGTCAGGACCTAATACAACGCATGAATGTGTTCAAAGTGACCAGCTAAATGAACACTTCAGTTCACAACACAAGTGTGGCACGACAGCATTTCTAGACTCAGAATGAAGCCTGAAAGGAATGAGCCGACTGGACCTTCCAGACTTACTGTATTTATTCAGAACCATGAAGATAAGGTAGTACAACCATGTGTCTGGGTGCTTCAGGGATGCAAGGACTGAGGGCCGCATAATTAAGTACAAAAGCATCACCCTAGAGATGAAAACATGTTGGCTACAGTTACAACTCTGGTGCCAACAAGTTCCATGAGCTTAACTTTCTGACCCAAGAATGCAGGCGCTAAAACACGTGACCCCAGCACTGGCTCTGCTGCGATCTGAACAAATGTACTACCACCACAGTCAGAACTACTGCTCTGCCTGCCCTACTGTGACGACAGAGCTTTATTAAACTGACCCAAGTTTAATGATCACACAAATAGAAATATTAAAATCAGTCACATTTCTTAACCTAATGCCAAGGTGAACGCACACACCCCTTACCACGTCTTTGCCAATATCAGTTCAGAGCATCCACTGAGATGAAAGAGCAGCTAGAGAAATTATATATTGAGGGTTTTAAGATCAAACCAACATTTCTATAGCCCACCTATTATAAAAGAATGTCTGGTAGGTGTGTGGTGGCGCACACCTTTAATCTCAGCACCAGGGAGTCAGAGGCAAGTGGATCTCTGAATTCAAGGCCAGCCTGGTCTATGTAGTGAGTTCCGAGACAGCCAGGGCTACACGCAGAGACTCTTTCTCAAATAACAAACAAACAACAACAACAACAAAGTAAAGAAAATCTACGATTTTATGTGTGTATGAGCCTGTTGACTTTTTAAGAGCCTTTTTTAGAAAGAAAGAGCTTCTTCTATCATGGGTAAGACAGGGTAGCAGGTACTAGATTGACTGTTCTTTAAACAGCTATGAATGCAGGCAGTATACATGGAACCATAAACTTTGGACAGTGGACAACAGAAAGCACAGATGATCTCTTAGAAAAAGGAAACGGGCAAGCTTGCCCTGCTATTACCCCAGCTGACTCTCTGGGGAAACTGAAACTCTGGGGAGTTTCCAGACTCCAGTAGACAGGAAATAAGGGGTAAGGACACAGCGGGGGACGGCAGTCTCCCTCAGGTGAGCAAGACAGTTCATCTGAATGTGCCAGACAGAAAACCAAACCAACTGCACAAGAGCCAGCATCACAGACTTGGGAGGAGCTGTGTCTTCCACACGGGAAGATGTGCACAAACCTGCAGGCAGTGAGAGAACCACCTCGCCGCCACAGGCAAGGGCCCTACAGGGAAAGGGGAAAGCTCAGAGCAGCAGCAATTTCCCACACCCTCTTATCCTTAACATGGAAGAAAGAGAGTATGAAACTTGAGCTTCTAGGCTGCTGTGTCTGGGCTGCCCCAAGCACCACAACTCCAGACCTCCCCATGTTTAAAGGAGCCCAAGTATCTGGCAACTGCTTGACAATGCTAAAGGACCTCCACACAACACTGCTGGATATCAGGATTCTCTGCATTACCAACAAATGCGTAAAATGTGTGAGCCAGCTTGTCTGTGACCTTGGCTGCTGTCTAAGGGTACACGCCCACTCAGAGCCAATACTCAGAAAGTTTTCTGTGGTTCTGGCATTCTGTTATTTCTATTTAAATCAAATCTGTCTTTTGCTGATTTCACTTCTCATCCACTGTGGCAGTGGTTCATTTTGCTTATCTTCCTATATGATAAAATTATGTAAAACAAAGTGGCAAAAAAAAAACTTATATGCAAAATGTATGCACCAAGGGAAGTAATCTGTAGACTTCTTACAAGTTCAAGAAGCTGCTGCGTATCTGAACTTGGCAGCTTTACAGCTGACAGTTGAGTTACTGCACTTAAAGGCAGCTATGACTTAAAGCAAACTGCGTTAAGAAACCTTCATTAGAAGAGATTCACTCACTCGGCTTTTTAAAAATATATATTGGACATTTATAACAGACCAAGGACTAAGGTAGTAGTGGACACATTTAAGTGATTTACATATTTCACATGGTTTCTCCAACTTCAAAAGTATCCCATCCTCTACTTCATAACACAACTTTTAAGTGGAGAAGGAGCTTTCCCCTCTCCCTTCTGTATTTCTACATCATCTCTTAAATCAGGTACCTTCCCTACAACTCTGGGGTTCATCTCTATTCCAGAGGAACACAGATCTTCTAAAATTCTTTCATTCCTTCTCGTGAGAGCAAAGCTTTAGTAAGTTAGATATGGGTACAGACACACTGGCCTCACAAAGGGTCACAAAGTTACTCCTGGAGTTTTATTTTCGTTTTTTTTCCACTCTGCATGTTCAGCCCAGTTACTGTCCCACTATTTAATGTGCAGCAAACCTCATGAGATCTAAGGAAAAACAGCATCAACTCTGTCCATCTCTGTGGCTTTTGTGGTGCTCCAAAAACGACTTAGATAATTTTTAAATATATAAATGAAAAATAAAGTTAAATAAGCAAAATAACCAAGCGTTTTAAGGATGGAGTATCTTAGAAACGACATGACATGGGTCTGCTTCACTCACGTCAGCCTCATCTCAGCATCCTAGGTGACCTCAAAAAGAGCCAGGGAGCGAGTCACCAAATCAGACCCTGACCATAACAGTCGAGGCCACTGACGACCCCCTCAGCTGCAAACAAGCACACAAGCCAGAGGGTGGCAAATTGTTATGAAGGTGCCAGGTGGTCTCTTAAGTCAATGTCACTTAGCACCATACCCTGCTTACAAACTGTACCTCTCAGAGTCGCACGAAAGAGGGTGGGAGATGCCTCAGTGGCTCAAGGGCTTGCTTTGCAAGCACGAGAACCTGGGTTCGGGACCACCACCCACCACCCCCACCCCCCTCCCCCACCACCACCCCCACACCACACACACACACCCCGCACCCAACTATTAACAGTGCTTAGCTCGGGGATGAGAGTACTTTTTAATCTCTGTATTTGACATTTTAAAAAACATATCTATTACTTATGGAATAAATATAAATACCACTGCAAATCAAGTAGGAAGTTTAAAAGAATTATTATTTATGTACACATGGCTAGCCATCAGCAGATTCCTTCGTGTGATTCTTGTGTGTACAATTAATGTGTGTGTATGGAGGCTGGTGTTGGGTGTCTTCCTCGGCCTCTTATTTTTTTGAGGCAGGGCCTCTCACTGAACCCAGAGCTCATAGGCAAGGAGTTCTAGAGTCTGCCTCTTTTCACTCCCTCAGGCCTGGAGTGACAGACATGTGCTGCTGTACCTAGCTATAAGAGCTTAGTAACACTTAAAAAAATACTGTTTCCATTTTCCCCTCAAATTCTGTGAAGTTTTCCCCTAAAACTTCCCACTGTCAAAAACTTGCCTCTAACCCACCAACAGACTCTGCTGTGGAAATTCACTAGAAGCTGCAAATAACCTTTAGAAGTTCACTTTTAGGGGCTGGAGAGATGGTCAGTGGTCACGAGCACTTCCTGCTTTTTCTGAGGACCCAAGTTCAGTTCCCAGCACCCACCGGGGCAGCTCCCAACTGCCTGGAACTCCAGATTTCCACCTCATTTTTCGAGATGGGGTTTCTCACTGAACCCAGAGCTCATGGGGATCCCATTCCTCTGGACACTGTGGGTACTGCATGCATGTGCACAAACCCAAACACAGACATACATATGTACGTAATTAAAAATAAAATGGAGCCATCATGAACCTTTGAAGGTCTTTCTCCCAACTACCGCCCCGGAAACAGCAGGAGATGAGCTCCACACCCCTTCTGCACTTGCTTTTCCTCTTCGTGCTCCACCCTACCTGCACACACACACACACACACACACACACACACACACACACACACAGCACAGGCACGTCTGAAGTGAGCACCAATCCAAACCATCACACCCTTCCCTGCTCTCCGCAGTGTTAGAGTTCAGGGGAGGGATTATCATATTCCTCTCCACCATCCTCCTCGGTCCAGTCCTGAGCCAGAAGGGAGGCATTCAGGTTACAGCAGGTTCTCTGAAGGCAAGCTATGGGGAGGAATGACATAATGGGAGTGGTCAGTGCCCTGGACACGCCTCCTGAAGCCTGGCTCTCAGTTGGAATGGGAACAGCCACCCCCATCAGAGAACTACAGACAAACTGCCACTGGGTCATGCAAAGTGGGAGCATTTTTAATTGCATGTCGTAATTTCTATTTATATTGAAATACAATCTATGCTTAGGGCTCCAAAACACTGATAAGCCTGCTGCTTGCAACTTGTCACCCATGGTGCCTTAACCACATCAGCATCACATGGACGCTGAGCCTCAGTGCTGCTCTCACGGAAAGGGAGGGGAGGGGAGGGTGGAAAGAAAGGATGGAGAGGGGAGAAGATGGGAGAGGGGAGAGGCTGGGAGAGAGGAAGGAACAGGAGGGAAGGGTGTGGTGGTATTGTGTTCCCCAAAATATTGTGCACCCTAATAAACTTATATGGGGTCAGAGACAGAACAGCCACTAGATGCAAAGGCTAGAAAATGGTGGCACTCACACCTTTAATCCTAGCATTCCAGAGGCAGAAATCAATGTGTTCAAGGATACAACCAAGCATGGTGATGCACGCCTTTAATCCCAGAAATCGAGCCTTTAATCCCAGGGAGTGATGGCAGATAACAGAAAGGTATATAAGGCGTGAAAACCAAGAACTAGAAGCATTTGGCTGGTTAAGCTTTTAGGTTTTAAGCAGCACAGTTCAGCTGGGAGCCATTTGGATATGAGGACTGAGAAGCTTCCAGTCTGAGGAAACAAGATCAGCTGAGAAGCTGGCCAGGTGAAATAGCTGTGGCTTGTTCTGTCTCTCTGATCTTCCAGTTCACCACAATACCTGGCTCAGGTTTGATTTTATTTTATTTTTTTTTTATTTTTTTTTTTTTTTGGTTTTTCGAGACAGGGTTTCTCTGTGTAGCTTTGCCCCTTTCCTGGAACTCGCTTTGGAGACCAGGCTGGCCTCGAACTCACAGAGATCCGCCTGGCTCTGCCTCCCGAGTGCTGGGATTAAAGGCGTGCGCCACCACCGCCCTAGGTTTGATTTTATTAATAAGAACTTTTAAGATTCCTGCTACAGAAGGGGAAGGGAGAGAGGATATGAAACGAAGTAGATTCTATAAGAGAAAAGGCTGAGTTGAAGATCTGGAAACAAGGAGACCTCAGCTTAGACTTTGTTTTTTCCTTTAGTAAAATTTCCAGGTCTTACCGTGTTCTCAAATGTAAAATAGTAGGACTAAATATCACCCACACAAAACACCACATTTAGATAACATTAATGCATATCATGAGAGTTGGGCAAATTTTTAATGTGACTTTTCTCCCAAAGTTCTACTTCAGTGTTCTAGATAAATCTAGTCCCCCAAAGTACTC
The DNA here is from genome assembly GCF_049852395.1 of Peromyscus maniculatus bairdii. Lineage (NCBI taxonomy): Eukaryota > Metazoa > Chordata > Mammalia > Rodentia > Cricetidae > Peromyscus > Peromyscus maniculatus. The sequence goes on along the minus strand of NC_134872.1, from coordinate 70,422,863 downwards.
CTTGATTCACTAATGTCCACTACCTTGAAGACTAAGGAAAATAATGAAAAAACTTTTTAACACCCCAGAAAACTTTTTTTTTTTTTTTTTTTTTTTTTTTTGGTTTTTCAAGACAGGGTTTCTCTGTGTAGTTTTGGAGCCTGTCCTGGATCTCGCTCTGTATACCAGGCTGGCCTTGAACTCACAGAGAACCTGTCTCTACCTCCTGAGTGCTGGGATTAAAGGCGTGTACCACAACCACCCAGCTCCAGAAAACATTTTAAAGGTCTCCTTCCTCCTCTCTGCACCCTCTGTTCTCTCTCTCCCTTCCTCCCCCAGTGTGTGTGTGTGTGTGTGTGTGTGTGTGTGTGTGTGTGTGTGTGTGCGCGCGCGCGCGCGCACCTGCGTGTGTGAATATGTACATTATGTGTGTGCCTGGTGCCTGCAGACCCCCAGGAACTGTAAATGGTGGTTCATCCTGGAATCCCAACATTGCTGGAGGCTGAGGCAAGAGGATCACTGAAATTTCAATGCCAGCCTGGGCTACATGAGAGCCTGTCTCAAAAACAAAACAAACAAGCTGGGTTTCAGAAGAAATCACTTATAATTTCTGATGGAATATTTAAAAACCAAGGCTGGAGACTTGGCTCAGCAGTTAGGAGCGCTGGCTGCTCTTTGCCTGAGAGCCAGGTTTGTTCAGCACACACGACGGCTTACACCATCTGTAACTCCAGTTCCAGGGGATCCAATGCCCTCTGCTGGCCACCACAGGCACAATGCACACACACGGTGCACATACATATGTACACGCAGACCAAACACACATATAAAATTAATCTAAAATATTTTTAAATATTAGAAATCATGAAGCTATATGGAAATCTATTACTTTATACATTTCATATATATGTATTTTTCATATAAAAACATTTAATTGACCGGGCGGTGGTGGCACATGCCTTTGATCCCAGCACTCGGGAGGCAGAGGCAGGCAGATCTTTGTGAGTTCAAGGCCAGCCTGGTCTACAGAGCGAGTTCCAGGAAAGGTGCAAAGCTACACAGAGAAACCCTGTCTTGGAAAAAACAAAAACAAAAACAAAAATTTAATTGGACACTCCCTACACAAAGCTTTGCTCCAAAGCTGTGAGCTGACAAATAAAATTCCCAATGCTGGCTGTGGGATATTTCTACTTGGTTGTTGGTCAGAGAGGTCCCAGAGACCACTCCCCACCTCTCAAAATATTACAAGCTATTGCCACTGCCCTTGGATGCCCACTGAAACTTGATAAGTAAGATCCTACTGTTGAACATAACACATAGATCACAGAACACAAATCAAGTTGATATTGTACAGGAAGCTTACACTGTGCTACCCGGCTCTCATGGTACCTATAATGCTAAGCAGATCATCCACACTCTTACACAGTGGTAAACCCTGCCAGCTACAATAACTGGCATGGCTCTATATGCCCATGGGTGCAATACTGGCAAAACTATTAGGGGGTAAGCAACAGCTTTCTGACCAGATTTAAGGCCCACTCCATGGGAGGAAGTGCACGTCTAGCATTGTAAAACTGGCCAAGACCATGGCTGGGGAGCTCACAGGCCCCAGGGGGTGGACTTGCTACTATTATTTTTCTAAATGGACATAGTATCAAACCGCCCTCTTAATTTATATCTCTATATTCACAGGGACTACAGCCTGTGGAGGGCTTCATCGAGAGGTGTCTTTGTACAGTGGACAATGGTTAAGAGAGAAACTCAAAAACTAGCCACCCCCCCAAAAAAAAAAAAACCTAGCCCAAGTGAAGAGAGTATTTGTGGAGTACTCAGTCATAAATTGGCAGAAGTGGGCAAAAAGACTCCAAGAAACAGGCTCTAGGAGAGCCAGAATGAAACAGTGACTTCTGGGTACGACAGGAACATTGCACTACGAAGTCACAGCAGCTGTGGTTGGCTGCACCAGTCACCATTCCGGCGAGGAGTGGGTAGTTTCCAGAGCTCCAATCCCTAGCAGAGTGGCTACTGACAGTTGGTGGCTGCTGGGGAAGCGAGTCACTTTTCTGGTAGATTGACCAAGCTCCAGTGCAGCACAAATGGGACACAGTGAATTACTTTTTTTAAAAAGGGATCAGGCCGGGCGGTGGTGGCGCACGCCTTTAACCCCAGCACTCGGGAGGCAGAGCCAGGTGGATCTCTGTGAGTTCGAGGCCAGCCTGGGCTACCAAGTGAGTTCCAGGAAAGGCACAAAGCTACACAGAGAAACCCTGTCTCAAAAAAAAAAAAAAAAAAAAAAAAAAAAGGAGCATGAAGTTAGGGCGAGTGGTAGGGGCCAGGGAAGAATCCAAAATACATTGTGTACAAGTATGAAATAAAAATATTACATTAAAAACAAGATAATATACATTTCCAAATGAAAAATGAGGAAGGCATCATAAATAACAAATGCAAAAGTTATCTCTAAAATTGATACCAAAAATCACTAAACAGGTCATACTGAAAGATCCAAGAAATGAGTAAATTCTAAAATAATTAAGGCATATATACATTAAGTATACATTAAGAGCCTTAACAATCTTTCATTGGAATTTGTAAGCCACCCAAGACTAATTAGTTTGTAGATAAGAAATAAAAAGTCAGATCTCCTCTTTATTAGCCACAACATTTTTTTTTTTAGAACTCAAAGGCGTCAGAATTTCTAAACTGAACATATAACTCAAAACTCCACTCAAGGGCTGGAGAGATGGCTCAATGGTTGAGAGAAGCCAAGTTCAGTTCTTGGTACCCACACCAGATGGTTCACAACTGTCTGTAACCCAGTTCCTGGGCTTCCACAGGCACCAGGCACACAAATGGCACACAGACACACATGTAGGTACACACACATACACATACAAAATAAAAACAGTCTATTCTGAAAAGACTCAATCACAGAAGCTGGAAAGATGGCTCAGTGGTTAAGAGCACTGACTGTTTTTCCAGAGGACCTGGGTTCAATTCCCAGCATCCACAAGGTGGCTCACCGTTGCCTATAACTCTAGTTCCAGAGGACATGACACCCTCTTTGGGCCTCTGAGAGGACCGGGTGCACACATGGTACACAGACATACACGAGACAAAACACCTATAAACTCTGAATCAATCAATAAATAATCTTTTTTTATTTAATCAATCCTGAACTAGGCAGTATTTTATTTAAAAAAAAAAATCAGTGGTTAAATGGCTTACATAATCCACATGACTACTTTCTCTCTTGACAAAGTTTTGTTTCTAAAGCATGTAATTAGATGAAAAGATGATAGACAATATCATAATATTAAGCAAAACCATCAGGACAGAAAACCATTTCTTAAACATTCATGGTACTGTTTATTAACACTACATAATGAAATGCATGTACCAGTTGTTAAACATGTTTTGCATTAATATCTTACAGCAGTATGTGAAGCTCCAAGATGCACTAAGGGGACAAACAGGTCAGAGAACTTCATAGACAGTGGCCCACGTTGTTAATGTTACATATAAAAGGCAGAAGTGTAAAAGGAACACTGTCAGAAAGTTAATTTGCATATTCACAACAGAACTTCAGAACGCCTGTTACTCCCCTTTGTGTGTACACCCTTGTTTTCTAAAATGTTACAAGTATGGGCTACAGGTTTCTCCCCACATTCCCCAAAGTCCTCAGATAGTTCCTCCTTTAGCTTCGAGGATGACAGAAATGACACCTTTCGTCAATGGGATCAGGTGCTGTCTAAATATGAAGGTCTACCACTTGAAGGGCTGCCTCAATGAACAATAGAAAGAGGGCATAATGAAGTCTTCCCTTGAGTAATTAGATCCTCAGCAGTCAGCAAAAATTTTCACTTAAGCATATAGATTACGGTAGCCAAAATCGCATTAAACAAAGAGTAAGCCATACTTCTTTCTTAAACATGGGCCCCTAGCAACAACTCCAGAACATTCAGATGCCATTTGTTTAAATGGAAGCTATCCACCCTACACATTATTTACAGTCTACACTGGTAACAGAATTAACAACTTTGAGTGTAGATAAGATGGGTCACGATTACTTACAGGAAGAAAATGACCGTGCAGCCAGAACCCTCCCTAGTCCCCAGCTAGGCACTCAGTCAGTACACATGACAGGAACCCGAGTCCCTTGGCTCTGAAACTTTGGCCCTTGCACCAAGGCGCTCCTGTCAGGGTTAGGAGGCACCGTATATACAGTGGCATAGCAGTAAGTACAGAATATGCTACTGTTACTGTGCCCACTAATGCAGACAGACAAGACCAAGTTAAAATGCCTCATGCCATCTCTACCATCTCTACCTGTTTGCTGCACCGCGACCAACAGCTACTTCTCATGACTAAAGCCTCAGATCTGGTCCCGGATCTGTGGCATAACAGCATCCTTTAAAATGGAGCGTATTCAGCTCAATACTGACTGACAAGCAAAATTTTCCTGCTTTCATAAAAATATTGACAAAAACACCAGGACGTTATTTCCCTACAATGGAGAAGTGAAGTGTAGCATCATTCTGTCCAAATTAAATGAGGAAAAACGTCTGTGCCTACAACAGCCCCGCACACAGGCAACACAAAGCCTCTCCTGCCCACTGAAATTCTGCCTTCCTTCAAAGGTCAGCTCCACTATGGAACCCCAAGATTCTCAGGTCCCACCCCATATGGACCCGGCCCCTTTCTCACCAAACTCAGCTCTAGTGAAGAGGCCCCTGACCTGTGATCCCCTTCTGTGGACTCCCCTTCCTTGGCACAGCCTTTAAGCTTAGGAACATAAGTATCAGAATTATTTGCGGGCTCCAGTTTGGTGAGCAGCTCTTGTCCCTGTTCCAAGTGTTTTGTTTCTTCCCAGGCTTTCTACGGAAATATCAAATATAAAATAAAATGCACTAGAGAAGGTGTTCTATTATATGCTCATTTGTTCACATGAAGCATATAATCAATTAACTCCTGACTAGAATTAGGAGAAAAGTTGGAAGCAATGTTCACTGGCTGTTTTCAGAGGAAGACTAATTATAAAAGTCACTACATTTATCACATCATTTTAATTCTGCTGAAGCACAGATTTAAATTTATATGCAGTTTTCTAAATTAAAAGAGATTGGTATTTAAGTATGCGTGTTTTTCTCCATGAAACAGTTACATTATTGTTGTATCTTGGTTCTTGTAACTTTGTTTCTTCTTTTGAGACAGGGTCTCATCACCATGTAGCCCAGGCTAGACTCAAACTCAGGATCCTTCTGCTTCAGCCTCTCTGGAATACTGGGATTATACAGGCATGGGAAGGGGGGATCACATCCCAGACAATTTAGATTCTTCCAATCCTGCTTTACACCCACCAAAAACATACAAAGGAGAAGTATAAAGGTCACAAATTATCAGAACAGCACCCAAATAACACTGTAAAATGCATTCATACCGGTAAACACTCAAAGATCAAACAGCACGCAAAATCAAACCCTGGGGCCAGCAGGACGGCTCAGCAGGGAAGGGTATCTGCTGCCAAGTCCGAGAACCTGAGTTCAATCCAGAGCCCACAGGACAGAAGGAGAGAACCAACTCCGACACGTTGTCCTTTGACCTTTAGAGTGCTCGTGCAGCGGCCCACACGCCCACACAAAGTAATATAAATAAGTAATGAACACACAAATGAGGGGGATAAAATCTAGCCTTCACTCCAGCTTCTCCTGCACGACTTTCAATATCCTCGCCTGTCATATGTCACCACAAAGATCACAGACGAACACCCAGCTACTGCTTTGATTGTTCATCCTTTTCCCAGCAGTCCCAACACTGATAAATACGTAAGGACCAAGGTTCTACTCAAACTGGAAAACTATGATAATTGTTCTCTATCTCAATTCAGATCTTTAAAAAAAAATCAAACATGATCCTTACTGAAAAGCATTATCAACTGTAAGGGGCAAGAGCATACAACTCTGGGTTCTTAGGACTCTTCCTACATTTGTGTATACATATGTACACACACATATTCAGGCTACTATCTAGTAACAACAATGAAAACATTCCCAAAAAATTAAAGCAAGCTCTCTTCTATACAACTCTACTTCTGATTACATCTTAAAAGCCGGAATTGGGCATCCCAAGAGGTGAACATTCGTGTTTCATAGGACATGGACGGCTAATTTCAGTCTGCCCTTAAAATAGAACAGTTCAACTAATATTAGACTCAAGTGGGACACGGCATCAGAGCTGCCAACTGACTGGATGTCTGAAGCGCTCGCTGCAGCCACACATGCAGACACCAGAGCAAACTGTCAGAGTGCCGAGCACTGAGCCCACACACGCTCTCGGAAGTAGGCACAATGCACACTGTCCTTAGCAGAAACATAAAACACAGTGCACAAAACACTGTGACCACACAGAAAAGAAACAGACGGCCCTTCACTCACTTTAAAAACACCTCCCATAAAACAGTCATTCCAAACCATCGGAGGGGGGCCGGGGAGACGGCTCTGCAGGCAGGAGTGTTTGATGTGCAAGTACGAGGACCTGAGTTCAAATCCAAGCACCCACACAAAAAGCCGTGTGTGGCTTGTAATCGCAGTGTTGTGGGCAGCAGAGACAGGGGACCACTGAAGTTCACTGGCTGCCAGTCTATTTCCAGATCAGCGAGACTCTGTCTCAAGGGAACAAGGAAGAAATGACACAGGAGAACACACAACACCCTCCTCCCCTGACCTTCACATGGAGGTGTGTCCACCTGCACACACACACACACACACACACACACACACACACACACACACATATACCACACACACACACCTCACATACACACAGAGAGGTGGGGTAAGTAAAAACACTTTTTTTAAAAAAAGACCTGGAAAAGAGATTAGGATGTAAGGGCCACTGATCACTGCAAAGCACTGGTTCCCAGAACAGATGGGAAGATCTCTTAAAACACAGTAAGAAAATAAAAACAACCTAAGAAGAACGTGAGATACTGCGGGTGGGGTCAAGGTGCAGGTAGGTGATACAGAGTTTACCAGGCACAGTAAGCCCCTGGGTCTGGTCTGATTGCCTGTACCAGAGTCCCACCCAAAGAAAAGAGGGGAAAGATGTAAACAGACACATCTTCAAAGGAGATGTAGAAGCAGCCAGGAGATACATGGGAAGATGTTCAAGGTCATCTGTTAATGGAATTGCAAATTAAAACCAACAATGAACAGAGCTCGAATAAGAAGGCGCAGTGGCACCATGGAGGTTTGACTATAATCCTGCTGAAGCTTCGTTCCCAGCGCAAAGGTGTGGTGCCGCAAAGGTGTGGTGCCGGGAGGTGCAGCCCTTGCAGGTGAGGAGGCCACGGGGCCACTGCCCTCACTGGTGGACGAAGTAGACGGGGCCACTGCCCTGACCTTCTTGAACAGTTCCTCCCTTCCTACTGCTCTGCCATGATCTGAGAGAGCATGGAGCCCTCCCCACAGACAGATCAGATGCGGCTGCCTGAACTTGGGCTAGAACAGTGAACCCAAACAGACCTCTCTTTCTAATAACTTATCCAGCCTTTTGCTACGGCAACACAGAATCGACTAAGACAAACATCGAACACGGAGGTGGGCCTGCAATGGCAGGTCCATTCACGGCTGGTGGAAACAGAAAAAGGCACAGCCATTTTAGAAGAAAGCTTAGCTGTTTCTTACAAACCTCAACTGGTACCTTAAGATCCACCAAGATCCATCATTCCTCTACCTAAGTGACTGAACATTTAAGCCATCCATACAGATGTTTATAGAAGCTTTTGTATGTTTTGTTTTGCTTTGTTTTGTTTCCGAGACAGGGTTCCTGGAACTCACTCTGTAGACCAGGCTGTCCTCAAACTCAGAGATTCACCTGACTCTGCCTCCCTAGTGCTGGAATTAAGAGTGCGGCCCCACCATCAGGCTGCAGAAGCTGTTTTTCAAAGTTCAGAAAAACAAAAATGGAAAGCAAGCAAGATGCCCTCCATTGGGTGAATAGATTTAAATGATGGGGCATTAAACAAGGGGCTATCACTCAGCAATAAAAAGAGATGATACATTAGACCATGAAAAGGCATGTGCCAGGTCTAGTAACCCACACCTGTAGTCTCAGTGCTTGAAAGAAGAGTGAATCTGAGGGCCAACCTGGGCTACATGCTGGGCTCTTTTATCTGAAAACAAAACCAATCAACCAACCAAATAAACAGACAGAAGATATGGGGACATCACACAGTGAAAGGTGCTCGTACGAACAGGATGTACACCATATGATTCTAGCTATATCAAATTCTTAAAAAGGCAAAAATAAAGAAAGCAGCAAGATCAGTGTTGTCAGGGCCTCGCAAGACTTTTTTTTTTAAAAGCAGTAAACCTAGTCTGCATTGTTCTGTAATGGCAGACACATCACATATTTGTCAAAACCTGCAGAACAAAAACTACAACTATGGATCACAGTTATAACACATGTAATCATACATGTCAACCAAGCAAACTCTGGAGGAGAGGGCAGCATGTGCAAAGGTGTATTTTCCACTCAACTTTTCCTTAAACCAAAATCTGCTCTAAAACCTAGTCTAGTGATTTTTTTTTAAGTCACCTGCCCAGGACTAGCCAAAGACTTGAGCTCTTGGTTACATGCCACCCACCACTCTGCGGCCAGAATAGTTCACTCTTTTATCTTCCCTGCTGGGTTAATAAGGTGGGATAAGTAAACTACAAAGGACTATTTAGGCCCCAAACCAAGAACACATATAGTCACCCTGGCCTGAACAGCACAGAAAACCGGAACACTGAATACATAAGAATGTGTTTTTAATTCTCTGACACAATAGGAGCTTTGTACAGGATATTTAATACTGGGATCTACTGGGAATATTTTCTCCCACTAGGAAAAAGAAAATCGAGACTTTGTCAACTCTCTTGGACAATTCTATCCAGGAAACATTTCAGGCATGTATCAAAGCAGCCACATGTAGCGTTGGCATTTACCAAAACTTAGTATTTCCCAGTGTTGCTTCAATCTGAGCATACACCAGACACACATTAAAGGTTGTATTAAAATTTTCTCATTTTCATAGATAACTAATTAGAGTTTAATAAGCTGAAATAAAACAGCTCAAGTTCTAAAATCTATCTAGCATTTTAATTGAAGTAACTTCTACATATTTTAAACTACTGTCATTTCATGCCATGTAACAACACCTCAGAAGTTCTAGCTTCACTCAAAATCAGGTCCTCAATAAAATATTTCCATAAAAACAATCTTGTAACACTTCTTGTCAAGGTAATGACACTCAAAATGCAGAGGTCACGTCAAATGTACTCTTGATAATCAAGTGCCAACGCTCTCACGGTAATGCCCTCTGGGGGAACTCACTGCACTGAGCCTCTGGTTTTTCTGTCTATGAAATGGCAATGGCTGTAAAGTGAGCTGTGGGAATCAGAAACCCAGAGACTCCGAGTTTAGAAATCATCATTTTACAGCGCCCTCTCAACCTTTCTCCCCTCCCTCTTTGTCATCCAACCCTCCACCTTGCTGTCACTCACCTGGTATGTGGCTGCTGAGGATCATTAGGGTCCTACTCTCTATCTACAAAACTAAAGGAAATACATGGTCCTTGGTCCAGCATCCAAACCCCTCTTCAATCTGATCCACACAAGCCTCCCGTCAATCAAAATTCCCTTCTCGGTGGACTCCAGAGTCATGTCCATGGCTACCCCTCCTTCCTCCCTGCTGATGGTACCTTGCCCAAGAGGAGCATCTCATCCGACCTTAAATATAAAGCTTTCCCTGAAACACGCTCTTCTGGGTTGAGGTGATGGATGGCTCTATGAGATAAAGTACGTGCCTTGTATCCTCGTTAGCTTCTCTGTGGCTGTGATAAAACACCAACCAAAACCAACTTGGGGAGGGAAGGCTTTGTCTGGCTTAAGGGTTTCAGTCCATCATTGGGGAAAACCAGGGCAGGAAATCAAGCAGGAACTGGGAGACAGGAATTGAAGCAGGGACCACAGAGGAAAACTGCTTCCTGGCACATGTTCAGCTACCTTTCTTATACAACCTGGGACCACCTCCCAGAGTGGGCTGGGCCCTCCTCCATCAATCAATAAAATACCCCACAGACATGTCTACAGGCCCATCTAACAGAGGCAATTCCTCAAGTGAGGTTCCCTCTTCTCAGGTGTATTGATGACTTTGTGTCAAGTTGACCAAAACTAACCAGCATGTCACTCAAGCATGAGGACCCAGCACCACATGAAAAGCCAGGTCCAAGAGCATGCCTCCTAATCCCTGTGCTGGGGAGGGCAGACACAGGTAGATTCCTTGAGCTTACTAGCCAGCCAGTAGCCTAGCTGAGTACAAGAGACTACAAGGTGGATAGCACCATAGGACGACCCCGCCCACAACAAGCACGCACAGAAACACAGATGCTACACACCAAAATAACAACAACAACAACACTCAGGAGAGTAGGGGGAAGAGGGCCATTTGTTCAGTCACCTGAAGCAATGCTGGACCTCAACAAAAGTCTGAACCTCATCTTTGGAAGCCGGGAAAACATAATCACGGGATCACTAAGAGCTAAGAAGTGGACACAGAAGTCTGTCCTGTGTTTGTCCTCCCAGTCCTTACAGGGAGAAGCGTCCATGTGTGTCACGGAGGTGCCTGGGTTCTTTCTAGTTTGTAAGAAATCATAAGCACTCTAAGAGACAAACTGTGTCTTTTGCAGGGCTTTCACGGGGTAGAAAGCTAGGGACTGTGCTGCACGCTCTCCCTTTTCAGACTCAGCTTTGGAACTAAAGCAAGTGAACAGACAGCCGAGATACTCCATCTGCGTGCGGCCTCCATGACTTCAGATGTTTTCATAATCTCCAATTTCATGAAGAGGCTTTGGTCCAACACTGGAGCTCCTCAAACAGCCCAGCTCCTGGGACCCGTCAGACCCAAAGGCAGAAATACAAAGGCTTCATTGCCTCACTGTAAAACAATGAGGCAATAAACTGTCCTCATCACTTCTCCTCATTGTCACTGCCCAAATAAAACTGGTGGGCCAGAAATTAAGCATGGCCAAACTGCCCAAACGTAAACAAAGAACCTAAAAGGTCTTAAAAGCATGAAGCTTTCTTTTTACAGTACCTGGCTATAAATGTTGAGATGACCGTTAAGTCGGAACAAAAGAAACAAAACCAGCCAGTGTGATGGTAGAAGTTCAACGTTCAATTTATTAATAATATCTAATAGGTCCTTACATTCCTGAGCTGATCCACACTTCTCATGTCGTAAAGCAATAGACAAGTTCTCTGACCAATTCAAATACGCTTTCATCCATGTGATAACATTTTCATTTCATCTTAAAAATCCTCAGAGTTCCACGATGCTTTCATATATTCCCACCAATGTTGCTGACGTCTGATGTACTGTGTCACGGTTGTTAACACGCAGCCAAACAGAGTGTCCAATAGCACAGACATTTTACCCTGTGTACTAGACACAGCTGGGTGTAAAAGCCAGTTGCCAACTGTACAACTATAACTTCGCTTTTGTTCATGGCACTAGAGGAATTCGGCCAAAATAACAATAAAAAACACCTACGCTTCCTTACTTGCAGATAGGGGTGGCTGGAAGATGAAACTGAGACAAGAGGGCTGGAAGAGGAGTGACCATATTGTAACTATTAAAGGAACACATAATAGACTCTAAGTGGCCAAGCAGCAAGAGACAAGTCTGTATCCCTTCAGGCAAATGGAGAGACTCTAGCCCTGACCAGCCTGCCTTGAAACTCTTGGTACCTAAAGAGGGAACACTCAACAAATTAAACCCTTTTTTTTTTTGGTTTTTCCAGACAGGGTTTTTCAAGACTCTGTGTAGCTTTGTGCCTTTCCTGGAACTCACTTGGTAGCCCAGGCTGGCCTCAAACTCACAGAGATCCGCCTGCCTCTGCCTCCCGAGTGCTGGGATTAAAGGCGTGCGCCACCACCGCCAGGCCTAAACCCATTTTTTTTTAGCAAAACACAGACTAACACCAACTAACTCAATGTTACAGTGTCAAGGTGTAGCATAAAATTCACTTATTACATAACTGTATGCCACAAACTCAGCATGAACACAGGAAATCTGAAATCAAGGTTTGCAGAATCCTGAAGCCATTTGAAATCTACTACGCAAGATCATCACAGAATGTGCTGTACACAGCGGAGAACTTCCCAGTGCATTCGCCCTAACATCCCACTTTACTGGAGTACCAGAACTGGTCTCCAGAAAAGAGAGCAGATATCTACCAATCACGTGTCTCTGTATGATGTCAAACTAAACTGAAATCAACAACTACTGTACTCTCGCTTCCTTCTGTCAGGATGAAAACAGTAATTGTACAAATACCTATGGAAGACAGAAAACTTCACCTGTGGTCCAAATTAGAAAAGGTTTTCTTAGCAACACTGTAGGTAAGAACCAAACTGTTCACCAGTTCTCACTGAGAATGGTGTTCCTGCTGCAGTTGTGTGGGGACAACAAATAAGTTCCAGATCACTGGAAGAATCAGCGTCATGTTAGACCAAGAAACCTGAACAGTTTCAAATTAACTCTCAACTAGACTGGCAAGATGTCTCAGCTGACGCAGACAACACAAGCCTGGAAACCTGAGTTTGATCTCCAGAACCCTCACAAAAAGCCAGCTCTGAGGGGAGGTGGAGGATGGGAAAGAGAATGAAAAAAATAAACTGTATGAGCTGGGCAGTGGTGGCAAATGCCTTTAATCCCAGCACTCAGGAGGCAGAGGCAGGAGGATCTCTGAATTCAAGGCGAGCCTGGTCTACAGAGGTAGTTCCAGGTCAGTGAGGGATACAGAGAGAAATCCTGTGTCAAAAGAAATAAATAAATAAAATAAAAAATTACATTGTAATGAAAGTCTTTAAGAATAAGTAAAAATATAAATAAGTAAAAAACTAGATGCCATACCACAGATCTGTGATCCAGTGCTCCTTTTGGGAGATGGTAGGCAGAGACAAAGAATGCCCAGAAACTCAGCTGACCAGCTAACCTGGAGCAGGCTGCACAGCACACTGCCTGCCTTTGCCTCAACAGGGTGGAAGAAAGAACTGACTCCTCCCCAAAGTTGTCTTCTGACCCTCACACATCCAGACATGACAGACACAAACACACATCACATGCATACTTACATACATACACACATCACACACATAATTAAGTAAAAAATACATGGAATAAAGTATAATGATTCACATTAACATTTTTACACTTACCATCATATAAAAGTATCTGTGTTGGGAAAACACGATCAACGACAACTGAACAGCAAGCAGCACTTCACAGATTAGTGTGACAGCTAGCTAAGTATTTATTTATAACATTAATTTCTCTATACTTGAGAAGATGAGATCACTCATCTACCTTTTATACTAAGCTACTAAAAATCGTTCGTATCATACAGGGAATATACTAGATAATTTACTATAGACAGAAAGGTGCTGACAATGGGCAATTTCAAATAAATTTAATATATTTGAATATTAAATATTAAAGAATTACGCTTTTTTTTTTTTTTTTTTAAAATGGTTTTATTCACTCTGATTTGTTACCAGATGAAATAACCCAATTTTAAATTCAGGAATATTTTAACCCGGAATGTTTTGGGCACGAATCTATTTCACAAATAACCAGATGAGAATACGATCCAGAGAACACGGCACCCTTCTTTGCAGCAAATAAATCCTGGTGTTATTCTAGTTCAGTAAACAGTTGCCTATTTTTACTCTGGCTTCAAGGACCAAGGCCATCCACAAGAATAGAGCACACCCCGAGAACGAGGAGCTTGCTCACCACCACCCCTGTCTCGGGTGGGCCGGTGCGAAGTCCTTCCAAGGCTGCAGGAGGACTACAGCAAACAAAGCTCTCGACCTCCAAACCCTTCTGATTCCTAACGTTAGAGACGACTGCAACTCTATACTCTGACACCAGGCTCGTTCTGAATTTGCTCCAGTTGACGCCACCACTTACACCACTCAACAGCTGGGCATACGCTTGGCAGCCCCGTCACTCTGCGGAGGAGAGCAAACGCACTCTGGAACCCGGGGCTTCGACAGAAATAAAAGTCAAAACAACCTCCCTTCAAACTGGAACATAAAGTGTGTTGAACAATGCATTATTTCAGAAAACTGAACTTGGAAAGTTTTGCAAACTGGCACTCCCTATTCAAAGCAGACAATTCTTTTCTGATTAGGTCAGCCCCTATAGCCAGCCATTGGGATAAGTGTTGTAGTGAAGTCATCGTATTGGTCACTGATGGGAAATCAGAACTGGCTTCCAAACACATCAGGAAACAATGGGTTTTCCAGGTCTCCAGCTTTTCATAGAATACACGGGCCCACAAGCTTCTTTTCCTCTCCAGGACTAAGTGAAATTCAGAACATCTGTACAGCCAAATGCAATCTGATGACCTAAGCATTTCAAAACCACAAAGAATGAGGGAAATACCCCCCCCCTGTGATTTTTGTCTGTGAAATCTTGGGCAAAATGTCTTAAATTTATGTTTGAGTGCATTACTGGCAGTACGATTAATATCAAAATGAAGTAATGAGTGATGTACAGTGGTTACATATATTCAATTTTCTGTTATTTACTAGGACAAATAAGACAAGCTTTTAAACAGGTCTGCTTCCTCAGGACTGGCCAAAATCAGCATCCAGTTATTTCTTTTCAGTCACTTGAAATTACCCACTAATCACTGATGTTGAACTTGATTGGACAAAATATATATATATATATATATATATATATATATATATATATATATATATATATATTAAAAGCTATATTTTCTTTCCTAAGTATAAGACATATACATTGTAGCCCTTCTTGATTTTTTTTCTGAAATTATACAGCTTACAAGTCTATACTGCAGTATTTCTCATTTTTAACTTTCTAAAAACAATTGATCAAGAACATCATTTTAAATGGGAACACAGAAGCAAACTTCAGCACATTACATACACAAGCAAATAAATGCCCACCCAGATAGAAATTAGCTTAAAATATCAGTACACTTGCTCAGAGTGGTATTATTCACAATAGAGCTTTGGCACAAAGGAATTCCAGTTGTGTTTACAAAATGATATTCAGAATCTAAGAATCCCAGTTACAGAACACATTCTAGAAAGGGATAAAACATAATTGCAGGAAGACTCTGGGCTACAGGGAGCTTGAAAATTCTGTTAGTTTTAGATTATATTAGTAACAGAAAACTATACGCATTTTACTTAATTTGCAGAAACTGAGTTACTAACCCCAAGGCAAATATTCAAGACTTGGGTCCATCATATGAAACACCACTATTCACTATTACTATTTACACACATCTGTGAGCCATCACCACACATATATGAATGTGAAGCGTCTGTGAAGTCACAATAACATCGGTCTAAGCACACTTAAAAATGTATTTCTGGAGACATAAAGACTTAACATGGGAAAGTATAATTCGCATTTTAGCTTTCATGTTTAACTTTAAAATCAAAGTAATCGTAACACTTAGATATCCACGATAATCAAGTTAGCACAAAATTTCCCGGACTTAAACGATCAGTAGAAAAGCATCTCAAAATAGACTTCTTTATATTTAAATATACAGTCAACTCTCTGATTAAAGTCTTCCTTTTATCATAATATGAAATAATTTTGGACTGAATCAGTTAGAATATAATGACAAGTGATAACTTCTTCAAATAACTACAATTTTTCGAGAAAAAAAAAATGATGTGGTGGTGGTGTGTTCAATACAAGAACCTTTATAGGTTGGCCAAGCCTATCTATGCCAGGCTTGGAAACCTCACAGAGAAGTAATGGTATCCACCCTCCCAGGAAGAATTATGGCTATGCTTGGCGCTTAAGAGCTTCTACAAAGGGAAAGAAAACGCAAAGTGCTTCTTGGAAACAGACCTCCCCCGCCCTCCATTCCACCGCCTACCCTTAGGGCGTCTCCGAACCCTCTCCCACCCAGCTCTGCTCTGGGGTAAAGGATTTCATCCAGAGCACCCGGCGGTCCCCAGAGCTGGCTACGGCTGCTGTTTACCTGTACCCACGCGGGAGTGGCTCTGATTTGGGAAAGGTAAAACGGTTCCCATGGGCCCTGCCCCGCCACGCAGCCCATCACAGGGACCTCGTACCTTTGTACCTCTCCAGGACGTCCTCGTAGGCCTGGAGGTACTCTTGCTCCTCCACGTACAGGTAGGCGGCGGGGGACAGGTACCCGGCCATGCCGGGGTCTGGGGGACTGGCCGCGCCCGTGGGCCCGCGACCCGGGAGGAGGCGTCAGCAAACCCAGGCTGGAGGGACAGCGCGGCGGCAGGCCCGGGGCAGCGTCCCCAGGGAAGGCTTCGAGTGGCCGCGGGCGGCGGCGCGGGGCAGGCAGCCTCCTGACCCTGCGCCCCGGGCCGCGGCGCTGCGGAGGACGGCGCTGCCCCGCCGGGATGCGCCGCGCTTCTGCGGCATCTCCGGGCTGCGCCGCAGACGCCCGCCCGGGAGGAGGAGGAGGAGCAGCCGCGCCGGGCTCCGGCACCGCCCTCCGGCCCGCCCACCGCCCGCCGCCGCCGCCGGTCCCAGCGCGGTTTCTATTTGGGACCCACAACAGGTGCGGGGGAAACAAAGCCCCAGGTCCCGGCCCTACTGAAGGGGCTAGAGACTCTCCCCGAGGAAGGGGCATCGTCGACCATGTTGGAAGTACTTTCCCCAGACCATCTTAGGGCAGCAGAGGACCAGCTCACTGTAACGGGGCACGGAGGGAAAGACCCGCGTGCCATGAGGACGCAGGGACCTGGCAGCCTCCCGAGGTGGCAGGGTGCATCAGGGCCTGAGAGAGCCGCCAGGGTCAGAGCTGCTGTAGAGCAGCCGGCGGCCCCTCCCTTCTGCCCCCCAGAGCCTGCTGGTGCATCTGCCGCTGCTCTAGGAGGGACTGTCCATTCACCACAGCCCAGATGACGGTCACCTCCTCCGTCCTCCTATTATTCATTGCACATAGTACCCATATCCATTGAGTAAAATGGATATGGTTCTCTTAAATTTTGTTCGTCACATGCTAAAATAAGTAACTTTCAAGGACCCCGAGATGAACCAACTGGTACTCCGGCTTGTAAATGGATGTTTTTCAAAACACTGACTGGAGTCCAGCGGCTGTGGATGGAATCTTGGATCCTCGCTGTGAGTCACCAGCAAGTAACTGATTCTCTTCATGGGCAAAAAGGGGAGATGGTAACTAAATGAAGTTCTGAGTATAAATGGGTTTTTTAGTGTTAGCTACCACTATTTCCACGCCTAGAAATCCCACTCATTAACAACCATCTGGATAGATGACATTTGCCTCTAAATCTTCCATCCCCTATTTCCTCCTTCTGTGTCTACTGGCCTCTCCCCGCTTGACTCTTCCTTTCTTTGTTGATGTTTAATGTTGTGGAATTGGAACCATTTTCTGTCAACTCTGTATGAGGAAGAAATATGCTTGAAACGTGATCTCTGTTAGAATCAGGGCAGGTAACTCCTCCTCGGCAATTGACCTGCTTTTATTTCTCCAAAATAAAGCAAGACTTCATCTCTCTTCTCTAGCGTGATCACTGGTCTACGGTCTGAGTTTGATCCCTGCATATAAATAAAACTCAATGTGCCATTCATGTGGACGTTAGTTTACGTAGCAACCTTGGGACAACTTCTTGAAATGAAGAGTTAGCAACGAGTTCCCATTTACACACCTCATTCATACAGACTGGGCCTCTCTGAATACACAGAAAGGCCACTGAGAGGGGAAAGTCTGAGTCTTCATCAGCAATTGACACCGGGTAGCATCCAGTTTTATGAATACAGTCAGCACATATTTTAATGTTTTTTAAACTGTCTGTTTAAAGAGCCAGTCAGAATGAACAAAAGTAGCATCTGGGGTTCAGCCTTTACCCCAAGCATTCTGGAAATGGTAACAGTGGGTGGGTGTGCTAGTAGTAACAGTAAAATCCACAGGGCAGTAACAAAAGCATAGTGACAAAGAGCCCGGCCTTGGAGTCATGACTGCCTTCTCCTAACTGATGGCCTCGGGATGCTTCTACTCACTGAAAAATCACAGTTCCTATTACATGGGGTGCTTGCAGGCCTCCTGAGATGTATTTGTACCTGCTTAGAAGACACCTCACTATGCACATAGCTACCACCTACTCTATAGAGTAGTTCCCATGTTGCAAAACGTTTTATGTTCTCTGTTTCTACTTTATATGTCTCTCCCTATCCTATTTATCACTACAGTCATGACCCTTCAATTAAGAAACAGGAACTAAGAAAAGTTCAGTAGTTGTCCAACTAAAACACAGCTCGAGGTAGGCATGGTTATGTACATCTATAATCCTAGCATTGGAGAGATGGAGGCAAGAGGATCAGGATTCATGGTCAGCCTAGGCACACTGACAGAAAACTTGTGCTGACTGAGAGCCTGTCTCATAAAACAGCAACGACAAACTTGGAGAAAGGGGCAGAGGAGGAATTAAATCCAAACTTCCCTACATTCAGAATCTGATCCCCCAATCCAGTGGTTCTCAACCTTCCCAATGCTGTGACCCGTTAATACAGTTCCTTATGTTGTGGAGACCCCAGCCATAAAATTATTTCATTGCTACTTCATAACTGTAATTTTGCTACTATTATGAATCATAATGTAAATATCTGATGTGCAGGATATCTGATATGTTACCCCGAGAGAACCACATGTTGAGAACCACTGCTCCAATGAGCTAATCCTAACTGTAAAAATTCTCCTTTTTGGAGCTGGAGAGATGGCTCAGAGGTTAAGAGCACTGGCTGCTCTTCCAGAGGTCCTGAATTCAATTCCCAGCAACCACATGATGGCTCACAACCATCTGTAATGATATCTGGTGCCCTCTTCTGGCGGGCAGGCAGAACACTGCATACATACATACATACATACATAATAAATAAAAAAATTCTCATTTTATAACAACATTATCACTGAAGAACCAAGTATGTTTACAGGTAATTTCAAGATGGAAAACCTAATTGACAATACCCCACAGCTAAGGACAGCAGATCTGTACTAGTCACATATAAAATGCATTTATACAGTAAGTGTTACAACACCCCCCCCTTACCTATTACTCAATCTCACTGTGATCCTGGGAAAGAGAAAGTGAATTCCTATAACTTCAGATTTTAATATAATAAAGCTATAGTAAATATTGTTTTTCAGTACTGTGCATCAAACCAGGGCCTTGGGCAACCAAGGCAGATGCTCCACCACTGAGCTCTCTGTAGGCAGAGATTAATCAAGTGTCAGAAACATGTCACCATCCCCACTGACTTCCTAGCACACAAACCTGATTACATTACAGCGCTGCTTCCAAACCTTTCCGAGATTCTCCACTGTGCACAGCGGGAGCAGCCCCAGGGGCTCAGGCCAGCACCAATGTACTTTCTACCACTCCTTGCGATCCCTATGCTTAGCTAGCTGCACATTTACACAAGTCCCCAATCTTTGTCCATGAAGTCCCATCCCTTTGAAGTGGCCTCCCCTGTCACCCTAATTCTATCAAGCTCTTTTGATCTCGGATCAAGTGGTACTTCCTCTCAACACCCTTCCAGGAGCCTCCCACATCTCCCTTCTCCCCAAGGTTAATTAGACTCCTCTGGGTTCTTTTAATATTAGGTGCGTCCAGCCATGAGGGCTAATCTCTGCAAGCATGTTGTTACTGTCTGGCAACCCATTTATTTGTCACATTCACTAAGACTGTTTAAAGGCACAACTGTGCTCCATTCTGCGCTTTCCTGCAGAAGCTCAACGACTGTGTTAACTACAGAATTAAGCTATCCTGCCGCCTGCGTGGCTTTCTGACTCAGGGGACATTTCACAAACAACTCTACCTTTTTAATGGCCTTAAAACATACGGTGAACTCTTACCTCTTTTACTACTAAAATGAGCACCGCAGACTTCTCCCTGCTCCTGAACTGCACTTGAGTTTCAAGAAGAGTGTAAAATGTGTTGTACAATTAGAAGTGGACGTCTTAATGACACGCTTTCCAACTCTCCCTACCACCTGGTTCCCTTGGATAGACTACACTCTCATTGCCATGGGTACACGGTGGCCAGTCTGATACATAATATACCTGAACCACCTCCTTTAGACACACAAGCGAGTAAAGAGACATTGTGGACGGGCCTCCAACTCTGCCCTCCATGTGGGATTGTCATCTATGGTTTGTATAGCAAATGTAGTTTTATCAATATTTTAAAAAGCGGTCATGTGCCTCTACACTTCCATACTGTTTGTTGTTCGTTTTGTTTTATTCTATGTTTGAAGAGTTTGTGTGATTTTAGAAGCAGACGCTTCAAGGCCTCAGGAACCCACCTCAGACTCAGTGGGCATTTCACAATGAACAGCACTGGCCTCTGCCCTCAGGTCTGCAGCACTACTGTCCCCAACCCCTCCATGTCTTCTCCACCCTCAGTGCCCGCTGGTGGGTAAGTGACATAGGCCTGGTAATATGTTCTGCAGTATATGCAATCACATCGCCACGGACAAACACCTACCTGCTTCTATCTATCTCATAAGCTCCTTCCGCCCGACACAAACGAAACATCCACCTCCTGCAAAAACTACATGGTGTCGGGTGTGGTGGTGCATGGCTTTAATCCCAGCATTCAAGAGGCAGAAGTTTGCAGATCTCCAAGAGTTTGATGCCAGCCTGATGGGCATCTAGAGTCCCAGGCTAGCTAGGGCTATACAGTTATCAAAACAAACCAACAAAAACAAACGCACAAAAACCAAAACACCAACAGAACTGCACAGAACAGGCATCCTGCTCTGGTACCTGGGCTTGCCACAGGCCCCGGGAGCTTGCACACACCTTCCCTTCACCTCTGTCCTTTGGGTCTGCCAGTGTCCCTCCCCTCCCTTGAGGGTCAGAGCTGCAGGGGGCTCTCCACAGGACAGAGGCGGGCCTGATGACTAAACCCTTCCAGACAGGAGGGCAGGAGAGCCCAGGCCCAAACCACCTCTCTCTAGCTTGGCTTCCAGCTGCCATCCTCCCCCATCCTCTTCCCCTTCCTGCCCCACCCCTCCTCCTCAAAGGCTGGGTGATACCAGCCAGCATCTCACAGCAGAAGCCAAAAGAAGCTCAGGGCTGTTGCCCCAGAAACCCTGAGTACAGAGTGACTGGCCAGGCTGTTTGTTTTTCTTATAATCAAAAATTCCCACTGGGGGTACCCTATGGAGGCTCTAGGCTGCCGGGGCGGCTGAAATCAAAGCCCCAGTTTTGCATTACCTGGGAAGGAAAAGCAGAAGAAACTATGAGCGCACAGCCCCCAACTCCTGCCTAGTTACAACCGGGGACCGGGAGAGAGAAGCAGGCCTGAACATCTGGCCTTTGGCCTTTGGCCTTTGTAAGTGAATCTCCAGAGACATACCCAGTCCATCCAGCCCTATTACCATTTCCAAGAAAAAAAAAAAACTGTTAAAGGAATGCAGAACTATCCACCCGGAAGCCACTCTCCTGCCTGAGGACCCGTACATAAGCACAAGCCCCATGGGAACTACAGGGCCCGAAAGCTGCTTTCCTGGGTGTTCTCAGTTTTCAGCTATGTAAAACAAGCTATCCCTCTCGTTCGGCTTGTATGGCCAATGCAAGGGAACACCCCACCACACAGGGCAGAAACACTGGCACCTCCCCATGCATTCATTAATCTGGAGTACATGATGGCCCCCTCCCAAACACTAAGGACACAAAGCCCCTATGGCCACATGATGCTCACAGAAAAGCTACATTTAAAAAAAAAAAAAAAAAAAAAAAGAGACATCCAAATTGTTGGGTTGTGCCCAGCATCCTAGGTACCAGAAACCATGAGACTTGAGTTAGACCTGCGTAGCTCTGTGCCCTTGGGCAGGAAAAAAGAAAACCAAGGCTGGCCTCCCACAGCCTCTAGCAAAATACTCCAGAAAGTCAACGGTATTAGCACTCTCAGGTTGCCTTGATGGTTAGTGTGCATCAACAGCAAACTTGAACACAGATACCTGTAAATATCTGCTTGCTTTAAGAATCTATCGATTCATCCAACCAGAAAGCACAGCCAAACAGCTTAGTCACCAGCGCAGGCAGGCAAGGCGCTCTGTGAAGTAAACATGGTCAGTTCCTCCCCCACCTGAGACAAATTTCTACCCAGTGCATCAGCTTGCAGATACAGCGCCAGGGAACAGATGGGGGAATTTCTGTCACCCCCCGATCGCCACTCCATCCCCTCCCCCACTTACCTGCTATCCGAAGCACAGCCCTCTCAGCCGGGTCCAGCACCGAGCCCCCTTGAATCTTTCTTTTGGACCTCTCATGTTTAGGCAAATTCCAGGGTAAGGTGTCTCCAGGAGCTGGAGATGCTGAGCCAGATTTCTGGCTGAAATCATCCTCATCAGAGAAATCCGCAGAGGAGGACATGGAGCAGCGGTAGGACGCGTTCCCGGAGCTCTGAGGAGGATGACACAGGAAAAGCATGAGCGACAGAATGCTCATCGACGATCCTCGCTCACAAACGATCATCAGTTACGATAACTCGGCCCCCTCCCCGCCACCAAACTGCTCTGCCGCCCAGAGAACACACACGCAAATAAAAACAAGACGGACTCCGGGGCTCACCATATTCTCTTGGCCAAGTCGGCTCCAATAGAAACAATAAGCAAGCAGTCCCAATGCATGAAGACCAGAAGGAAGAAGTGTGTGGCCTGCGCTCCAGCCACCAGCTCAACAAATGACTGGCCCAACCAACAATGAAGCCAGAATCAACAGCCTTCCTGTGACAAATCTACAGTATCTGGCTCCCCCACCAGGACGGGAGAAACATTTTCCATTACTAGCCTTCTGGTTAATTCATTACGGCAACTAACTTTAAGTTTCAAAAACAAAGCACAAATGCAGGATGTTGGGTCCCACCTCCTTTCCGCTTCAAGCCGCTGCCGGGGCGCAGGAACCTCCTTTTAACCAGTTTTTGAGCCCCGGGTCCTCTTTATTTAATTTGCTGCATGAGACTGAAGCAGGTTCCCAGAAAAGGGCGAGGAGGGAGGGAGGGAGGGCTGATTCTGAGAAGAGCCTTTTCTTAAGACTGGGAGAACACAAAAGCCTGTTTTCAAAAGCCGAAGGCAACGCCAATAAACAAACATCTGAACTCAGTTTAGAGTTCTTGAGATAATTTAAACTTCCAGCAGGGAACAACTGCCAATAATGTAAATGAGAAGGGCACAGGGCAGTGACAGGAAGCCCAGCTCTCCTCAGCCGCAGCCATCACAGAGTAAGATGAGAAACACAGACTTTTACCAAAAACACTTTGCCTAAAGGCTATCCCTCCCGGATCCAGCAGGAGCTTGGTACCCACAGGCTCGGGATTTTTTTTTTTTTTTTCTCCATAAAAAGGCCCATGGTGTTATTCCTTTTTTATTAGATTGTGTCTGAGACAGCCTGCAGCTCAGGGAGAAAAGATGCCGAATATCTGTGCTGTGGACTAGATTAAAAAGTCTAAAAAGTACTGAAGGGGAAAGTGTTCCTTTGCCTCTTTGCTGAGGCTCAAGGTGAAGATGCCAGACGCTCATAACTTGAATTCCTAGAGATGCAAGTTGTAGCCATGGATTCCCAAGCAGCAAGCGGCAGGCGGAAATCAGCTGGGTGTAGCAGGCTCCAAGTTGAGGCAAAAACACTAGCAACTGCGCACCAATGGGCTGTGGGAGCAACATCCAGAGCACCCACCCACACACGGCTTGTGAAACAGACGATAACCGAATCAGGACCACTGACCTTCCATTCAAACCACAGCTGCTGGTGGCCAAAGCTACTATTGTAAAAGTTCGTACAGCCCTACAAAACGAGACATGCTAAGATTTATTTAGTTTATGTTCACTTTCCTAGTAATAGGCAGGCAGTACGCAGACCTGAAGAAAGTAAATAAATAAAGCTGAATTTCTGTATTTTAAGCTACCGCCCATGGAAAGAGCTGTGTGTGGACTTCGGCAGTTACCAACCCAATTTATTTCCCCAAGCTTCTCTGAAAATTCAACTTGAGTTAGATATCTGAGGTTTGTTGTTGGCGGAGTCTAAAGGGAAGGGTGACATTCTTAAGGGCTTTGCGGGGATACTGGGGTTCTTTGGTGGCCCTGTGTTCCTCAAAAAGGCTTCCTACTTTCTTAAGGTCATCCTTTATCTCTGAGATTCTACATCCACACTATCTAGTGAGACCAGTAATTGGTTAATCTCTACTGAGGTAGAAGGGATAACTGCTCCTTTCCAAAAACCACGGGTTATTGATTTTTGCAGAGTAAATTTTTTTAATGGTCAGAGTCTCAGCTGACTGAACAACAAAATGTGATTTATGCCATGACACCAACACTATTAATCACCTACAGCCAGATGGGAACAGTTAGTACCCTGGACCCAAGGGTGTTGACTGGCACAGCCTCTAATCAGCTCATGTCCTTGATAACTAGATGAGAGAGAACAGTAAGAAAAGAATAACCAGGACCAAGTGTACTATAGGGACACGTGGACCACACACATTTATGTCCGACATGTTTATAAGCAGTAGTGTCCCTTCCTGTCTACAGGGTTCAAGACTTTTGACAGTTAGAGCATTATACTTTTTTCCAAACACACACACACACACACACAATCACTTTTAGAACTGGAGGTGCACTCTACAAAATTAAAGCCCATCTGAAAGCTGAAAATTGAGACTATATTTAAATGAAGCTACTTCAAAGTGGAGAGCTCATATAAATTTTTCTATTCCTTATTGATCTGCAGTGACTTGCCAAATCATGTCACTACCTCGGGGCTGGAGAGAATAGTATGAGAACGAACATTACTGCGTTTTACTTGTTTGGAGGAAAGTAAACAGTTCTCTGACCCAAACCTTTGATGGGGGCTTCAAACAGTAGGACAAAGGAAAAAGGCTCCTAGGAGCAGCAAAAGCCCCAGGTTCCTATTTCTTATTCTACTGGTTGCCTAAAGATTGACTCCTATCAGAATACAAATATCCATGTGCATCCAAAGAAGATTAATTAAATACTCTGTATCTACCCGATGGGTTACTCTGCAGCAAGGAACCAAAACCATTCATCTACATTTAACAAAGAGGAAATAATTCATATATAATGAAACCTTTAAAAATCCATACACATATGTGTACCCACTTGTGTGTATAAAGACATGATATAGTACTATTAAACAGTGGTTATCTCTGAGCAATGAGAAAGCATCATGTTTCATTTGTTTCTTACAATTTTTAAATTCAAACAAATAAAAAAAAATCACCAAAAGGAAATGTCCAGAGAAAATATCAGATATGGAAACTCTTACTTTGGGGCTCATGAGCATCACTAAAATGTAAGCACAGCCCACTGAAGCCTCCTCCCAGGGCAAAGTAAACAAACACTGACACTGAACCGCATTAGCAAATGTATAGGATTCTCTGGCCCCCTGACCCCGGGGTTAGGACTCCAATTCACAGCCCCCTCTGTCATCACCATTTGCTGATAACATGCGGACTAGGAAGGAAGTAGTTCACCAGAAAGGGAAAGGGTGACTTGGGCTGTGAAGACAAGGCTGACATTTTATCTCCCCCTCCCCCATAAATGGGTGTGCACTATCTCTGTGCTCATGTTGAGTCGCTATAACCAAAATAAATAAAAACACCAGGCTGTGATAAACAACCCTGAGCTGTGTCTTCTACAACCTGGGAAACTAAACCAATTTTAACAATCAAATTAGATCACTAAATGATTCCCTCTAACTTTCCTGATAGCCAGTTCATTTACGTGGTACAAAAACAACCCAACTCTTCTAATGCTGGGATAATTACATAATGTGACATTTTAAAATGAACAATAACTTTTTAATTGAAGTCCCAGGACAGTGGGACTGCCTAACTGGATGTGGCCCAGCCTGCACAGCCTGGTCTGTGAAAAACTGCCAGGAAATTGTCTTGGCACTGGGTACCCTCCAAAGGCAATGGGCTATACAGCAAGAATTACCTCAAAAGACAAGGGTATGGAAATACAGACATCAAAGACTAGTTTATATTTAAGTATCTACAAATAGACTTTGTTTGTTTGTTTGTTTGTTTTGTTTTGTTTTGTTTTGTTTTTCGAGACAGGGTTTCTCTGTGTAGCTTTGCGCCTTTCCTGGTCTCACTTTGGAGACCAGGCTGGCCTCGAACTCACAGAGATCCGCCTGCCTCTGCCTCCCGAGTGCTGAGATTAAAGGCGTGCCCACCACCGCCTGGCTCAAAAAGACTTTTTGTAGGAAGAACATTTTAAATAATTTACCAAAAAGAAAAGCAAACACATCTCTGAAAAAAGCCCCACAAGGGAAACAAATCGGAACCACAAACTAAAATACAGAGACACTTCTGCAACTAGACAATACTTAATCTTGCATTTTACGGTGATGTTTGTTTATGTCAGTCAGTTAAAAATCTATCTAATCTATAGGCTCCTTCCTTCAGAAGGAATCTGAGAGCTGCCGGAAGTACAGAGGGATAAAATAGCAGACTTACAAGTAAGTATCTGTCCTTACAAATTCAGCTTCAAATGTATCTTCTGGGAATACTATAGCAACACTCATACAGAAAGTCAATTACAAGGGAATCATGGACTCTGACTGGACCACCAAACTCAAACTACAGAACGGCACAACTCTGGGAGAATGCTACCCAGGATTGCCAAGGGCTGGCAAAGGTTGGCGTAAGTGGGTGTCCTGGGGTCAGCCTGGCAGGCTTTTTGATTATTTGTTTGTTTTTCTTTTTTGTTGTTGTTGTTGTAGACAGGGTTTCTCTCCGTGTAGTTTTGGTGCCTGTCCTGGATCTTGCTTTTTAGACCAGGCTGGCCTTGAACTCACAGAGATCCACCTGGCTCTGCCTCCTGAGTGCTGGGATTAAAGGCGTGTGTCACCACCGCCTGGATAGCCTGGCAGTTTTCAAAGGCAAATTAATTGCAAATATTTAACACTAAGGAGACTTCATATGAAAATTCAGGTGTGGAACACATGAGCTTTTAATTCTGACACAGTCTTCATCTGGCCCTTTTCCTTTCTTTAATGATACATTGGTATGAGAAGCCTGTCATTAACTCATTGTATTCAGAGAATAAAGGAAAGAGAAAGGATGGAAAGAAGGAGGCACAATGCTAAGCAACAGAATGGGAGGGAAAGTGGTTTGGCTTGGTTTGGTTTGTTGTTTGTTTGTTTGTTTGTTTGTTTGTTTGTTTGTTTGTTTGTTTTTTCGAGACAGGGTTTCTCTGTTGTTTTGGTGCCTCTCCTGGATCTCGCTCTATAGACCAGGCTGGCCTGGAACTCACAGAGATCCACCTGGCTCTGCCTCCCAAGTGCTGGGATTAAAGGCGTGCGCCACCACCGCCCGGCTCCAAGTGTTTTTAATAAAACAGGAACTATAGAGGATGGACAGAAAAAGACAAAAAGGAGACAGCTATCAAATATTTCAGTTAAATGGGTATCCAATAAACACCAGGTGACATCAACTTTCTCTAAGTGCTGAGTTAATCTCCTCCATTACAGTAAGTATCTTTAATTCCCAGGACATGTTAAAGAACTGTATGAGACTACGGATGCTGGCTCATGCTTCCCAGGAATATCCCTGGACACCGACTGGCTTCCTGCTGGTTTGAATTCACCTGCATTTACCCACCTACTCAATGTCACGAGAGAGACTTTGATTCTAAGTACTACTTCATAACCGGGATGTGGGTACGGTTCCTGTTAGAAAGGAGATAAGGGCTCTGGTCACATCTTGTGTACACCCTGAGGCATAAAAGCAGCCCCTTGGCAGAGACCACAGCCCATCTGCCATCTATGCTGTCTCGCAGAAATCTGCAGTTGCATATATTAGGGCAGGGTGAATGCTGGCTAATACCCGTGTGACCTTGAGAAAATTGCCTGGCTCCTGTGGGCTTTCATTGTTTCATCTGGGAAACAGGAAACACCGCAGTGCTAATGTGCACAGTTGTAAAGGCAGCAGAAGAAAGGGCATTCTTTACATTTTAGCTGTTAGGTGATGCTACCTACTCCTGCTTCCTTGATCCAAGAGCGGTAGACTGACAGCGGGGACCAGGATGACTGCATGACTGTTGCAGTCTCTCAAGAGACAAAGTCCATCAAATTCCCTATTCTGTCCTTTCCAGTCTTAGCAGTTAAAACGTTCTGCTGTTTGGGGATACCCTTGTGTCTTTCCAACATACTCCTTTTTTGTTTTTTAAATTCACTGTTTCCACTACTAGAGATAACAGTAAAAGACTAAATGTACCAGCATAACAGCATTTTTAAAAACTGTAGATGCTTAATTGTTCCCCACTGACATGTAAGGAAGGTGGTGTCTTTATGGGTCCTTATGCTTCCACTTTCATTACCTGTTTTCCTTAATGAAATTGCAGAAAATTGCTTTTGCTAGCAGCTTTCACAAACTGATGCTCTCACTTGCAGCAGTTATTAAGTCAAGAATCACTTCTTCATGGAAACACACGCACAACTTTTGCTTTTGCACTGAAACAAAGCCTGAAACGTCGGGACTCAGGAACCTCACTTCCCATTCAGAAGGAAAAGCTGCCACATGTGCATTAAGAAGACAATTCTGCCACTTTAAACAACGCTTGACTGGAACCTAGTAACTAACCATGGCTGGGCACAAGGAGACGCACTGCCTCTGAGCTAGTGTGGTGGAAAACTCAACCAAGCAGGGGTGCTGAACTCTAGGCCAATCCAACCACACATCACCACCACCAAGCCCACCAGGACGTTCATGTTAAGTGCATTCTAAATCCCTTCACCAGCATTTAGTTTCTCCCTAAGATGCGCCAGTCAGGTCAACTCAGAGATCCAGTCAGATCAACTATGGCTGGCTCAAAGTCTCTGCATCCAGAAGGACTGCCTCGTTTCTCCACATCTTCACAACAGATCTTTCTCTCATAAAGTAACATGGGCTCCTCCCTCCCTAGCTGTCCCTATAGAAAGTATAGGACAGGGCAGGGAGCAAAATCAGCCTGCAAGAGAACACCTGTTTTTTAATGTTTACCCTGACCTGTTAAGACTAAAACTGTACACAGAGGTGCAGGTCTCTAGATGAAAACAGATTCCCCAGCCCCCTAAAAACCATAAAGGCACCCTTGGGCTAGGGGGAGCATCTGTGAGGCCTCAATTGAGAACTTCTCAAGTCCTAGAAACGGATCCACAGAAGAAGGGCTACTGAGTGGAACAGAGTCAAATTTTCAAAGGCTACAGGGATCAGATCATAACCCAGAAGCAGTCTAAAGGTTCTACGGAGGAGGTCACGGGGAGTGGAGCCCAGGAGTCAGGCACAACCCGAAGCCACCAATGTCTGCTCCCATTCCTCTACACTTTGGCATACACCTGATGGGACATTACAACCCTCCACAGTGAAGTGGAAGAAGTGGGGGCCATTTTGAAAGCCATAGAGTTCTAGAAGTTAGAACTTGAGTTGAAACAAAACCAAAAATGAATAATATGTCTCATACCACAGTGTCTCATTGTCTAGACCGTAGCTGCTTCTCATGCACATTAGAACCCCGGTTCTTGCAGCGTGGCTTTAGCAGGTGGGACCCATGTCCACTGGGATTCAAGGAGGAACACTTTCCAACTAGAGCTAAAAATGCCTCTTTTTCTCTCCCCCCCCCCGCCTGCACTATTTTCTTATTTTTTAAGGTTACTTTGGGGCCTGCAAGATGGCTTAGCAGGTAAAAGCAGTTGCTGTGCAAGCTGGATGACCTGAGTTTGATTCTCAGAACCTATGGGAAGGGGGACCAATGCCCAAAAGCTGTTCTCTGACCTCCACATGCGCACCATGGCAGGAGCACTCATGCATGAATAGTAGTAGCAGTGGTAGTAGTCATTTTTAAGGTTATTTGGAATGATTCTAAAGCCAGGGAAGAAGAGAATGCATTTGTGTGCTGCTCACTACCACCTGCTCGTTACCAGGTAGTAAGATAATTACAGAAGGGTAACGAATAGACCCGTTGGGCAATAAATACTGAAAGCTTGAACTATATCCCCGAGATTAGCGATGGAGGGGAACGATGGAACGGAGAAATATTTAGATAACAGAAAAAGGAAAACTGAGTGGAAGGCTGGCCGAGCTGTGGCTGACAGGGTAGTAAAGGAAGGAATTTCACTATGGCCAGTGAGAACGTTGGAAATTAAGCAGAAATGAGTAAGTACGGGAGCCAGAGAAGAGAGAAGAGCAGGTGGATCCCAAGCAATCCACACACGGAGCAGGCTGGAGGCTGGAACTGTGAAGGCACGTGGTCACTCTAACTGCCTTAAGACGAGGTTAGGAAGACGGCGACCTCCAAGGGACCTGCATCAGGGCAGTGACAGGCCCATGGCGAGCTGTGGCTTACAGAAGCCGGAACAGTCAGCAGCGTGCCGGACCTGGACAGGTCACAGCACGCAGTGACAGTGCCACTGAACCACTCAGTCCTCTATCCTCTCCTCACGTAGACAGAGAACGAAGTGCATGGACCTTGTGTGCACTGTCACCTTTCTCACGAGAGCTGTATCGCCGACCGTGACGGATGTGTCACGTTAATATTAGTCTTGCAGCAACTTCGGAGCCATGAGATTATTATGCTTAAAAACACAAAACAACAATACCGTATTTCTTCTGACCCTTTACTGATTCCTTTGTGCTCATAGAGCGGATTCCCTCGTTCATCCACAGTGCCCACAGCCCAGCCCTGCTCACTTACAGCCCTCTGCTCCAGCTCGGAGCCGCCTGGCTCTCCTTGCTTGTTCCTACCGTGCATGGATGAGTTGTGTGAATTCCAATCCCCAGACCTTCCTCCCCTGCCCAGCAGCCCTCCTGACCCTGAAATATTGCCTGTTTTGTTTTTAATCCTCCTTTTCTCATCAAGGGCTTTCCAGCTGGTGTAAGGCTCCCTCTAACAATAATATAAGCAAAGAATGTGTCAAAACACATCAGGACTGATGAGCTCACAGAGCGTGTGGCCCAGGTTGAAGCAAGACAGGGTCCCAGTGCTGAGAACTCAGAAGCTACCCGCCACTGTCACCTCCTCACAGAGGAAAAGTTAGTTTTCTCCAATGGAGCCTCACTGGGTATACAAACCAAGCTGGAGATGCCCAACACGAAAGGAACTCAATGGTACTTTCATCTCATATTATTTTATTTATATATATATCACTTTGCTTCGGGCATTTTTCGTTGGTGTTTTGCTTGTATATTATGGGTTTTTGAGTTTATGGTTTTTATGGGTTTTCTTTGTGTGTGTGTTACTGTGCTTTTTCTTTGTTGTTTTGTTTTTACTCTGGTTTGTTTAGAGAGAGAGAAAGAAAGCCTGAGAGTTGGGTGGGTGGAGAAGTGAAGAGATTCTAGGAGGAGCTGGGGGAGGGAAAACTGTGATCAGAATGTACTGTACGGGAAATTATTTCTTCTCTTCTCCTCTTCTTTTTTATTCTTTTTTTCCCCCCCTGAGACAGGGTTTCTCTGTAACTGCCCTGGCTGTCCTGGAACTCACTTTGTAGACCAGGCTGGTCTCAAACTCAAAGATCCACCTGCCTCTACCTCCCAAGTACTAGGATTAAAGGTATACACCACCACCACCTGGCCATATATAAAAAAAAAAAAATTATTTTCAATTAAAAACAGAATGTGTCAAAATGTATGGCAACATAAAAAAAAAAAGAGTGATGCATTTTATCTGAAAAACAAACACTGTACAGAATGAAAGAAAAGCTGTTCACTCATGCCCCATTCCGTTCTCTCCACTGAACTGGCCCTGTGTGTCCATAAAGAAAAATGTGGTTAGGCCACAGTACCCAGTTTTGGGTAAAACATCAGTGTAGATATTGTTCTCCTATCATTTAAACCAGCAGACATCAATCAGAAGGAGGTCTTGTGAGCACACACTCAGGTTTCCGGACGTTTCCTGAGGGCTGCGACATAGATGCCCTACTTGAGTTTTCAGTGTGATGCAGAGGATGGGCTCACGACTGTTAGGCCAGCTCTCTCCTGAGTTTCCAGGTTGCCAGCCTGCCCTACAAATTTCAGCGCTGCCATTCCCACAGTCTCTTCAGCTAACTTCTTTTTTTAAAGATTTATTTATTTATTATGTATACAGTATTCTGCCTGCATGTGTCCCTGCAGGCCAGAAGAGGGCACCAGATCTCATTACAAGTGGTTGTGGGAATTGAACTCAGGACCTCTGGAAGAGCATTCGGTGCTCTTAACCACTGAGCCATCTCCCTAGCCCCAGCTAACTTCTTAAATAAGTTAAGTCTGTGGATACACTTGTGTGTTTGCGTGTGCGTATGCACAGACATGTGTGTTCCATAACCAATGTGTCTAACTGGCTCATCTCTGATGAGCTGAACTTGGACAACTGGCTTCCCCATGATGCTGCCAGGTGTTTACGAATCCCCTCAACTACATTCTAGAGACGCACAAACACTTGCTCTGGTTCCTGTTTTTCAATTGTAAACAGTCTGCAGGAGCATCTACCTGCCTGAGTTAAGAAGCCACAGTGCTTCATCTCCTAACTAACTCCCACAAGGGAAGAGTTTGACCCCTCCCCACAAGCTCGCACTCTGAATGTGGACAACCACAATCTTCACTGGATATTAGACATTATCCAAGTGATAACAATGAGCCTCTAATAAAGCACAACACTAAATATGTTTCTCGGCACTTCATTTGAAGATTAAAAAGGTAATATGAAACCCGTCATATCACATTGCACAGTATGGCCTTTATTCCAGCAATAACAATTCATTCTATATATGTAAAACTTTTTATTTCTAATCAAACATTAAGAAACATGAGTCATTCGTATTTGAGGGTGAGGTCATCAGACTATATCCTGGAAAAATATCTTGATAGAAAGAAAGGGAACCGAGGCTTGTTGGAGAAAAGGAAGAAAATGTTGCCTACTTCATATTTTTCCCTGGAGTTATTTTCACCAACACAGAGACAGAATTTATAATGACAAGTAAGTCCTTTCCTAAGAGAAACCCAGGCTGGCTCACGTCAGAAACTAGAGAAGACAATGTTCTTCTGCAGCCTGGAGCACCAACTTTGAATCTGTGGGTGAACATGCCCGCTTCTGCCCTCCAGTTCCCAGCACTCCAGGTCATCTCACCTGTCCCTCCAGTTCTCCGGAGGGAGCAGGGTCCTGATGTCATCTGACAGTCGGGAGATCTGCCACCCCACACTGGTGCCACCACGTCTGACCTGCTCCATTAGAGTGCCTCTTTCCATGCTCCCCTGCCGGTGACAGGCTTGTAAAATGCACACACTGAGAAGAGGGATAAGTAAAGTGTGGATATGCATCTTAAGTAATTAGTAACTTGTCAGCAACTTCCTCCAAAGAGGAGGTGAGAACCATCTGAAAGGGATTAGATAGAGGGAGAAAAGGGCAAGAGAAGTACAATTTCTCACCATTTTATAAAGCCTTTGTCTTCTCATCAAGTAAGCGGGCCACAGTTAAAATTCTCCCTGCCAGAATGGAAGCCGCAGAAAGAATTCTGGGAAGTGGTAAGGTGTGACGGGAAAAAGAAAGACTTTAATGTGGGGTGTTTACAGGGTTTCACTCCCAATTCTGTCTCACTCTAGCTATGTGACTCTGGTATACATAACTCACAAAAATGTTTATGAACCTTGAATTACTCATCTAAAAATGAGAATAAATGTCTCCCGTCAGAGCAGTGAGGCAGATCAG
Organism: Peromyscus maniculatus bairdii; assembly: GCF_049852395.1. Taxonomy (NCBI): domain Eukaryota; kingdom Metazoa; phylum Chordata; class Mammalia; order Rodentia; family Cricetidae; genus Peromyscus; species Peromyscus maniculatus. The sequence goes on along the minus strand of NC_134872.1, from coordinate 70,389,092 downwards.
ATTAATATATGCAAGCGTTAAGACCAAACCTAGCATACAATGGAACACTTTAAGTAACACCTGTCATCTTTAAAAGCTGTGCCAAAGCTGTCGGTTTCATAGAGCGCTCCTACACTCTCAGCCGTGGACCCCAAACCACTTCCTAAGCCACTGGAGCCGTTAGTCCTGTTAAGTGGCACACAGGGACAATCGGCCCACTGAAACTAATAGGAGGGGCACCCATCAAGTACACAGTGGACATTCAGCAAGTAAGAGCCACATTCCTCTTCTTCCAACTCATGACTAAATTCCAACTGGTCTCTCCTCACTTCTTTCCTGGTCCCCACAGTCATTCTCACAGAAGCTAGACTGAATCTTTAAAACATAATTAAAACGACAGACAGCCCTGGCTGGCCAGAAGCCACCCGAGCCCCGCCCAGGATACGCAGCCCAGGGTGGGCGGGCGCCACTGCAAAGAATAAATAAGCCATGGAGAGAGAGGTGAAATATAGAAAACTGGAGCGGAGCATGCGCTAGGGACAGAGGTGGAACTGGAGATGTGCTGTCAGTGTCAGGAGAGAGAGAGAGCTGAGGTCCACATGCTGCTGGGGCCCAGCAGGGTTGATGAGATGGTGTTCAACAACCTGGGGCTTATGCAGACCCAGACTCAGCCCCTAACCTGCTGCCCAGCTGCGGGATCCCCCTGACTCTGGACAACTCTGGAGGCCGGAGATGAGGAAAGGTTCACTTTCTGGATTGGACCTCCTAGAAGGACCACCGTAGACCATGATACCACCGGAGGCCATGTAGGTGTCAATGGTCCATGCTGCTGCCCCAGGACGTACGTACGCAGTCTGGCACCACTACCAAATGCCTTGGTGATGTCCTCAGGTTTTCTACCTCGGTTAGCCAGGCTGATGTGAGTGGCATGTGTAACCATCTGAGACCACGTTGAGGCTCATGGCCCGTGCAACCGCTGAGGGTCATGAGTGGGGTCAGTGGTCCTGATATGGCCAAGGGCCATGTTGACGTCTGCTGCCCGTGTTACCATAAAAACCCACGTGGATGCCCACAGTCGGGGCTGCCCCCTGAATCTATGTTAATGTCCATGGGTGGGAAGATGTGGCCCCGCCCCTCTCGGGAGAGCTAGCCCCGGCCCGGTCTGACTACCTCAGGCTCTCCTCAGCTGATGGCTTCTGGTGCAGATGATGGTTGGCTGAGAAAGACTCATCCTCCCTTAGGGGGCTGGCCACTAGGAATCTGCCCATGTTCCAGTGAGTATATGGGCAACACAAAATGAATTTTTTTGGGGGGGAGGGGGGAGCCACAAGGGAGGAGGGACAGACATGGGAAGACTGGGAGGTGAGCACGACAGGGCGCATGATCTCAGATCCCAAAATAATCAATTAAAAAACTATTTTTAAAAACCCAGTTAAAACGAATTCCTAATCATGCATATGCTAAGGTTGAATGCGGCCCGAGTGTGGCAGAGCTATGTGCTTCCTGGCCCAGACTCACCACTGACCGGCAAAGCGACTTTGAAGCTTTGGACAGGCTACTTAGGCTTTTTGAATGTTGGTTTTCTAATGCAGAAAGCAATCTACCTGTTAAGATTAGACAAGCCAATCCTGTTACTGCCTAAACCCAGTGCCAAACTCACTGTATTTACTGAACGCCAGCTGCCATTATTATTACGGGCAGCCAACGGAAACGCCGCTGACACGATGCGATGATCACATTTCTTTCTCAGTCTCATTTCTAGACACCTCTGGAGCTTCAGGGCGCGAATCAAGTTTCCACAAAGTCTTTAAATTTAAAAAGAGGAAACAGTGGTGGTCGCTGGCTTATAAAAAGCGGTGCTCTCCCTTCAGAACAGGCTGCTTCTCACTTCCTTGGTATCCAGACCCACCTCCGTCTCAGACTTCCTTTCCTTCACTCTACTCACAGAAAAGTCTGCCTGGAGTCACAGGGATTGCCCGCACATTAGAAATAAATTTCAGAGAACTGTGTTGCCTGCTCAGTGCTCCTATAAAGGCCGAAGATTATTAATTTTCTAATATAAAATGTCTGAGTTTTATAAACTAATTTTGACTCCGTCAAGGTCATTTCTTTCTAGAAAGCATATAAATAGAATACATATACTTTAATTTACAGATATAAGAAAACGAGGTGTGTTTGGCTAAACACAGTCTGAGGACAGGAAACGGCGTGCACAGAAGCAAGTGTGTTCAGCCAGCAGGTCGTGTCACCCTGTGTGGCACCACTGTTCATGGCCCTTCAGACTGTTCCCTCACGGTGACAACCAAGAAACCAGTGCTGTTCTTAAGGCTCTGGAACCACTCACAAAGCCTTTCTTTACCTTGAAAGGCCTTTTGATGTCCAGATTTCATATCAGTAGTATTTCCTCTTCCAAATAATAGTCTATTCATATACTGCTTCTGAGTTACGTTTAAATGCTAATAAATTAAAGATAAAAAGAGAGCTATGTACTGAATAGTACCCGTACAAAGGGGACAGCAAATATCCTCTTAATCCCAGCCCTCAAAAAAGTAAGTAATTTAATTATTTTTATTTATATGGATGATACTACTTTTTACAAAGTTGTTCACTGCCAAAAGCAAATAAAAATCAATGAATAAAATAAAGGTAAAATAATTTGGTGACCACACCTACTACTTCTTCATTATCTCGTAAAATACCACAGGAACGTTTTCTTTATTTAAGGTGGTTTTATGTTCAACCCAGACCATAAAACACTGTGATTGGAAGGCTGATCGGCTTCATTTATGGATTGCATATGCTGGAAGTTGGGACTTGAAAACCAGCAGCTACAGGCCTTCCCCGTCCCCTGGGCAGGCACGCACACCACTCTCCATGGGCAACAGAGGGGCTGTGCCATCTGTTTTAAGACGAGGGGATGAGGAGCAGCTGGCCAAACGGACTGCAAAGCCCACACGGAAATAAAACCACACTGGGACCCAAAGCAGCATCTTGGCAGATGGGAGCTAGCATATTTGACACGATGCCTTTTTTATTATTATTATTAACTAGAGTAGTTCTAGGAATGGAAGCCAGAATTTGGGGGGTACCACGGCTTGATCTGAGCTACCCATTTGGGAAATGTCCTTAGCCATACAAATACAAAATGACGATTTTTCAGATATATTAGACTTAACATCCTAAGAGGTCCTCCTAACCTATTGTGTAATAACTAAAAATGGTGGATAAAATAACAGTAATATGTTTTTAAATGCGGAGCAGCAAGAAGGTATAGAATCCATAGGCTAGATAGAGAAACGCAAGAGCACAGAAATGTCATGGTCACCCCTGGCTTCCTCTGAGCCTAAAGCTTCGCTTGACATCCAAGCACCTGCTTGGTGAATGGAAGACCAGGCCAAAATGGTCTAATTTTAAAAGCCTGGACAAAGCCAGGGAAAACATGAGCCAGAGGAACAAAGCAAGAGCATCCCAGTGTACTGAGGACACTTGTCTGCCTCCACTTTGAAGCCAGATAGAGCAGGAAACAAAAACTTCATAGCCTCAGGCTGGTCCTCACATGCCCTCCATGGCCCGCATTCATGCCCCCTCATCATGAAAAGCTCTAAAGTTAAGAGTTTATTTTTAGACTCCTCTTGACTAATTGAGGTCTGGCAAAATGTACCCTCTTCGGAGAAATGTACCTTCAGTCTGAACCTCAGAAAATTACCACAGATGAAACACAATCAAACATAAGCTCCTAACAGAGTCACCAAAGACACAGTGGTACAAGTGCCCTGGTGTGTGAAACCAGAGTCGCAGGCACAAACACCCACAAAAGCCTCGTGTAAATAAGTATCAGATATATAACACAAATTATCCAATAATATAAGTAAAAGCCAGTGAAAGGAGAATAAAGAACTTATACAAATCAGTAAGGAAAGCAGGGACAACCATCTAGAGAGAAAATGAGATGGAGAGGCATCTGTGGAGGTAACACACAGGGCTAATGGCAGAGCAATACACAATGTACGTGGGAAATGTTCCATACATCTATGTAAAGTACGAGAACTCTCTGTGCTAGGTTAAGACAATGAATATAGAAGACTGGAGTTTTTCAGAAATAAACAGAGATGCAGTGTAATCTGTGAAAACAAAAATGTGTATGCAGGAGCATGCTTCAGACGACAGTCAACCAGAATAGGAAGACAGGCCACTAGAAAGAAGGAGGCCAGGTGGGTAGATGTGGCTTACTGACAAGATCCTGGCTTTTGTTTTAAGTAGGGAGTGGGGGGGGGGGTAGGGGGAGGGATGGCTCAGTGATTAAGAGCACTGGCTGCTCTTCCAGAGGACCAGGGTTCAATTCCCAGCACCTACAAGGCAACTCAAAACTATCTGTAACTGCACTCTTCCAACACCTTCTTCTAGCCCCTGTGGGCACTGCATACACATGGTGCTCAGACATGCATGCAAAATACCCATCAACATAAAAATAAATAATAAAATTAAGAAATAATAAAATAAAGGAGACAGAAGACATATCATGTAAAAATAAATGAATGAATGGAGGGTTAGGAGCTGGAGAGACATTTCAGTGGTTAAAAGTGCTTGCTGCTCTCACACAGGATCACAGTTCAATTCCCAGCACCCACATCAGGTGGCTTGGAAGCATGTCTAACTCCAGCTTCATGAGATCTGACACCCCCTTCGGGACTCCATGGGCATCCTCACACATGTACACATAACCACATGTGCACATACCCATACATGGACACACACACACACACACACACACACACACACACACACACACACACACTCACACACTTTCGCAGAAACAAAATAAAATAAATGGAGGCTTAAAGGTGTTCTGACACCCTCTTCAGGACTTCTTGGGCATCTTCACACATGTACACATATGCACACATGACATACACACACATTTTCACAGAAACAAATAAAATAAAATAAATGAGGACTTAAGGGTGTTTATCGCCTGGATCGTCAGATGGTAGACAAAGAAGTAGATTTATGAGAGCAGGTAATGCATGAACCTTAAGCCCATCATAATCTCTTTCTTCAACCCGCTTACTCTCTACCCTGCCCCCTGAAAATTGCCAACCACAACTCCATTCATAACTCCTAAGTCCTTGTCAAGGACATTACCTCAACTAGGTGTCTATACTTCCAGATACCGGGAGGATGAGGCAGGAAGATCACGTGTGCCTATGAATAAGAGGTTACCCTGGATGATACAGATATAAAGGCAGTGCATCTACCTCAACCCCTATATATCTCAAAATGTGATATTTTAGCAATCTCAAAGATACAATAAAATCAGGTCTCAAATCACCAAAGGTAAACACCAAAATTAATGCCCTTGAGAGGGGAGATTCCCTGAGAATCTCTGATCCCTCCAGAACCACCTAAGCAGGTGTACGTTAACCTTTACTGGTACCATCTTCAACTCCACACAAATACACTCCTCGTAACAACTGTGGGCTGAAGACCTATCTGCAGCCCACACCAGAGATGCTTTAAGATGCTCACAGAGCCCTGAGCATCTTAAATCTGTAAGATTCCCTCATGTCACAGAAGACATGTGATGAGACATACGCGGTACCTTTTTCCATTAAGTGTGTAAGAGGGCTTTTATTAGCTTAATTTTAAATCTTAAAATTATTTTTGTATAGTTTTACACTTTGCTAATGTACAATTACATAAAAATTCAACTGCAACTTATCACTTGGAATGATATACTTTGTAGTCATTTGATTATAGGTCATTTTAAAAGCTTAAACTCCAAACTTCTTTTGAAACAATACTAGTTTAGGTCCTAGTCACCCCTAGAGGCCATTGGGGAACTCATGGACTCTAGTACAAGCCAGGGCATCTAAGGAGACACAGCACCTGGCTAGAAGCGTATCTGCGAAGGAAGGATCCAGGGCTGCCTTAGCAGTCCTCAGGATCCATCCCTGAACTTGCTGGGATGTTCACAGAGACAGGCCCATCAGCACAGCACAGGTCCAGCTAACTTGAACTCTCTTCACAACCATACCAACCTGCTGCTCCGTTCCCCTCCTCCTCTGCTGCGCTCTCTGCCTCTCTCATCTCCCTGTCAACAAGCTTGACTTCCTTGCAGGAAACATCATCTTGACTGCATGTCTTACGTTAATCGTTCCACACACACCGACGCGTGCTCTCCAAACCTGGGCATCGCTCCCACAGACTGAACCTCCTAGTGTACATCCCAGGAAAGGGATGTCTACTGTTGTTCCCTTCTTCCCCTGAATGGTTACTGCCTGACCACACAGCAACTGGCCGGGATGTCAGCCTCTGACTCACTGCTTTTTCTCTATTTTGAAGGCTGTCACCCAATGCATCTGTTTTCATCTTCCATTAGCCACTCCAGGCTTCACTCCTGATGATGACATCATCTGGATCTGAAAAATTCAAAAACTGTTCTGCCAGTCCAAGAGTGTGACCACCAGTGTGATCTCTGGCTCTCCAGTTCTCTCCTCTGCAAGCTAATCCTGGCCTCCACTCCTTTGTTCCTTGGCAGATCCACTACTACCGTTAAGATTTCCTGTCCTTATCCTCCTCCACCCTCGGGCTGCATTACTTCAGCCATTCTCTTGACATCAATACCCAGCAGAAGCTATCAAGTTCACCCTCCATCTGGTACCAGCTGAGACATTCACCTTAACTCTTAATCCTAGACTGCTGGAATCTGCATTAGAAGCATCATCAACCAGTCAGCTTGACCCTCAACAAGTGCACACATACCACATCTCTGTCAGATGTCTCTGCGAATCCTGTGTCCTCTTTAGCTTGTGGACTCTGTTCCTTAGAACCTTTCTGAGCAAACTTTAGGAAATGTGTGTGTGTGTGTGTGTGTGTGTGTGTGTGTGTGTGTGTGTGTGTGTACACCTTGTGTGTGCATGCCACAGAATGCATGTGACAGTCAGAAAACAACTTTGTAAGTCAGTTCTCTCCCAAACACAAAAGAATATACTTTCTTCTCTGCACCTCATGGAACTTTCTCCAAAATTGACCACATACATGGACATAAAGCAAGTCTCAACAGATTCAAGAAAACTGAAATAACCCACTGCATCCTATCAGGCCACCATGGACTGAATGGGGATTTCAACAATAACCAAAACAACAGAAAGCTTGCAAACTTGTGGAAATGGAACAACTCTCTACTGAATGAAAAATGGGTCAAGGCAGAAATAAAGAAAGAAATTAAAGACTTTCTAGAATTCAATGAATCCAGCATCAATTTATGGGACACAAGGAAAGTGGTGTTAAGAGGAAAGTCATAGCACTAAATGCCTACATAAAAAAATCTGGAGAGATCTCATACTAGCAACTTAACAGTACACCTGAAAGCTCTAGAACAAAAAGAAGCAAGCACACTCAAAAGGAGTACACTGCAAGAAATGATCAAACCGAGGGCTGAAATTAATAAAATAGAAACAAAGACAATAATAAAAAGAATCAATGAAACAAAGAGTTGGTTCTTTGAGAAAATCAACAAGAAAGACAAATCCTTATCCAAACTAAGTAAAAGACACACAGAAATAGAGCATCCAAAGCAACAAAATCAAAAATAAAAGGGGACACATAACAACAGACAATGAGGAAATCCAGAGAATCATAAGGACATACCTTAAAAGCCAGTGCTCCACCAAATTGGAAGATCTAAAAGATATGGATAATTTTCTCAATTGGTACCACTTACCAAAGTTAAATCAAGATCAGACAAACAATTTAAATAAACCTATTTAAAAAAAAAAAAAAGCCCAGGGCCAGATGATTTTGGTGCAGAATTTCACCAGACTTTCAAAGAAGAGCTAATACCAATATTCCTCGACTCCTCAAATTATTCCACTAAATAAAAACAGAGCCGGGCGGTGGTGGCGCACGCCTTTAATCCCAGCACTCGGGAGGCAGAGCCAGGAGGATCTCTGTGAGTTCGAGGCCAGCCTGGGCTACCAAGTGAGCTCCAGGAAAGGCGCAAAGCTACACAGAGAAACCCTGTCTCAAAAAACCAAAAAAAAAAAAAAATAAAAAAATAAAAAAAAAAATAAAAACAGGAGAAACATTCATTTTATTTATTTATTTATTTACTTACTTACTTATTTATTTATTTATTTATAGATTCATTCATTTTATAAAGTAATAGTTACCCTGATACCCAAACCACATAAAGACACAACAAAGAGAGAGAATTACAGACCAATTTCCCTTATGAACACAGATAGCAGCAAGCCGCTGGAAAATGTATGGGATCCAGCTACTATAACAAAAGCTACTTCTTGGAAAGGTCAAGGAACTTTCCAAAGGTCAAGCTATGCCTTAGGAAGTCTTGGTGATATTTTAGCTTTTGTATATACATTAGCTGGTTCCTACAGTAATTTTCTTGTATGCTATGTGTGCTTCCAAGAACTCCTAAGAGTGTATTTATCAAAAATACCTATCATGCATCCAAGGCCAAATGATCTCCTGAACTAAGGTAACACCCTTATGGAAACAATCATTGTCTCCTAGGTCAGGTGGATAGCTTTATTTCTTGTGCAATTTAAGCTAAGACCCTCCTTTCTTATACAGCCTTACTAACATTATAGACTCCTAACATTTTTACCTAACCACTTCTAGGAATGTAGATTGAGCACATAAATTCCCTTTCTGATATACTAACCAATCATTAGTTCTCAGCTGACTTCCTCCTTTACCACTCTCCTTTTGGGTTGTAAAAGAAAGCCTGATGGTCACTGCCTGAGGAAAATTCTTATTTGCCTCTATAACCCTGTAAGAATTCAAGCCTGGTGTCCTTGCTCAGCCAGAGGATTGCTATTGCTTCAGTTTATAACTGAATACCTGAGAGATGAGAGAACTAAGAAGTATAACAATACTGAGAGGAGGATTAGAAGAAAGAACTTGAGGACGAGATGGAAGATGAGGAAGAGCCAGATGGGGAAGTACTAGATGGGTAAGAATGAGATGAAAAGAACCTAGATGAGGCAGAATTAAGATGAGAGAATTAAGATAGAATTTAGAGGGGACAGCAGATAAAGGTAGAGAGAAATCAGGCAAGAAAGGAGCTAGGCATGAGAACAGAACTGAAGCTGTGTAGATAGGATTTTATCCCAGAGGAATAAAGTAGACAGACAAAGAACTTGGTGTACTTGGATTCATTTCCCAAAAATAATTCTCCAGCCGGGCGGTGGTGGCACACGCCTTTAATCCCAGCACTCGGGAGGCAGAGCCAGGTGGATCTCTGTGAGTTCAAGGCCAGCCTGGTCTCCAAAGTGAGTTCCAGGAAAGGCGCAAAGCTACACAGAGAAACCCTGTCTCAAAAAACCAAAAAAAAAAAAAAATAATAATAAAATAATAATAATAATAATTCTCACCATTTATAGTTTCTCTTCTGGGCCTCTGGGAAGAATATTATTAAGTCTGGTCCTATAATAATTATTCAAGAATAGATGCAAAAAATACTCAATAAAATACTTGCAAACCGAATCCAAGAACACATCAAAAAAATCATCCACATGACCAAGTAGGCTTCATCCTAGAGATGCAGGGATAGTTCAATACAAAAAATTTAGTAAATGTAATCCACCATATAAACAAACTAAAAGAAAAACGGCACATTAGCATCTCATTAGATGCAGAAAAGGCCTTTGACAAAATGCAGCACCCTTTCATGATAAAAGTCCTGGAGAGATATGGGATACAAGACATACCTCAACCAAATAAAAGCAACTTACAGCAAGCCTATAGCCAACATCAAAATAAATGGAGAGGAACTCAAGCAATTCTACTAAAATCAGGAACAAGATAAGGCTGTCTTCTCTCTCATTATCTATTCAATATACTATTTGAAGTTTTAGCTAGAGCAATAAGACAATTGAAGGAGATCAAGGGGATACAAACTGGAAAAGTAAGAAGTCCAGGTATTGCCAGGCCGTGGTGGCACACACCTTTAATCTCACCACTTGGGAGGCAGAGCCAGGTGGATCTCTGTGAGTTTGAGGCCAGCCTGGGCTATAGAGCGAGATCCAGGACAGGCACCAAAACTACAGAGAAACCCTGTCTTGAAAAAAAAAAAAAAAGAAGTCCAAGTATTGTTATTTGCAGATGATATGACAGTAAAAATAAGTGACCCTAAAAAATAATACCACCAGGGAACTCCTGATATCCACAGCTGATAAATGCTCTCAGCAAAATGGCTGAATACAAGTTTAACTCAAAAAAATCAGTAGCCCTCCTATATACAAATGACAAACAGACTAAGAAAGAAACAAGGAAATCAACACCTTTCAAAATAGTCTCAAATAATAAAAAATATCTTGTTATAACTCTAACCAAGCAAATGAAAAACTTGTCTGATAAAAACTTTAAGACACTGAAGAAAGAAGTTGAACAAGATATCAGAAGATGGAAATATCTCTCATGCTCATGGATCAGTAGGATCAACAGTAAAAATAGACATCCTACAAAAAGAAATCTGCAGATTCAATGCAATCCCTGTCAAATTTCCAACAAAATTCTTTACAGACCTTCAAAGAACAATTCTCAACTTAATATGGGGAAAAAAAAAAAACAACAGGACAGCTCAAACAATTCTAAACAATAAAAAACTGCTGGAGGGGTATCACCTTCCCTGATTTCAAATTGTACTGCAGAGCTATAGTAATAAAAATTGCATGGTTTTGGCATTAAAACAGGCATGCTGAACACTGGAATCAAACTGAAGACCTAGACAAAATCCACACACATAAGGACTCCTGAGTTTTGATAAGAAGCTAGAAATACACACTGGAAAAAAACATCTTCAACAAATGGTGCTGGTCACACTGGATGGCTGCATATAGAAGAATGTAAACAGATCCATATTTATTGCCCTGACAAAACCCAAGTCAAAATGCATCAAAGGCCTCAACATAAAACCAGATACACTGAACCTGGTCGAAGAGAAAGTGGGGAATATTCTTGAATGCACTGGCATAGAAGACAACATTCTTAACAGAACACCAATAGCACAGGCACTAAGATCAACAATTAATAAATGGGACCTCATGAAACTGAAAAGCTTCTGTAAGGCAAAGGACACCATCAATAGCACAAAACAGCAGCCCATAGAATGGGCAATGCACTCCACCAACACCACATCTGATAGAGGACTAAGATCCAAAATATGTAAAGAATTCAAGAAACTAAGTATCAAAAAACCAAATAATCCAATTGAAAAATGGGGTATAGATCTAAACAGAGAATTCTCAACAGAGGAATCTCAAATAGCTGAGCAAAGCTTGAGAAATGTTCAACATCCTTAGCCATCAGGGAAATGCAAACCAAAACTACTTTGAGATTCCATCTTATACCTATCAGAATGACTAAGATAAAAAATACAAGTGACAGGTCATTCTGATGAGGATGTAGAACCAAGGGGAACACTCTTCCATTGCTGGTGGGAGTGTAAACTTGTACAGCCACTATGGATATCAATATGGTGGTTCCTCAGAAAGTTAGGAATCTATTTACCTCAAAATCCTGGGTATATACCCAAAGGACTCTCCATCCTACCACAAGGGCACTTGCTCAACTATGTTCATTGTGGCTTTATTCATAATTGCCAGAAACTGGAAATGTCCTAGATATCCCTAAACCAAAGAATGTATAAAGAAAATGTGGTATGTTTATACAATGGAGTATTACTTAGCTGTTAAAAACAATGACATCATGAAATTTGCCAGCAAATGGATGCAACTAAAAAAAAAAAAAAAAAAAAAAAAAAAACCATCCTGCCTGGCGGTGGTGGCACACGCCTTTAATCCCAGCACTTGGGAGGCAGAGCCAGGCAGATCTCTGTGAGTTCGAGGCCAGCCTGGTCTACAGAGCCAGGACAGGACAGGCACCAAAACTACACAGAGAAACCCTGTCTTGGAAAAAAATAAATAAATAAAAAAATTAAAAAATAAAAAATAAAAATAAAATAATAATAGTAATAAAAACCATTCTGAGAAAGGTAACACAGACCAAGAAAGACAAACACAGTATGTACTCACTTATAAGTGGATATTAGCTCTTAGGTAAATGGTAACCAAGCTATAATCCATAAACGCAGAGAGGTTAGGTAAAGAAGAGGGCTCTATGGCATCGGTTCTCAACCTGTGAATTGCCACCCTGTTAGGGGTCAAGCCATCCTTTCACAGGGGTTGCCCAAGACCACCGGAAAACACAGATATTTACATTATGATTCATAACAGTAGCAAAATTACAATTATGAAGTAGCAACAAAAGTTTATGGTTGGGGTCACCACAACATGAGGAACTGTATTAAAGGGTCACAGCATTAGGAAGATTGAGAACCACTGCTCTAGGGGGCATGCATAGATCTCCCAGGGAAAGGGAAATAGAATAGATTTTTGAGGGTGGACTGAAGGCAGGTGGGGACAGGAACAGGAGGGGTCAGGTGTGGGGGATGCGATGGAAGTGGAGAGTGTGGGGAAAGATAGCTGTAATTGGACAGTGCTTGGGGTCAGTGTGGAAACCTAACACAGTAGAAACTTCCTGGAATCTAGGAGAGTGATGCCAGTAAGAACTCCCAGTAATGAAGAATAAGAAATGTGAAACAGTCATCTCTTATAGCCAGACAAGGTTCCCAGTGGCAGGACTGGACTGCATTTTGTAGAGCTGTTGGCCAAGGTGTCTCTTAGAGATCTCCAAACAACTCAGGCTAGTGCTAAGTCATAGGGCCACTCTCAGCAAACTGACAGCAGGACCTCCCTTGCTAAGGACAACATCCACACAGCTCATTGAACATGGAGGGGTACAGCTGGTACCTGAATGGACCTTTGCCCCTATGTTCTAATCTCTTTGATCCAGGAAGGTACTCTGCAGGCTATCAAAAGAGAAGCAAGGACACCAACCCAGCCACAAAACCTTTGACCTACAATCTGTCCTGCCTGCAAGGTGTGCTGGGCTAATGGTAGCACAGTACTTGTGGGAGTGGCCAACAATGTCTGATTTAACTTGAGGCCCAATCCACAAGAAAAGAACCCATACCCTACACTGCTTGGATAGCTAGGAACCTTGAGACTGGCCAGCCCAGAGACCTATAGTAGAACCAAACAAGACTGGTCTAAAACAAGCAAGCAAACAAACAAACAATGAAATGTTTCCTAATGATATTCTGCTATACTCATAGATAGCTGCCTTGTCCAGTCACAATCAGAGAGGCTTTCTCCAGCAGCAGATGGGAGCGAATGAAGAGACCCACAGCCAGACATTATGCAGAGACAGAGTCTAAAGTGAAGGTCTCCACTGGATCTTTCCCAGTGGAACTCAGGGAATCCCATAGAAGAATGAGAGGAAATATCATAGGTGTCAGAGGGGATGGAGAACACCAGAACATGGCTGACTAAATCAACTAATCAGGGAGCACATGGGCTCAGAGAGATGGAAGCAGCAAGCATGGGGCCTGCAGGGGTCTCCACCAGATCCTCTGTGTATATGTTGCTAGCTTAGTGTTTTTGTGGAATTCCTAACCCTGGGAGAGGTGTGTCGCTGACTCTTTTGCCTGCTCTTGGGACCCTTTTCTTCCTGCTGGGTTGCCTTGTCCAGCCTCGGTGTGAGGTGAGGGCTTTTGCCTTGTCTTATTGTATTTTATTTTGTCATGTTTGGTTGTTGTCTCTTGGAGGCCTGCTCTTTTCCTGAAAGGAGATGAAGGGTGAGTGGACTGGGGGACAGGGGGCGGGGGTGGGGCAGCTAGGAGAAGTAGAGGGAGGAGAAACTGTGGTCGGGATATTAAAAAAAAAAAAAAAAAAGAATAACTGGATATTGTCCTAGAACTACAACTGGTTGGCACCTGCCTCACTGAAGAGACCACTGCAGGTGGTGCTGAATTCATGAGTCAAGTCACACAGGAAAGAGCTGTGCATAGGCCTGTGGCAGAGAGGAAATCTTTCTCCCCATAGTGTGTGGAAGCACTGTGCTAAGCCCTCTGTGAAGACCAGGTTAAGTGAGTGTGGCACCAGTGGGAGAGTAAGCACATCACCCTGCACAGGAGGAATGCAAAGCCAGAAGCCACATCAGTCACTGCTCTGGAAACAGCTACTGATGCCTCAGGCGTTTCCTCCTGGAATCGGGGTTGCGCTTACTCTGGCTTGAACCAATGGAGAGGCCACAGGGTACCTCATGAAGGGTCAAGCCTGTCTCCTCCAGAGTCTAGAAGCTGCAGGACTAGACTCTGATTCTCATCCTCGGAACCCAAAGGTAAAGCCTGCCTGAAACTGGCATGCCCTTCCACGGTGGGCAAAGGACCTGCTTCAGGGAACCCCAATTTGAATCCTGAAGAACACAAGCCAGGGCACCTTCCCACAGGAAGGAACTAACACAGGTAAAATACCAATGCCAGGTCCCCACCATCACCATATGAGCTGTGTAAAACTAGGCCCTTGTCACCCAGTGCCCCTCTCTCCTTACACCTGACAAGGACTAGCCAAAAACAATGTCTGGAGTGCACAGGAAGAAACAGGAATGTCCTCTGCACTTGAGCCTGAATCCGATTCCAGGGAGAGGAAATGTTAATTCTGAATATGGAGCCACAGCGACACAGAACACCAGGCTGGGAGTGCATCATTACACCAGGCTAAAGTCTTAAGACTTGAAAGTAATTGCAAGAGTGTCCACATCTAAGAATACCAGTAAGAAACCTGCCTTGAGATCAGAGTGAGTTAAATGACAACTGATGAGAAAGAATACAACTGACTTCTCCTTGCTCCCCAAAGCAAAACTACCGGTCATACAAGAGAGTGTGGTCCTCTGACAGTTTTCATCACATACACACATTCAACCATGTTCACCCCATTTCTGAAGGAACTTGTGTTAGTTATTTAGCTGCGTTGTGTTCTTACCCTGCAAGGAAATGTCACGAAACACGACAGAATCCGCTTATAAGAGTTTATTAGAGTTAAAGGGATAGAGAGTGCGCAGGCCTGTGGGAGAGACACGTGCGTGGAGAAGAAGGGGGTCTGGGAAGCATGGCGCTCCGCTTTAAAACCGGCTGGGGGTGTGGCCAGGTCATGTCACTACTCTACGCGTGTGCGTAGATCACATGGTCACGCTGCACGCTTACGTGACCATGTAACATCACCGATCCTGGTTACGCGAGATGCCTTGACCCGGAACTTGCTAGGCGGAGGTGTCCAGGTCCGCCGGGTATCCTGGTTACGAGAGACGCCCTGACTCGGAAATGCCTATCCTGACCTGGAATTGGCTAGGCGGAAGTGTCCGCCTGGTATATGCGACCGTGGGGGCGTGTTGTGAACCCTTCAACTTGTCTTATAACCCTAAGTAAAGTGCACTCTAGCTAGTCTATAGCGTTCCCAGGATAATAAAGACTATATTCTCTATATGCTTTTTACTTAAACCTATGTTTTGTGATTTCATAATGCCATATATGATTCACTGACGAATTAAATTTCCTAGTTTATGAAAACCCACAAATACATTAGTCAACACTGTAACAGGAGTTATGACCATATTCCTATAGCAGAGGAAGGTAAGTCATAGATTCCCCAAAGCACTGGGCTTTTGAGATCTGAGATTGGAGTCACAATCACTTCAGGTGGTGTTGCCCCGGAATGCACACTCAGCCACAGCTAAGAGTGTCCACCACAGTGCTCAGGTTTGCTGAAAGGTTTGGCTTGGCTCACTGGGCCTAACCATTGAATAAAACAATCACTGTACCATATGTGAACACAATTTAATTTCCAATGCCATGGTAATTGCATAGCATTCAAAAGAATACCAAGAAAGGCCGGGCGGTGGTGGTGCACACCTTTAATCCCAGCACTTGGGAGGCAGAGCCAGGCGGATGTCTGTGAGTTCGAGGCCAGCCTGGGCTACAGAGTGAGTTCTAGGAAAGGCGCAAAGCTACACAGAGAAACCCTGTCTCGAAAAACCAAAAAAAAAAAAAAAAAAAACCAAGAAAGATATTTGGAGCCTATAAAATACAACTGACCTTGGCAATCTGTCCCCACAGTTGAGTTTCTAATTTTCCTTCCCACTCACCATCACACTGACTTCTCACCTTACAACTTTCCCTTACTCCATAAAAGCTGGGCAGTAACTATTCAGAAAATAGATAAGAGACTCATGATTAAATATTTATTACAATCCCACAAGTCCTTGGGGCTAAAGTTTAAAAAACAAAGCAGTCTCTCTCCTGTAAGATGAAAGTTGGAAGGAAAGAAAGAAGTATGATGAAAAAATGAGTATGGACAAAACAACTTCAGTGTGTTTTTAAAACAGCCATGCTGCTACGTTTTCAACTCACTTGGCTCTGTAATTGGCCCAAAAGACACTGGAAAACATCAATAAATAGTGCACTTACTCAATGCCTAGCAATGCAAATACTATGCTACTCAAAGTTTCATACACCTAAAGAACCGAAAGAGCAAATAAATAGCCCCCCAAGACTGTATAGCAACAGTAAGTAACTTCCAGAGCTGGCAGAGGATGCCGGGCATCCAACTGACTACTCATCTTTACATTGCACTTCCTACCTTGCAGACCCATTTTTGCTGTTTTGTTTTGTTTTTCGAGACAGGGTTTCTCTGTGTAGTTTAGGTGCCTGTCCTAGATCTCGCTCTGTAGACCAGGCTGTCATTGAACTCACTGAGATTCGAGGGATTTAATCTGGAGCGCTGGGATTAAAGGCATGCACCACCACCACCCACAGCAGACCTATTTTTAAAAGCAATCCAGGTGTGGGTTGTTTTTATTTGCTTGCCTGTTTTAGTTATTTTGAGGCAGTGCTCACTATGTAGCCCAGGCTGGCCTAAAACTCACAATGCTCCTGGCTCAGCCTCCCAAGTGCTAGGAGTACAGATTTGCACCTCCAAGACCCAGGCCTACGTTTGTTTTTTTTTTTTTTTTTTTTTAAATAGAATTCAAAATTCTACTGTTCAATCATACACAAGAATTTACTCCTAAGGAGGAACAATGTGCTACCTCAACAATCACGTAGATAACCCACGTGGCTTCTCCGTGGGAGGACCACTGCTTCTCTAACTGGCCCCCAGTGGAAGAAATCAAGCCTGACTCTAATCAGACCGGATTAAATGGGTGGTGGATTTTCATGTTGCGGAGGAAGAAAAGGGTCCCACGAGAAGGGGGGTGAGGGAAAAAGATGGCAGAATCCCAACTGATGTTTCAACACCCTTTCCACGAAGCTGAAAGAAGCAGAGAACTCCACTTCGAGGTGTGGATCCAGGGGGAATTTTTGACTTTGGAGCACCTACGACAAAAGTTGATGCTCCATAACTTTAACTTCTTTGGGATATGGAATGAGGACAAAAAGCTGAAAATGATATGTCACAACAACTGTCACCACAGCACAAGGGAAATGGGTAACCAAAAATGGACTCATTTTCAACACTTAGGCTGCCCTTTTTTAAACGATCTTTTTTTTACCAGGCAATGGTGGCACACGCTTTTAATCCCAGCACTCTGGGGGCAGGGGCAGGCAGATCTCTGAGCTGGAGACCAGCCTGGTCTACAGAGTGAGTTCCAGGAGAAAAACAACAATAACAAAAAAACAGATCATTTTTATTACAGCATGGTGGAACACGGTTAGTCCCAGCACTGGGGAAGCAGAGGCAGCAGATCTCTGTGAGTTTGAGGCTATTCCGATTTACATAGAAAGTTCCAGTTCAGCCAGGGATATACATAGTAAGATTCTGTGGCTGCAAGTCATGAAAATTATAAAAACCCAAGGCCTGCAAGCAGCTCACTGTTTCTTAAGGACCAACACACAACTATTTTGCTTTAGAGAGGGTAAACACATCTGGAAAAGCACCTTAAAAAAATTGTGTGTGTGTGTGTGTGTGTGTGTGTGTGTGTGTGTGTGTGTGTTGTGTGTGTGTAAAATACTCAACTATTCATGCCATTTCTAATAAAGATAAATAATACAAATAAAATTCTCAGACAAGCATTGGGATTTTAATTAAGCTTTAAATAGAGCTTTAAAAAGAAGTGTGTGACTCATTCTCCAGCCAATTGATCAGCAAAGGACACGTAGAAATACGAGCAGTGAAATGGAAGGAAATAATCCACCCTGTGAAATGGTCTCCTGAATAGAGCTGCATAATGGACGCAATGCCAATATTCAAGATAGGCTCGGATTGATTAGGCAACTCAATAGCTTGCATTTTAGGCGTCATTAAATTTTCATGCGTTCTGTGGGCAGAGGGAAATATAATCTGCAAAGATAAAGTAGTATGGGAATACAATAATTCTACTTACTAGGGAAAAAAAATTGTTCAAACAGGTACCATCTGCCTTTTCACTAGGTTTTCTGAAAGTGTACCACGCACTGTCTTCCAAGTTTGTTGGGTTTAATAATACTTTTTAATTTTGTAGTGGTAAATGTGCCAAGAATAAAAATTCTTTTGGGGGAAGAATTCATGTTTAGATATTAAAATAGAAATACCATGCTTACACAACTCCTTGTTTATTTACATTATTCAAGTTTTAAAAAATACACACATTCTATATGCCATTTGCTAATATGTTGTTTAGGCTTTTCCTAAGGAAAAAGTTAAATAAGCAAAGAGCTCTTGGTTTGAAGAAAGTAAAACTCTTCAATGTCAATGGACAGCAGTGATAATAGTGTTCCCTCTGTTTTCTAAAACCTCGTAATAAGAATCTGAAATCTGGAAAGTTCTTCAGAGAGTCAGGCTTACTTTAAGAAAAACAAAACCTTGCTGAAACAAGGAGCACATGGTATAAACTACAAATAAAGGAGCTGTAAGTGCTTGTTGTGGTTTTATTCCAGTTTACTTATGTCCTGAGACCGCCTGGCCTAGAACTGACTTTGTAGTCCGGGCCAGACATCATCTCTCAGAAATCCGACCTGCTTCAGCTCCTCATGCCGGGATTACAGGTTTG
The DNA here is from genome assembly GCF_049852395.1 of Peromyscus maniculatus bairdii. Taxonomy (NCBI): domain Eukaryota; kingdom Metazoa; phylum Chordata; class Mammalia; order Rodentia; family Cricetidae; genus Peromyscus; species Peromyscus maniculatus. The sequence goes on along the minus strand of NC_134872.1, from coordinate 70,370,168 downwards.
AGCCGCCACATCCAGCTTGAAATTTTCCATGTGAAAAGGTTTAAGGCATTAGGAACCAGGAAACTTTTGTTTGAAACCAGATACAGATTGTTTCAAAGACCATCATAAGGGTGTTATTTCATTAGTAAATATTTTAGTAAACATCTCTAATACAGTTTTTGTTTTCTCCAAAATCTCAATACTATGGTTAGCAAAACATATTAATTCAAATGTAAAAACATCTGTATCTCCCTAGATTTCTCAAGAAGTCCTTTGTGACAAGGGTGTGTTCATCCACACATTGCATGCATGGTACATATGGTTCACAGATCTTGGAGTCTCTTTCTCTGCAGGTTAATCATTTACTGGTTGAAGGGACTAGGGGTTTTGTCGTAAAACTTTCTGCAGTATGATTTTGTCAACTATATTTTCAACCATAGCAAATAACAAATGCTTCTGTCCCTGGATTTCACGTATTGAAACTACTGGTTTATATCAGGTATGCTGAGACCTCCCCATAATATTCTTTTTGTTCTGAATTGTCTTGGATATTCTTGGCCTTTTGTATTTACACATACATTTTAAGGGTTTTTTTTTTCTTTTTTCTTTTTTTTTTTTTTCTTCCAGAGCTGAGGACCGAACCCAGGGCTTTGTGCTTGCTAGGCAAATGCTCTACCACTGAGCTAAATCCCCAACCCCGGTTTTTTGGTTTTTTTTTTTTTTTTTTTTCTATGTCTGTGAGGCAACCCTGGAATTTTTTTTATTAGGATTGCATTAAATTTTAGATTGCTTGGTGGGATGGTAATTTCTACAACATTATTTCTTCCAAGCCATGAGTATGAAAAAAGAATCTTTGCATCTACTAGTGTCTTCCTAGTTTCTTCCTTCAGTGTCTTAAAGTTTTTTATCATAAAAGCCTTTCATTTACTTTTTGCAAGGGTGTATTTACTTATTTTTATGTGTATGAGTGTTTTGCCTGCATATTTATATGTGCACCATGTACACACAGTGCTAGAAGAGGGCATGTGGGTGCTGGGAATCAAACCTGGGTCCTTTGAAAAAGCAACAAGTGCTCTTAACCACTAGGCTATCTCTCCAGCCCCTTTCATTTCTTTGACTAGGTGTTGGTCATTGAAGCCCTAGAGGACCCCAAAACAGTACTGATCTTGCCATTTCTCTTGTTTGCCCACCTCAGTTAGATTATGAGACTGCATTCATTACAAGACACCATGGCTGCATGAAAAAGAGAAATTAGGAGGATCCTGAGCATAAGCTTCTCCCTGCTAGCTAACTTTCATAGTACCAGAAGGTACCATACACGCTGCTGGACAAGAAAAAGGCATTGACAATCCCACCCAGCTGTGAACTATAACCACCAACCTATCAGGCAAGATGGGCTCGCTGGTGTAACAGTGCCATGGCTGTTACTAGGTAACCAACCACTCTCTGGATTTAAGGCCTGTTCCACAAGAGGAATTCCTGCCTAGTACTGTAAACCCAGTCAAAAATGTACAGCAGAGGACATCTTAGGGGGAAATTTCCACAGCTGTTTCGCGAAAATGACGTAGCACCAATCTGCCTTCTAGATACTTATATTTACCCTCAGACAAATGCTGCATGAGGCCTTAATTAGAGAAGTTTCTCTTCACATTGAATGGCAGTGAACGCAGAAGAGGTATGGTTGCTCAAGATGCTGAGAACAGTGGCGGTCAAGGGCCTCAGCAACTCAGAGTACATCACAGAAGAAGGGGCAGACATAGCATAAGGGCTGGAAGGGAGGGAGAAGGGCTGTAAAATGATGACATCCGGCAGAGTCAATGCAATCCTGATCTCACAGCAGCTGCACTTGCAGCTGCCTGCAAGGGACCTGCCCAAGACTCGACCTGTCAACAGTCAATCACAGTGAAGGAGTATTCCCTACTGAACACTGGCCACTGATGGACTCTGGAAGAGGGGCAGTTATCCTCTTCAGTTGTCTGCCTATTGATGAGGCTAGCCGGCTCCAATCGATAGTGCCTAGCATTTCAACTGAAAACAAAAGCAAACTATAACACAGCTAGCTACTTGTTCAACTAATTCTAAATCTCAAGCCAGGCAGAACAGAAGTGAGGCTCTCTCTTCTCCATATGAATGCTCGGATTCCTAAGGAACAGCAGCCAGCTTGATTTCAGGAGCTTCTGGAGGGTGAGCTACAGAAATAAAAACTATAATAAGTTTCTCCTTTTCAAAAGAGTAAAAAGAGGGCTGAGAAGATGGCTCAATTCATAACACACCTACTGTGCAAGCATGAGACCTAAGTCTGGATCCCCAGCATCCATATAAAAGCTGAGTACAGCCATGAAAGTCCATAACCTGGTTGCTGAGAGAGGTGGACACAGAAAGATCTCCATCTCCAGGACTCATTACCTAGCAGGTCTAGGAGAATCAGTGAGGCCCAGGCTCAGGGGGAAGTCCTGGCTGAAAAAAGAGCAGATGAGGAAACAGTCAAGGAAGGCACTCTGTATCAACCTGTAGCCTCCACATGCATGTGCACACACCCACACACACATGTGCACAGACACACGTGCTCACACTCACAGAGATTTTATGGGATATCAGATTGTGGGCATGTTAGAGAATTATTCATTGTCTCCAAATGTTCAGTGCACATTTGTTTTAAACAAATTAATTCTGTGTTCAAGTTGTTATTTCTAATTCAAGCTTCGAATTATAAGAATTCTTAAAAATTTTCTGATTTTGTATCAAATTTCCTTTCCCCTGAAAAACCTCATTCCTTATATCTCGTTACCTATTTTCTAAATAAAATCTTTCAACTTTTTTTGGTGTAAGAATACAACATGATCATGAAGTAATAAAATCTTTTCAACTGATATTCAAATTTAATTGTTGCATTAATATTTTATGCCATAATGCTTTAACTCATACATAAATGGCACCATAACACTTAAAACTTCAACTAAAAGTTTACTATAAGTAGATTCTCTTGCTTTATTGGTAATAATGACATGTCAACTATCATTCCATTCATATCATTTCATACCATGTCTTTTCATATGTGATTGTTTGAATAAGAATGGTCCCCATGGGCTCATATGTTTGAATACTTAGTGTTGAGTTGGTGGAACTGTTTAGGAAGGATTAAAAGGCATGGCCTTGTTGGAGATGTATCCCTGGGGTGGAATTTGAGGTTTCAAAAGCCCATTGCATCCCCATTTAGCTCTTTCTACCTAGTACTTGTAGATCAAGGTGTACGCTCTTGGCTATGACTCCACTGACTTGCCTGCCTTCAGCCACACTCTCCTACATCATGGCCATCCTCTAAAACTGTAAACCTAACTAACTCTTCCTTTTAGAAATTGCCCTGGTCATCGTGTCTTATAGCAATAGAAAAGTAACTGAGACATGATCTGCTATTCAGTCAGCCATGCCCACACTGGATGCAGAAGGAAGTGTCCTCCAGTAGCAGTGGTCTATGACTTAGCATTTGCTTCCTGGAATGACTGCCTGTACAGTCTATGCCTTTTGTGCTTGAGAACAGTTTCATTTTAAAATAAGCTAAGTGTGCATCATCGTGTTCTTACTATTTGCGATCTTTATTCAGCAAATGTCCTGACTCCTCTGTTATAGTTGTCCTAATTAAATGTAATTTTCTTAAATTCCAGTAAAATACACACAACAGAATTTAGCTTCTAAGAATAGAATTCAGAAGTGCTCAGTATATTCATATTTTGTGCAAACAATCTCCAGAACTCTTTCTCCCTTTCAAAACTAAAACCTCACCCATTAAACAGCTCCCATTACCCATCTACACACCTTGTGTCTTTTGTAACTCAGCATTATAGCCTCAAAGTATGCTCATACTGCAGCATGCCTCAGAATTCCTGTGCCCTTTAAGACTGGTGTGTGTGTGTGTGTGTGTGTGTGTGTGTGTGTGTGTGTGTGTGTGTGTGTATGTGTGTGTGTGTGTGTGTGTGTGTGTGTGTGTGTGTGTGTGTGTGTGTATGATTACGATATTGGAGTCATCCATGAATCCATCAATGGACACAGAAGTTGTAGTATTTCTAGTTACCATAAATGACACAGCCACAGGCATGAACATACACTACCTCTCTATAACCTTTCAATTCAGTGAGGTGTAATCTAGAAGGGGATTACCTTTTCTTCTCTTTTTAAGAGCTGTCACAGTTTTCCAAAGCTACTGTACCACTTGACTTTCCCAACAACAGTGCACAGGGCTTTAAACTTAATTTTAAGATCAGATTAACCTAGGTACCTGATCCTCACCCATCTTGGTGATGCAGAGCTGCACAAGTGGACGGATCAGTGCTGGTACTGTGAGTCTCGCTCGGTGCCACCCCCAGCACCGGGGATGACTGCATACGTTACTATGTGATATGTGAGTGTGATGATGTGTGGAGTCTGAGGCGTGCCCCTCACATCCTTCAGCAGAGTGGACTTGCTAATTCTAGAGTGTCAGCCCACAGTAGCCCCGAGGGGCCAGCACAGATTATGCAGGCCGTGATCTGGATCTCAAAGATATATAGGTAGGTACTTCTCAAGAATGAGTCACATTAGAAGATGACTAATTGCCCTACCCCCATCCATCTACACTCTTCTCCCCTAAATCGCTCAGTCCCAATTTCCCAAGTCTTATCTGAGGGAGAACTCCTCAAAACACATCACAAGGATGGGAGATGTCTGCCTCTATCTGGCAATATGACCTCTGGCCACTCCCTACTCAGTTTTATGAAGTCAGTAAATAATGTAGTCTACCCAACGTACAGGGTGACTTCAGGCTAAATAAGATAATGAATATGAATAGATTTTGAAAACAGCAATTGCTACTTAACTACCAAGAGCTACTGCCAAGAAATAATTTTCCTGAAACACTACTGTCATTTCCAGAACTGACCTCTGCTCTTCCAGGGCTCATGCTAAATTCTGTTTGGATATGTTCAATTTCCATACTTTGATTTTCTTGAACCACATTATCACCCTAGAACTGGAAAGGGGTAATACTGAAAGAAGTCAGCCCTTTAGAGTGGTTTAGAGGTGTTGAAGTAGGTAATATATGAAAAGTTAAGAAACAGACATGAGAAAAAAGGTCCAGAGATATAAAACCGAATGCAGAAAGGACGATGCCTTGTTGTGAAGCACGGACACCTTACACTAACTATAGCTCTAAGAGGCTAGGTACTAAGAGGCCTCTGTGCCTCAAGTCCTGGGAAAGAGAATTTGGAAGTAGGTGCCGACAAATCCCAGGACCTCTCACTCACATTCTCCCGAGCTCTGTAGCTTTTGATTCATGAGAACCAAGAACAACACAGAGGGGCTAAACTTCATCCACTTTACTGTAACACAAGAAATTATCTTAATCTTTAAGAACCCAGTATGATCAAATCTCAGGTAAAGATGGCTATTAAGCCTTTAATAGCAAGATAAAAGAGAATCTGTGGCTATCATCATTTTAAAAAAAAAAAGGGGGGGGAGGGGCTGGAGACTCCTCTTCCCAGAGCAGTTTGCCAATCATTCTGCCTGGAGGTAAAATGATGAACCAGGTCAGCTCTGAAGGGGCCTTTCTTTTTAGCCTTTTGATCACAAAAACTGAAGTGTACATTGTTTGATCACAGTTGTCCACAAAAACGGAACTGTACATGACAGGGTGTTCAAAGTTTATTTTGCTTAGCACCTAAGGAATATTTTTTAAGGTAATAGGTGGCCCCGAACACAAGGAAAACAAACAAACAAAGGACAGGAAGCCTTGCCATGGTCAAAATGTTCCGAGAAGTAGCATTTCCAAGCTATGACTCTGGTCTCTAAGTGAAGCCCACGAATCCCTTTACCAAGCACATTTGGGTTTCGTGAATAGTTTGGGAGACTAAAGAATGTATTTATTTGCACTGTTGATGGAGTAGAACTTGCTTGTCCTGCATGCTGTACAGCAATTATTTACAGACTTTTGATAGCCTTTTCAGATAAGTGAAATCTCTTAGAAATATCTATTAATTACAAACCTGAAAAGTCTAGCATAGTAATGAGCGACAAAAACTTGGTAAACTGATTGGGCATCATTTAATGAGATTATTTTTAGGCTCAGTGGCTAAGAGCACTTGCTGACAGGATCAAGGTTCAGTTCCCAACACTCACTGTAACTCCAGTTCCAGATGATCTGAAGCACTCTTCTGGCCTGTGCAGGCACTGTACTCAGAGTCCACAGACAAACATACAAGTGAAATGCCCAACGCATAAAATAATTAATAAATAATAAATAAATCTTTAAAATGAAAATTCTTGTTAGGCCCTTACCAAAAGAAATTTTGATTTCTCCCAATAAATGCATTCCTTAGAAATGCAAAAAGGCATCCAGGTGGTAGTGGCGCACACCTTTAATCCCAGCACTCAGGTGGCAGAGGCAGGTGGATCTTTGTGAGTTTGAGGCCAGCCTGGTATATAAAGTGAGTTCCAGCACAGCCAAAGCTATTACACAGAGAAACCCTGCCTTGAAAAACAAAACAAACAAGAGAGAGAGAAATGCAGAGGCCAAGTAAGCAGAACCCTGTACTTGCTGATTAATTACCAAAGTATGGACTGAACAGTCAAGCCTCCACTGAAGCGGAAGTGTCCTGAGGTTATGCAAATAAAGCTGCCCAGTCCTGTATATTTGAAAAGGAAAGGGAAAGGGAAGTCCACTTAATATAAGCAGGAAAAGAACAGAGAGACGACACCCAGCCACATTTCTAAAACAATATAATAAAGATCAAGGACCTGTGCTTGGTCTGCAAGCCTGACCAAGACGTGCTAAAATCTTACAAAAGTTTGAGACTATGCAATGTTCCAAAGCACCCTGTAGCCGACAACCACCCAAGGCGCAGTGCAGTCAAACAGGAGGAAAACATCCTGAGGCGTCACAGCAAGCCACAGAAAAGAGGAGAAGGCAAGGACAGGTTCACAGCGGACACAGAAGGAGGCAAGGAGTAATCAATGTGCCCGGAAATCCTCTCCTGCCACGTGGTCTCTACCTGAACGGCCTTTCTTGATCTAATACGATATTCTGAAATCAAAGTCAAGAGCCCTGGATCCATCCCTGCTTAAGCTATTTCTGTTTCCAGAGTGGGGGGAATTAGAGGTTTTCCGGGAATCACACTCCTGTTACAAGAACAGAGTAAACCAAATCTTTTTTTCCCCCGGGGGGAAGGTATAAGATCTCACTATGTAGCTCTAGCTGTCCTGGAACTCATTACATAGACCAGGCTGGCCTCAAACTCATAGAGATCCCCCTGCCTCTGCCTCCCAAGTGTTGGGATTAAAGGCGTATGCCACCACACCCGGCTAAGAGCAAAGCAAACCGAACCATAAAAAGCATTAATTGCAATTCCAGGGTCAAGGTGCCAGACAGAACTGACTCATGATGTTTCCCTGTGTCACATGTTCAGGTTCTACTTACAGCGGAAGAAGATAGAATGGATACAGAAAGGAGAGTGAGGTACAGGAACCAGCAATTACCTTGTTTGCGTCTGATCTGGAAAGCTGGCCGCCTGTCACTTCCTGGAGCTCCTCTGTGTGACTGGCTGAACTCTACTTCTTACATGGATCTCTCCACGTAAGCTAAGTGAAAGTTCACTGTGTACAGAGAAGCCTTTGAAACAAACTGAAAACGTATTCGGAAGCAGCTTTCGGCCAAGCTTAATTCAGTTTAACAACTCTCTTCCCAAACTCCCACACCAGACACTCAAACTTTAGCTTGTCCTTCTTTCTCAGCGTTCACTTCCTGGGTCACCTAATCCAGGTCATGCATCTGATTGCATCTTTGTACAAATGTTTCCCAGATCCAGACTCACGTCTTCTAAGACAGACATTCATTTAGGGGATCCTGCAGTCATTGCAAACTTAACATTTTCTCTTCCCCTTGGGCCTAAGCCTGCCTGTTTCTTCTCTGTATTAACCAACCTCTGAATCAAAATGTTCACACTCAGTAAAGCAGTTTCTGGCTTGTGGTAGGAGCTCAGAAGTAAGAAAACAAAGGGGAGCTCCTAGTTGATGTTCCTGCCAGGTAGGGGAAGCAAGCTACGGCTTAGAGGATGAAGCAGGAACATCAGCAGCTAGGTGCAGAGAGGCCTAATTCTAAACCAGAAATGGAGGCACTCCTGTTGCAATACTGAAAAAGAACTAGACTCTGCGGAATAGATTTTTTTTTTTTTTTTTAATTCTAGACCCTTTATGTCCCTGTGACTGAGAGCTGTCATATCTCTCAAAACCCATTTCCTGGGTTCCCTGTCACAGGAAGAGCGGGCCAATAAGATGCACAGCAAAAATGAGGTTTAGGGCTTAGTAATTGCTTTTAGCATCATTTAACAATAGGTTTTGGCTGATCAATTGTCTCTCTGTCTGTCTGTCTGTCATTTAACAATAGGTTTTGGCTGATGCAATTGTCTCTCTGTCTTTCTGTCTGTCTGTCATTTAACAATAGGTTTTGGCTGATGCAATTGTCTGTCTGTCCATCCATATGTCTGTCTGTCCATCCGTCCGTCCATCCGTCCGTCTGTCCGTCCATCCATCTTAGAGGCAGGGTTTTTCTGTGTAGCCCTGGCTGTCCTGGAACTCAACTCTGTAAACCAGGCTGGCTTCAAACTCACCGAGATCCACTTGCCTCTGCCTCCCGAGTGCTGAGATTAAAGGCGTGCACCACCACCACCACCGCCCGGCTGACTGATGTAACTGTTTAAAATCCAAAGATTTCGTGTATAAGCATCGGTCATTGTGCCATAGAAACACTGAAACCTGCTGTGGTTAAAATATTCAGGGGGGTTGATCAGAAATGTGGACATGCAGAATTTCTCATCTTTTCCCTTCAACACTCTCAAGTCCAGAGAACCTGGGTGTAAATGTCAGCCCTGCTTTCTACCAGGTGCATAAGCTTGGCAAGCTTCTTTCTCTGGAAACTGAGCACTTGCCCAGGGACTGCTGGGAAAATTAAGTGAGAAGAAAAGCAGGAAAGAGCTCGGGGAACACAACCAGGAACCAGGAGGCAAATATGGAAGGATCCAGGTCTCCCTCGGCATTACAACAATGAAACCCGCTATGATTTGAATCTGGAACGTCCTCTACAGAATCCTATGTTGAAAGTGCAGTGCCTTGCCTGTGGCTCTGTCTGAAGGCTGTGAAGTGTAGGAGGCAGGGCCTGGCTGGAGGAGGTGGTTCACTGGGGGACTAGCCTTTGAAGGTGCTGCCTGCCCTGGCTCCAGCCCGCACTTTCCTTCCTGCCTGAGCTGTGTGATCATGCTCCCACCGTCAACGACTGGGCTGCTCTGCTATGCCTCTCCCAGCAATGGAGCACAGGCTTCTGAAACCAGCAAACAAAATACAGCCTTCCCCTCGTTTCTATTGGATACGTGGTTCACAGCAACGAAAAAGTGACTCATGCAGTGCTTAAGGACTCTAGCATTTAGAAATCAAAAGGTGTTTTGTGCTGTCAAAAATATTAAAGCACAAGAAAGGAGCTAGATCTAGTTGTCTTTCCTGCTCCAGCGTGGTTCAAGATCTCTAAATATGCCAGTGACAGACCCTAAGATAGACAATAAATCTCAAGACACATCTATGGAGAGAAAATCAGGATAAACTGGCTGTCTGCTCAGCTTTAGAGACATCTAATTTCCCAAAGGAGTGGCGTAAGAAGTCCATGTATTATTAATTAAGTTTCTATTAGTGATCCCCATTATACAGCTTATAGGCACACTTAAGTATAAATTATGAATTCAGAGTAAGCCAGTCTGTTACTGCAGTCCAAGGCCACGAAGGGCAAATGCATTCCACATGACAGGTCGTCAGGAAGTCAGTCCTACTACAAGCTGGCAGAAATGGCACAGTCATGGCTTCCTTGCCTCCTCCTTGCATGCTGGAGATCAAACCCGTAGCCATGTGCAAGTCAGGCAAGCACCTGACCACTGAGCTATACAGCCTCAGTCACCGTCACGTTTTCCGGTTCTTCTTTGAAGTTACTTTACCCGTCTTTCTCATTCACAGGTCTTATTAAAACTGCTACCAGAAAGGCCTGGAGTGCTTCACCTAAAGCCACCCAGATAATCCTGGCTCACTAGGCAATCTCATCTGATGGGATCTCACTGTGTAATCAACCTGATGCAATCTCATCCCACCTCCAAGCCACAGCTAGATTGTTTGGGCAGCGACATGTGGTAGCACCGACTTTCTCCAAACGTAGAAGTGAGAAGAACAGGTTTGGGCCCGCGGTGAAGAGGGTGGCCGTAGCAGGTACTGCTGACTGCAGCTAACCAAACCCATTAGAGGACACGAACCATTCAGTCTACAGATGACAGGAACACGGGGAAATGTTAGCAGCGGCCAGCCTGCTTCAGAAGTTCGCACAGAAACCATATGAAACCAGGAGCCAACAGTCTCCTCACTGCCTCCAGACAATGTCTGGTCTCCTAGACAACTTATTAGAGATGTAATCAGATGGGGGAGGATGCATCACCAGGCTGTGGGTAGCCTCCGCTATTCACTCACCTCCCCCTCCTCCAGTCTCCCTCCCTTCCAGCTGCTCCTGCAGAAAAGAGCGCAGTGAAGGCCATCCTCAGGTTTCCTATATTCACAGCGATGTCGGAGTTGAGGCCCAACACCTAGACTTCTGTGGTAGTCACTACTGCCCACACTGCCCATTTTCAATCTTCCTAAAATCATTATACTCACCTGGCTTTCTCTGTGAAGTAAATCGAGTTTAAACCAGTGGTTGTCTGGAACTGGTGTGGCCCCAGTTAACCTCTCCAGTTTCCTTTTGTACGTGTTTCTCTTATGAAAATCCCCACACATTCAAATAGTTCTCTGTACTCCTTTGTCTCTTCTCGATAAACACATCATCCCCCGCCTAACAATCCTTCTGTATGCTGTAATCACCAATAACACATCCCTATCATTAAGCAGTGCACTTCAGTGCTTCTGTTGCAAATGATTCATTAGAAACAGGACCCTTCTGCCAACCTCGTCACTAAGCCGACTTCCACATGTGCCTGCCACCCAGTGACCCCTATGGAATGGCATCTGTGTTTCTATGGTTTGCAGAGGCATTATCAAGTCAAATCTTGACGGTTCCCTTAGGTTGTCAGCACAGAAAATGGTAATAACAGGCTCAACATAACGTAAGGATGAACCACGAGAACGTACCTTTTAATCCTAAAACAATACAAATTTATTGCAGTTAAGAAATATTTTTACTTTTCAGATAGCATTTCCCATGGCTCAAATCCTTAATTATCACAGTGTTGGTCAGGAAAAACTCCATGTGTCAGAACCCACCAAGACAAAACCATCAGAGCACCTAGAACAATGTGCTGAGAAAATGAGGAGGAGATCAGCCTCCAGCTGAGCCCCAGCACTCCAGGGAAGGCAGTGCTGATGTCCACAGACATACAGGACACTTGGTTAATGTCTTAGTTACTTTTATATATTTATATAGTGACAAAATATCATGACCAAGGAAACTTATAAAAGAAAACATCTAATTTGGGGCTCACAGTTCCAGAGGGTTAGAGTGTGTGATCACTGCAGGGAGCATGGCAGGCAGGCAGGCAGGCAGGAACTACACTGAAGTGGTAGCTGAGAGCTCACATCCTGAGACAACACCACCAGGTATAGAGACAGCTAAACGGAAATGGCTTAGGCTTCTGAAACCTCAAAGCCCATACCCAGTGACGCACCTCTTACAACAAGGCCACACCCCCCAGTCCTTCCCAAACAGTTCCATCCACAGGGGACCAAGCATTCAAATATATGAGCCCATGGGGGTCATTCTCATTCAAACCACTACAGTTAGGGAGAACAGAGTGCCTGCCTTCCTACAGCCGAAAGGCCACAGTTAGAAGGTCTTCCAGAGTTACCCTGAGCTGGCTTTACAGGCAAGCTGAACCTTCTTCCCATCCCTAGAGACTCCTGGAAGGGGATCAACTACCTCCACAGAGTCCAGCTCCACCTCCCCTTCGGTGCTTCTCCTGTCCTCATGATCCAGGCTCTACCGTTGCTCTGATGTCATTAACACACCTCAGCCTGCTAACTCTGGAGCCCCCATCCTCACTCTAGACCACGGCTTCAAGGGCACCGGGAATCCCCTAGGTTTTAGATCAGGTCTGTGTGACACTGACCTGTTCTTGCCTCTGGCAAGGCTCTCTCCAACACCTTCTCAGAAACCCTATCCCTTCCTTCATGTGAACACACAGTCACTCCATAGGGGTAACAACAGACTAGCCTAATTATTTGAGAGAGTGACTTCGCCATTTGCATGTGTATTTAACACTCTTACAGAAGACTTCTGTGGGATAGTCTATATGTTAAATTGCTCTGATTGGTCAATAAATAAAACACTGATTGGCCAGTGGCCAGGCAGGAAGTATAGGCGGGGCTAACAGAGAGGAGAACTGAGAGAACAGGAAGGCGGAAGGAGTCACTGCCAGCCGCTGCCACGACAAGCAGCATGTGAAGCCATGAGCCACGTGGCAAGGTACAGATTTATGGAAATGGATTAATTTAAGCTATAAGAACAGTTAGCAAGAAGCCTGCCACGGCCATACAGTTTGTAAGTAATATAAGTCTCTGTGTTTACTTGGTTGGGTCTGAGCAGCTGTGGGACTGGCAGGTGACAAAGATTTGTCCTGACTGTGGGCAAGGCAGGAAAACTCTAGCTACTGAAGATAGCTCTCTACTTACAGGCCTCCTGGTGGAAGCACCTTGAACGGACTGATAAAATTCTGGCTGCACTCGGCTGTTTTTCTTGATTCTTCGCTTCTTCACGGATGACTCCTGTTCACTCTGGTGGTGAGCCTCCACCACGGGCTTCACTTCTTCTAGCCGGGCAGCTGCAGCTGCAGCAGCAACTCGTCTCCTGATGTGCCGAGGGCTCGCTCGGAATCCCTGTAACAGGAAACAAACAAACATGAATTTACATTTTCACCGAATGTGTATAAATATTTTCTGCAGTTAGTTAATCTAGGTGCTCTCAAGTCCCCCTGGTCACTGAGATCATTTACATTCTTCTGTACACTGTGAATACATGCTACTCTCATTGGTTAATAAAGAACTGACCGACCTATAGCTGCGCAGGAAGATCTTAGGCAAGCCAAACTGAGAATGCTGGGAAGGAGAAGGGTGGAGTCTGAAGTTGCCAGGAGACTTAGGGAGAAGGAAGATGAGCATGTCGTACTGAGAAAAGGCACCAAGCCACTTGGCAGAGTGTAGATAAGAAATATGGGTTAATTTAAATGTAAGAGTTAGCTAGTAACAAGCCTGAGCTATTGGCCAAGCGTTTACAATTAATATTCAGCTTCTGAGTGGTTTTTTGGGAGTGATGTTGGGACAGGAAAACTCGACCTACAACATTCTCAACTAAGTGTAAGAAGTTCAACATGCATGTAAAATTTATCCACAGGGCTCAGGGCACATCTACCTTAGAAAATGGTCTTAAGATCCAGTAAATTGCAAAATGACCAGTGGGGACCCCTGCTCTGCTTCTATATTGTTCAGATGAGTTATGAATACACCTGATTAAACATGGATCAGAAAATGGTGTAGGAAATAGAATGCCAAGCCAGGTAGACAGTTAGTTTTAAATGACACAATCTCAAATCACCTGGGAAGAGAATCTCTGTGAAGAACAATCTAGAGCACATTGGACTGTGGGCATGTATGTGAGGAATTGTCTTGACTACATTAACTCAGGTGGGAAGACTTGCCCATTGTGAGCAGCACTATTCCCTATGTCTGGATCCTGGAGTATATAGTATAGAAAAGAGACTGAGCACAAGTAACCATGTATGTATTCATTTTCTCTCTACTCCTGACTGTGAATATAATTAGATGCTTCAAGTTCACGCAATGATATTCTCACAACCATGGACTGTAAACCTGGAATTGTAAGCCAAATAAACCTTTCCTTCCTTAGAGTTACTTTTGTTGGGGCATTTAACTTACTACATCAACAGAAATGATGGGAAAAGAACCCCTCTGCACTCTTGAGAGCAGACTCTCTTTGGAGAGAAAGTAGGAATGCAAAGCATCATTACAGCACACACAGGGAAGAGCCAGACTAAAGCAGAGGTCGTGTCGTGAAAGGGACATGAGCTTGGGAGTGATAGGTCTAGGTCCAAATGCTGACTTGCTATCTAAAGCCACACAATTTATTAAACATTTCTGACCTCAGCTGTCCTAATCCAGAAATGTCTACATTCTGTTCACCAGACTTTTAGGTTCTAAATAAAAGGTATATGCAAAATTCTAAGTAGCATATCTAGAAAGATGCAGTGCTTGATAAAACGGTCAGGTGTGTTCTTTCTCTCTTTAAGTAAGGAAAATATAACTCTTCGGACAAGGACACAAGTTCAAATAAGCCATATCACGAAAACAATTTTGGAAGGTATCAAAGATGGTCTCAGTCCTCTTGTAGCAGAAAACAACAAAAGAATGTTACAAAAGTCATTTACACTGAGTTCACACACACACACACACACACACACACACACACACACACACACACACACACACACACACAAACAGGCAAAAGTGGGCAGGCAGTTCAGTGCCCTTGGTGGTGGCAGACCTCAGGGAAGGAAGTGAATGGAGCCGAGAACACTCTATATTTGGCTTAGTTTAGTGGGTGGCAGGCAGTTGAAGACTAAATAGTACTTATGTCCTAGGCAAGGCAAAGAACCGAGGAATGAATGAATAAGTAAAATGGCAGGTACATGCATGAAATATTTCCAAGCAACGCAGATACTCTTTGATGATGTGCCGGCCAGCAGAGTCAAGTATGGATGGAAATTAAAGGGGTAAGCAACAGATGTTCCAAGGGGAGCCTGTGTTTGTGGTTTGTCTGAATTCTAGAAGAGACAGAAAAGACTTGAGACTGCAGTGAGGGAATACTGAATGGGGATTAACAACACCAACGAAAAGAAGCAAGTTTTAAAGGTCTGATTGTGTATGTGCAGAGTTCAGGAAGACTGGTGTGTGCAGGGGACTTCCCACTGAAGAACCTGGAGATGGGTCGGCATTTGATTGTGGAGAACTTGTGCACAAACTGGAGGATGTGAAGAAGAGGAGGGTAAGTAAGGGAGGACTCACAAAGTCACTCCAAGGTCAACAGAAATGAACAAGGAGGAAATGCAAACAGATTTTCAAAACTGGCATCACAGTCGGGACCGGCTCTTCTCACATCAGCCTGCTCCCACCCCGCCCTGTGTGAGAGCTCAGCTGGCCCTCTTCAACTCAAAATAGTCCCGGAAGATCTCTGCAGCCCCCATACAACCCAGGAGGTATTACAGCAGCTGCTGGGGAAGAGATTAGGGACAGGGAGCTGGGGTCACCTGCAAACCAAGTAGAAAGCAGAGGCTGGGTCACTCAAAAGAACTGGCTATCAGGCTACCATGCACACTCTCTTCTTCCCCTGAATTAGACTCACTGAGGATAGTTTCTATAGTTTGCAGACTAAGGAAACACAGCTTATTCTAACCACTAGGTGGCATTAACTATCACTGCTAGCTCCTGCAGTAATGGAGTGAATCGAATGTTTTATTTGATTAAATTGGGAATTCTCTTCTTATGAGTAATAAGCAGCTGTCTTTTGCTCGGTTCTCATTATTACTAATGTTCCTCAGTGTTACAAATTGTAGAAACACTTAGAAGGCGAACATTGCTTAAAACTCTCTTAAAGTCACACACACACACACACACACACACACACACACACACACACACACACTTAGAGCATAATTCCGCAGCCCTTCTGGAGAACAAGAATCCATGCACTCCACCTCCCTCTATCCAATCTACAACAACCAAGACTGCTCAAGAAGACACTCGATGGAAAAATCTGGATCTTTATTTGAGTCTTTGTTGTTTAAAATGTGTGTGTGTGTGTGTGTGTGTGTGTGTGTGTGTGTGTGTGTGTGTGTGTGTGTGCGCGCGCAACTCTAGAGGTCAGAGAACAACTGCAGAAGCTGGCCCTCCTTCTACTACATGGGGGTGCAGGACTGAACTCCGGTTGTCAGGTTTGGCCGCAAACACCTTCATCTCCTGAGCCACCTTGTCAGCTCACAAAATTGCTCTTGATACCCAAAGTAGAAATCAACTAAAGCAGTCTTTTCCTAAGCTTTCATCCAACCTGAACAGTTTTTTTAAATTGATCTTAACTCTGCCACGCAGATCTCTGTAAATTGTATTCTGTCTAAACATAATTGTATTATTTTAGAATCAAATTTTCTAAGCATTAGAGTATGGTACTCAGATTCTACATCCAGACTATCTGGGTCCATTACACAGCTTCCGTTATTCCCTACTTGTGTGCTCTTGGCTAGTCACTTAACTATTTCCCTACCTGTAAGATGAGCATTCAAATTAATTACTCCACAGGCTTGCAGAGGCAATAATGATTTCACCTATGCAAAGCATTTAGAAGAGTGCTTGGCACACAACAGGACGGAAGTGTCGGCTATGATTACTACATATTACTTGTATAAATAAAATATATTCTTGAATACAGCCAGGTGTGGCAGGAAAATGAGTGACGCTGCCAGTGTGTCTTCTTGAAAACATGAGAGGTGCTGATCCCTGGGTGAGGGCTCTTGGCTCGGTGAATCTAACCGCTGTGCTCAACTGCTAGTCCTATTACTCAGCAGGTGATACTGCCTACTGTTTTTCCGTGTTGCAATGTTCGCATCTGCCAAGAGTATGTGGTACACCTCGTAGAGATTCATGGTTGTGTTTTAGGAGGAAGTCCACATAGAGTACTTAGAGGAGGACGTATCACATAAACAGTAATTACTTAGCATCATTATCACTATATCGCTTACTTTCTGGCTCTTGCACCAGCAAATTTCATGCAGTTCAGAGCTGTGATGGCCAACACTATAACCACGAAACCATCACCCAGTAGTCAGCTTTATTTCCCTGAGTCACTGTGCGGTTCACAGTCCTTGGTTTATGATACACGCTGTCCTACTCACGATAAAACATGAGCCGTGACCTAACAGAAGGAAGTTTTATTTTAAGACAGCAGGGGGTGCTAGAAGCTCTTTTTTGGTGTTGGAATTAGAGGGATATAGTCCTTTTCTCTCTGTTCATTTGACCTTGTCTAGGTACCACTGGGAGAGATGGAAGAGTCCCAAGAGGCCGGTTAGTACTTTCACGCACTAACATTTCATCAAGGAATCCTTAAACCGCCTGTTACTGCTGAGTTAAAATGAACTAAAAGAACAGCTTGGGCCTTAACCTGGCCACACAGCTAAAGGATGAACTGGCGATAATACAGTTAGCCGTCCCCTCCTGACCCCAAACTAACAAAAGGCACAGCTAAAGGATGACAGTAAGTGCCGTGAGCTGTGCATCTCTACCACAAGGCTAACAAAATCAGAAGTGTGAATGGTCAAATCAAACTCCACAGTGTGTGTGTGTGTGTGTGTGTGTGTGTGTGTGTGTGTGTGTGTGCAAACACTTGCACTTTCTGTTTTGTTTTAGGAGGGAGCAAGAACATGGAGTTGCATGGGTAGGGAGGTGAGGGAGGAGTTGTTGGGGGAGGCGAAGGAATATGATCAAAATGTATTGTATGAAACATAAACAAAACAAAACAAAAAACTATACGCTGGGTGGTGATGCACACCTTTAATCCCAGCACTCAGGAGGCAGAGGTGGTTTGACTGCTGTGAGTTTGAGGCCAGCCTGGTCTACAGAGCAAGTTTCAGGATAGTTAGGGCAATACAGAGAAACCCTGTCTTAAAATAAAACAAACAAAAAAACTACAATTGGCTCTCTCCTACCTCAAATACCCATCCTGAGTTTATGGTCACAGAACATCCTCTCACTAGAAGGACAGTAATAGAATGCAGTTTGCTATTCCTCAGTTGGCCTGAGGAGGCAGAGTGCAATTTACACACGTTGATCAAGTCATCCTGGGCAGACTTAATAAAGTCACAGGAAGGTGCTGCGTCTGTGTCTCTCTGGTCTGCCCATCCCCCTCCCCTCACTGACCTACTCTTTCCCTGAAAAAGTTTTGCATCTTTCACCTTTGTATTCACGTTTGGTTTTTTGCGGGAGGCTCCCTACCCTTAGGAGGCTCCACTCAAGCATGGAGACTATTTCCTGTTCCCTGGTAAGGACACCTGTGTTGGGTGTTTTTGTCAATTTGATACACGCCTAGACATACGGGAGAAAAGGGAATCTCATTTGAGGAACTGCCTCCATCACACCGGTCTATGGGGATGTCTGAGGGGGGATTTTCCTGACTGCTAAATGATGCAGGAGGGCACATCCCTGGGCAGGTAGTCATGGGCTGTATAAGAAAGCAAGCTGAGCAACGTGGGAAAGCAGCGTCCCTCTGTTCTTGCCTAGAGCCCCTGCCCTGGCTTCTCTTGATGATAGACTATAACCTATAAGCCCACTTTCCCCAAGCTGCTTTTGGTCTGTGTTTTGTTGAAGCAAACTAGAACACTACCATATTCCCTTTGAATAGGTGGGGGGCATTTAGAAGTCTCTGCTCTCTATGCGGACTTCCGCTATTTTTAAGGCCATTCCAATTTATTCACACGTTCTGGGTAACAACTTCTCAAGACACAGTCTTCAGTGTGTGTGTGTGTGTGTGTGTGTGTGTGTGTGTGTGTGTGTGTGTGTGTGTGTGTAAGAGAGAGAGAGACAGAGACAGAGAGAGAGAGAGAGAGAGAGAGAGAGAAAGAGAGAGAGAGAGAGAGAGAGAGAGAGAGAGAGAGAGAGAGAGAGAGAGAGAGAGAGAGAGTGTGTTCTGGGGAAAAGACTGAACATGAGATGACCTCTCTCAGACTTTAACTAAGTGCACAACAAAGTACTGTTAAATGTAGGTAGGTACACTGTTGGACAGAAGGTCTCTACTCTATGACTACCTTCTCTGGGCTCTGTTACCACTGTTTCAGTCTCTGAATCTGGATTTCAATCTTTCAGGAACTTCATGATCTTTCTGTGACTACATTACTACAGTTAGCATAATATCCCCAACATCCATCCATGTTGGATACACCATATGGATTTCTTCTCTTTAACCTGATAATAGTCCACTGTATCTATGTGCCATATTTTTTTTATCCATTCTTAGGGTGATTGACATTAGGTTATTTCTATATCGTATCCATTTTAAGAGATGTGTATAGAATATGGGAATGCAGATATCTCAAGATCTTCATTCAGTTCTCTTGAATAAATAACCGGAAGTAGGATCATGGAGTTATCTGATGATTCTATTTTCATTGTTTGAGAATCACTTGTTCCATAGTTTGCCATAGTTACTCTATTACTTTGCACACCTCAAAACAATACAGGGCTGTGATTTGCCTACATCCTTGACAACATCTTTTAAAACACAGATAAGCCAGGTGGTGGTGGTAGTGGTGGTGGTGGCGGCGGCGGCGGCGCACGCCATTAATCCCAGCACTCGGGAGGCAGAGCCAGGCGGATCTCTGTGAGTTTGAGGCCAGCCTGGGCTACCAAGTGAGTCCCAGGAAAGGCGCAAAACTACACAGAGAAACCCTGTCTCGAAAAATAAAAAAAAAAAAAAAAAAAAAAAACAACCAACAGACAATTATTATTACTGTATGTACACATATATTTGTGCATGTGAATTTAGTGCCTGTGGAAACCAAGAGAAGACATAATAACCCCTGGAATAGGAGTTATAGGTGATTGTGAGCCACCTGACTCGGTGCTGGGAACCTATCTAGGTCCTCTGGAAGAGCAGTACAGGATCTTAACCCACAAGCCATCCCTCCAGCTCCTGAAAACGTGTTGTTCTTATTTAAGTCACTTAACTGTGATGTCTTGACGATTGGTGGTGTCTCAATACAGAATTACACTCAGGTGCTTCACAGTACCTACAGCTGGCCTATTAATAATTTGATACAGCTCCCAGGCTGGCTCATGGCTACCCTCAATGAATTAAGGTCCCTGTGTGTGGCCTTGGAATATTAAACGGGCACATAAAGACTGAAAACAAGTTAAGAAGAACTCAGTAGTTCCCGTATCTAAAGACCTTATGAGGCTGCCTAGTTTTTGTCTGATTTAAGCAGTGAGACTTGACTATGAATTCTACCACATATTTGTAATTGCTTTTGGTTCAAGTCAGGTCTGTTATCTGTAAACAAAAACCTTCAGTATAGATCTGGGGGAGATTGTCTTTATTAGCTTAACTGAGGTAGGAAGACCCACCCCCTCAAAGTGGCGCCAACTACGAGCAGGGGATTCTGGGTTGTGTAAGTATGGAGAGGACAAGCTGAGTGCTAGCATGCATGCATTCATTCATTGCTCTCTTCTCTTCAGTGTGGACATCATGTGACTTATTGCTTCAAGCTCCAGCCGCCTCGACTTCCCCACAGTGATGAACTGTAACCTGGAACCCTCCCTTTCTTAAACTGTTTCTGTAAGGGTATTTTATTACAACAACAGGAAACAAAACTGAGACGTGCATCAGAGCCCCTCCTTTGAGAGTCTGAAGGAGAAATACTGGGACCTGGGAGTCTGTGTTTTTAACAAGCTGCCAGGGGATTCCAATCCTGTAGGTCTGCAGAGCAGGCTTAGCGTAGCAATACAGGACTGACAGAGGCTTCGTGCCCCCCCCCCCCCCCCCCCCCCCCCCCCCCCCGCATAGGCTGAGGACATCAGCACAGAGACGGTGAGATAAAAGAACAAAAACAACAGTGATGGCTGGTCCGGTCCAGGCGGGTTCTGCCCGTGGCCGCTCAAGACTCCAGTGTGGCTGTGCATTTAGAGTTGCATGAAACATGCTCCTGTGCCCCCAGAACCCAGCTTAGCTCTTAGAGTTCTATCAAGTCACTCATGCATAAGACCCCGAAATACAGTATGTATCTGATTCTGCACCCCAAGACCACCTGAGACAAAAAGCATAGACTACACAGTTTAAGATGTAAAAATTAAAATTCTACAAGGAGATGTTTGAGTTTGGAATTACTTGAGATAGTGCATCTTCTTCTCTAGAGACACAAAGTGCTTTAAAATTATAAATATAAGGTGAGCTGTGGCAGGGACCACAGGGTGTACTCACAAAGCGACCTCATTTCCCACCTGGCTGACCTTTCTAGTCCATATGAGGGTTTAGTTTACTCCCAGAATCTTGTGAAAATTTTGTAATTTTTCTAGTTATTGTCCCATAACTAAAAGTTCTCTATTTCTATTTACAAAATAGCCAGGTGGTGGTGGTAGCGGCGGCGGCGGCGCACGCCTTTAGTTCCAGCACTTGGGAGGCAGAGCCAGGCGCATCTCTCTGTGAGTTCGAGGCCAGCCTGGTCTACAGAGCGAGATTTAGGACAGGCACAAAAACTACACAGAGAAACCTTGTCTTGAAAAAACCAAAATAAATAAATAAAATAAAATAAAAGTATTGTTACAATGAGGTCACATCACGCTTCAGGTTTCCAAAAGATCCATAATAAATACTCATACATCTTTTGCCCCAACAAATTCTAAATCAGACTGTTTGAAATACAACCATTTCTCCTCAGACTACTTTTAATAACTATCTGCCAGTCTCTGCCTTCTGGAATGATCACACATGATCTGGGACCAGCTTTGACACAGGTTTCATGGATGAAGGCAAGTTTTCTCATCGGTCTCTCTAAAGTTGCTCTCATTACAGTTAAGAGGCTTAGGGTGGGGCTCAGTGCAATATAAGAAAATTTCCTAATCTCTGTGACCTACCCAACACCACAGCTACTAATCATGTGTGGCTATTTTTATTTATTTATGCTTTTGGTTTCTTTTCTTTTCTTTTTTTTTTTTTTTTTTTTTTGGTTTTTCGAGACAGGGTTTCTCTGTGTAGCTTTGCGCCTTTCCTGGGACTCACTTGGTAGTCCAGGCTGGCCTCAAACTCACAGAGATCCGCCTGGCTCTGCCCCCCGAGTGCTGGGATTAAAGGCGTGCACCGCCGCCACCGCCACCACCACCGCCGCCGAGCTGTATAACTATTTTTATTTAAAATTTCTTTTTCTTTTTTAATTTTTTTCAGAATGTTATGAATAAGTACTATATTTACATCATTTCCAGTTCTCCTTCCCCTTCCTCCAATTCTTCCTGTGCCCCCTTCTCAAATCCATGACCTCGCCTTCAATTATTGTTACACACACACACACACACACACACACACACACACACACACACATACATGTATAAACACAATCCACTGAGTCCATTTAGTGTTCATCACATGTGTATTTGTTTATGGCTGACCACTTTGGATTACATAAACTATCTGGGGCTCTTCCCTGGAGAAGACTGATTCTGTCTTAGGAAGCAATGGCCACCTGTACTCTTCATCTAAAGGTGGAACCATGTGAATTCTGTTGCTATCTGTTGTAATGTCTCTCTGTTTATTTCTAATTCTATTAATACGGGCAATCACTTTCTTTGTTTTAGTTAGCTGGGCCAAGGGTTGGTCAATCTTGCTTATCACCTCAAAGGACCAGTTTTTAGTTTCACTGATTCTCTGAATTGTTTTCTTCATTTCTATTCTAATAATTTCTGCTCTATTTTTCATGTCTTGCCATCTACCAGATTTGGTTTTGTTTTGTTCTTGTTTTTTCAAATTCTTGAGTTGCATCGTTAAGTCATTTATCTGTGTTCTTTTAATGTAAGCACTTAAGAGTTGTAAGTTTTCCTCTTAGGGCTGCTTTTGGTGTGTCCCAAAGGTTTTGCAAGGTTTTGTGGTGTTGTATTTTTCTCTTTTGTTTAATTCCAGAAATTTAAATTTTTCTTTCTTGCTTTCTTCTTTGTATTATTTAGTATCTGAGTTCACATAGTTACTAGAGATTCTTCTACTGTTAATTTTAAGTTTTATTGCACTGTGGTCAGACAGGACACAGAGTTATTTCAATTGTTCTGAATTTGTTAAGATTTGTCTTGTGTTCTAATAGGTGGTCTATTTTACAGAAATGTCCATGGGCTGCTGAGAAGAGCCCACGTTGTTTAGGTGGAATATTTTATAGATATCTATTAAGTTTATTTAATGTAGTTTGCTGTTTTCCTGTTTAGTTTTTGTTTGGGTGACCTGTCTTGGAGAAATTGGGCACTGAAATCACTCACTGTTATTGAATTAGAGTTAATATGTGTCTTTAACTGTTATTGAATTGAAGTTAATATGTGTCTTTATGGAATTAGGTGTGTCAGAATCTGATGCATGTTTATGATTATAATATCTTCTTAGTTAATTGTTCCCTTAATTAAAATGATGTGCCCTTCTTTAGTTCTTCTGCTTTATTTTAGTTTGCTGTCTATCTTGTCAGATATTCGGATAATGAGACCTACTGGCTCCCTAGTTCCATTTTCGTGGAATACTTATTTTCCATTTCACTTTAAGGTCATTCCTGTCTTTGAAGGTAAGATGGATTTCTTTTACACAGCAGGAAGGTATATTTTGTTTCTTAATCCATTAGGCTAACTTGCATCTTTAGATTAGGAAGTTGAAGTCATTAATATTTAAAGTTATTGGGAAGTGTGTGTTTATTGGTGTTACTTTGTTGGTTTCCTTTGAAAGGTCGTTTGGTTCTTGTTAAGCTGTTTTACTGTTTGTGTTTTTAGTGCTATGCTGTGTTTCAGTACGTGTAGCTTTGTTTTCTTTCTCTGACCACCTGAAAATGCCAATTCCTCTCTTCATTCAAAAGTATTGCTTCTGGTACTCTCTGCAGGGCAGGTTTGATGGACATGAGTTCTTTTAATTTGTTTATATATCATGGAAAGGTTTGCTTTCTCTTTCAACTATGGAGGATAGCTTTGCTGGGCACAGTAGTCTAGATTGGCATCCATTGCTCCAGGTTCTTCTGGCTTTTAAAGTTTCCATTGATCAATTGGCTGTTATTCTAATAAGTTTCCTTTTATACTCAACTTGTGGTTTTTCACTTTCAGCTTTCATCACCCTCTTTGTTCTGTACAGTTAGTGTTCTTACAGTAATATACCATGGAGAGTTCTTTTTCTGGTCCGGTATGTTTGGCGTTCTGTGTGTTTCGTGTATCTTCATGGGTATGTTTTTCCTGAATTGGGGGAAGTTTTCTTCTAGGATCTTGTTGAAAATCAAGTCTACTCCTGTGATCTGGGAAGAATCCCAGGTCTCTTCTCCTTCATCTACGCTTATAATTAAAAGACTTGGTCTTTCTATGGTCTCCCATAATCCTACATGTTCCGTGTGTGTGTGTGTGTGTGTGTGTGTGTGTGTGTGTGTGTGTGTGTGTGTGTTTTCTCTCCATATTCTTTGTTTGAATGGTCTAATTCTTCTACTTTATCTTCAAGTTCTGATATCCAGCTTCTCCTTGATCCTTTCTAGATGTAAGGCTTTGATATTAGCCACTTTTCTGTTGTTGTGATGACACCATGGCCAAAGCAACTTATAAAAGGAAAAGTTTATTTGAGCTTATGGTCCTAGAGGGATCTGAGTCCATGATGGTGGAAAGAGGACATAGCAATAAGATGTTCCTGGTGGCAGAAACAGGAAGCTGATACCTCACATCTTGAATTACAAGCGTGAATCAGAGAGTACCAAACAGAAGTGGTATGGAATTGTTTTGTACATTACTGAGACATTTTTGCAATCCCCTTAAGTTCATTGAGCTGTTTTTTGGTTTTGTTTTTTTGTTTTTGTTTTTGTTTTTGTTTTTTGTTTGTTTGGTTGGTTGTTTTTTTGTGTGTGTGTTTTGTCTTCTTTAAACTCCCTTGATGAAGCTTATTATTGTTATCTTAAATTCTTTGTCCTGAGGTTCATAAGTAATTCTCATGCAAGAACCTTTGAATAGGACTAGTGGGTTGGGGCGGCATACTATCATAGCTTTTCATATTGTTTGTGCTTTTATGACATGGTCTGGACATCGTAACTTCTTTTCTTGGTTGTGTGTCTGATACAGGATTCTAGACTGCCTCAGGCTGGGTCAGTGAAGATTCTGTGTGACCAGAGCTAGGTTTAGGAAGTTTGAAGAGGGTACAGGTAGCCTTCATTCTGGGGGAACAGGTGGCCTTGGTTCTGGGGGGAACCTGCTAGGGAATGTTGGTGATTAAGGAAAGCCATTGCTTAAATTATGCATCCATAGCTAAGCCTGAGAATGCGAGATCGTGTGTGTGTGTGTGTGTGTGTGTGTGTGTGTGTGTGTGTGTGTGTGTTTGTTGTTGTTGTTGTTTTTTGTGTGTGTGTGTACAAAGCTTGGTGGACTCACCCAGAAGCTAGGCCTAGGGGTATCATTTAAATTTTAATTAATGTACATTTAACTTCACATTCATCAGGCTTCTTCCATCTGTGATTCTTTAGGTTCTCGATGTCCTCTCCACCTTGCTGATTTATGAAAAAGAGCTAGGATTATGGGTGGATGGTTTGGGGGAACTATAAATGATATACATAATTTCTCACATTTACCCAATTACACAGCCATCACCTATACTTGCAAGAAAAGAAAAAGAGAAAAAAAAAAGAAACAATAACAAGGCCTCATATCATGAAGGATATAACATAGATGTTATACAAAAGCAGAGAACTACTGGACTCTGGGACAAGTCCCATGTGGGAAACCAGCTCCCCTCCCCAGCAATGTGAGCCTTCTGACAACTCTTAGGGCCTCAGACAAAATCAAGACAAAATAAACTGCACTTGCACAACTTTTTTTTTGCACACAGCCAAAAGTAATCTGAGTTTACTTCTCTAACATTTCTCTAGTACCGTTCAGCTTTGAATTACACCCAATTCTCTCTCCATATACAGTAACAGGGCAACATCTAGCTCTCAAGCATCTCCAAAGGTCCAAACACTGTGCATGAATTATCTCACTCATTACCTAAGACATGAATGCTCTTTTGATGCCCATTTTTACAGGTATGGAAATACTCAGGATTTTGCTCAACACTTAAAAAACTATCTAATTCAGTACTGAAGCTCACGCAATCTAACCAACAGGCTGTGGTTTTCCAGCTATGTCTGTCTCTTTTTTTTTTTTTTTCAGAGACAGGGTTTCTCTGTGTAGTTTTGGTTCCTGTCCTGGATCTCGCTCCTCGAACTAACTGGCTCTGCCGCCTGAGTGCTGGAATTAAAGGTGTGAGCCACCACCGCCCGATACGTCTGTCTTATAACACGTTGTTCAAAATGTTCATTGGGGGGGCTGGGGAGATGGCTCAGAGGTTAAGAGTACTGACTGCTCTTCCAGAGGTCCTGAGTTCAATTCCCAGCAACCACAAGGTGGATCATAACCATCTGTAATGAGATCTGATGCCCTCCTCTTCTGGCCTGCAGGAATACATGCTGTATACATAATAAATAAGTAAATCTTTAAAAAAAAAAAGAAAGAAAAAGAAAAAAAAAGAAAAGAAAATGTTCATTGGAATGCAGCCATGTCTACCCGTCTGTATATTATTTATGGTTTCTGTGCTTAAAAGCAATGGAGATGATATGGCCTGTAAAGTCAGGAACGCCTGCTCTCTGGCCCTGGACAGTGGGGGACATGCTGCTAATCCCTGCTCTCCAGCATCTTGAAGGGCCTTGAGCACTTCTACCATAAACTGAAAAGTAGTTCTGCCTCAGTGTTTTGATTTGCTAATCTGCATTCCAGTCTGTGAAATATAAGGTCAGTGAAACTTCCCTCTGGCAGCCATGCCTGCTCCATCTGTTTGTAGTTGCTTAGGCAGATTAAACAGCATCTGTTAGGATGTTTTTCCAAACACATAGAGGGTACTACCAAAAATGCATTTGCATTGGTTTTCTAAAAATGATTATACCTGATCC
The DNA here is from genome assembly GCF_049852395.1 of Peromyscus maniculatus bairdii. Classification (NCBI taxonomy): domain Eukaryota; kingdom Metazoa; phylum Chordata; class Mammalia; order Rodentia; family Cricetidae; genus Peromyscus; species Peromyscus maniculatus. The sequence continues at coordinate 70,343,418 of NC_134872.1, read as the reverse complement.
CTGGTGAATTATTATACTTAGATTATAATACTGAGAAGAAAAAAAATGTTTGCTCAAATTAATCAAGATGACTGCATTTCACAGGTTTTAATCACTGACCTTTCCTACCCTGGCTTTTTTGGTTAGGTCAAAAATCATTAGCCACTGAAAGACAGTGAATTTTTCTGGATAGAACTTCTCCAGCATGGCTTACTGTGCTATTTTTAAGCTTAAATTCATCAATTCCATGTTTCATTTTTTGTTTTTAAATTAAAATGAGCCAAAAAAGAGAGAGAAAATAAGTATTTTGGCCTTTAAAGACTCTTGAATATGGCACTAATATTGCATTGCTACTGAAGTTAAAAGCAGGGTAGGAAGTGCATGACACATAAACTAGACAGGAGTAGCTCTCTGGATGTTGTTAGACTCCACCCAGATTCCCACCCCTACTCTACCGGGAAATTCCTTCAGCCCACTAGCTAGCTGCCCCTGATATCACATCCTTCCTCCGGCCTTCACCCCGCCCAGGCCGGACCAGTCAATGGGGGGGGGGGGGATGGCTTGCTTCCATCAGGACAACTCCTGATATCTTCTATGAGACAAATGGGTGTTCTTGCAAATGAACCATAACTCAACTTCCCTCTCACTCTCTTAAGAGTACTGCTCCTCAGAGACACTCTCCAGTAAATCTGCATGAAACTTCCATCTCAAATCACAGTCTGTGTTCTCCAGAATCTGCCTGAGACATATGAAATCCAAGTTCCTTAGGAACCTTATTTAATAGTCAAAGACACAAATAATCAGCTTCTTCAAGGACAGCAAATCTATTAATACAAAGAATAAGAACACTCCCAGTGCCAGGCAGTGGTGGCGCAGGCCTTTAATCCCAGCACTCTGGAGGCAGAGGCAGGCGGATCACTTACTTTGAAGCCAGCCTTCTCTACAGAGTGAATTCCAAGACAACGATGGCTACACAGAGAAACCCTGTCTTGAAAAACCAAAAGAAAAGAACAAGCTGAATGTGATAGTGCACACCTGTAATCGTAGTACTTGGGAGTCTGGACCAGAAGGATTGTGAGTTCAAGGCTATCCAGGGCTACATTTAGGAAGACCCTATTTCAAGAAAAATGAGAGAAAGAGAATAACTGTACAACGCTGGCCAAAATATACATCTCAAGCAGGTCCCAATATGCTGCAGACACAGTAGCCATATGGAATAGCAAAGTGGGTCACAGATGAGAATTCTAGAAGCATGCTAAGACGCCATGCAAAGCCGAGGACAGTGAAGAGGGAAGACTGCCTGCAGACTGGGAGCAGAGTCAGTACAATCTGCTCTGGCAGCAGCGAGGTCTCACAGCCTCGGGCCCAGACAGTCATGCGCAATGACAGGCTCTATAAATAGCCCTGCCACAAGCAAATCACAACCCAGCCTTTGTAATTACAGATGAATATGAGTGCAATCTGTCTGCACGAGGCCCTCTTCAGATTTAAACACTCCCTGACAACAATCCCTAGTCTACAAATAAAAAGTCACAATCGTAAAATGTGTACATAAAAAAAAAAAAATCCTTTCCAAGACAGGAAACCAGTAAAAATGAATGAAATAAGCATATCTTATGCAGGGTTTACAACTTCCCAACTCTAGACTCCAAGGAGACAAAAGCAGTATTTCTACGGTGACAGATGATACTTAGAAAAGGACACGTAGACCAGGCAGTCACAAGAGAGCAGGCAGTGAGAGAGGCATTATGGGAAATTAAAAGGATCACGGGAGAAGCCAGGAAGGAAGACAGCAGAGAGGCAGGGCAGGGAACAAAGACAAAGAGCAGGAGGGGGCTTGGGAAATTTAAGTCATGGTCAAGTCCTAAGTGCCTCTTGAGTGTCTCAGTGGCAATCCCTACAGCTTTTCCAATGGCCACGATAAATTCAGTTTTTAAGACACACACAAAAAATAAGTTGACAAGGCAATGCATAAGAAACAACCCAAAATAGAGGAGAGGACATGGGTTAAAAGACAGAGATCAAAGAAAAGACCTAAACAGAGATAAAAACTGAACTGCTAACATATACAGGGCAGGGGTGGGGTGTGTGTGTGGATAAACAATCTCACAACTACAGCTTTATCAATAGCACCCTCCAAAATCGGTTCTCAAGGAACAGCTCCATCTGGAGGTCCACCTATTTGTGTTCTAAAGTACTGTTTCTGTAAGAGGTTCCTGCGAGGCAGACGCAGCCACAAGGCGGTAGATGAGACCGCAGAAGCCCACGCAGCAAACAGACGAGGGTGAGAGGACGCAACAAAGTAAGTCTGCACATGCCAAGGGCCCCTGGGTCTGCACAGCCACCGGGGGCATCTCTACATCAAATACATGCCAGGACCTGGGCAGTAATATGAGATAAAAAGTCCCAAGACCCCCGAGGGCCCTCCCGCAGCATCCTGCTCCTCGGTGCTCTGCAACCCGCTCCAGATCTAGCAACTAAAAACAATCACTCCGTATGTCAATAACTGCTGGTTGTTAAACATTTTATACGTCAATATCTCTACCAATGGCATGAAGTCAATGCTACTGAAGAGGAGCTGGAGCTCCACGTAGGACTTCAAATCCCAAAGCTAACCAACGGCAGTAATGTAAGATGTGAAGCAAGGCAGCAGGAACCAGGCGTAGATGTTTGCCAAGACTCCCTCCCTCCTTGTCAAGCCCCAGCCTGGCTGCCTATACAGGAAGACTAAGAAGGAACCGGGGAGCAGAAGTCCCCTCCTACACGGTGGTGGTCAGAAGTGCCTCCAAACAGCCCGAGCCTCCACCCCTGGGCACAGAACAGGAAGGACTGATGCTCCTGACCACATTATGGGAGTGAGCTTTGGCCCCTGCTGAGATGACGTGTACCTTTGGTCCGTGTTCAAGACTTAAATGCTTTTCTGGCTGTACATTCTCTTTCAAAAATCTGCTTACTCTGGAAGTGTTCTTACCAGAAAGCAGCAGGGCAAAAAAGAAAAAAGTTCCATGACCTCAAAGCCTCGGATAATGTATGCTAAGTAAAGAGAAGGAACAGAGCCCAGGATCCCAGGGGTCAGAGGTCAGTGAGGTTAGTGTGAAACGCTGTGCAGGCAGTTTGTGGTCGCAGCATCTTTCGGTGTCCAGTTCTCCCTGCGCTCTTCCTGTCCCATCCTCACCCCTGCGGAGCCGCAAAGGCGTCAGCATAGGCTGCATCAGGGTCACCTTGCAGGACTCCTACCCTGGGAGGATGCCAATCAATCTGGAGCAGCGGCTAAAGCTTTGATGAGGTGGGCTATGGTCCTTTTCCTCTCCCAGCTACGGGGGCAAGAACTAAGGACTTTCCCGTCCCCGTCCCTGGATTCTGGCTGACCTCCCCAGTAGGTGAACCTGAGTGGAGTTTCTGTAGCATTTATCAGCCTGACTTACACAAAATTCACTCCTGGCCATGAGGACTCTCCCCGCACCCCCACTGCTGGGTCCTGTTTCTCCTACCTATGGTGAAATGTTCAGAAAATACTGATCACAAACATAAGTACTCCTATAACTGTATTTTTTTTTTTACTGAAAATGTGTCTGAATGCCTTTGTTCTGCCTTTCTAGAAACATCCTTCCAGATCAATCACTAGAGTTAATACAGCTCATACTCATCTTCCTGTATTTACAGAGACTTAGCAAGAATTCAGATAGTACTTCAAATGCACATTTTTCTACCATATGATTGTTCCATACTTTATTCTATTACTAACTAAAAACTGACATATTTTAGGTTTTCTAATTTAATTTTTAAAGAATAATTGTATGAAGTACAAGAAGCATGATATATATGTATGTGTGTTTACCTATGCTAATTCTCTCTCTCTCTCTTTCTCTCTCTCTGTCTCTCTCTCTGTCTCTGTCTCTCTCTGTCTCTCTGTCTCTGTCTCTCTCTGTCTCTCTCTCTGTCTCTCTCTCTGTCTCTCTCTCTGTCTCTCTCTCTCTCTCTCTCTAACTTGGCCCAGGCTTGAGTTACTGGGGAAGAGGAAACCTCAACTGAGAAAACTGAAAATGCCTCCATCAGAATGGCCTGTAGACAATCCTTAGGGGCATTTTCTTGGTTAATGATTGATGTGAGAGGGCCCAGCCCATGTGGACAGTCCTGGGAGGTAAAGGAAAGGTAGCTGACCATGAACCTGATGAGCAATCCAGTCAGCATCATTCCTTCAGCTCCTACCTCCCAGTTAAGCCAAATAAACCCTTTCCTGCCCAGGTTACTTTTGATCATGGTCTTTATCACAAGAATAGAAAGCAAACCAGGACATCACCTAAATCTTTTTTATTTAGAAGTAGAGTTACCATACCATTAAAAGTTCGCTGGTAAGATGGTTCAAAAGGACTCACAAGGTGAAATTGACTCCCACACATTTGTCCTCTGGCCTCCATAAAATGTGCTGTGACATGCAATGCACTCTCACAAAAAATACACTTATGCACACTAAATAAATAAATGTAATGAAAAAAATAAAATAAAAATTACATTGCAAATTACATTGTGAAAACTACCATTATGAAAGCCCATTTTAATTCCATCTCATCAACACTGAATAGTGTGAATCTTTATCTGTTGCCATTCCTGGAAGCAAAACACCACTCTTCCCTGGCGACTGTTTACGGTAAATGCAGAGAGTCTCTCATACTTATGTAAACCATTTTGTTTTAATTATCCACTCATAACATCTTTGCTACATTTGCTACATAATCTCATTTTTCTACAATTTATACATAACCCTTATTTACTTTCTAGAAGACTTGTATGTCTTGAATAAAAGTATCTGCCACATATGTAGCAACTTTCCGGCAACCTATCCTTCCAGTCTCCTATACAGGAATTTAGAATTCTTCGGTGCAAGCTACCACTCTTTCCCTTTATGGCTCCCAAATATTTTTTCCTAGAATATTTCTTTTAACTCAGTGGTTTCCAGTGATCTCCCATATCTTCTTCCACTCCTCTTTTAAGACATAAACGCCACTTGACATCTTGAGGTAGCAAGGTGGAGAATTCTCCTTTACTTGTGGGGTGAAGGAGGGGATGGCATGATGGTTGATCATGATTGTCAGCCTCATCAGATTTAAAATCACCATGGAAACAAACAACTGGGCAGGTCTGAATTTCTAGAACAGGCTGAGGTGGGAAGAGGCCGCTGCAGTCCTGAACTGACTAAAAAGGGAAGTTCCCTGAGCAGCAGCAGCAGCCTTCACCTCCCTCTACTTCCTGTCTGGGGGTGTGAAGTGTGACCAGCTACCTCATGCCCCTGTTTTCACACCTTCCTGTCTTGATGACTGGAACCTCAAACCCAGAGCCAGCGCCAACCCTTTCCTAAGCTGCTCTGTCAGGAATGTTACTGCAGCAAGAAAAGCCACCGACACAGACGGCCACTCTCTTTGGTGCCTCTAGGCCAGTCTGCCTTGGCCCGAGTCCCCCAGAATGTTCCCTCCCTTCAGCTGTTTTGCCCAGGCGCTTTGGTCACAGTGATGAAAAATGCATGCATGCAAGCATGTATGTATGCATGCATGCATATATACATGTATGTGTATATGCATGTATATATGTATGTATGCATGCATGTATGTATGTATGTACATACACACAGAACCCAGTTCATATGAAATAAAGAGGATTCTATCTTGCTGACATGATTTATGTTTTTTTAAAGCTCCAATCATCGTGCACTCACAGTTCACACTCTACTCCACACAGGCTCCATGGGACAGAGAGGAAGACACTCACGCTGCTGAGCACAGGTAAGAAAGAATGACCCTTCTCTATCATAACAGTGTATTTTATCCGAAATACCTATCAAGCATCCAAGACCAAACAATCTCCTGAACTAAGGTAAATTAAGCTCAGACCCTCCTTTCCTATGCAGCCTTAGTGGTATTTATACTAACATAGACTCCTGACATTTACCTAACCACCTCTAGGAATGTAGTTTGAGCACATAAATTCCCTTTTTCTGATATATTAACCGATTTTAGCTCATAGTTGACCTCCTCCTTTACCACTACCCTTTTGGGTTGTAAAAGAAAGCCTGATGGTCACTGCCTGAGAAGAACTCTTATCTGCCTTTATTACCCTGTAAGAATTCAAGCCTGGTGACCTTGCTTTAGCTAGAGCACTGCTATTGTATGGAGATATATATATATATATATATATATCAGAGACTGAGGAGGATTTTAACTGGAGAACTAGAAGAATGAGATGGAAGATGAGGAAGAGCCAGATGGGGAAGAACGAGATGAGAAAGACCAAGATGGGGCAGAACTAAGATGAGAGAATTAAGATAAAACTTAGAGGGGACAGCAGATAATTCAGGCAAGAAAGGAGCTAGGTATGAATGAGAACAGAACTGAAGCTGTGTAGACAGGATTTTATCCCAGAGGAATAAAGTAGATGAACTAAGAGCTCAGTGTACTTAGATTCTTTTCCTGAAAATAATTCTTGCCGTTTGTAGCTTCTCTTCTGGGCCCCTGGGAAGAAGATTATTAAGGGAGGTCCTTAATAATAGTAAAGACTTACTAAAAGGGATAAACATTTCTAGGGTAAGGTTATAAAATCAGCAAACTTACATTGTCATCATTCATATTTCTCAAGCTGGGAGTGGTGTGAAACTCATCAAAGTAATTTTAACTATTCATGGGTCTCAATCAAATCAGAAACGTGCATACAAAACTTTTAAATTACCCCTACCTACATAATACAGCATAACAAACCCACAATGATTTATCAAGAAGAGAAAGAAAACACATAAGTTATCTATCTAGAGCCAGGTGTAGTGGGGCACACCTTTAATCCCAGCACTTGGGAGGCAGAGGCAGGTGGATCTCCGAGTTCAAGGACAACCTGGTCTACATAGTGAGTTCCAGGGCATCTAGGGCTACACAGAGAGACCCTGTCTCAAAAAACAAACAAAAATACCTATCTAGAGACAAGATAGAGAATGCACACGTGAATTAAGATGTGTTATAGGTGGTTAACATTCTTGGAGCAGTAAGAATGGACTGTAAGGATCACAAGGATTCAAATAATGCTCGTAGCAGGAATGGCTTGGGGATTCTGAATTCATTCTTCGTCATCCACAGACGGCCAGTTAAATTTTTTTCCACAGCTGAAGATGGGGAAACATTCAAGCAAAACATAATCACAGCTGCTGCGGGTAGGGTTCATAATTTGCAGGTAGAAGCTTGGAAAACAGTCCTTCTTATCTAAAACCTCCCATTTAATCCTCTGGTTTCAGACCATCTGCCCTCAAGCCAGCAGCTCTAATTTTAGCATCCTTTGTGAATCCCTTTGATTCCCTTACTTCTGCTCTCCTCATTTCCCAGAGGATGAAGGATAAGCACACACTCCCCAATACAAAAGCTGAATTATTATGAATCTACTAGAGTATTTCAGACTTCCGCGGCTTTGGAGATGGTGCGTCTGAGTTATTCTGAGATGCATCTTTAATGAGGCACATTTAGACAACGTGGTGCCAGAAAAGAATCTACAATGTGAACATAAATCAAATGTAAATTCAACTACTCTGAGCAAACCAGCACGCTTATTTTTCACACAAGATTTTCAAACCTTCCCTCGGGATGTGGGGTGCAGTTAAGACCCCTTGGAAGATTATTTATCCATTCTGTATTCAGCTTTGTTATTCTCTATTTTTTTGTTTTCTGGTGGGGGGAGGGTTGGTTGCTGGCCTGGAACTTGTGGTGATCCTCCAGCCTCAGCCCCTCAGGTACTAAAATTACAAATGTGAGCCACCACACCCACTTTCTGGTGCTCTGTGTTCCCATGGGTTTCACATATTCAGTAAGTCCGATGTTGTTCTTGAAATCATGTGGCGTTGTGGGCAAGCACCGGAAACAGGAGAGAACAAAAGAGAACTCAGACTCTGGAGTAACCAGACAAGTGAGGGACCCAGACCTGTAGCAAATGGTGCAATAAGGATAACACGGAGGAAGTCAGCTCAGGACACATCCCAGAGACGCCCAGGAGGTGACAGCTTTATTGGAGGAAAGGGAAACCACCATAGGAGGGAAGCCAAGGTCACTGCTTAAAAACCCAGTGAGGAATCAACAAGGTCAAAGACAAAGAAAGAGCTGCTGGGCCAGGTGAAGAGGCCGTTTCAAGGTAAGCACTGAAAACCCATCACAAGGCAGAGAAAGCAGAATAATGAGGCGGCGCTGGCCTTTCTCCACACTCTAAAAAGAACTACACAGAGACCCTGAGTTTCCCCCAAGGGCTTTAGGTACAAAGCTCTAAGGCCTGCACTGGAGTACTCACTAGGCTTCAGCTCAGGCTAGCTCAGTGTACCTGGAGCTCCCAAAAGGCAAGACAGAGAGGGAACAAAGCACGAAGACCCTACGATAGTAAAACAGCGCTGGGGGGTGGCGCTGGTTACCAGCGAAACAGTCACGGGCCATGGCCACGACTACCAGAGTTAGAAGGAGCTTTATTAGAAAGAAGCCAGGCCTGGAGAAGAGGGAGATGGCGGGAGCAGAGGGAGAGGAGTGGGGGACCTCCTCCGGCTTTTTAAGGCGGGGATTGTGTGACCGCTTGGCTGTACTAGTCGCCAGCGCCCCTTAATGATGGAAGATGCCAGACCCCAAGCTGTGCATGTGCCAGAGTGAGAGCAGGATCCTAACACCCAAGACCCAAGATTCTTCCAGGATTGTATTCAGGACTCTGATAAGAAAATGAAATACTTCTCTTTAAAAAGGCTTATTTATGTTGTTTTTACTTAAGTGTATGCATGTGTGTTAGTGAACGCCACATATGTATGTATAGGGTGTAAGTGAATGCCATCCATGTGTGTGACGATACCCAGAGGAGAGAATTGTATGTCAAATCCCTTGGAGCTAGAGTTAAAGGTGGTTATGAATCACCCAACATAGATGCCAGGACTGATCGTGGGTCCTCTGTAAGAGCTCTTAGGCACTGAGTCACCTCTCCAACCCCTGAGTGAAACATTTCTATGGAGTCATATCTCAAAAATGGTACTGGTTAGTCAGTAAGCAACCTTAGTACAGACAGGCAGAAGAACAAGAAGGAAAAGAGGAGCAGGCATGGGGGGTTAACTGGAGACATAGGGTAATAATCACAGTTAGGAGGGCACACTGCTTGCTGCTTGGTTTAAACAGCACCTACAGCTACAAAGGCCACTTTCAATCAACCTTGTTCTCCAGACTAGAGGAGCATTTCATGTGTTCATCACTTCTGATTCACATCATGAAACGGATTCCCCCATTACCAAACCCACTAGCTAGAGTCTCTCAGAGGAATGCTATGAAACCCTTGAAAACAGAACCAACAAACCAGTAAGTACTGCACCAAAGAGCTTAAACAATAAACAAGTGAAACAGATTTCATAAAGAAAATATTACAGCACAAAAAACCCTCAATGATTACCCCAAAAGAGAAAACTTCCCATAGTGTCAGGCACAGAAAATGATGCAAAGATCTACTTGAAATATCAGCAGATTTAACTAGTGTGGGGGCAGACACCTGTAACCCGAGCACTGAGGAGACAAGGCAGGAGGGTTGCTGTAAGTGTAAGGGCTAGCCTAGGCTACAAAGCGGCCACTAGGCCAGCCAAGGGTTCATAACAAAACCCTGTCTCAGAAAAACAAAAATCAAACAAGAATGTGAGTGTGTGAGTGTGTGAGTGTGTGTGTGTGTGTGTGTGTGTACCAGCAAATATAATCATCCGCCTACAAAAACCGTACAACATCAGCAGGAAGATTTGTTACAGGAAGCCAAGAGAACCTTCTGTTATAAAGGAAGCACCAGGAACATTACTAGGAAAGTCAGGAACAACAAAAGGCAGCCGACACTACCCTTCTCTGTCGACCGGGTAAGCCAGGAACGAGCACTGGAAACCGCCACAAACAGTAGGTACAGGAAGTGAGGCTGAGGAGTAGAGGATTAGGGGAACGAGACTGACCTCCACACACAGGAATCCCACACAGAAGGTGTCACAGACTCACCTTTACTCATCAGCAAGAAGGTACTAGAAATAATCACTTCAGGACATGGAAGAACCACACAAAAAGGCTTCCACGGAAGACAAGCAGAACAATTAGGAAAGCATTTTCATCTCACAAGAAATCTACACTAATAAACATTCGAGTTCCTCTAACAGAATTCACATTTAACAGTCAGGAAAAACACTGTTTTTTTTTTTTTTTTCCTTCCTTTCCATTAGAAACACAATTGGAATATTGGTTATTGTTATCAGAAAAAAAAATAGCCACACTAAAGAATAATCTTGCCAGGCGGTGGTGGTGCACGCCTTTAATCCCAGCACTCGGGAGGCAGAGCCAGGCAGATCTCTGTGAGTTCGAGGCCAGCCTGGGCTACCAAGTGAGTCCCAGGAAAAGGCGCAAAGCTACACAGAGAAACCCTGTCTCGAAAAACCAAAAAAAAAAAAGAAGAAGAAGAAAAAGAATCTTAACAGAAGAGAACTACGGCCTCAATGACGAAAACACCCCATTATGAAGGGTCACAAAACAACATTTACTCAACTGAAAAAACACAAATCCTGGATCTTACGACTCTATTTCTGGGAGCTGATCTCAGACACGGTGTTTGCACACATGTGTGACTAAGACAACACATTACTGCACGACTTGTGATAATAAAAATTAGGAAATCGTAATACATTAAGAAGCAGTATTTAGTGCATGCACTCACGCAATGCTATGAAGTTGGGTAAGTAGAACATGCTCCATAGAAAGTTGCCCAAGTGAGTAAGACAAGGTGCAGGAGCATATACAGTAAAGAAGGAAAGAAAATGGGATATTTTTATTTCCTCACGTGAGGAGACATGTATGACAGGATCTGTAGAAACTAAGAAGTGCGATGACTTCAGCAATCTCATGTTCTAAAACAGAGAATAAGAGAGTGACAAAGAGTTCCCATGGGAGGATGTTCATGTTAACTTTTTAACCAACAGAATGCTTTTTGCCTTTTCAAAAAAAAAAAATGTAATGTAATCAATAATAGAAGACGCTACCAACCACACCTTTAATTCCTTGAGGGAAGAGCCACCAGCACACAGTAAAGTGTCTCCACTCTCATTTTCCACTCCACAATTCCATTACTAAAACCTTATGTATAAATAAAGTAAAAATCAAGTTGGAAGATTAAAGAATTGAGGTAATAGAACTGACATCAGAACCAAGAGAAAACACAACAAAACATCAGCAAACCAAACTTACCCTTCAGTTTTTCAAAACAAGTATAGAAAATTCTCAGGGGAATGCAAGCTTATAAATATCAACCTACTGTTGATAACTTACAAGCTTATCACACATCACTGTAAGCAAGTGGGGTGGTGCCCCGAACATTATTTAATTTGGCTCTACTCCATCTGCGTGTCTGACAGATAGGTCTATGTCAATCAGGTGTGCAAGGCAAGCCTTCAGAACAAAGGTCCAGGGTGAGTTCACTGCGTCTCTGGAGAGGCAAGGCCCAGTAGTGAGAACTGGCCACCAGGGCCATATCACAGTAACTGCCCAAGCTGGACCACATAGGCCTTGGTGCTTAAGATTCTCATAGAACCCTACAGGGGAGGAAGGTTTGTGGAGCAGCTGCCCTCAGCTCAAAGGCCTTAGAGCCCCCTCACAGTGCCCAGGCTACCCCCTAGTTTATCGGGGCCCTTGACCTGGAATCAAATTTGCACCAGAGCTCTCTGCTCCCTGCCAACTGCTGGGGGGGCGGGGGGGGGGGGTGACACAAGAACGCCAGAGCAACACCTTGATGAAAACCCAGGTACATTTTCTCTACACAAAAATGTTCCCTTAAGGATACCAACAACAGGAAATGTGCAGAAATCTCATGTGAACCTGGCTTTCAGTGCCCAGAAACTAAAGTATAGGATGTCTCCCCTAGTGCATACAGTTTGAGGGTAACAGTTTCAGAGTGTTTTGCATGTCCTTTGCTTCTGGCTTTCTCTCCTACCTAATAAAAATAGATTCCAAGTGAGCTTAACTTCAGTGAGCATCCACTTGAGACTAAGAATTTCTCCTTTTGGTTCACCCAATTTTTTAATATATTTATCTCAGGTGAGCTGCTATATCAGACTTATTTTCCTCATCACTAACATTAGCAGTCATTTCTCTAATATTCATTCAATTATATGAGATATAATGAAGCAATAACATTTTCAAGTTATTGTAAAAAACACTGCTGAACATGAACCCATGCTGCTAAAAGCTGGCTAGAGACACATAGCTCTCTAAATAGTCCTTTGTCAAGACTGAACAACATAACCCAAAATCTTGGCATAAAAGCTGATTTAAGATGGCATTAATATACCATGTGGAAGAAAAATTTCAGGATCAAAAACTCAAAAACCAAAATCTCAAATACTTCCTACTGTTTCCCTGTTATAGGTTTGTGGCCTGCCCCCAAATTAGTTTGGAGCGTTCATTCCCCAGTAACAGTCATCCCTTGAGGGACTCACTTCTCAAAGCCACTGGCACCCCTTAGGTACCAAAAGCCTAGATGCCTAGATGCCCGTGTTCTCGTTCTCTCTCTCTCTCTCTCTCTCTCTCTCTCTCTCTCTCTCTCTCTCTCTCTCTCTCTCTCTCTCTCATATACTCTGAATCATCCTTCACTTACTTTCAATGCCTAAACAGTATACAGTGTAAACACTGTATGCATAGCTGTGCTGTACTATTTAGGGTCAATGACAAGGGGAAAGGGTCCACATATGTTCATATAGACCCAAGTTGTTTTGTTGTTTTTTTTTTGTGGATTTGGAACCACTTGTTGCACAAATCCTAAATGGTCTTATAATAAAAACCTGGAGCCAGATACTGAGGTAAATGCTGAAAGATCAGAGGAAACAAGCCACAGCCACTTCTCACCTCACCAACTCCACCAATCCTCAGGCTGAATGCCTCTGAGTCCTCAGCTGAAAGCCTCTAGTTCTCCTCACTGGGGTTAAATGTGTGTGCCACCACTGCCTGGTGGTTCTGTTTCTCTCCTAGACTGGATCAGTCTCATGTAGCCCAGTATGGCTTTGAGCTCAAAGGCATCCAGATGGATCTCTGCTTCCCAAGTGCTAGGATTAAAGGTGTATGCCACCACTGCCTGAGCTCTATGTCTAATCTAGTGGCTGACTCTGTCCTCTGATGGTCAGGCAAGCTTTATTTCTTAGATTACAAATATCACCACAACCACTGATACCAAGGGCCACCTAAAGACAGGATAGCACCATTTCTGTTTGGAAAGAGCCTTTTGAATCTGGAGTTGAGGGTAGGATTTGGAAGAAGGAAGAGTGTTTTAGGAACTCAGGAGCACTTAGGGATAAGGAAAGCCTACATAAGGGCTCAGTGCTGGGGATGTTTTTCCGTATGCTGTGAATGTGTTGCTCTGATTGACTGATAAATAAAACGCTGATTGGCCAGTAGCCAGGCAGGAAGTATAGTATAGGTGGGACAAGCAGGGAAGAGAATTCTGGGAGGTGGAAGGCTGAGTCAGGAGATTCTGCCAGCAGCCACCACCATGAGAAGTAAGATGTAAAGTACCAGTAAGCCACAAGCCATTTGTCAACTTATAGATTAATAGAAATGGGTTAATTTAAGATATAAGAACTAGATAACAAGAAGCCTGCCACGGCCATACAGTTTATAAGTAATATAAGTCTCTGCGTGTTTACTTGGGTCTGAGTGGCTGCGGGCCCCAGTGGGACTAAAGATATCTCCAGCTACAGCTGAGGAAGGTGTTTGGTGAAGTATAAGAGCAGGTGTGTGAAGGGACACCAGCCCACTTGAGCATGTGGCTCTGGCAGGCCTCACCCTTCTTCTCATTCCCTAGATTACATTCCGAAAGCTAGCCCAGAGTCTATTCCCTTATGTGGCCACTTCCTCCTCCTGAGGTTGATGACCAAATTCACCTAATTAACATGCCCAATTAAAATTAAACACCTCATCCTAATATGGGGTTTCCTCCATTTGCCCATGTGCCACGGCTGTCTCCTCTCTATCCAGAGGCTGTCCTTTGTCCTGCTGGGACAAATATCCCTGCCTCTTTCCCTTGTCCCATTCCCCTTCTCCCTCATCCCCTATCTCCTTTACCACTGTTCCCAGCCCATTCTAACACAGGCCTCCCCTTTTTCTCTTCTTAAGAACAAGACCCACAAGGTCATTTGCTGCTGTTTTCTCCCTGAGTCAGAAAGCAGCCACTTTAACTTTTCTTCCCCGCTTAATAAAGGATCTCTCTGTGAACACAGGTGTTTGAGGGTGGTCTGTGCCTCATGGCGGTCTGTAAGGGAGTCCCCACTGTGCAGGAGTCCCCTTCAGTATGAGAACAATCCAAATGGGGAACAGAAGATGAGAAACGGACAGCAAACAGCAAAGACACATTTCAACCATGGTGTGTTTCCTCAAATGTGCCTGGTGACTCCAGTTATCTCACCCACATCATCCCACCAGTGCATTCATCCTGTGTTTGTCCTGCATCAAACATTCAGCAAACAGTTAAGTATCTCTTCCACGCCGGGTGCCACACAAGGTTTTGGAAGATAACAAAAATTATTAAGTACCTGCCTTGGGAAGACAGATACATATCTAAGTCCCCACCCCACATCCTTTGCCCTCACCCAGTCTCAGAAGACAAAAGTGTTTGTATAAGGATTACAGGTAGACTGAGAGATCAAAGTAGAAAAGAAAAAATGTTTTACTCTGATTTGGAAATATGAGCAGAAATTGGTCACACATAAAAAAAAGTGGAGTGGAGGAATTCCGGCCTAGGGGATGGCGTGAAAACAGAAGGGAACAAGGGAGGGTGAAGAGCTGATCCTGCTTTGGGTCAGGGTACACGCACATTAGAGATGTGCCAGGCTCTCCTTCTATATGAAAAGGAGGCCGTTAAATAAGGAGGGGTTCAGTCCTGGTTATCCACAGGGAGCTCTCCCAACAGCTTACTAAAGGAGGAACTGCAAGTCAGACCGAGGAGACCCAGCCACAGGTACTCTAGTAGTCAACCCTGTGCTGTCCCTGGCTAGGAGTGTTTGTATTTGTCGCTGTTCCTTTGTATTTCATTAGCCGGTACTTGATCTCCTATGCGCTGCCCTTACCAGGTGACTGTGCATTTCTGTTCCACACAGAGGCTTTTCTGAAGCCTGAACAGAAGCACAAGTCAGATGGGATGCTAAAACAATAGGCATAAACTCAAATTCTTCTAGGCGAAAAATGAACAATAAATCTGCCCATGACTGGGGGTGGCTGACACAACACACACACACACACACACACACACACACACACACACACACACACACACCTCACTCACACTCACACACACCTCACTCACACTCACACACATATGCACAACAATTCTTGTTTTTCCATTTTGGCTTTTATTTTTAATTTAGAAGGCTTAATATAATAAATTGCCTTTTGCCCAATAATATATTAAACTGCTTTAAAAATGAATTTCTAGCATGCTGGTTTGTAAATGCTTGCACTCAAGAGGGGACTAGATTACTAATTTATCAGTCATCAGTACCAGTGTGGCAGACCCGTCGATAGACGTCAGACAGACGGATAGATGGAATGAACACATACATGAACCATCGTTCTTTGAGCATCCTCCCACACTGGCCACCTCCTGCAATTGTGAGTTCCTCTGGGTTAATCCTTAGACTCATCAGCTAACACGTACATTTTAATGTTGACCTTTAAAAACCATAATGGGGTACCTATATCACACAACCCAAAGCCAAATGGCAATATCCACTGAACAGTTTATCGTTTCTTTTAAAAATAGAGGTAACAGAGAGATATCAAATCTATCTAAAATGAACATTTTTTGGTTTCTGAATTATGTTCATGTTCTCGCCCTATCAGTTGGCAGTCTCTCTGCTTCTCTAAGCTACACACACTACTTCAGTTTTAATTAAAAAGCTGGTTGCCATAGTTTCCTAGAGCAGCTCGAGGCATGCTTGAGTCTGTTATTTTCTTGAGGTTTCTAGAGAACCTGTTATCGATATAGCAGTAGCTAGCCAACACTGCCCAATTTTATTTCCCACTTACTACAGACAGACAGACAGCAAGG
Source organism: Peromyscus maniculatus bairdii (assembly GCF_049852395.1). NCBI lineage: Eukaryota > Metazoa > Chordata > Mammalia > Rodentia > Cricetidae > Peromyscus > Peromyscus maniculatus. The sequence goes on along the minus strand of NC_134872.1, from coordinate 70,327,350 downwards.
TGTTTAGGGGAATTTAAAGGCATATAACAACCAGGAATATAACTTAAAATCCAGCATTTGGCTCTTCCATTTTGGCACACTGGTGATGTATCCAGCAGACGGTGGCTTAGTCAGATAGGAGGCAGGGGCAACAGCTTTGCACACACCCTGACTGCAGCGGTGGAAAACACCGGCGAGCTTTTCTGTCTGATACCGTGGGGAAGACACGCTGTACTTCCATATAATACATGATGCATATTATTATGAAATAACAATCACCTGCCTCACAAGATCTGACTCAGAAATGTGAACACTAGGAGATGTTTGAAAAGGAAACACCCAGAAAGAAATTAAACAAAAGAGATTCATTCCTTTAAGGATTTCAAAACATTTTAAGTGATACCCAAAGAATCTTATTCCTCAGATTTAAGACTCCATTCCATGGAGTCCTATCTTGCTTTTGGGTGACAATTACCACCACCTCCCAGGCCCAAGGAGCAAGCTCCAATTCTGTTCTGAGTTTGCAACCTCCAAGAATGTAACACTGATCCCTACCTGTTAAGCTTAGAAAGGAAACTCCAGTCCAGCTAGTCGTACCTCAGCTTCATTCTCTGCTCTCAAGTGCCTACAAGCATGGGCTTCACCAATGGGAGGACTAGGCTTTGGCCAAGTGATGATGAATGAGATGGCCATAAGGAAAGATGCCTGGCAAAAGGAAGTGCTCAGACAATGGCAGCTTGTATCGCTTCCCTGTTAACTAGGCCATCTCCGGACAGTATGTAGGGCAGGGCGACATCTCACCGTTCTCAGAAGTGACTGAAGCCACCCTGCTATCATTCACAGACTCTTTAATAACTAACATAAGAACACTCAGTGAGTAACTTTTCCAACTTTATTATCACACAGATCACTTGACTTCTTTGTATTCTGCATGACTCAACTCTCTCTCAGCCTCTCTTTGGTAGGCAAGATGAAGAGATTCTAAAAAGCTTGAGATCTAGAAGGACTGTATTTCCAGGCAGCCACAGAGAGTAGACAGGGAATGTGAGATGCCATGAGCTTGCTAGATTTGAATTATTCACTAACAAATGAAAGTATGACGTATAAACAGTTTCTGCTTTGTGTCAGCTATTAGGCTAGATACCTGTATTATCTCCTAACTTGATAGGTATTCACAAAGGGAAAAAGACTCTCAAAAGTTATTAAGGTCCAGTCCTAATAATCTTCTTCCCAGGGGCCTAGAAGAGATGCTACTAATGGCGCGATTTACAGGAAAAGAATCTAAATACACAGAGCTCTTTTGTCCACCTGGTTTATGCCTCTGCCACCATAATTCTGCCTGGTCCTCTCGGCGAACCAGTCTATATCTCACCAAAACAGTAACACTCTTATGTTTACAAGACTTGCAAGGTCCCTACCAGAAGGCTCCTGGTCAACTTCATTTGCAACCCAAAGGGGGAGTGAATAGAGGTGGAGTCCGATAATGGCTGGAATAAATCAGAAAAGGAATTCATGTGCTGGAAATATATTCTTATAAGTGGTTAGGTAAAGAAGTCTATAAGTCACTAAAATAAAACTGCCTGTTTTCCTATGCTATGGTTTTTCTGAAGGGCAGGGGAGGAGTACTCAATAGTCAGGTAGCTTGTCACACAGCTTGAAGCACCTGGTATGAAGAAAACCTTTTTGTCCTAAGAAGTTGCTCTAAGACTGTGAGAGGAGGGGAGATCTGAGCTTGATTTGCACAAGAAGCAAAAGCTATGTGCCTAGAAGACAGGTGTGTGGCCTAGGAGACAGGCTGTGTCTCTGAAAGGATGTTTACCTTAATTCAGGGGCCTCAGGGGCCTAGCTGGTGTTCTGACCAGCTATTGCCATTTGTCCTTGGATGCTTTGTTTGGAGCTGGCCCTACCTTTGGATGCTAGCTAAAGGGGTATTTGCAGAAGGCAGATATCCAATTCAAGTGCTAAAAAGGGAGCAGGGAGCCTGGAGGCCGAAAGCCTCATCTATGTGACTTTATCCAGGTACATTAAACATATATGCCCAAGGAATGGTCCATTCACATTGTTATAAGTTCTTTGGGAAATTATGGGAGCACAAGAAATTCATAGCAGGAAACAATTGATATATTAAAAGCCAAATAACACCAAATATTCCTTAATATATGGTTTCCTCCAGAAGGATTCCTTGATCCTTCTAGGTATAGCTTTATCATATACAGCTGAATCTCTATTTCATATTCTTGTGGCCCATGGCAAAAGACATGGATAATTTCACTGATACTCAAAGGGTGAGGAGAAATGTTGCATGTTCCAGTTGATCAAAAGAGAATGATCAACATTTAAGTGATTTACCCAAAGTAAGCTAAGACCCAACCTAAGTTAGGATCCACCTCATATCTCACATGGTCCCATCACTGTGTGTGGAGAAGGGAGGGTGAGAAACACACCCCAAGACAGTTTCTATAGCCCCATCAAATTCCTGAATACATGCATATTCATTACTAAAAGAAGCCTTAGGCCTCTGGGCCTAAGCATCCTCCATCTCCACCTCATACTCCCCATATGGGGCAGGAAGAAGGTCTGACTTGGGATTTCAAGCTAGTAGCCTCTGAATGCCTCATTCTTCATTATCACCACATGGTGACTGCTAGCATTTCCCCACCACTGAGCCATCATGCCAGCCCAGATGCTGAACACCCTTCATGTACTTACTAGCTGTTCACAGACCACCAAAGGTTTGCCCATTTTAAAATTTGTTTCTCTTCTTCTTAACGAGTTTTGCGAGCTTTTAACTACTGGATACAAGTCTTTTAGTGGATACATAGTTCCCAATTATTTTCTCACCATCTGTGGTTTATCTTTTCCACTTACTTAAAGATGGGTCTTCTATCTTTTCTTTTGTCAAACTTTGGATCAAACTCATACATGCCGGGCAAGCCCCATGTCCCCCACTTAATGGTGTTTTTCAAGTGCAAAAGTTTTAAACTTCTAATGATTCCAATTTATCCTTTTGCTGTGAGTGTGTGATTTCTGGCGTAATAACTAAGAAATCTTGACCTTGCCCAAGACCATGAAAAATTGTTCCCTCAAAATTTTAATACGGGTTTACATTCTGTTTATGACTCATTTCAGTTTTCATTTTCCAACTTTGTGAATTATTGATATTAATTCTTTTTACATATTTGATTATAGTTCTCCAGTGAAAGCCATTTGGGGCTGGCTGGTATTTTCTTTGTAGGGAGATCTGAATTATCAGTTCATTTCCTTTACTCTCTGGATGTCTCCAGATTTCCTTCTGGAGCTGCTTTGGTGATCCATGTCTTTCTGGAAACTGTTCCTCTCTGTAGTTCAGTTTGCCGATTTAAAGACGCTCACACCGCTCGTTTTGCTCCCTCTGGTTTCTGGGATGCTGAGAGGACTTTCAGATTCCTCTTCCGTGTGTGCATCCATCAGATTGGGTCTATCATTCTCCTGTTCTGCTACCTACTTCTGCGATGCAACCATTCTCATCAGGGCCAAGCGGCAGCTGATAGACGTAGAAAACAGTGATGAGAGTCTGTTCTCTTAGGATAAAAAACAAAACAAAACAAGTTTTGCTTTTTTCAGCTTCTTTTGGGATCTGCCTGTGGTATTATTTGAGTCTTGGGGATTATGGAGAAGAAAAAATGAAGAGTTTCTGCATCTTCCGAATCTCATAAATTACTCTTTACTTCTCCCCTCAAGACAGAATCAGGTGCTTCTCATGGAGTTCAGTACCCACCCCCAGGAGTTAGGTTACCTTGCTGTACACTGCCTTGGGTCTGGGGATGCTGTAGATAAAAAACAGCAAGTTCATGGCCAAGGTATGGTGTTTAGGTTTCTGACTTAGTAGCTTCAATCTATCTGTTACCATGAACCGTTTTCTTAGAATTCACCAGTAGATGTTGAGCGCATTCTGCCCTCTTTTCAACCTGTGTTCAGTGGGAGGAGCGTTTATTTTCACCTTTATGAGAAGCAGCCCACCTCCCTACCAATGGAGCCTATGTGTGAGATGCCGCAGAGGTGCACATTGCTCCACAGAACCCACACTACTACAGATTCTTAGTTACCAGTACACAAAGTTCTCAGGAATCTCACCTCAGTGTGTTTTCCATTCAGAAAGTTCCTACAACTTCTGAAATCAATCGGACTGAGATTAAAGAATGCCTTGCAGACTGGAGAAAACGATATACAGTCTGTCATGATGACTGATGAGTTTACCCAGGGTAGCTGAACAGTCACACAAGGAAAAAAAATACAGAAACCCAACACTCAGAAGGGAAAGGTAGGAGGATCAGAAGCTCATGGAAATCCTTGGCCACACAGGCAGTTTTAAGGACAGCTTGGACTGTATGACAGACTATTTCAGAAAAATAAGAATAATTAAAAAGTAGTCGACCATTAATAAGTTTCAAGTTTTAAGTAAGCTCCTGACCAACTCCAGACAGTAATTTCAAAAGCATTCAATAGGTGAACTCCTCAGTCTTGCTGTGTAACAAGCCGCTTGGAGAGGCAGCAGGTGTGTGCAAGCGTGGCAGGTGGATCTCGCCGTTGTAAGTCGTTCCAATACGGAGCAAGGAAGTCCTCCAAATGTGGTGAAATGATCAATCTTTTTTTAAAAAAGTTATCTTATTTTATTTAGTTAATCAAGTTTAAATAAGCAAATGTTAGTCAACGCTGCCACTTTTGAATGAAATGTGTTTTACAGAATCTGCTTCCTCCCATCTCCTCCACCCCCTGCTCCCTCTGGCTCCTGTGCATCCCTTGCCCATCCCCTTCCTCTTTGATGCCCTGTGTCCTTCTGCCCACCACTCCAGAAAGGAGACTCAGAGAAGATGAGGAAGGGTACTTCCTCATCTTCTCTGAGTCTCCTTTCTGGAGTTTTAGATTTTACCCACATTTACACAAGTTTATTTATGCTTTTTTTTTTTTAATGATACAATCACAAATAGAAACTTAAAAATTCGGAAGGCAGAGCCAGGCGGATCTCTATGAGTTCGAGGCTAACCTGGGTTACCAAGTGAGTTCCAGGAAAGGCACAAAGCTACACAGAGAAACCCTGTCTTGAAAAACAAAAACAAACAAACAAACAAAAAAACAAAATTGTTAAATTAAGAAACAATGAGATCTAATTTCTACTTCTCTTGAGAGCTTTCAGAGAATCTCATAAAAGCCCTGGTTCACACTTCTGGGAAAACATATCAATACATGTTCTTGTTCGTGTGTGTGTGTGTGTGTGTGTGTGTGTGTGTGTGTATGTGTGTGTGTGTGTGTGTCCACGTGCACACGCACTCCTCTGTGGGCATGCAGGGTACAGACAAACCTAATTAAGAACTCTGATAGTAAGATGACACATAATTTTGTCTAGCCACATGATTCTACTTATGCCAATGTCCAGAAAAGGCAGACTTATACAGACTGAAAGCAGATTAGGAGTGCCAGGGTGAGAACAAAAGATGACTGCAAACATAAATTATCTTCCTGGAAATATGAAAAATATTATAAAACGGGATGCTGTACCTCAATAAAATTGGATGTGAGATGAGATAAGCATTCATTTTTATTAATTGTTAGTGTACAAAATAATGGATTTTATTACTTAATAAAAATTTAAAATTGTTGGGTCTAAAAAAAAATTGTAGTAATTTCCCTGTATGTAGAAAACAGAAAATTAGAAAACATTGTCTAGGAGAAAAGTAGGAAAAGTTTGTCAGTGATTAGCCTATATCTAAGAGGTCTCCTGAATTCAACTCTTTCTCCTTTTTGCACCCAAATTTAACCATGTATGATCCAAACTGTGTCAGCTTGCCAGCAAATGAGGGGCTGTGTGGAAGAAACCCGAGTGGGTCACAAGTAGCTCAAAAACACATGAATGAGCAGCTGCTGAGATCAGCCAAGACTGACCCAGGTAAGAACAACTTCCTGGCTCAGCACTGCCCAAACCACCAGCAGACAGTTGGGAGCTGAAAGGCTAAGTTCCAGGGCCACTGTTTTAAGTGGCTCATTCAAGTCAAGCTATGTGCTAGCCTGTGAGCATGGAGATGACCGCTGGATATCACAGAGGTCAGCATCCGAGCCATGTGCTGTTGTCCAGGGCATTTCGGTCTCCTGTGCACAGACCAGAAAAGGAATCAGTGAGGCCGGCCCAAGTCTAGTGTCTTGTCACAAGTCAGAAGAACTGAACTTAGGAGAGGGTTAAGACTGAGAAAGTTTTTCTGCAAGAGCAATCTAAGGGTCCATATTGAGAAAGACGGGGAGTTTGGAACTAAACAAGGTCTACATGGTAAAGGCTTGGTACTCAGCATGGCACTACTTGGAAGTAACGAAAACTTTGGTGTGGGGTCCTAGGACTCTTGTATCTCCCGTCCTCCCTCTCCTTTTTTATGAGCATAGGTGAGCACTTGTCCTCTGACACACACCGTTTCTAAGATGTGCAGCAAGGGCCCAAAACCACACGGCCAACTAAGGAGCTGGAGCCGCTGAAACTGTGAGCCAGAGCAAACCCTCTCTCTTTGTAAGTTGATGTAGTAGCTGTGAGCCAGAGCAAACCCTCTCTCTTTGTAAGTTGATGTAGTAGCTGTGAGCCAGAGCTAACCCTCTCTTTGTAAGCTGATACAGTATCTGTGAGCCAGAGCTAACTCTCTCTCTTTTGAAGTTGATGTAGTAACTGTGAGCCAGAGCTAACCCTCTCTCTTTATAAGTTGATGTAGTGGCTATTTTTCTTCTTATTGCTAGGACAAAGTACTTGAGAAAAGTGAGTTCAGGGAGGAAGGGTTTGTTCTGGCTCAGTGTCCAGAGGAATGCTGACCATCGTGGCAGAAAGGATGGAGGCAGGAGCATCTTGGTCCAGGGTACCAATGAGGAAACAGAGAAAATGCTAGAGTTCAGCAGGTTTCCCCTTTCTCCATTTGCTTCAGTGAGGATGGTGCTGCCACATCAGGATTGGGTTGATCTCCCTCTTGGTCAGTCCTCTCTGGAAACACCTTTACCTTCACTCCAAAGGTGCCCTATGGTAATATTTTATTTGTGCTGAAATGTGATTTTATTTGTATATTAAAAAAGTTACCTGGAGATAAGAGCTTGCTCAGAGCTAAGAGCAAGCCATTTAGCAGAAGTCTGGAGGTGGTGGCACACGCCCTTAATCCAATCACATGGCAGGCAGAATCTCTGTGTGTTCAAAAACACAGCCAAGTGGTGACCCGAACCTTTAATCTCAGTATGAACCATGGAGACCTGGAGGTCTGTATAGACAGGCAGTGACAAGGAAGTCATGTGGTTGGGTTTAGAACCAATGAGAAGGCAGAACAGAAAGGCAATAAAAAGACAGGACACAGGAAGGAGGTCTCTCTCTCTCAGGGTAAGTGACGGCACCAAGTGGTAAGATAAGGTGGTCTTAGCTCTTGGCTACTACTCGATCTCTGGGCTTTTAACTCTTTATTTGGCTCTATGTTTCTTATTTAATATGATCATTTAGAATTACATCTACAGTGCCTCTCACTCATGGCCTAGGTATTTACTACTCCAATCAAGCTCACAATAAAAATTAACCATCACAGTTGGCTATCTCAAGCATTTGTTGTACTAATACAAAACAGAACAAGACATTCATTAAGAGCCCAGGATGTCTCACAGAATCAGGAGAGTATGTAGTCAGAGAAAGAGGTCAAAAGTCAAGATTGGAAGAGTTGGAGCCACTCTGAATCATGAGGAAATACGAGAGAGGGAGGGATGCAGAACTATGGACACATGCACAACTCTCTAGAGAAGTGAAACTATTGATATAAAGATTAGGTAGCCCCTCCCCACTTATATCCAGGCTTTTTCTACCGCCCTTCCAAACTGGATGAGCCGTTTTCATTACTCTTGCCCTTTATTTGCATTTATTTTGTTTGTACAGCTATTTCCTCCAAACTTAAACATTCCTTCCTGGAGTGAGGAGGACGTTTAGAAGACTCAGGAAATAAGTAAAACTTACAAAGCTCAGAAAGTTCCTGGAACTTACAGAATTTACAAGGCCCTTTCTCCCCTGTATTATATAAGCAGTAAACGGTTGCTGGGGACAGAAGGCTGCTAGAAGCTGCCTGCAGGTCAATTCATGAGTCATCATCTCCTGGGATGGACTTTAGGTGATGAAGTTGCTTTTGAGTCACCCAGGCTCCTGTGAGTATCTTGAATAAACTCCCTAAGCTAACCATGTGAAATCGTTGCTTTGGTCTGTCCTTGGTGCACCACCCGAATGAACAGACATTTGTTACATCTCCTCAGAAAAAGTCACACAACAATTCCACAAACTTATTTTTACAGATGTTTTCAGATCTCCCAAAATTAAGAAAGAAATATGTGCTGGGCAGTGGTGGTGCATGTCTTTAATCCCAGCACTCAGGAGGCAGAGGCAGGTGACTCTCTGTGAGTTCAAAGCCAGCCTGGTCACAGAGTGAGATCCAGGACAGGCACCAAAACTACACAGAGAAACTTTGTCTCAAAAAACCAAAACCAAAACAAACAAACAAAAAAAGAAATATGTAAGTCTAATAAAAATGTAATCTGTAGAGATAGCTCAGAAAATGAAGAGCACTGGCTGCTCTTACAGAGGACACAGGTTCAGTTCCCAGCACCCACATGGTGGTTCATAACCACCCATAACTCAAAATTCAGGGGATCCAATGCACCCTTCTAACCTCCACCGGCACCAGACACAGATGTGATGCAATGCACACACACAGGAAAAAAACTATTACATGTATAATAAACAGATCTGAAAAACTTTAAAAAAGAAATGTAATAGAAACTTTCAATCACACTGTCAAAACTGCCAGTCTTATGAAAGAGTCAGAAAATGTTTTTCACACTTAGAAACTTTTTAAAGAAAAAAAGTTACAGTCATACATACATATTATATCTATATTTACTATCACATTTGCTGAGCTACAACAGTGCATAAAATGCACCTATCTAAAGTGGCAATTCTTAAAGTGTGGTTCATGGACTCATGGCTACGAGATTCTTGGTGAGGGGGTAGGCTTTACAAGCAAAGAAGCATGTTAATAAAAGCAAATTGCCAGGGCTGGAGAGATGGCTCAGAGGTTAAGAGCACTGACTGCTCTTCCAGAGGTCCTGAGTTCAATTCCCAGCACCCACATGGTGGCTCACAACCATTTGTAATGAGATCTGGCACCCGCTTCTGTATACATAATAAATAAATAAATCGTTTTAAAAAAAAGAATGGATAGTCAAGGCCTTCCTTTAAAAAATAAAAATTAAAAAAAATAAATAAATAAAAGCAAATCGCCTTAGTATTGGCATTTTTTATTTTATCATTTTCAACAAGGAATTTTTGAAGAATTTCATTGCATCTAAGTTCTGAAGTCTTTGGCATGAACGAACACAGTATATTGGCTCTGTCATATCCATGGATGCTGTAACTATAAAAGGAAAATCCCTTTTCCCTAAAACTAAGGCCCTGCACTGGGCTTAAAGGTCCAGGAAGCCAGCTATTTGTACAGTTCCCAGAGGCTGCAAAAGAAGAGCAGCTGACCCTAGACACCCTGCAGCTGTACATCTGCCTACCCCCTGCAGTTCCAAAACCAGTTTAACCAGAGAAAACAGCTCATTTTCCAATGCTGCCCCTAAGAAAACCCTCTTCCCCCTTCTCTACCTTTAGCAACACCCCCCATCACACTCCACCTCCACCCACCCCACCCTGCTCAAAAGCCCTGCAACCCGAATTCTCACACTCTGGCCACAGTGCCTCTGGGTTTGCACCCTGGTCACAGTTTAGCCAAATCTTCTGGCGCCCTTCTTAGGCAAAATCAAGTCTGTTCCTGCTGTTAAAGTTGCCCTAAATTTTCATTCTTTATTTCCTTCTACAAATCTAGTTCTTAGAACCACAGTCCCCCTTTCTTCTGTCATATCTGAGTGATTTCATCAGCACAGCCAAACATTATAAACTGATCTTCTCAGACAATCAACTATCTCTTCACTACGTTTACTGTGTCTTTTCTCTCTCGTCCACATCTGCTCTTCTCTCCTTTCTTCTTTTTCTCTTTGGATTTCCTTTGCTCTCCACTTCAAACTATTGAGTGGTTCTAGAGTAATTTTAGCCTTTTCTTGTTTTCTAATATAAGCAAATTGAAGTTGAATTTTCCCTCTAAATGTTGCTTTGGCTATACCCCACAATTTTAAGATACTGTGCTTTCATTTTTATTTAGCTCAAACATCCTCTTATCTCCTTTACAATTTCTATTTTGATGCAAGAATTACACAGAAGCATGTTATTTATTTTATAAATATTTGGCACTTTTCTAGAAATCTTGGTACTGATTTAAACTTGTTATGAACAAAAATTAATCTGCAAGATTTCAATTCCTCAAAATTACTACATGTCTTAAATGAACGTGGTGACACATGTCTTTAATCTCAGCAATTGGAAGGTGAATCTCTGAGTTCGAGACCAGCCAGGACTACAAATCAAGTTCTAGGATAGCCAGAGCTGTTATATTAAAAAAAAAAAAAAAAAATCTCAACGCCCCTATCCTATCCCTAAAATTAATATATGTCTTAAGGCCCCAAATTTATTCTTTGTGAATGTGTATGTGAGTGAGATTAACTCGGCCATCTTCTACATGGATATTCTACCAACTTCTGGTAGTTTACTAACCTTTTTGATGATCGCCTATTACACGTCATCACCTATTATTTCTCCATTTTTGTTTTGTTTTGTGTTTTTAGGTTTACTCCATACTTGTAGAGGTTGTTACAGGGTATGCACACATTTAGGATTATGTCTTCCTAATAATTATCTCTTTCATCTTTATGGAACATTTCTTATCCTCTATTAATATTATCAGTCTTGATTAATCTATGTAACCTAACACTATTAGAGCCATTCTAATTTTATGTTCGACTCATGCACCTTCGATGTGTTTTTGTTTTTCTTTTCCATTTTTCTTTCATACATTGTCTCATGTAGCCTAGGCTGGTCTCCAACTTGTTATGTCATTGAGAAGGCATGTTTCCATCTTCTGGAGTTATAGGCAGGCACCATCGCACCCAACTTATTCAGTGTTAGGGGCCCATGCATGCTAGGCAAGTAGTTTACCAACTGAGCAGTATCACCAGGCCCTCCGTGTTCATTATATTTATTTATGTAGAGTGTGTGAGAGTGTGTGTGTGTGTGTGTGTGTGTGTTCATGTGCATTGTGTGAACATGTGTTCATATTCATATGTCACAGCTGGCATAGGGAGGGCAGAGGAATCTATTCTGTCATTCCACTATTTGGGTCCCAAGAACTGGGCTTAGATTTGGTGGCAGACGTCTTTACCACCTGAGCCATCTCACCAGCCCCCCTTCGCCTTTACTCTTCACGTCTATTCCTTCTAAACAGCATATAATCAGGCTTTGCTGTTTATTTGTTATAAGAATCTCTGTCACAATTAGAATATTTAGTCCACTAATATTGAATGTAGCCAAACGACATACTGATTGGATGGCTGTATTTTATAATTTTCAGTGTATCTTTTCCAGAGTCTTGGTTGGTAGGTGAGTTGTTGAATATATTTTTGGGGAGGATGCTGTGGGATGGTCTGTATGTCAAATTGCTCTGATTGGTCAATAAATAAAACACCGATTGGCCCGCAGCTAAGCAGGAAGTATAGGCGGGACTAACAGAGAGGAGAAAAGAAAGAACAGCAAGGTGGAAGGAGTCACTGCCAGCCACCAACATAACAAGCAACATGTGAAGATGCTGGTAAGCCATGAGCCACGTGGCAAGGTATAGATTTATGGAAATGGATTAATTTAAGTTATAAGAAGTTAGCAAGAAGCCTGCCATGGCCATACAGTTTGTAAGCAATATAAGTCTCTGTGTTTACTTGGTTGGGTCTGAGCGGCTGCGGGACTGGCGGGTGACAGAGATTTGTCCTGACTGTGGGCAAGGCAGGAAAACTCGAGTTACGGGGCAGGGGTGGGGTGGGGTTCGGTTTGGTTCTTGAGATGAGGCTTTACTTTGTTGCCCACATGGGTCTGTAACTCAGGAGCTCCAGTCATCCACCCACCTCAGCTGTCCAAGCAGCTAGACTGCATACATGCACTTCTATGCTCAGCTCTAGCCTCTGATTTTTTTAAAGTGTGGCCTCTGCCCTGACTTCCTCAGGTCATTGAGACATATTTTTAAATTCTACTTGGATTTACCTACTGGCTTTTCACATTCATTTCTGTTGGTTTTTCTTGGGCTGAAATCTGCATCCTTAACTTTTATTGTACTTTTTAAAATAAAATCTACCCAATCATAGAAGGAGCTCATTGAATTTGCTATTTTCTACATTAATCATTATATCCATATACATCATTAACTCTGCAAGAAGGTATTATAATCTGTGCTTTAAACAATTATTATGTATTTTAAAGATAAGAGTAATAAAGTGACATGTTAAATTTATTTTGATATTTGCCATTTCTGATGTTCTTCATTCAAATATCTCAACACACCTCTCAAAACTATTTGAACAGATTACCAAGCATAGCATTGGGCTCTCAGCTAGCATAGATGTACATAATATGCATAAAAATTGTCCCTCATCATCTCCCTTAAGATCACATGTAATATACCTTGGCATGAACATGACTATAAACAATACCTAAATCCAGGTACTAGAACTGAATGATATTATCAGCTAAAAGACAAATTGCTTAAAAGACAAATCAGTTTATGATATAATATATACTTACATGGGTTTTTTTTTTTGAGGTTACAGTTTAAAATAAAAGCATTACATACTAAGCTTTTCAAAATTCCTACACTATAAAAATCCCTCCAATTAAAAAAAAAAAAAAAAAGGTCGGGGCTTTTCAGGTGGACACTGAGTAGTTTGTCACATCATATCTAGTGGCTTCAACAGATTATAAGACAACATGGCAGCCCAGAGGAAGTAGATCCTAGAGGGAGTAGATCATAATGGTGTCATGAGAAGCCATTTGAATGAGGTTACTGATAAATCTGATGACATAATTTAAAAGAGTCAGGATTAATCTCAGATTAACAATTACAGATTAATCTCAACCTAGCTATGTAGTCCAAGGCTGGCCACTACATCTTCTAGCATCTTCCTCAATTTCTTTCTTACATGGTTTGACGTTTTCCTTGTAGAGCTTCTTCTCTTCTTTGGTTAGGTATATTCTAAGGTATTTTATTTTATTTTGAAAGTACTGTGAGTTTATTTTCCTAATTTCTTTCTTGGTACATTTGATATAGGTATATAGGAAAGCTACTGATCTCTAACTTTGTACCTGGCCAACTTGGTTGAAAGTGTTTACCAGATCTAAGAGTTTTCTGGTGGAGTCCTTAGGGTTTCCTAATGTGTAGAATCAACCTCCCCACCCCACCAATGAGGATATCATGACGTCTTGCTTTCTCATCTGTATCTTCTTTATTTGCTTCTCTTGTCTTATTGCTCCGGCTAAGACTTCCAGTACTATACTGAGGAAGAGCGGAGAAGTGGGCTATCTCGACTTGTTCCCGATTTTAGTGGAAATGCTTTGAGCTTTCTCCTACTTAATATAATGCTGACAGTGAGTTTTTCATATGTAGCCTTCATTATGAAATATGTCCCTTTTCCAAGTTTCCTCAGGGGAATCCCTTCCTCATGAAGGGATACTGGATTTTGTCAAAACCTTTTCTGTGTTTATTTAGATGTTATTTCTTTCCTTGAGTACATTCATGTAATTCAATATATTTATTGATGTACACATACTGAACCATACTCACATCTCTGGAATAAGGTCATTTCTCTCATGGTGCATTGTCTTTCAGATATTTTCTTGAAAACTTTTGTGTCTATATTTGACAGAAAAATTGGTCCCTGATTTTCTTTCTTGTGGTATCTTTATTTGGTTTTGGTATTAGTATAATACTGCTTCATAAGAAGTTAGGTAGCATTTCTTCCCTTTCTACTTTATGGAATCTTCTCTTCTGAGACTCATTGGTGATGTTCTTCTTTGAAGTTCTGATAAAATTTACCATAAGCTCATCTGGGCCTGTGATTTAGTCAGAACATTTTACATTACTGTTTTAATCTTGCTGCTTATTATAGATCTTTAAACAAATGTTTAATGGTTAATTTTGGTAGGTCACATGAATGTAGAAATGCATTCATTTCTTTAAATTGTCCAACCATTTTTACAATTTTATTGGCATCTGTGGTAATGGCTCCCTTTTCATAACCAGTTTTATTAATTTAGCTCTTCTCTTTTGTCTCAGCATTACTGTTGCTGTGATAAAATACCCTGTCAAACAGCAACCTGGGAGAAGAGGCTCATTTTAGCTTACAATTCCATGTTACAGTCCATTATAGCAGGAAAATCAACTTGCTTGAGCTAAGCTCAATCAGGACCTCCTGACTAGGGAATGGTACTGCTCACAGTGGGTTGGGTCTTCCCACTTCAGTGAACTCAATTAAGATGATCCCTCTGGATAGGCCAACACAGTGTAAGTAATCTTTCATTGAGACTCTCTTCCCAGGTTAATCAAGGTTGTGCTCAGTTGATAACTAAAATTAATCACATTTGTTCTGGTTAATTCAATTAAGGGTTTGTTGAACTTATTTTCTTTTCAATGACTAACTCTTTCTTTTGCCAGTTCCTTATACTATCTTATTTATTATTTCCATTTCACTTATTTCTACAATGATTTTCATGACTTCTGCTTACTGACTTGGTATTGGAGCTTGTTCTTTTACCAGCGACCTAAGGCATACCATTAAGTTATTTATTTGGTATCTTTGTGATTTCTTGATATACACATTTAGAGCTATGAACTTCCTTCTTAGGGTTGTTTTCCTTATATTCCATAGATCTCAGTATATTGTCTTTTAATTTTCAATTCATTGCAAAAAAAATTTAATTCCCTTCTTGGCTTCTACTAGGACTCATTCATTATACAATAGTGATGTCTCTAATCTCCATGTGTTTGTGTTTGCACAAAGGTTTCTCTTTCTGTTTGTTTTATTATTCCATTGCAATCGGATAGAATACAAATTGTTTTAATTTTCTTGTATTTGTTGAGACTTACTTTATGTTCTTATATATGACCTATTTTAGATAAAGCTTCATGGGCTGCTGAGAAGAATATATATTCTCTAGTGTTTGGGTGGAAAGTTCCGTAGATATCTGTTAAGTCCATTTGATCAAAAGTATCATCTAATTCAGATATTTCTCTATTTACTTATCAGGGTGGCTTGTCAATTGGTAACAGTAGGTTATTGAAATTATTCATTAGTATTGTGCTGGAGGTTAATCTGCTCTTCTATGTCTGGTTTTCTAAATGCCTCTTGCATCTGAGTTGGCATTTCTTTCTCTAATCTGGGAACTTTTCTCTTAGGATTCTTTTGAAAATGTTTTCTATGCCTTTAGAGCCAGTTCTTCACATCTTTTTATACCATTACCTATAGAGTTTGTCTTTCCATAGTGTTGTGTATGTCTTGTAATTACCACTTGGACATTCTTATTAATCTGTCTTTATCCTAGACAAATTGATGAATTGTTTCAATTAGTCACTTTGTCAAGCTCAAATATTCCATCTTGTCCTTGATCCATTCTTTTGGTAAGACTTTTCAAGAACTTTTTAATTTGAATTTTTTTTCTTTCATTTCCAGCATTTCAGATTGGCTTTTTTTTAGTTTACCTTCTTTGATTTTTCTTTTATATTTATTACCTTCCTTATTTCACTTAGCTGTTTGTTCATATTCTAGATCAGTAATTATTTTCTCCTTTGATTCCCGTGAATATTTGAATAATAATTATTTTGAATTCTATGTCTAGATTTACATATTACCCACTCCCATTGGATGGCATTAATATAGGATTAGTAACTTTTGGAGGAGTTTATATTACCTTGGTTTTGATCCTAATATTGCTGCACTGGGATTTATACATCTGGGGTTTTTTAACTGCTTTGTTTGGATTAGGTATGTTCTTTTAGTTGAAGTGTTTTCACTGTTCAAGTGAGAATTTGATATAGTAGAGTTGATGTGTACAATTCACAGTTCAGAAATTAGTTGTCTAAGAGCTCAGGGTGCCTGTGCCTGGTACAACATGAAGCACACCACAGCTACTGGATATTGCCATTATGCAAATGTTATACTAGCCAGTTAACCAGTGGTTGCTCTGGCTGAAGCAACTGTTGGAAGAGAAACAACAACTATAGTATGACATATACTTTACCTACTAAACTAAGGTGTGAGGGGTGAGTAGGACAGGTGGGATACAGGGGAAGAAAGTGAGGATAGAGTTAAGTTCCAGAGATTTTAGAAATTGTTAAAGCTATGGAGAGTTAATATGTAGAGGTAAAAAGAGGAAATGAGGATGAGGGCAAGAGCAAAAGATGTGAAAATCAATGGGAAGTTATGAGATGTCAGTGAAATAATCATCACAGAAATGATGGAGGGTGAAAGAATTACAGAAAGAGCATCATAGTGCACTGGGTGAAGAAACAGACCTAACAACCCCAAGACCTAACAGGCCAACAGAGAAACAAAAGTAAAAAGATCATGTGACAGTTATGCAATGGTGGAGATTAAACACTAGAAAATAAGTAACATTTTTGAAGAGAATTGCTGGCATGACCGTGTTGAGATGAGATGAAATTTGCAGACCCTCTTGCTACAACAGCTCCACCTGGTACTAGGGGAAGGGTGGCCAGTGAGAACCTGGGTTTCTGGCATCTGGTTGGGGAGGTTGTAAGTCCTTTGCTGATGATTTCTTCTGACCCCTGCCCTCCACACCTTGACCTCTTCTGATCCTGAAGACTCATATGAGGAGCAACATTTCCATGCTTTTTTTTTTTTTTTTTTGGTTTGTTTAAAGTTAATGTACAATTTATTTAACATTCAAATTTCATTAAAATATGTATATATGGAAATTTTACTGGTAATAAACCCTACCTGTAGTTGCTTGATGGAGCAATAGGGTCAAGCTCATGTTTAACATTAATTAAATAATTTTTCCTTCAAGACAGTTCTTATGTATTCCAGGCTGGTCTTGAACTTTTACTATAGCTGAAGATGACTTTGAACTTATCTTCCTGCCTCTTCCTCCTCCGCTCTGGGATGAGAGGCCTGTGCCACCACACCAGGTTTATGCAAAGCTAGGGATGGAACTCAGGGCTTCATACCTGCTGGGCAAGCTCTCTCCCCTCTCAAAAGAGCTCCTGGCTAGTGCTGCTCTGTTATCAGACTCTGTATTCTGGTCTGATGTGTGCACTGAGATGAGATTCAGATGACCACAGAGAAGCACGGTGAGTGCTGGGATCCCCTGTTCAGCAAGAGCAAGCCCTGCACTCAGAACAGTTCATTGCACAGATAGAAGGTGGGATGCACTCACAAACATTTCCTCTACCATATTTCCAGAGAAAGTCTCCAAGTCACAAAGACTCTTGTGTTTATCAATAACACAATTTACTGTCACACCTTCGTCCCATATTGATATCCTCTGGAAGTAATTTTTTTTTTATGATTGATAGGTGTATTAATCCTTCAGAGCATAGGGGATCAGGCTTGACCCTACTGGACTCTTTCGATCACACCTCTCTCCTTCTTGGGCATTTCACATTGCACAGCAGAAACTAAAGACAACGGCATGCATTTTTTTTCCCAGTGAGCCAGTCCACTGCACTTTTAAATGAGAAAAATAATAGCTTTAGTAATAGTCAGAACCTTGTATAAGCCACAAAGTGTGCCTAAATTCTATTCCTCCCTTCCAACGTTAATATAAAATTGATCCTTTCAAGGGTTAATTCTTCCTTATTCACTAGAATTTGAATTCTTTCATCTATTGCATTACTTTGCATTGTGTTAAAAGCAACAGAACCTGAATACTTGTATTTAATTCTGGAAGAATCTCATAGACTTGAGCCTTAAACTCCTGGCTCACTATTTTACGTTCTGAATCTAAAGCAAACACTTGGATCCATTTTGGAGAAACATATATTCTGTTTAAAACATCAATTATTCTTCCTGACCTTCTAGCAACAGTATATGGTGCTTCATACTGTAGCTTCTGAATTTCATTTCATCATTCCAACAATTCAGATATAACAAGTAGCTTATATATAGTCTCCAGAATTACAATTTGAAACTTTAATATATGAAATAACAAATAGCTTTCTGCTGAGTGGCTGAAAGCATCTCAAAACCATATGTATACAAACTGTATGTGGTAATCTATGTCTGCAATCCCAGCACTCTGGAGAATGATGCAGGAGGTCCTCCCATGCTCATGAATTAAGAAGAATCAGTTCTGAGAAAAGCAATCTACAGGTTCAATTCAATTCCAATCAAATTACAACTCCATTCTTTGAAGAAATGGAAAAACAACCAGATATTCATGTAGAAACACAAAAGACCTTTTCACAGCCAAAGCAATCCTAAAAACCAAGAGTACTGCTGGTGGTGTTACCATATCTGATTTCAAGTTACACTACAGGATCATCATCATAATAACAGTATGTTACTGACACAAAAACAGAAACATGTATCATTGTAATAGAAGAGCCAGATAGAAGACCATTTTTTATTAGACTGCTTTTTACACAGAGGCCCAAAATATAGTATCTTCAACAAATGGTGATGGAAAAACTGGTTATCAACATATAGAATAGTAAAACTAGATTCTTCTCTATTACCCTTCACCTAAGGGGGTGGGGAGTGGGGGGAATCTCCAAATGAGTCAAAGACCACAACATAAAAGGGGTGTGAGTCTCCAAATGTGTTAAAGACCACAACATAAAACCCGAAACTCTGAAACTGCTAGAAGAAAATGTAGGGAACACACTACAAAGATATAGATGTGACAGCTATTTCTTGGTTGTCAACTTGACTATATCTGGATTAACCCAAGCTCCTAGGTATATATGTGTGTGTGTGGGGGGGGGGGGGGGGTTCTTGACAGAACCATTTGAAATGGGAAGACTCACTTTAAGTCTGGGTCACACCTTCTGGTAGCAGCCTATGCAAATAACATGGAAGAAGGAAGCTCTTGATCTTGGCCTGCTTGCTCTCACCCTCACTGGCAAGGTCATTCTGTCACTGGTATTAGGGCCTATTTAGTCCTTCCAGATTCTGACATACGCTGAAGACGAGCTGAAACAGCTAGCCTTGAGGACTGAACAACCATTGGAATTTTTCACTTTCCATTGGGAGACAGACATTGTTGAAATAGTTGAATCATAACCTGTAAAACACTCTAATAAATCACACATACACACACACAACCAGCTGTGTTTCTCTAGAGAACCCTGACTAAAACAAGAGACGTATGTAAGGACTTTCTGACTGGGACTCCACTTGCTCAGAAAGTAAGTAATGAACAAATGGGATCTGATGAACTTAAAAGGCTTCCTTACAGCAGATGCAACTGCATTTCAAGTTAAGAGGCAGCCTACAGAATTGAGGGAGGGTAGGCTGTCTCCCACATATATCCCACAGAAGATCAATATCTAAAGACATCCAGGAACTATACATCAAGAAAATGAACAACACAATCAGAAAGTGAGTTATGAAAGTGAACACAGGGGCCTCAAAAGAAGAAACACAAATGGCTAATAAGCATTGCAGAAAGAACTCAACACCATTAGCTACCATGGAAATGCAACTTAAAACTACTTTGGTATTCCAGTTCCCCCTAGTCAGAAGGGCTATTGTCCCCAAAGCAAATGACCCTGTGGTAAGACGGCTCTGCAAGAAAAAGCTCTTGTTATGTAAACCTGAGGGTCTGAGCTTGATCCCCATAACACATCAAAAGCCAGGTGGGGCTCACATCTGTAACCTGGCATTGATACAGCAAGATGGTAGTCTGAAACAGAAGAATTGCCTGGAAGCTTGCTAGTCGCCCTGGAATACACAGAACAACAGAAGCACAAGAGACCCTGCTTCAACAAGGTGAAAAGAGACCACCATGCTGCATCATAGCCTACACAACATCTGTATGCACACACCAGAACACCAAACAAATGGAAAAAAAAATGCTTCCTACAAGGATGTAGGAAGAAGGAACCCTTATATATTACTGGGATGTGTCAGCCTGTGCAGTCACTAGGAAAATGAGTGTGGCAGTTCTCAAAAGCTAAAAATATGTGACCTACCTCTACCACTCCAAATCATATACCCAATGTACTGCTACTACAGAAATACCTGCCATCCATGTTCACTGTTGCCTAGTCACAATAGTTAGGAAATGCAAGCAGCCTCAATGCTCATCAACAAATGAATGGACAGTGAAACTGTAGTACAAGATGCATAATGGAACATTATTCAGCTTTAAAGAAAACTGAAATAACTAAAATTTCTGGGAAATGGATGGAACTGGAAACCACTGCGTGAGAGAACCCAGGAACAGAAAGACAATATCCTCTTTCATGTGCTGACTCTAGCTTTGAATTTTAGATTTTTGTGTTTAATTTGGAGTGTCTATAGACCCCAGGAAACTACAAAGGGGCCCTGAGAGGGGAGGACAGAATGAGCCTTCAAGGGGGGGACGGACAGCAGAACACATGTGATATCAGAGTGGGAGGAGGGATACTCAAAGTGGAAAGGTTTAAGGTGAGACAAGGAGAAAAAGTGGAGGAGAGGGTTAATCAAAAACTCAAGATGTACAAAAAGCCTTATGGACACCTACTAATTTGTAAACTAATTTGTTAAAACTGAACAGAGATCCCTTTTACCAAGAGACATGCTGCTCCCAGGAGTCACAGGTTAGTAAATGAGAATCACAACACCAGGTGTGGGATAGTTCCCTCTGAGCTGCTGGGCAGGAAGGCCCCACACAAGTCCAGGCTCTTGCATTTCGCTTGGTTGCCCACCAGAAATAGACGGTAAGACCTTGTTGCTGAACAAAACGCACACCTTGGTTGCAGGACACAGGGAAATCAAGGGAAAACTTAGCAACAAGATTCCTCTCTGCTAGCTAGCTTTCATAGGGCTAGAAGTTTCTATGCAGGCTGATGGAGAAGAAAAGGCATCAGTGGAGCATCCATGGTCTTTATCAACCTGGACCCTGCATACTACAATACCAATGATGTATTAGACAAGATATGCCCAATCCTATAATAATGGAATTATTATATTATTATTTATTATTATGGAGGAAACCAATCACTTTCTGACTAAATTTGAGGCCCACTCCATGTAACGGGATGAACATGCTGTCAGACTGGCTTCTAAATATTCGTTTATACCCACAGATAACGGTCAGAGAAGCTTCACTTTGCAGTGTGCAGTGGTTAATGAAAACACTTGTAATGGGTCAAAGTGCTGAGAACTGATGACTACTGAGTGCTCAGTTCCCAATCTCCACCTTTAAGGTTGACGGAACATATGGAAAGAAGGACAGGTAGAATTGAAGAAACTGAAGGCTGAAGTGTTATTGATTATTTTAACTCTTTGGCTCTTTGGGAACCTGACACACAGCTCCCAAAAAAATCACAGTCATATTCTCTTTTATGAATGCCCTGCCTTAGCTTGGCTTGTTGCTAGCCAGCTTTTCTTAAGTTATCCTGTCTATCTTTTGCCTCTGGGCTTTTATCTTTTTTATATACCTTTCTTTACTTCTTACTCCATGGCTGGCTATGCTGCTGGGTCGCCAGCCCCTAGCATCCTCCTCTCCTCCTTTTTTTCACTCCTTGACTCCTCTTCCCAGATTTCTCCTCCTATTTATTCTCTCTGCTTTCCAGCCCTACCAATTTCTCTCTCTTGCCTTGCTAGTGGACATTCAGCTCTTTATTAGACCAGTCAGGTGTTTTACACAGGCAAAGTAACACAGCTTCACAAAATTAAACAAATGCAACATAAAAGAATGCAATACATCTTTGCATCATTCAACAAATAGTCCACATCATAAATAAATGTAACACATCTTCAACTAATACTCCATAACACCAGAGGATTGGGAATACTGTGAAATGCTGTCCTCTGGCTATGACATTATCCTTGCACTTGTAAATTCAAAGCAAGTGCAATTAACTACAAATACCTGCAGAAGATGGAGCTTGGCCAGGCTGGTCACAGCAACAGACCACTCCCTGGTACCAAGTTCCTCTGAGCTTTCTTCCTTCCTTCCTTCCTTCCTTCCTTCCTTCCTTCCTTCCTTCCTTCCTTCCTTCCTTCCTTCCTTTCTCTCTCTCTTTCTTTCTTTGTCTCTTCCTTCCTTTCTTTCTTTCTTTTTTTTAAAATTCAAGACAGGGTTTCTCCGTGTAGTCTTAGCTGGCCTGGAAGTCCTGGAACTAGAAATCCCCCTGCCTCCGCTTCCTGAGTGCTAGGATTAAAGGTGTGCTCCACTACTGCCTGGCTTTAGTTACTTTTCTATTGCTGTGATAAGACTCCACACCAGGACCAAGGCAACTTATAAAAGAAAGTGTTTAATTTGGGTTTGTATCTTGTAGCTCATGATGCTGAAGCAAAGGCATGGTCATAGGAAGAGCTGAGAGTTCACACTATAATCAATAAGATGCAGAAACAGTACACTGGAAAAGGCGTGAGTCTTTTGTAACCTCAAAGCCCAGCCCCCAGTGACACGCCTCCTCAAACAAGACCACACCTCCTAATCCCTCCCAAACATTTCCACCACCTGGGGACCAAGTGTTTAAACATATGAGCCTCCAGGGGCCATTCTCATTCAAACCACAATATGAATGAAGTTGTCAAAGAATACATTTTATTAAAAATGCCAGGAACCACATTCAGCTATAATTTTGAATGGTCTTAGAGCTAGATAATTATTCTATGCTAAATAAAATCTGAGATGTGGGAAATGCTAGGGTATATTTTCAACTTACTTTTAAAAGTACCTGAAACTATATACCCTTGAATTAAACAGATGTTGACTAAGGCCCAACTGTATGCCTAGAATTTTTTTAAATATCAAACATTTGTCTCTTATCCTTTAAGAAAAAGATGGATATAGAATATTTGAAAAATTATTCCATCTATGAGAACTAAGAATTTAAGTGACTTACAGAAACCTCAAATAGTCACTCATTAACATTTAGTGAACTTCACCATAGCCTGGACACTGAGCTATGAAGTAGAATTTAGACTTTGAGATCCTTGAAGTACTGTTAGGAGAGACAACAGAAAGCTCCAGCAAATGCTCACCAATTATTCTGAGGGAGATAAAATAATTTCCTTGAGAGATGACCTTGGTTTTGAGGAGTTATGAACTGTGATTGAAGAGTGGTCAGTCTTTGTTGGTTGAATGGTTTTGTTTCTGCAGGAGTCAGAGAACAAAGGAAATGGAAAGGTTTTTTTCTCAACTGGAAGTAGTATGAACGATAACTATAATCTTAGAGAACATGGCAAGAAGTGTAGACTGGAAGACTAGAGCTTGAAGAAAATGGTTTCACATAGGGTTTATCCGACACTCTCTCTTGCCTGCCTCAGCGGCAGATGCTACAAAGGAATCAAAGTTCACATCCAAGCATCTTTCGCAGGAAGAGGTAGCCTGGTGAGAGTCTGGCCAGTGAAAGGCAACAGCAAGCTAACGGAAGAGGGTCAAGCAAACACCTATTTCCAGGTGTACAATGTTGGTTGGCCCCATTCCCTTCCTTCTTCCACATCTGGAACTCTGTTTCCATAGTGCAATTCTGAGGGAAAGCAAGTTTGTCCCAAAGAACCAGCAAATACAAAGTAGAACTGAAGTAGCCCTGAAGCCACCCCTAAACTTCTTGCTAAGAATATAAACATGTTCGTTAATACTTCATTTTGTACGGGCTTTTTATTATTGACTATAACTGTCTTTTCATTATTGACTATAACCCAGATAAGATGGGTGGTTTTTCTTGTTTGGTTGGTTGGTTTGGTTTTTTGAGACAGGATTTCTCTGTGTAGCTTTGCGCCTTTCCTGGAACTCACTCTGTAGCCCAGGCTGGCCTCGAACTCAGAGATCCACCTGCCTCTGCCTCCCGAGTGCTGGGATTAAAGGCGTGTGCCACCACCGCCTGGCATCGGATAAGAGTTTTAAGAATTAGTCTTTTAGAATGATCCTTATTAAATTAGTATAAGTAGATTATAGAAGGGGTGCAAAGACTTTGCCAGAGGCTTATGACGGGGCTCAAGCTAAGGAATCAGCAGTGGTGCGGGTTAGGAAGCCAGAGTCTAGAGTTAGAAACAGGATAGTGTGGAAGAGGGAGCATCTGAGCAACAGTGGGCTGGGAGTGGTGTGAGTCTCCCAAATGAAAGGAAGTGTAGATACAGGGATGGCGTAAGATATTCAGTTCCCTACATACTTAGTGTCAACAACTTATGGGACATTCACATGAAAATAAACAAAAGGAAAGCTGATTTAGGATCTGGAGGCTGGAAATAAGACAGATGAGATACCAATTTCCAAATGACCATCCCATGAAGATAAAGTCACACAGCACACATGGATTAAAGTCCACAAAGAAAATGTGAAGAGAGAAGAGAAATGAGGCCCAGGAAATCTAAGACAGAAACTAGACTGATGGCTTCCGAAGGCTGAGAGGAAAGAGAACCAAGAGGATAGCTAAAGGAAGCTAACTGACCACACGCATGGGTTTCCTTTTGGGGTGACGAACACTGAATGTTTAATTGTGAATGACTGCTCAACCTTATGAGTTCACTGACAACAATCACACTTTGAACAGATGAACTACATGGTGTGTAAATTAGGTCTCAACAAACCAGTTTTTTAAAAAGCAAGTAGGAAGAGATTCAGTGCAAGAAAAGGTGTGTGTGGATGGGGGAATCATTAAAGGGACTGTCCGAAAACAAGAGGAGAAGTTGTAAGAAGGTATGAGTGGCCAACAGTGTTAAATACTAGATCCACCAATTAAACCCAAAACTGAAACATCCGATTTAGGGATTTAGCAGTCCTTGGTTATCTAAGTGTGTGTGATTTCAAGAAATCAGACTATATTGAGAAGTGAGAAATAGGAGGTAATAAACAAAGGGCTGGTGTGGTTTGAGTGACAATACCCCCCCCCCATGGGCTCATGCATTTACATACTTAGAGCCCAGCTGGTAGACTGTTTAGGAAGGATTAGGAGGTGTGGCCTTGTTGGAGGAAGGTGTCACTGGGGGTGGGCTGTGAGGCTTCAAAAGACTCAGACTATTCCCAGTGCACTCTTTCTGCCTCCTGTTTGCAGCTCAGATGTAAGCTCTTAGCTACTGTTCCAGCAGCATGCCTGCCTGCTGCCACACTCCCCACCAGTAGCAGAACAGTGATAAGACACTTCCCAGAGTGAAAAGAAGAGCAATGAACATAGGTGTGCAAATGTCTGTGGTGGGATGTGGCGTTCATTCCCTTGGGTATTTGTTCAGGAATGGTGGAGCTGTGTCATATGGCTGTTTTATTTTTAATTGTTTGAGAAGCCTCCACACTGATTCTCCAGTGTCTGCCCTTTTGCTCTTCCAACAACAGTGGAGAACGTTTCCTCTTTCCTCACACCCTTACCAGCATTTGTTATCATTTGGTTTTCTTCGCGGTGGTCATTCTAACTGAGGCAGGATGGAATTTCAATGTGGTTTTAGTTTATATGATGGCTAGAGATGTTGAATACCTTTTAAAGTATCATTATCCATTGGTATTTCTTCTTTTGCAAACTGTCATGATCACTAGCACATTTACTGGGTGGCAATTTGCGGTTTGGGGAACATTTCATTTTTGCAGTTCTTTATGTATTCGAGATAGTAACTCCTGGTCTGTAGTGTAGCTGACAAAGACTGTGATGCTGTTCTTGGTTGACCACGTGATCACATCTGGAATGAACTACATTCTAGAAGTAGAGGGCACACCTGTTAGATTTCCTGCTTGGTTTGAAGTGGGTAAATCAACTTCTAGTCCAGACCTTCGAAGTAGGAAGACATATGCATTTAATCCAGATTTTGAGGCAGGAAGACAGTCTGTGCCACACCTTCTGCTGGAAGCCTATATAAGGTCACTGAAGAAGGAAGCTTTTGCTCTTTGCCTGCTTGCCCTTGCCTTGTCAGCACATCCATTCCTTCACTGACACTGGAGCCTGCTTCTTCAGGACTCCAGCATAAACAGAGACCAGCTGAGACACCCAGCCTTGTGGACTGAGCAGCTACTAGATTCTTGGACTTTCCATTCACAGCCAGCCATTGCTGGATTAGTTGACCTGCAGCCATTACAATAAATTCCACATACATTATATATGTATAGTGTGTGTGTGTGTGTGTGTGTGTGTGTGTGTGTGTGTGTGTGTGTCTGTGTATATATATAGAGAGAGAAAGAGAGAGATTCATTCCATAAGTTCTATAACTCTAGAGAACCCTGACTAACACAAAGACTTTGAGAGGAATCTTCAAGGGAGAAATTGAAGAGCTGAAACATAAATTTCAGGTACTTAAACAAACAAAAACTATAATCAAAGGGACACAGGGGAGGGAAGTAGAGGAGGGGCATATTAGAACCAAGTATATTGTTAAATACATATGAAAATAAAAATGTTCTTGGATGTGATCAATCCTGGCATTTTATGCATTCTGCATTAGAATTTGTAATGACACACCGAACACATGAGGAATACAGCTCAGTGGTAAAGCAACTGCCTATCATGTATGAGGTTCTAGGTTCAAATTCCAGCATCACCACCATCACACACACACACACACACACACACACACACACACACACACACACCTTGGACAGATGGCATCTGCAGTTAGAACATAATCCAACGATACCTGATCCTTGGACTACAAAGCAAGACACTTTTCCAAATCTCAGCTTCCTAGTAAGCAAAAATGCCCAAACCCATGTTTTTTCAAGGGCTCTGAGCACAGACTACGGTTCGCAATACTTCCTGAAGGTGAGAAAGGAGTGATCAAATGGCTCTGTTATAGTTGCTTGAAAAGAAATTAAAAAGTAATTTTTTTTTTTTTTTTGCTTCTCTTAGAGGCTCATGGCAGGCACCCTCCTAAATGTTCAAATCAAATAATTTTACCAAAGCTGTATAGCAACATACAAAACTCACTTTCACTGCAGTTGGCACTCACTCACCTACATTCCCAGCTCCATAGTCCTTTAAAATCCCAAGAGCCCTTTACCGTAGTCAGGCACTGAGGAATGAATGCAGGGTGTGCTGCGTCTGCTCCCGCTCCTGCTGTCTACCCGCTCCTATCTCACCGTCGTACGTCAGCATAAATGTCACCACCCCTCGGACACTCCACCATCTGCCATTTCAACACCACTCGTCCAATCACTCTTTTTCTGCACTTAATTTGCTGTGCCTTTTCCCCTCTCACCTGGCCCAGTGCAGAAGGCAGCAGCCATGTTTCCCAGGATGCCTTGGCAGTGTGATGCTCTGCCCACTGTAGAGACACTGCCTGCAAGGGAACTAGGCTGCCGGTGAGATGCTAAGAGGCTGAGCCTTGATGGGGGTGGCACGGCGGGGCAGTGGAAGAGCTTGTGAGTTCTGTACAGTGTTGGGAACGTACACACACACACACACACACACACACACACACACACACACACTCCTCTCAGTACTCCAGCACTTACTGTCAGGCTGGTCCTGTTCTACCATCTGCCCTGGGCTCGTTCTTCAGTCTAAAGGTTGGACAAACATTCGAACTTAGAATATGCTTTTGCTTAGACACATGAAAAGGTGGGTGGGTTTCTGTTTGGCACTCAGCAGTCGTTTTGTTATTTTATAAGGTAAGAGTTGTGTAAATGGCCGTGTTGAAATGGTAAGATCAGCCGGGCGGTGGTGGCGCACGCCTTTAATCCCAGCACTCGGGAGGCAGAGCCAGGCGGATCTCTGTGAGTTCAAGGCCAGCCTGGTCTCCAAAGCGAGTTCCAGGAAAGGCGCAAAGCTACACAGAGAAACCCTGTCTCAAAAAACCAAAAAAAAAAAAAAAGAAAAGAAAAAAAAAAAAAAGAAAAGAAAAAAAAAAAAAAAGAAATGGTAAGATCAGTTCCGTGGATAGGGCTAATCTGTTATTTATGCTTATACATTGGCTGCACATTTGCATGCCATGGTCTCCGATGCTTTCACTGCATTGGTGACTCATAGTTAGGAACTCATAGTTGGGAACAGCACAGCAGTTCAGTCACTGTAACAGAAGAACCGGTAGCTGTTAGGTTCGGCAAGGATGCTGGGGTGACTTAGAATACTATGGGCCACCTCAGCATCTTCGTCAGGCCTGGTGTCTAACACAGCACTTCATAAAGAAAAGATTAATGTGTTTACTGTGAAGATAATTGGGTCACACTAAATGAACATCGCATCATGTATACAGTTACTACTCATGACTGATTTAATTAGTATAAATTAATCTAGATCTAGAATGACACTAGACAAAAATGTATTTATAACAATAACCTAATTATAAAGGATAGCTCAAGAATAAAGCATTATTTTCCCCAATCCAGAAAACTGGGTGATTCTTTTATCACAGTTTTTAAAAATATAAACTTTTTTTAAACGGCTCCATAAAATATGTTATACATATTTACATATATTTGTACCATGTGCTCTTTATACATATATATTGAAATTGGGTAATTCCTAATGAAAAATGTGAGCTTAATGAGAAACTATGTAATATGGTTATTTTGCTAATAATCCTCCAGAGTTTGGAATAGGGACATTTGGGCATCTAATGAGGCCAGAGACTTTGAGTAGACCACACAGTACATTTCATCCAGAAGACTTTGGATAAACATGGGTGAGGGGAGTAAATTAACAAATTTGTCTACCAGTTTTATAGAAAATATGCACTAAAAACGCTCAACTTAACTCTTCTCTTTCATTGAGAATTTTGGGCACATTTGTGTATGGGTTATGAGTGACATGGGTCTGCACCAAAAGGAGACGAAATGTAGTTGTGGTTCTTGTCTCACCACCCTGTCTCTTACTGTGTGACTCTGCAGGAACTGCTTAGTCTGACTCAACTCTCTTGTTGCCTTTGCCTGAAGCAAGAAGAAAAGCTATTTATCAGATCCTGATGAAGGGGAAGGACCTTCTCCTTCCTTAAACAAACAAGGCGTCCCTTATTCGCCTGAGCTGATGATGAATAGGGATCATTCACCACCATTCACTCCGAGACTCTCAAGGCATTATCACGGTCTTTATTTTGTGAAGGACAGTACTCCAAGATTCTCCTTTATAACAGGACAGTGCCACAACTGCCCACATCACTCTCTAAAATTTCCTCCGAAACAGGACAGTCACCGCCTGACTTCCATCACAGGAACCTAGGGTGACAGTTCACCCCTGTTCACAGTCACAGCACAAAATATTGGAAGTCTTCGGGAAAGTGCACTTCGGAGATGTTAGACGGCTAGAAACCAGAAGGCACACATGGCTTCTAGACTGTCCTACATCAATGGGAAATCATTTCATGAATGGTTTACAATGAAGTCTCTCTCATGCACACACATGCACACACACACACATACACACACACACACACACACACACACACACACACACACACAGAGTGCAAGTTTTAAATAAGCAAACATATTTCCACCCAACTGAACCTTTCCATTTACAGTTTCTAAAGTCAGGTAAAATTGTAGACTTTGCTAGAGGGGTTAATTTCACTTTCTCATGTGCTATTATTAAAATTTAAAGGCTTGTTAAAAAGCTCATAACTTTGCAAGTATCTGAAAAGAAAGTGCCAGGGGTGCCTACCGACCTAAAGCGCCTTAGGAACATCACATTACTGACTTCTAGTGTCTCACAAAGAGCCTGGATTGAAGAAACATGCCATTAAATACAGACGAGGAGAAAAAGGATTACAGCTCCTCAGATTGGGGAGCTGCCTTCATCTCTTTGGTGGAGCCTCAAAACCGTGTTTTCCCCTTAGGAAGTATCATTCTGACCACCTCAGACAGAACACCTCGGAATTCCCCATCCACGCTGACTCCCTCCCGGAGGCGTGAGTGGCAGAAATAATGTCCTCTGCCAGATGAAACAGCAAAATGTTTTCCAAACTTCATCAGTCCCAGTGTTCTATCGCAGCTTGTTCAGGTTTCAAAGTGAGTCAGCAGATCCTACATCATCATGTTTCTCCTTTGACCAGGGCAGAAATGCTGAAAGTGTATTTATCCACTTACTGAGATTGGCCTGGGGAACAGCAAGCACTAGAAACTTAGCCCAATGTGATTAGGACTTGCCAGAAAATCAAAGCATTCGCTTTGATAATATTTTGCAGCAGCTGCAAATTAAAAAAAAAAAAAAACAGCAGGAATATTCATTGTGTCCACTCTCACTTATTAAATATGCTTCAATCCAAGTAAATGCGGAGGTCTTCCTTAAGGAGAAAAATCTTGGCAGAAATAACGTTCTAAGAGGGAGAAGAAAATATATCCTGTGTTTTGCTTAAGGGGAAATGTTATGTTTGTGGTAAATATAAGACAGTGATGAAATATGACATTCTTGTGCAACAGACTATGATTTCCACATACCAAATAACATTCCTTGCTTAGTTTATCATGCATCAGTAAATTAAGCTGATATTACATTTTATTTTATTGGGGGGAAAAAGAAATTCTAACAATCTTTTTGTTACAGTGAGTACCTTAAATTTTACTACAAACACCAAGGTAATTTTTTTTTCCAAAGCTTTGGAAAAAGCCAGTTACTCAAGAGACAGGGACAGGTATATCTCTGTGAGTTCAAGACCAGCCTGATCTACATAGTGAGTCCTGGGACAGCCAGAGCTACAGTGAGACCCTATTTCAAAAAATAAAAAAATAAAATGCTATTTTAAAAGCCTGGGAAAGGTAAATAAACGCTGCTAAATTCTAAGCCATGTTCCAAGAATGCATTTTTCTCTTCTGTCCAACTCTGAGTTCTATTTGCCCACCAAGAGACTGTTCTCATTCATGCCATAAATATTTATTAAGAACCCATTCCAAGCCGGGCGTGGTGGCACACGCCTTTAATCCCAGCACTCGGGAGGCAGAGGCAGGCGGATCTCTGTGAGTTCGAGGCCAGCCTGGGCTACCAAGTGAGCTCCAGGAAAGGCGCAAAGCTACACAGAGAAACCCTGTCTCGAAAAAACCAAAAAAAAAAAAAAAAAAAAAAAAAAAAGAACCCATTCCACACGAGGCACTGGGCCAGGCAATGGCGTCACTCGAGACCGAGGCTCTGCCCTCAGGAACTCACAGGCTAACCCATAAAGCAAGCAACAAGTAAACACAAAGATTTCAAATGACACTGGCAATCTTGCAGAACAAGATAAGGCACTGGACAGCTGTTCCCAGACTTCTTAACCAACACACGCTCAGGACGAAATTTTAGCTGAAAAACTGCAAACAAAGTTGTGGGCACATCCCACGTGTTCCCAGGGTGCTTACGCTGAACCGTCTGAGGCTAGTTCCCAGCAGTGTCTCCCGACTATCCTGTATGTATACGGAACTGGTGAATCTTTTCCAAGTCGATCCGCTATGTCTTAACGCTTGTATCCTGTCCACCATTCACCGTTTACTGCATCTAAATGAATTATTTGACTTCATTCATCTGTTTCACAACAGACCCAGTTCATGTCGTAGTCTATAAACCTGACCTAATTTTCTAAAGACTTCATTACAGACATATCTTGATTTTTACACATTTTTTTCTTTTTCTTTCTCTTCTTTTCTTCCTTAAAAAACCAGGGTCTCACAATGTAGCGATGTAGCTCTGGCTGTCCTGGAACTCACGTTGTAGAACAGGCTGGCCACAAAACTCATGGAGATCCCCTGCTTCAGCCTCTGAGCGTTGGGATTAAACATGCATGCAACCACAACTGACAATTTCCAGTTCAATTTTACAAAATGTATGATGGCTACCCAAAACTAAATACCTCCTCTGAACTAATTATTTTTTTACATAATTTTAAAAATAAGTTTCCACATACAGCCCTGCAGGGTACTGCTGGCCCTGTTTTACAGATGGCAAAACTGTGTTTCCCACCCCCAAGAGGTAGTCAGTACAAAGCTAAATACAAGCCTGCTGACTGTTGACAAGTTATTTTCTCACGAATCTTAACTAGTAGAGTTCTCACTTCCAGGGCACATACAACAGAATTACTCAGTGTGCAACATAGTAACGTTATAATGCAGTTGAGCTTTTTAAAGAATCACAATGCAGCAAAGCATCCACAGGGATGCAATAAAACCTTCAATGAACAAGAAGCACAAGATGTAAAGTAACTTCAGGTAAATAACGAGGTTGTAGGAGAAGGGATATACACAATACTTTGCGAAGCTGTGTCGCCAAGCAGCCTCCACGCCTGGGTACGAGCAACTTTCCCCCAAAGAGAGAAAACTGTCTTACTGCAAGTGGGCATCTGGAAACTAAAGAAATCCAATGGGTCAGGCAGAGCTTGTATCTTGTCCTACCTGGAGCTGGTCCTACTGTGGTCTCACATACTGGCAGCGTCCAGTCACCTACTCTAGAGGGATAGTCTAGCACAAATAACAAGTACATACTCCCTGGTGTATCTTCACCAACACCACTATCGTGTCCTCAATACCATCGTGGAAGACAGCTTTCTGAGACAGGAGGACTGTCAGCTGGAGTCTCAGCTGGAGTGCATATGGTTCAAACCGTTCTGCGATAACGTCCTAGTAGTTTCACCCTAGGGTTTATCCAAGGGCACAACCACTGACCTCTGTGAGCACCCAGGAAGTGCTTGCACCATAGATACAGGCTCTAAGCTAAACTGATAGCCATTCCTTGGCTAAGTTCTCTAAGGCCTGCTGCACTTTTAGGGACTGCCCCTCCCACCTCTTGTAAAGCAAACTCCACACAAAACTACACACACACACACACACACACACACACAATCTGTTACAACGCTCTCTGGGCTTGACTGTGGAATTGCTTCAAAGGAAGCATGCCAGTTTGAGCTTAGGGTCTGCAAGCTTCCCAGTCCGTGCCCTACTGGCTTCTGAACACGCACATGATTAATACTGGTACCGGGGAAAGAAAGCTACTTCTGACCTTGAGAGTGTGACTAAATAAATTACCTCAGAGCGAAAGTGATGAGATCTCAGAACAGCATCTGGGGAGAAAAGAGGGAAAATGAGACTTCATTAACTCCTTGTTCTCAGCCTGCAGAGTTGCTTCTCACTTAACCTGGACTCGGGAAAGCACATTCTAGATGTCTCTCTCCAATTCAGTGGGCAGATTTGGGGCGGGGCGGAGGGAGTATTGGACCATCTGTCTCTAAGGTGATTTCTCTG
Source organism: Peromyscus maniculatus bairdii (assembly GCF_049852395.1). NCBI lineage: Eukaryota > Metazoa > Chordata > Mammalia > Rodentia > Cricetidae > Peromyscus > Peromyscus maniculatus. The sequence continues at coordinate 70,294,145 of NC_134872.1, read as the reverse complement.
CAAGAAGTTCCAGCAAAGTTGGGAGGGGAGCCCCCCAATTATCACGCCTTACTTTTTTTTTTTTTTTTTTTTAATCCCCAAGCTCCAGCAAAGGCTGTGTAAAGGTAAGAGTGTCTCAGCCCAGGATTCCACTACAATTACCTTCTGGGCTTTAGCAAACTGACCCTAAGAAACGGAGTCTGATCCTTCCTCCCAGGACCTCCGAATCTCCGAGGTTATCCAAACCTGGTGATCTGAGAACGGACTTGAGGGCAAAAGGCCAGGGCTCGTTAAATAAATAAATGCACGTAGCTTGAGGAGTGGGCAATGACGGGGAGTCGGGAGGGGGGGACAGGGGCGGCCGAGGAGGAGGCTTCAACCTCCCTTCTAGCCCAGAAGACACCGGCGGCGGCGTGTCTCACCTCTGCTTCTGGAACGCCCCGAAAAGACCGATTTCATCGGATGCCTCCCTTTCTGGAGCTTGCGGTGCCAGCAGCAGAAGAAAATGATGGTGGCGATGGTGCCCAGCAGAAGCAACAAGAGGAAGAGAGCACATTGGATGCTGTAGGGTCTCAGCAAAACGAGGAAAGCCGCGGCGATCATGGTGCGGGCGAGGCGGGGGGCCGTGCAGTGCGGTGCGGTGCGGGGCTGAGGCGGCAGAGCGCGCTGGACGCGGGGCGCGGGGCGCGGGGCGCAGGGCGGGCGCGGCGGAGACGGGCGAGCGCGGCTCAGCGCGTCAAGCCCGGCGCTCGCGGCCCCGCGCGCGGCCCAATGGCTGCACACCCCGCGCCGGCCCCGGAACGACTGCTGGAGAGCGGCGGGCAGCTCTCGCCATGACTCAGCACACGGCGCGCCGGCGGGAGCCGCGCCCCTCCCTCCGCAGGCGCCCCAGCCCGTGCGCGGCCCTCGGGCTCAGCCCCGCCCGGGACGCAGCCGGCCGAGAGCATCGTCGGATGGCCGCCTCAGGCCTCGGCGTCGCGAAGCCGTCGCACGTGGGGCGGGGCGGGGCGCGGCGGGAGAGCGGGCGGGCGGGCGGGCGGGGGGCTCGGTGGGTGACGTCACGGGCTGCGGCGGCGGAGGCGGTGGCGGCGGCCGCGGCCGCGCGCACATGGATGCAAGCCGGGCCCGAGCGGCGGGCGCGCTCTCCCGCAGGACGGCTCGGTGCGCGCGCGCGCGGCCCGCCAGGCCACGCGCCAGGCGGCGGTGCGCGGGACCCCCGGGCTTCGCCTCTGCGGCCTCCGTGGACCGACCGACTGCTTGGAGGCCGACGTCAGGGGGCGCCAAGGAGCCGGGGGGACCCGGGCTCCCGCCTCCCTGCGCCCGCCCGGAGGCTGGGGCTCGGAGGATGCAGCAGGGTGAGCTATTTGGTTTGGGGGCGGGGGTAGTCCTTGCGCACTGAGGCGCGAGCACCTGGAAGGGCCATCTATCTCCAAAGCAGGTCCCATCTAGCGGCGCTCGAACCGCACGCCGGGGTCTGCAGACTTGCACTGTCCCACCCCCAAACTTGGTGCTGATGTTCAGCCCAGACGGGAGCTCGTAGGTCCTCTTGATTCCCGGCGCTGGCCATAAAACCCTGCTTCGCTTAGCGTCTTTGGAGGGAGAGGTGATTTTAGATGTGAGCATCTAACCGATGAAGGAAGTTGGTGATTGATTGGCCTATAAATACTGCGGGAGAAAATTCTTAGGCACTATTAGCCAACGGTGATCTGTCACATGTGGGCACACACTCACCCTTCTCCCCTTCGCCGTTTCCCAGACCCCTTACATTCCGTTATAATTGGGGAAGAAAAACTATATCGTGGTTGTCTGCTGGACACTTGATAGTGGTCGCTGGTCCAGTGCCAGGAAGGCAAGGCGTGAGCGCTGCGGTGTGCTCTTCTGCAGAGGGCCTCCGCCACCTGGCGAGAAAACTAAAGCTGCGGCAGCATCCTGCAGCGTGTTGCGGCCTTGGCGGGCCAGTGCAGTACTCTGCCCTGCTGCCCCTCAGGCATGCTGGTTTTCCCTCTGTGGGGCTGGGTGATTTGTTTTGTCTCATTTACTCGCGTAAGAATAAAAACCAAAAGACCATGCAATTATATGCTATATGACAAATGATACATTACCACATTTGGGCCATTTCTAGTAACTAGGTTGAAGACTAAATAATTCGTAAAATTGGAATGCTTGCATTGTTTTCTAACTATATAAAACCAATTTGCACTTCTGCAAAAATGCTTAGCCATTAGCTGCTGTTAAGGTGGGTGTTATCAAGCGTGAGCATTAAAAGAAATTCACAAAGATGTCGCTTAGTCCTAAGGCCAGGCTCCTAAGTATGGAAATGCTCTTATTTGCATGCTCGTTTCCTAACACAAATACAGACTGATATGTAACTCAGTTGTTTGGGGCTGAGAATGGAAGGGACCTTGCTTTAAGACACTGAGTAAGGTGGACTCTGGAATGTCAGACTGCAGGGCGCATTGCGTGCCAAACAGGCTTCCCAGGTCCCTGACTGTCAGAAGAGCTGCCTGGAAACACTGCACCATGTGCACATAGCTGAAGGATTTCTGATACTGCAGCCCACTGCAGTAAGAAACTGCATCCCTATCCATTATGCAGGGGTTGCTGAAAAGAATCCTGAGAGCTTGCAAAGTGTGGCACACCAGGAAAGGAAGAATTCATCACACTGACTGAGCAGGGGGCAGGAGAGAGTCATGTTAAACTGTATTGGAAAAACCTTCTGCAGACAGTGGGTAGAAATAACTAATACTATTGAGGAAGGTCATCCTCATGCTTCTCACTGACTAAAGCTTGTAAGTGAGCTGAAATGGCATAAATACCTTTGAATGGAAACAGGTCTAAGACTGTAACCACAGCAAAGTAATCATTTTGCCCCCAAATTCTGCATTTTTAACAACAAAAAGCAAGTAAACAGCAATATGGTTCTCTGAGCTTTTACTTTAGTGCAATTATTATCATCCTGAGCCTTGCTACAGGCATTTACAAGTTTCAATTGCATACAAGAACATCATTTATTTTCCTTCTCAGGCAAATGCTTAAGTAGCATGCAATAGGATCTATAAATACTTTTTATATGTATTCATTTCTATTCTTTGTCTGAGTAATCAATCTTAAGGAGACATAAAATAAACAAACCGAGTCATTAAAAGAATTTAGTCTGTGAGTCCATTAATTTCTGATTTGTTGCTGATTTATCATTTCCTTTCCAAGTAATAGCATGTTAGTAATTGTTTTGTTTTTTTTTTCTATGTGTTTGTGTGGCGATGCATTCTGGAGTTCAATATATATCAAATTAGCCAATCTGTCCTTTGGTGAAATTAATTTAGTAGTATTTATGCCTTCTCTTCCTGCTGGGTTCTCATTTAAAAGAGAATAATTGATGTTATATAAAAGTCATAAATTTAAGATTAAAGGTAAGGGTGGAAAAAGAATGCTCATGACACAAATCTCTCATACCATGAAATGAAAAATCACAATGGGAAATGTTGTGATTTATTGTTTTCATGACAGAGAATTACCACTGTAACTCCCCCCATCACAGCTAAAGAAGGATCTTGCTAACATTAGAGCAGGCAAAACCAACCTATACAAAATCCCGCAGAGAAACCAGAGCCTGAGACCCTGACACTTTCCCAATAAGGAACACACTAAGTGGACAGGAGTCGAGTTCCTGTATGAGAAGGGAGCTTTACTAATCTTCACTAACTAGCAGGCTGTAACGGTTAATCTTTTTGTTTGTTTCATTTTTATTTTTGTTTTTTGAGACAGGGTTTCTCTGTGTAGCTCTGGCTGTCCTGGAACTCACTCTGTAGACCAGGCTGCCCTCGAACTCAGAGATCCGCCTGCCTCAGCCTCCGGAGGGCATTGATCAAAGGCATGCACCACCACACCTGGCTTGTGATGGTTAATCTTGATGGACTAACAAGATTATCACATCAAATGGAGAAGTGCTTGAGAGATTAGTGAAGCAGACCTCTAGATTTGTTTGTGATAACATTTTAGGAACGATTAAGTGAGTGGGGAGACTCACCTTGAATGTGAGCAGCATCACCCCACAGGCTAGAAGGCCAGCTAGCATGAAAGAGGAATAAAGAAAAAACACAACATGGGCGTGCTTATATTCCTCTGTCTCTGTCTCTCTCTGTGCCTTTCTGTCTCTCTCTCTGTGTGTGTGTGTGTGTGTGTGTGTGTGTGTGTGTGTGTGCGCGCGCGCGCGCGCGCGCGCGCGCGCTTTTCGGCAACCCTAATCTGAGCTGTTCTACCTTATCACCCATGATGGACTGAAACCTTTGAAACCACAAGCTTCCAAGGCAAATTTTTGACCTTTAATTTGCTCACGTGTGTCACAGCAATGAAAATTCCTAATAATCAGTCCTTCCTCAGTTTTTCCTGGTACTAACTCTACCACAAAGTTAAGAGTAAGTTAAGTGCAGGGATTCAGGGGGCCAGGAGAAATTGATCAGTCAGTAAACTGATTACCTTGCAAGCATGAAGACCCATGTTAAAAAAAACAAAAACGAAAAACCCTGGCAAGCCTGCATTGGGGAGGTGGAACCCTGGAGCCCTAGCCTAGCTTATCTATGGAGTTACAGGCAACAAGTGACCCTTTCCCAAAAAAGGAAGGATTGGCACTGTGGTGCCACACCTCAGGTTGTCCCTGGGGTGTCCCCACTCATATGCACACGTGTGTTATGAACCCTACCAGAAAGTAAGTGGTTTTAATAAAGCAGAGGTATCTTGCATATGATTTCCCTAGAGTCAATAGGTGTGGCTCAGTTTCCTAATTAATAGGTCAGGAAGAAATGCTAGGAGGAAGCAGAGTGTCCAGCCCAGGCTGTGGAGAGAAAATAACGGAAGATGAGTCAGATTCTGAGCCAGAGCGGAAACAATGAATTTTGAGGGAATAACAAGGTTAACGGTGTGGAAAGATCCATGTAAATATGGGTCGAGAAGTCCGAACCACAAACGGATGTGGGGAGAGTCGTCACCTAGACTGTAACTGAAATCACAGAAACGGAAGACGTGACTGAAGAGGAGAATTGGAGCTTGGGAGACGGCTCCTCTCTGTAGGCTGGGGAAGGGCAGGAGGCAGGACTGCTCAGTGGGGAGCGTCCCAGCCCCGTGGCTTGCTGGGGCAAACAGAAAGCCCTGAGGAATGGGAGGGGCAGACCTCAGGAGATACCCCAGGGCACTGAATGGGTGCGCGGTAGTAGAGGCTAAGCCACACAAGAATGGGTTTCAGAGGGAATAAGTTAAAAGGGGGCTCCCGGAGACACCGTCCACAATCTTCGGAGAAATTTAACTGAAGGGAACAAATTAAAAGCAACAAAAGTCTTTGAGTAAAGCCGGGTGGTTCTCAACCGGTGGGTCATGACCCCTTTCCCAGGAGTCGACTAAGAAAACACAGATATTTACATTAAAATTCATAACAGTAAAGCCCGGCGGTGGTGGCGCACGCCTTTAATCCCAGCACTCGGGAGGCAGAGGCAGGCGGATCTCTGTGAGTTCGAGGCCAGCCTGGTCTACCAAGAGAGTTCCAGGAAAAGGCGCAAAGCTACACAAAGAAACCCTGTCTCGAAAAACCAAAAAAAAAAAAAAAAAAAAAAAAATTCAAAACAGTAGCAAAGTGACAGTTATGAAATAGCAATGAAAATAACGTTATGTTTGGGGGTCACCACAACATGAGGAACTGTTTTAAACGGTCTCAGCACTAGGAAGAACCACTGGTCTAGATGGAAGTTTCTAGAAACTTGAATGATGGACCATGGTTGTTTGTTTGTTTGTTTGTTTCCTTTTGCTGTGGTAAAACGCTCTGTCAAAAGGAACTTTGGGGAAATGGGGTTTGTTTCAGCTTTCAGGTCAAAGTTATAGTTCATCTCACCAGAGAAGCCATGGCGGACAGAGCTTGAGGCAGTTTGAGGCAGTTTGTCGCATTGCATCACAGTCAGAAGCAGAGAGTGTTAAGTGCGGGCTCAGCATCCTCTTTCCCTTTCACCCAGTCTCAGACCCCGCCCATGAAATGGTGAAGGCCACTTTTCACACTGCAGAGTCAACCTGCAGCCTCACTAGTTAGGATGCCTCCCTCCACGATTTCCTTTCCAGCAGCTCTGACTATGACATTAGACTTGAAAATTTATTTTTAAGGAAAGATATGGGGGGGTAAAAGAGGATAATGAAGGGTCAATATTACCAAAATACATCATATACGTGTATGACATTGTCGTCATTAAATAAAAATTTAAAAGGTATGGGAACTTACCTTCTACCTTTGAGGGACAACCGAGGACAATAGCAATAGGCTGTATGCTTAGGGAGTCTCCTGGACAACCCTGACCAACAACTTACTATCAATGAAGACACCATGCACTTCAGACCCAGGGCCCTGAGCCAGAACTGACCTGCGTGCCTCCTCCCTGAAGACTAGCTTTCATAGTAACAGAAGACTCCATGCAAGCTTCCACAGGAGGAAAGCAACCGACAGTCCTACCCAGCCCAGCTATGACACCAAAAACCACAACCATGACCAACAAAGCCCCATAACCCTAAGGGTGCAGTTATGGCACACATGCCTTGCCAGTAACCAACAGCTCTCCTCTGGTTGGCCTTAAAGCCCACATAACAAGAGGGAAATCATGCTTGGTGCTGGAAACTTCTCAAGGCCAGTGAAGTCACGGATCTTGGAGAAGAATCTATAACCGGCGCTTTACGAAATCAGCAGAGTCCCTAGCTACATTCTCAATATGTGTCCTTGCACCCACCGAGAAGTGTACTCCTCACCTCTCATCCAGGAACCTTCTCTTTGCAACAGACAGAAAGCGTTGTAGAGAACCACAACCAATCAAAATGCAGTCATGGAGCCCAGTGCCAGTGGGTACATTTACAAAACACTCCCACATCTAAGGCTCAAGGGACATTGCAGAAGAGGGGGTGGAGGGACTGTAAGAGCCAGAGGAGTTTGCTGTGGTCGTGTGCCGCCACTCCTCCTCCCCATTCCTAGTAATATCACAACTACACCCAACAAGTCTCAACAGCATGACTGCCTCAACATCACCTGAGTAAGGACAACAACAGACATGCCGAGTGGGTGGGGAAGGCCCTGGAGACCCTATAAGAAGAACTGCAGGCAACTAAGGAATGCGGGGAGTGGGAGAGGTGCTCTTCCTCAGGGAAGAGCATACCAATTGAATATCCAATACCAAGTGGTTAGCCCTACAAACATACAAGTAACGTTACACAGACTGAGCAGATTATATTTAGGAATATATATATATATATATATATATATATATATATATATATATATATATACACACACACACACACAAGTATATAACAATAATTAATGAAAATACGAGGCTATGAATTTGAATGAGAGCAAGGAGGGGTATATGGAAGGGTTTGGTTGGAGGAAAGGAGAGGGGAAATGATGTAATTAAATTATAATATCAAATTGAAAAGAAAAAAATTTTTTAAAAAGATATGAGGGCCAGTAAGATAACTCAGCAGGTAAGGTGCTTGCCCATGTGCCCTGAATTCAACCCTCAGGATCAACATAAGGTAGAAGATGAGCACCTTCTCCATAGCTCTTTCCTCTGAACACATGTGTTACATGCCCTGTCTGCACCCACACACGTACACCTCATGAACACAAATGTGCACACACAACAATATAATAATAAAAAGATACGGGAGGCTGGAGAGATGGCTCAGCAGTTAAGAGCACAGACTGCTCTTACAAAGGACATGAATGAGTTCAGTTCCAAGTGATTTATAACCTATAACTCTAGCTCTAGCAAAGATTAGATGCCTCTGGCTTCTGAGGACACCTGGACTCATGTTCACACAGGCACATAAATATTCACATAATTTAATAATAAAATCTTTAAAAAAAAAGATAAGCCAGGCAGTGGTGGCAATCGCCTTTAATCCTAGCACTTCAGAGGCAATGGCAAGGGGATCTCTGAGTTCAAGGCCAGCCTGATCTACAGAACTACAGAGCTAGTTGTAGGATAGCCAGGGCTACACAGAGAAACCTTGTCTTGGAAAATAAAAAGATAATAGGGGATTCTTTGGAGTGTAGTAAAGACTTCTAAATTATCCAGTTGGTAATCATAAAAGAATAATGCCTTCAAATATTGCCTCCTTGAAAACAAACAAAATGAAATGCATAAGAATTACTCTAGCTAGCAATATATTACTCAGAAGTCACATTGGACAAGTCGTCTACTTGTTCTTAGGTGAAGTACTTTTCATGTGCTTATAGAGAAAGGCAAAGAAGCTACATCATTGGGAAGATATAATTGGGATAATCTAATTGGGATAATGTAACCTTGACTATCTGGTGATTTCAGTCACCAGGATCAGGAAGGCGATCATGCAGTGGCTCACGTTTAATGTGAGTTTGGGAAAGTGGTTGTCATTTTCAACGATATCAAACGTCATTTTCAGCAAACATGCCCTCAAAAGGACTTTCTACACATATTATCATAATAACATCATTTAAAATAATATAGAGGCATTATTATAAGAGAAAATGTTTCTAATAGAATCGCTTCAGATTGTACTTTTAACAGCATCAAGATTGATAATAATACTGTGGAGGGAAAAAAATGTGTCTGAGCTTACAGAGTTCAAAAAAATGTCCGAAGTTTGGTAACTTAAAAACCCCCAGAATACTGGAACTCATCTACACGACAATACTCCGCAGGCACTTTTGAGGAAGTAGTAGTATCCACGAGCAACCAGAGCTCATTTATGTAGCTTCCACATTGCACAGAGCATTGAGTCATGCAGCAAAACACTGAAGCATTTGGCCAGATGATTTACTCACGGTTGTAGGAACTGCTGGGGGGAATTTTAAGAGCTTTTCATAAATCGAGTCATGAAGCTGTTAGAGTCATAAATCATAGAGTTCATTCTTATCCAGATGGTGTAAAACACCTCTAGCATTTCTAAGAATGTACAATTAACAAAGACAACTTGAAAACCAAAATTCATTCCTGGGTAGTTTCAATGTGAGGTTTGTATGATTTCTAGCATTCCAACGTTCTTTTTTTAGGGAGCGAGAGGGGTTGTTGGTTGGTTGTCTGGTTGGTTAGAGACAGGGTCTTGATGTGTAGCTCTAGCTGGGCTGGAACTCAGTATGTAGACCAAGATGGCTTTCAACTCACAGAGATCCGCTTGCCTCTGCCTCCCAAGTGCTGGGATTAAAGTTATGTACCACCCTGCCTGGCACTGTAAGATCTTCACAGTCGCATAATAAATTCTATAAATGAATAAAATATTAATTAGTATTCATTAGTTCAATTTAATATCTTCCTGATAATAAAGCTACAGCCACGTTTAAAATATAGTTTTATTTTTAAATCTTTAGGACTTTCACATTAATTTTAAAATTTATTTTCTACATTAAATATTTTATGCTATTGCATCAATTTGTTCATCATCTGAAAGAATAGTATCACTTAAAAGGGAAGAAATACTGTATACCAAGAAAATTGCATGAGTAACTAGTGATTGTTGAAAAGCTTTTTCAATAACACATCATTTCAGAGGTTTTTGAAACGATCCTAGTGTAAGAATATCCTAAGAATCCTTAAGATCAGAAAGAAAAGTTCATGAAAATGTCTATATAGCCCTGGACACTTGTGGAGTAGAATCGGAAAACACACAGCAAACATACTCATTTAGAATGTAGAAGAGTTTACATTTCAAAACCTACAGCCTTGGCAGCCCCAGCTCTACCATAGCTCTCCTGTAGGAGTTTGCAGCTTGGAATCTGTAGGGAGTTTCTAGGGATCTAGTTCATATTGGGGGAAAAAAAATCTCAGCTCTGCCTACTCATGATTTCCAGCCTTCCACCAGAGGCAGAATGCTGTGGCTTGTAATTTGTCCCTTCTGAAGTGCGTGTTGAAATTTGATTGTATTATGGAGTATTGGGAGGTAAAACTCTTAAGGAGAACCCTTGTGAAGGCTTATGTGAAGTTAATGTCCCTATCTTAAAAGTGGGTTATAAAAGGGCAAGTTCTGCTTCTTCCTCTTTCCCTCTCTTCTTCTGCCTAGAGATGAGGCAGCAAGAGAGTTCTAATTACGTGCTGATACTTCTCAGACTCCAGAAGTCTGAGTGTGTGTGTGTATGTGGTGTGTGTTGTGTGTTCATCCATATATATGTGTGTATACAGATGATAGATAGATAGATAGATAGATAGATAGATAGATAGATAGATAGATAGATAGATAGATAGATATTGGAAGTACTGGGGATTGAACTCAGGGCCTTGCCCATGCTAGGTGAGCACACTATCACTGAGTTATAGCTTCAGCACAAGCCAATACAGTTCTGTTCTCTGTAAAGGACCAAACCTGTGCTTTTCTGTTACAGCATCACAGAAGGCACTCCATTGACATGCTGCTGGGGCATCCTTGTGGGCCTCAGTTCTTGCTCCCTGCCAAATGCCCAGACAAGAGGCTTCAGTATTTCATCAGCATAACTACATTCTGTCACAGCTTCTGTTGTGAGATTTTTTATTTCATTGTGTGGCTGTCAAACTCCAGATTTTCAGATGTAGTGTCCTGAAGCACCCTTATCTCTTAGTCTTAAAAGTTCTGGTTCCTCCAAATTCCCTTCTGCCTGTCTAAATAGTGAGGAGTGGACACAGTGTTCGTCCCTCCAGTCAGTGAAGAAGGGACAGGAATGCTCATGCATTCCACACAGAAATGGACTTTGACTCATCGTCCCTTAAGGGCCTTAAGACGGCTGACTCATGCGGGCCTAGTAGTTGCCTGCTGTTCTTTGCAGCATCCCATGGCCATCTGGCATGAGATAGTGATCTACCGTGAGAGGATACTGCAGGGATGCGGTTCCTGTCCCAGACTTCCTGTCAACCTGCAGCCTGGTGAGCTAGTCTCGAGCTGAGGCATGGGGGAGCACGCTTGAAATCAGAGGGTGGAAGCAGGAGGCTTGCAAGTTTCAGACCAGCTTAGTCTGTGAAATATGATGGTTAGCCGGAACTGTCAAGCTGAGTAGATCTGGAACTGCCTAGGAGACACATCTCTAGTTGTGTTTGTCAAGGTCTTTCCAACGAGGTTTAACAGAGAAGAAAGGCCTGAGCACAAAACTGAATGACTAAGGAAAAGGGAGGCCTGCTTCCTGAGCTCACACCCTTACGGCTGTGTCTTCTCCACCAGAACGGACTACCTTCACTCAAACTCAGCCAAAATAAACCCTTCCTGAAGTTGAAGTTTTCAGGGTTTCCGTCACAGCAATGAAAAAGACCAATATGAGAGGCCTGCCTAAAATAAACCTGGCTGTTAGTGCCTGGATTGTGGAGCGCCATAGCACGCTGGAAGTTGCCTGGCAGAGAGGCACAGGACGGCATGCTTTAGTCTCCTTCAGTACTGAACGGCTGGCTACCTTGGTACAGACACCCTGGTTATTTGTGATCATAGCTAAAATGCTTTACTTACATTTATTCCATAGACACAGCAACCATGAGTTAGGGCTACACTTACACTTATCTTCCATGAGTACCCTAGAGCTTAGAATGTAAGGTATCTGCCATGCCCCCCCCCCCAAGGACCATACAGCTAGCAAGTGGAATTAAGAACTCCTTAGCCCTTCAAAAAAGTCCTTCCTGTTGTATGCTTTCATCCTCATGGCCTCCCACCCACTGCAGCCCCTCACCGGAAGGAATTCCTACCAGGGATTGCTGGGTAGCAGCTATTCCAGTTATTTTTAGAATAAGCTCTACCCAGATTGTTGAAGACTAAACTGGCGCTTAGGCAGAGTAGCTGAGGTTTCCCAGCACACAGGTATATGCTTCTCTTTTTATTTAACTTGTGAGAAACTTTCCTGGTCCACCTCGCAGAAACTTTGAATCTAATAAGATTCCTGTCATTCAAATTTTATCATTTTCATTCTTAGTGTTTCAGTCTCGTGTGCCCATTCCCATCCCTTGGGTAAATATGAACTAGCACCTCCAAGTTGCTAAGCAAGTTGGGAGGAACCAGATAGATTCATTTTTGGAAAGCAGCTGCTATTTATCCTTCATTTTTAAAAAAAAAATGTAGTGCCGATAACTTTTTTATTTACGGGAAGCTGAGCTTTCTGTCATAAACATCTTAGACACTGAGATTAATCAGGCATGTTTTTTGAGTCCCATCCAACCTCCTCTATTTTAAAGATCCCTCCTACTCCCACATATTTAATCTAACTTTATATGGGAGGAATCAATTAATAATTAAAATATTACTGTTAATGAGTATTATAGTCATTTAACTAAGACGGCAAGCCCAACGTGGTACTGTTAGCGTCTCCACTTTACAGATGGGCAGCAGGCTACAGCAGAGTGGATATTGAGAGCCAGGGATGTGGACCCGGATGGTTTGGTGCTCGAGACGCTATTTATCACCCCGCGTGTGGCCTGCTTCACCATCTAGTGTGTCCGGATGAGGTTTAAACTGGAAGATTAACACCACTCACTGACACTTTGCTTCTACTTAGAAAAAAATTTCTACATAAGCTTTCCTGCCATTTCTTATAAGGATGGGTTTCCTAAGGGCTGGCTTCTCCACACTAGAGAATTAACAGCTCACAAACTCGTTCTCGAAAGACCATCAATGCTGACTCTCTCGCTCCTGGCAGCCTCAAACACTCCAGAACCCTGAGGTTAGGTCATATGCTTTGCCCTACTGCCCCATCTATTGTCCTTCCATGATTTTGTGTGGCTTCCTGGGATTATATACATCATTTCCTCTCCTTTGGGCTTCCATTGATCAGCCCGTCATCTCGAAGGAGGATTGCCTTAGAACAGCAAGCCCCACAGAGGCTTCACTGCCTCCTAACAAACAGCATAGTGTTTTCATACAACCTGCACACATCCTCACATGTACTTTAAGTCGGCTCTTGATTACTTAGATTGCATAGCCCAATATGGTTTTTACCTTGTCTTTGTCTCCTAAACAATATAGGACGATAGTCATCCTGTTGTTGGTTTGTTTTACAAATTGTATTCCTAAATAAGGAATAAAGGCAAGAAAAACATCTATCTACAAGTATGGTCAGGACGCGACCTTTCCCTGACACCTTCTATCTGTGCGATCAGTTGGATGACGCGTGGGAAACCCTGTGGATATGTGAAAGCAACTGAACCCTCGTTCTACACTTTCAACGTTTTCTGGTTATGGTTTTGACAAGCTGTCACAGCCTTGCCCGTGCTCCTGTGGGAAAGAGTGCTCCTTCCCGACGTCCCCCTCCGCTTTCACTACTCTGATGGATTTATTGATAGTAGAAGACTCTGCTCATAAATGTATATATGGATATGTTATTCTTTTTCCTTGTGAGTGTATTTCTCTTAATGACATCTACCTAGGAGGCAGGGAAATAACCTGTTAGGATGTATAATGTAGCTGATCATTTTATACAACTTTTAATTTTAATGTTGCTTCAAGGTGGCATGAATATTAGAATAAGAAGAGGAATTTATTAGTAGTGGATAAAGGGGAAAACCACTTAAGATGATTTATTAAGTAATTATCTGAAATACGTGTTTAGACCTAAAATAGGCAAGTTTAGAAAACTCAAAATTAATGGAGACATTGATAAATAGGAACCAGTTATTTCATTAATATATGCCATCAATATAGGATAGCTATTTCAAAGAAAACTAGCTTGTCCTTTCATGTTTCAATTGATTAGATAAATTAGTGTTTAAGAGTTGAATTACTTCTTGTTTTTATGCATAAGCATTGATTCTGGTATCAAAATTACTACATTAGTGAATTTAAAAATTGATTTAAAAGTCATTAAAGTTGTAGAATACACTTACTTTAAAAAAAAAATAGTGAGCAGACCTTACTCTGAACTTTGAAGATGAATAAGATGGTCCACAAAATAAAAAATAAGTGTGAAGCTGAGGACATGACTTATGAGGATGCTGAAATGGAAATTTAGTTGAATTTACTCTTCTTCGGCTGAACTCTACATCTTTGTTTTTTGTGAATGGAGGGGGTACAGCACCTGAATATTAGGAGGATGAGTAGTAACAGAAGAAAAGCCAGGGATAAAATCACTACAAAAATCCGGTATTTCTTAGGCAATATTTAAGAGGCCTTGAAACCACAGGAAACTTTGCTCTGGGTCCTTCTGCGTTGCTTGCACAAACTCTCAAGTGGCTTCGGCCATAGCTGCTGACTTCTTGCTGACAACTGATAGAGAAGGATGCCATCATGGAGCAGAAGAGGGCCTTCCATTGTTGGTAGCCTCTGGTTTCTATGCTATCCATATCTGCTGTAGAGCTCTCCTTGAATACATCAAGATGAAGGTAAACTGGTTACACTATGTAAAGAACTCAGATACAGATCTTAGTTCTCAAGCCAGGCGATGCGAGAACGTGGAACCCCAAATACTACCTGTCTTACTTAGGGTTTCTGTTTCTGTGAGGAGTCACCATGACCACGGCAACTCTTATAAAAGAAAACATTTCATTGGGGCTGGCTTACAGTTCAGAAGTTTAGTCCGTTATCATCATGGCGGGAAGCAAGGCAGCATGCAGGCAGACATGGTGCTGGAGAGGTAGCTAAGAGTTCTACATCTTGATCTGCGGGCAACAGGAAGTGAACTGTATGCCACACTGGGCATAGCTTCAGTGTAGGAGACCTCAAAACCTGCCCCTCCACAGTGACACACTTCTCCAAAAGGCCACACCTAACAACAGTACAACTCCCTATGGGGGCCTCTTTCTTTCAAACTACCACATTCCACTCCCTGAGCCCCATAGGTTTGTAGCCATATCATAATGCAAAAATGCATTCATCCAACTTAAAAGTCCCCATAGTCTATAACAGTCTCAAAGTTACTTACAAGTCTAAAGTTCAAAATCTCTCCTTAGATTCATGCAGTCTCTTAACTGTCATCCCCTGTAAAATCAAAATCAAAAAACAGATCACATACTTCCAACATATAATAGCACAGGATATAAATTACCATTCCAAACATAGGGAAAGGAACATAGTAAGGAAATACTGGACCAAAGTAAAACCAAACCCCAGCTGGACAAACTCCAAACTCTCCATCTCCATGTCTGATGTAGTAGTAGTTTGAATTTAATTGGCCCCCATAAGCTCATAGGGAGTGTCACTATGGGAAGGTGTGGCCTTGTTGAAGTAGGTGTGGCCTTGTTGAAGTAGGTGTGGCCTTGTTGAAGGAAGTGTCTCACTGTGGGGCCAGGCTCTGAGGTCTCTTATGCTTAAGCTTCACTCAGTGTCACAGACAGTTCCTGTTGCATTCTGGTCAAGATGTAGCCAGCACCATGTCTGCCTGCATGATACCATGCTCCCCACCATGATGATAATGGACTGAACCTCTGAAACTAAGCAAGACACCCGAATTAAATGTTTTCTTTTTAAGAGTTGCCTTGGTCATGGTGTCTCTTTGCAGCAATAGAAATCCTAAGATGTCAAAACACTTCAGATCTCCAACTCCTTTCAGCTTTGCTGATTGCAACACACTTAATTTCTCTTAGGCAGATTCCACTCCTTGTTAGCAGCTCACTTTGGCAGGTATCTCATGGCTCTGGCATCTTCAACATCTTGGGGTCTCCAAGGCAATTCGGGCTTCACTTACATAGCTTCACACAATGGCCTGTCATGGCCTCCATTCAGGGATACCCCTACATTTCTGGCCTCAGTGGCTTTCCTTAATCTCAAAGGAAGATTCCATAATCCCTTTCTTCTTTTTCTTTCTTTCTTTCTTTCTTTCTTTCTTTCTTTCTTTCTTTCTTTCTTTCTTTCTTTCTTATTTATTTATTTATTTATTTATTTATTGTTTTCAAGACAGGGTTTCTCTGTGTAACAGTCCTAGCTGTCCTGGAACTTACTCTATAGACCTGGTTGACCTTGAACTCACTGAGATCCACCTCCCAAGTGTTGAGATTAAAGGCATGCACCATCACACCCAGATCTGAGTTTTTCTTTAATCCCATTTCACAAATTGGAAACTTAGCTGTGTGGGATCTTGCCCTGAGGTCACCACTCCCTTTATTCCATTTCTTTTTTTTTTTTTTTTTTTTGGTTTTTCGAGACAGGGTTTCTCTGTGTAGTTTTGCGCCTTTCCTGGAGCTCACTTGGTAGCCCAGGCTGGCCTCGAACTCACAGCGATCCGCCTGGCTCTGCCTCCCAAGTGCTGGGATTAAAGGCGTGCGCCACCACCGCCCGGCCTATTCCATTTCTTAATCTGTTTATCTCCTTGAACACAGGACTTAACTCCATTCTACTTTCTGGTGCTCCTTTTCTCCTCAAGTTTTATATTTTGAATTTTTCCTTTCTCAGATTACTCCTTTTCATTATAAATATTCGTTAAAGTTAACACTAATAACCGCATGACAGTCAATATTAGACTCTTTTGAGATTACCTTTGCCAACAGAATTAATCTAAAACTCTTCACTTTTTAGCCTCAGGCAAACTTTTCAGACATGGGCAAAAAGTAGCCACATTCTTTACCAAAATATTGCAATACTGGTCTATAGGCCACATACTAAAATTCTCCTCCTTTGAAATGTCTTGAGCCAGGCGCCCACCTTTCAAATCACCCTCAGCACCACTGACTTCCATGTTCCTACCAAGAAGACTCATAAAACCCTACTTAAATCAATCAACTGCTTTTCTTTCTTTCTTTTTTTTTTCTTTCTTTTTTTTTTGTTTGTTTGTTTGTTTTGTTTTGTTTTGTTTTTTTTCGAGACAGGGTTTCCCTGCGTAGCTTTGGGCCTTTCCTGGAACTCACTTTGTAGACCAGGCTGACCTCAAACTCACAGAGATCCCACCTGCCTCTACCTCCCTAGTGCTGGGATTAAAGGCGGCTGCCACCACCCGGCAATCAACTGCTTTTCTAATCCGTAGTCCCAAAGTCCATATTCCTCCAAACAAAAACATGGTCTGGCCTGTCACAGCAATACCCCAGTTTCTGGTGCCAACCTCTGTCTTAGTTAGAGTCTCTATTGCTGTGAAGAGACACCATGAGCATGGCAACTCGTTTTTAAATTTGTTTGTTTTGTTTTTCGAGACAGGATTTCTCTTGGTAGTCCTGGCTGTCCTGGAACTTGCTTTGTAGATCAGGCTAGTCTCAAACTCACAGAGATCTGCCCGCCTCTGCCTCCCTAGTCCTAGGGTTCAAGGCATGCACCACCCCTGCTCAGCAACCATGGCAACTCTTATAAAGGAAAACATTTAATTGGTGCTGGCTTATAGTTCAGAAGTTTTTAGTCCATTATCTTCATGACAGGAAACATGGCAGCATGCAAGCAGACATGATGCTGGAGAGGTAGCTGAGAGTTCTACATCTTGATCCTCAGGCAACAGGAAGTGAACTTTGTGTGTCACATTGGGCATAGCTTGAGCATAGAAGACCTCAAAACCTGCCCCTCACAGTGACATACTTCCTCCAACAAGGCCACACTTCCTAATAGTGCCGCTCCCTTTAGGGGACATTTTCTTTCAAACCACCACACTATCCTCATTCAATACAGCAGTGATACTGCAGTAAACAAATAGTGTTGGCCAAGGCTCATTGTTGATAGCAGATGTCCACACATAGAGTACTGACAGCAGAAGGAATCTAATAGTTTGCAGTAAACAGACACCCAGGCAGCCAGAAGGTGAAAGATCCCTATCATGTCATACCAACCCACTAAAATTGCAAAGTTTAATATAGACACCTCTTTCAGACGTTATCAACTAAAGACAAAGAAACATGAGGACTGTGATGTCCTACAGGGCTGGTCACCGTAGGAATGATGGCAGCTCTGGACACAAGTTACTGCAGGAGTAAGCTGGGAGAGGCTTGTAGACACAGGACTACTCTGCAATGTGAAGAGACTCCATAGAACAGGGCCCTAGAGATAACTTTTCCTAATTCTCTGTCTTCCCTCCCTCTTCACTGCTCCCCGGAGCTCCCCTGACTGAACTCACTTCTACAGAGGACAACAGAGCTAGCTAGCTCAACTGTTCTAACCTTAGAACAGTGAGGGTTAGGGATGGGATCCAGCAAGACAGAGGATTCCAGCCTTGATGTCTGCGCAGGAATATAGTCGTGTGCAGCATTTGATGAGCATTCCATGGCTCCTATCTCTGAGAGACTAGAACCACAGAGTAGTAGCACCTTAGACAAGGAGGGACTTCTGGGGTAGCAGTTACTGGCGTTGACAGCCTATTGCAAAGCTGCTGCTGAAGGACTTCAGTTTGTTTGCAGGTCAGCAGCTTAGGGCCATTGCCAGGGTCTCCTGGGGATCTCAGTTCTTTCACCCTTAAAGTATAACTATCCTTCTCATGTACTCCAGAGGATTTAACATGTTGATGCAGATTTAATGCTTATAACAGTTATATATATTCATACATACTTCCACACACACATACATAGGAGGAAAGAACTCAGATTCTAGCTGTGGGCTTATTACAAGATTGGAAAGATCTGAGCGTATCATGCAAGGTAGTACAAGGAGCTAAACTAAGTCTTTTTATAAGTAATGGTTTCATTGGGGACAAGGCATGACATCGCTGTATAATCTTTAGTGTAGCCTCAATAAAAGTGCATCTACAGATCCTAATCAGAGTGGGTTTGGGTTCTTTCCTTTCCCACCATGGAAAGCTTGAAATGATTCAAGCCTATAGACCCCCAACCATACTTAATGATTTTTAAGCTCACACATTCTCTCCAATCTAAGCTAAATAACATCATAGTTTGGCAGCATGTTGACCCATTCTGAAGCATATTGAAGGCTAATGAGATGGCTCAGTAAGTAAAGATGCTTATGGCCAAGCCTGATGACCACAGAACCAGCATGGGGACAGGAGAGACTTGACTTCCTCCTACAAGTTGTCCTCTGACCTCCACACTTGTGTGTATGTGTGTGTTTGTGTGTGTGTGTGTGTGTGTGTGTGTGTGTGTGTGTGTGTGTGTGTGTAGGTATTTATATCATATATGTATTCATGTATATTGACCATCTTCTTATTCAAAATATAGCAGCACCTACTTGAGAATTTTAAATGTGTCTCATGCCACTTGAACATGGAGAAGCAAGCCATGGTCCCCACAGTGGACACTAGTGAAACCTCATAATCTCCCAACAGAAGCTAAGCACTGGCAACTCTGTACTTGGTTTTACTCTGGCCATGGCTGCTCTACTTGGAACTAGAAGAGCTCCCAGTGGAATCCTTCCTTTCTCGGCTTCTCTCCCTCTAGTAACAAGATAGCTTTCTCACAGTAGTAGGAAACATCCCACTTCTCCACGTTCTACACTGTTAAATGTCTGGGCTAAAACTATAAATCTTTTCAGACCTCTCTAGGCTAGCCATGGGCTGTGTAGAATGCCATCCCACTGTTGGAAACACTTTGGGGGTCACATAGGATGAGTACCCAGTTCATATTCTCCTGAGCATGACCAGGGAGCATGTGCATGGACCGAGCTTCAGCTTTGTGTAATGCATTGTTCATGGCTCACATTTTCCTGTAATTCACAATGCAGATTTTCTATCACAAAGGAAGATGAGACAACTGAGTCATCTCTTGATAATCATTTAGTTTGCTTCTCTTTGGAGACTTTTGTTTCTTAGAATTTCAATTAGCTTTTGAATTCATGCATTAGTTATGTCATTGGTTTGTTAAATGTAAGCAAAACTGCATTAAAATTTCATATTTGCAACTATATTTGCTTTCATGTTACAAAACCTCCCTTTTGTCTTTTAGATAATTTTTTTAAAAGAATTTGGTTATCTCCCTTTAATCCCAGTACTTGGGAGGCAGAGGCAGGTGGATCTCTGTGAGTTCGAGGCCAGCCTGGGCTACAGAGTGAGTTCCAGGAAAGGCTTCAAAGCTATACAGAGAAACCCTGTTTCGAAAAATAAACCAAAAAAAAAAAAAAAAAAAAAAAGAATTTGGTTATCTCTTATGCTATTGTTCTTAACTTCAGGTTATAAGACACTTGTGGATCCTTGTCCTGGTTGGTTAAAGATAAAATAAGCCCTCTACTCCTAGAGTTGCTTTTGGTCATGTTGTTTATCACAGCAACGGAAAGTAAACTTGAACAATTGTGAAATCAATTTTACTGTGTCCTTATCAATATATTTTTTAAGTAAAATACAGTGTTTAGTAAAGATAAATGCGTCTCTGAGGTCTTACTTTCCTGTGTGCACACACCAGTGAGTGAGTGCATGTGTGTGACTTCTGAACTGAAATGTGTGATTTTATTCACTCCCCCACCCCCACAAAATGTATTTTTTTTCTATAACTTTCAGTGAAACACATATTGAAAGCCACTGGCTTATGCTATTCATACAACCATATATCTTGGGTATTATGTGGCTGTGGTTTAATTTGACCAGCTAAATAATAATAAGAGATTCTCTAAGGAGTCATTAAGTGTTGTTGTGGGGAATAGAATAGCACTGCCATGGGAATACACGTGCCATGCATGTTCAAGGCATTTGAGTCAAAGCGAAGTTTCTAAAAGGCAAAATGAGAAGACGTGTGTAAGATATCTTCAAACAATAATCTGTTACTACAATGCTCAAAAACAATGGTTGCACCAAAGACTGAGAAGACAGTTGTTGGGCAAATGTAGCTAGAGTTTCCCTGCCTTGCCCACAGTCAGGACAAATCTATCACCCACAGCCTCTCAGACCCAACCAAGTAAACACAGAGACTTATATTGCTTACAAACTGTATGGCCATGGCAGGCTTCTTGCTAACTGTTCTTAAAGCTTAAATTAATCCATTTCCACAAATCTATACCCTGCCACACGGCTCGTGGCTTACCAGCATCTTTTCATGCTGCTTGTCAGGGTGGTGGCTGGCAGTGACTCCTTTTGCCTTCCCGTTCTTTTATTTCTCCTCTCTGTTAGTCCTGCCTATACTTCCTGCTTAGCCATGGGCCAATTGGTGTTTTATTTATTGACCAATCAGAGCAACTTGACATACAGACCATCCCACAGCACAGCCAAGTGCAGACCATCTCAGACACCTGCACTCAGGCCCGTGGTCCTAGTCATCCTCTATGCGGACCTGCTGGGTAAAGCCACGAGGAACCCGAGAAAGGGCCCCCACAGGACATACAGAACATCCCACAGCAGGCAGATGCCTGGGGTAGATTTCATGTGTATGTATGTAAAGCTGTAGTGACTTAAGTCCAGGTTGTGATTTTGGTAGAGAATTTAAGAATCCTGTTTTCAAGCATCTGCCAATGGTGCTTGCCTTCACCCCAACTCCCTGACTTTATTCCTCTATGCATGTTTTTTAATTCAGTCTCTACAATAGTGGCCATAAGATAGTGCAAAGACTATGTTTTTGTATGGTAGATTGTTTCTGCCTTTTGTTGTGGTAAGTGCACATTAACAGGACTGGAGAGATGGTTTAAGAGTACTGGCTACTCTTGAAGAGGACCCGGGTTTGATTCCCAGAACCACATTGGAAGTCCACAACTGTAATTCCAGTTCCAGGGGATCTAATACCCTCTTCGGAGTCATGGGGGCACCAGGCATGCATGTGGTGTACAGGCTCATATGCAGACAAAATACACATACACAGAAAATGAAAAGTAAAATTAAATTAAAATGTTTAAAGTGCATGCTAACAATAGTTGCCATATTTACAATATGTAACTATAAATCAGTGACAGTAATTACATTCATATAGTATAACCACCATCAACCCCCAGTTCCAGGATGCTTCCAACTTGCAAATTTAGCTCTTTACCCATTCAGTAGTTCCCAGACCCTCCCCCGCTCCCCAACCCCTTTCACTCAGCATTCTACTTTCTGTCTCTAAATTTGGCTGCTCGGTGTACCTCATATGAATGAAGTCATTTTGCATTTGTGCTTTGGGAACTAAGTCCCATGCATTCATTATTATTACATTGCTGTGACCAAATAGGTAATGTAAACAACTTAATGGAGGTGGAGTATATTTCCGCTCATGGTTTTAGAGTACTCATCCCATGGCCACTTAGCCTGTGTATTTAATCAAACAGTCATGGCCGTGAGAACAAGTGGCAGAGAAAGTACCCACCTCATGGCAGACAAGAAGTGGGGAAAGGGACAGCAAGGTGCTTAGGGATAAAACATCCTCAAGAACCAGCCCCTCCCAATGACCTACTTCCTCCGGAAATGTCCTCCCTCTTTAAATGTCCAAAACACTACCTGGACTTTTAACACATGAGACTGTAGGAGACGGCGCTCTGCATGGCTCTAGGGGACGTCCTACCTGGGACGGTGAGGGAATGAGGCAGGGGCAGACAGTAAAGAAACAACATACATACCAACGCCAAGGAGCTGGGATCAGGACGTCTAGGCTCTCTGATGGGGAAACTGCGGCAACCCCAGAAGCTCGGCTTATTGATTGTGTACAGTCGAGCAGGGAAGCGAGGTTATTGCAAACAGCTGAACAAGGATTAGCCTATCTAGGTAGGAGCAATCTCTGTAGGGGAGCAGTTTTCAGGCTGTAAACACCAGGAGGAGAAAGTTATGGTAGACATTTTTTGCATACACCATCAACATCTGCGCTTAGACCCAAGGAAGGCTTTGCCATTCCCATGGCACTGAGGCATTAGGGTCCTCAATGTGAAAGAGCCTATGCCAATAATACACAATACTCATTCACTCCCTACAAGACAGTTCACATTTGAACCACACCGCCATCAAGGTTCATCCATACTGTAGCATATGTTGGAAATTCTTTTCAAGACCAAATGACATGATGTATACACACACTCCTTTCGCTTGTCAGTTCCTCGGTGATAAGACACCTAGGGACCTTTAGCTACTGTGAGCAATGCTGCAGTAAACATGGGGACACACAAATCTCTGCAAGATTCTGGTTTCACAGCAACTGCACTTTATTTATTTATTTATTTATTTATTTATTTATTTATTTATTTATTTATTTATGATTTTTCAAGACAGGGTTTCTCTGTGTAGTTTTGGTGCCTGTCCTGGATCTTGCTTTGTAGACCAGGCTGTCCTCAAACTCACAGAGTTCCACCTGGCTCTTCCTTCCAAGTGCTGGGATTAAAAGCAACTGCACCATTTTATATCACCACCACAGCATGAAGTTTCCAGTTTCTCCATATTGCACCAATACTTGAGTTATTAGTTTTCTTCTCAGTTACCATCCTAGTGAGTATATGGTAGTGTACTGTGATTTTGACTTACATTTACCCTCATATTAATTTTTAGTGTTTTCTTCCATTTCTTTGAGGGAAGTTTTCATTTCCTCTTTAAGAGAATTTTTCAATTCCTCTTTAAGGGTCTCCATCATCTTCTTAAAGTCATTTTTAAGATTGATTTCTTCTGCTTCTTCTGCCTTAGTATGTTCAGGTCTTGCAAGTGTAGGATCACTAGGTTCTGATGTTGTCATATAGGTCTTTATGTTGTTGCCTGTATTTTTGCACTGGCGTCTACTCATCTCTTCCTCCGCTCGGTACAGGCAGTGCCTGTGTCTGAAGGTGCCTCTCTTGTTCTAATTGTTAGTCTTGGTCCACTAGGAGTTCTTGGTTGAATCGGTGCTGTTGGGCTCTGTTTCTCCGAGAGCAGCTTAGTCCAATCAGTGTTAGTGGGTTCTGTCTCAGGGAGCAGTTGTTCCCAATTGGTGCAGGGTAGGCTATGGCTCCAGTGGTTGTTGGGGGCTGTTTTTTGTTTTTTGTTTTTTGTTTTTTTTGTGAGGGAAAGGTAGCTACCTGGTCCCTGGGGCTCCAATGGCTGGATCCTAGGAGCTAGAGACCTGGTCTGCCCATCCGGAGATGAGGCCTTACCTGTTCCCAGTCGGTGTACGGTGGGCTTATGATTCTAGTGATCTGGTTTGGTGGCTGGACGGCTCCTTCTCTTGTGTTCTCAGGTCACATTTTGCTTGCTCGCCAATTCCTCAGCTGATCTTGTTTCCTCAGACTGAAGGCTGCGGGCTTCTGAAACCTCTCCCGAATGGATCTCAGCTGAACAGGTTGATCAGTAGGGCAATCTCACCAATACCTCCAAGTTGTTGGGGTTCACAGGATCGGCATCTGGGCCCCGGGTTGGCCTTAGGCAGAATGTTCGGTCTGATCTTGTCACATCCCACGCAGATGGCTTGGTTATTGTTCCCAGACTTAAAGATGTTTTCAAGATTAGCCTGGACAACTCCTCAACTGATCCTCTTCCCATGAATCCTCAGACTGAAAGCCTGAGTCCTCACCCTTGAGTTTTCAATCATAGCTATTCTGACCAAAGTGAGATGAATTTCAGTGTATTTTTAATTTGTGTTTCTCTGATGGTGGACATTATTGAATGCTTTTAAAAGTGTGTATTAGCCATTAGTATTGTTTTGAGCCTTCTTTATTCAATTACAGAGACCTTTTTTGTTTGACTGGCTTTTGTTTTGTTTTGTTTTATGTGCATTGGTGTTTTGCCTGCATGTCTGTCTGTCTGTATGAGGGTGTCAGATCCCCTGAAATAGCTGTTACAGACAGTTGTGAGCTGCCAGGTAAGTGCTGGGACTTGAACCCTGGTCCTCTAGAAGAGCAGCCAGTGCTCTTAACCACTGGGCCATCTCTCCAGCCCTTGGCTGTTTTCTTGATATTTAGTTGTTTTTTTTTTTTCTTTACTTGTTTAGTCTAGATATTAATCCTTTGGTATATAATTGACAAATATTTTCTCCCATTTTTGTGGACTGTTTCTTAACAAAATCAACAGTTTCCTGTGTTGTATCGAAGCATTAGTTTTATGAAATGTGATTTGTCAATTGTTGGCATTTTCTTTTTCCTGGGCGACCGTGGTCCTATTTTGGAAGTGCTTGCCTACACCTGTATCTTTGTAGTGTATCCCTACGTCTTCCTCCAGCACTCTCAGAGTTTCAGGTTTTACATTGTGATCTGTGATCCTCTTAGAGCTGATTTTTTGGTCAGAGTGAGAGAAAAGTGTCTAGTTTCATTCCATCCACATGCTGATAACTAGTTTTTCCAGCACCGTTTGTTGAAGATGCTGTCTTTTCCCCAGTGTGCATTTCCCCTCCTCATTCTAAAAACACAGGCTGCTTTGCTTTCATAGCCTTATATCTGGCTCCTCTTTCTATGTATGCCATTGACCTATGTGTCTGTTTTTGTGCCAGGACCATGCTGTTTTTATTACTGTGGGTCTGTAGTGTAACTTGAAATCAAGTATGTAACACGACGAGTATCATTCTTGTATTTCAGGATTATTTTGTACATGCATTGTCTTTGTGTTTCCATATGAATTTTTGGATTTCTGTTTTTGTGAAGAATGGAGTTGATATCTAAATGAAATTGCATTGAATCTGTAGGTTGCTTTTCATAAAGTATCCATTTCCCCAACATTGAGTCTTCTAGTCCATGAGCATGGGAAGTCTTTCCATTTTCTAGTGTCTTTCTCAATCTTTTTCTTCAGTATTTTAAAGTTTTACCTGTCTTTCACATCCTTAGTTAAGTTTATTCCAAGGCAAGATTTTTGTTGTTTTGTTTTGTTGTTTTGGATTAAGAATAGGATTCCCCCCTGTCAAATTTTTTCTTTGTATGTTTGTCCTCGGCATGATTTTTTAAAAATTGGAATATTCATTTTTTAATAAATGTATTTATTTATTTATTTTACATCTCAGCTGCAGTTTCCCCTACCTCCTCTCCTCCCAGTCCCTTCCCCTAGCCCCACTCTGTTCTCCCATCCCAATCCACTCCTCTTCCCTTTTTGTTTAGGAAAGGGCAGGTCTCCCATAACTTTTGTATAGTAATTTTGTAGCCTGTCACTTTGCTGAAGATGTTTATCAGCTGTAGGATTTTATGGAGAAGTCTTTAGAAGCTCTGTGTATAGAATTATATCATCTCCAAGTGAGGAGACTTTGACTTCTTCCTTTCCTGTTACAGCCCTATTATTTCCTTTTCTTCCTGCTGTAGCTGAAACCTCAAGCACCATGTTGAAACCAAGTAGACTGCTGGCACAGGCTTGCTGTGATGCTGAGATGTATTTCCTCTATACCTAGTCTCCGTGGGGCTTTCATCATAACGGGATGTTATTAAATGCTTTTTTCTGAATCTGTTGAGATGATGAGGTGCTTTCTGTCCTTCAGTCCATTTATGTATTAAATTACACTTATTAGTATCCATCCATTGATCCCCTACCACACTAGAATGACATAGACATCATGGTGGAAGATCTTAATGATGTGTTCTTGAATTCAATTTGCAAGGATGTTATTGACAGATTTTATGCTCTACTCATCAGGAAGATTGGTTTATAATTTTTTTTTGTGTGTGTGGTTTCTTTATCTTGTTTAGCTGTGAGTGTAATAATGCTGGCCACACCACGAGAATTTGGAAGCATTCTTTCCTTTTCTGTTTTATGGAGTAATTTCAAAAGCACTGGTTTCAGTTCTTTTAAAGGTCTGTTGTGCTGCACCTGCTTGGACCTGGGCCTTCTTTTGTCTTGAGTTTTCTTTTCATTCCTGTTCCAATCTCATTGCTTGTGATGGATCTGTTAGAATTCATTATCTCTTCTTGGTTTAACTTTGGTAGGTCATGCGAATGTAGAAATTCATCCATTTGAAGAAATTTTCCCTATTTCTAAATCCATTTTACTGGATGGATTTTATGTGAAGAAATTTTCCCTATTTCAAAATCCATTTTATTGGGCCATTGAGGAACTTCTCCTTAACCTGTTCTCAGTTAAAATTTTTATTAGTTTGTAGGTTGACATCAACATCAACATATACCAGTTTCTATCAGTGTGAAAGATACTGTGAAAGAAGGGATACATAAACTATAAGCTTTCCTTAAGGGTTTGAATGAAAGGTAAATATTAGCACCTGGGTCTGGTGGCTACACTGTAAAGCTAGCACATGGGGAGCATTCAAACACTGGACAGGTAAGGCCAGAGAAGACCCCACCGTGCTGGATTAATACTGTGAAAACGGCTGTACTGCCAACATTAATCTGTAGAATCAAGACAATACCCATCAAAATGCAAACACCAAGAAACCAAACAGTAACGGGGGAAATGAAATGAACAGATACACCGTTAAAAACATGAAAAGAAAATATTAAATCTCACTACCTGTCAGAGAAACAGAAATTAAAGCTACAGTAAGATTCCATCTCAACCCAGTCAGAATGCCAGTCATTAAGAAACCAAGCCAGGCGGCAGTGGCACCCACCTTTAATCCCAGCACTCGGGAGGCAGAGCCAGGCAGATCTCTGAGTTCAAGGCCAGCCTGGTCTACAGAGCAAGATCCAGGACAGACACCAAAGCTACACAGAGAAACCCTGTCTCGAAAAAACCAAAAACAACAACAACAAAAAAAAACCAAATAACCACTCAAACCTTGAATTCTGAGTGTAGTACCTTGAACCCACAAATTATTTTGTCTTCCACATGCACACTATGGTACATGTGTCCCTTCACACACACACACACACACACACACACACACACACACACACACACAACATTTGAAATTGTTTTTATGAACTCAAACATTCCATTTGAACCCCAATTAAGCCAAATGCTATCCTTCTGTTGTTTTACTTTTTTGTGTATCTTGTTTTGTTTGATTTTATTTTGGAATTTTGAAAATGGATCTCACTATGTCACCCAGGCTAGCCTTGAACACAAGATCCTCTTGCCCTCATCTCTGAAGTACTAGCATTACAGGTGTGTACCCCCATGCCCAACTTTAATGTTATCTCAAAACTCCACTCTTTACATTGGTAAACATAGCTTCCAAAAAGTTGTACTCTGTGTTTATTATGAGTATTGTGAATAAAAAGATTTTGAGTAATATACTTGCTACTATAGTGATTTGATAAAACAGTGACTGTTTGCTCAGTAGTCTACATATTTCATGAAGATTCATATGCTTCATCCCTTTCCAAAATTTTATTATTTATAATTAAATGCTTATGAAAACAAACCAATTAAAGCAGGCACTCTGAAGATTAAGTGAGACCTAATGTGCCGCCCCAGCTAATACACAACCGAGGTTAAATATCATCGTTGCAACCTCACTGATAGAATCCCTTAGTTTCCAACAGGGGAGGGGACTTCAGAGTTTTCAGGAAGCAAAACACCTTGTAAAGCAAAACTCAGTTCTAAGCAATTCTTACTGATTTCTCAGGAATACTTTCATCCTTGATCCTGGTGCTGTGTACTCTTATTAATAGATTTTCCTAGATGTGCGTAACTTCAGTACTCTGTGATACTGTTTGTATATATTTATAATTTAAAAAAATCATTGATTCCTTATAGCTACTGGACAAGAACAACAGATGGGAATTGTTTTTATACTATTTGATTTTTTTTTTCAGCCAAATCACCTCATGAGTATGTTGACGGTGATGCCAAAGCTGGAAAGCTTTTGAGTCAGGTGAAAAACGTCTACTAAATTGGCCAGTGGGTGACGCAAAGGGAGGAAGCATCCTGTGGCAGCTTGAGCAGGAGACACACTGAAGCATGATGCACCCTCTCTCTTGTGCTTGTTTTTAAGGAGAAGCATTAGCTGCATGCGGAAAAGCAGCACCTACATGGAGTCTCTGCCTTGGATGGTTGCAGAAAGCCTCTGCTGACTAAGTGAGAAAATGCAGAAGAGTCTGCAGACAGATGACGTTACCGATAACCAAGTTCTTAGAAAAAGAAAGAGGAAACGGACAGAGACGGCGAACTCCGAAAATGCAAATAGTGCCGTGGATAAAGCACAGGTTGGTTTTCTGTGGTTTTGATTTAATCTCCTTATCTAGCTCAAGCACCGTCTACAATTCCTGTCCTTGCTTATTGGTACTTTCTCCGCTTTTCTGGTAATTTGTGTTTATTCTTTATTCAGCTGAGAGAATATAGTTTCTATTCTGTTTAAGCTTGAGTTAGAAACACAGTCAACAGGCAGTCTTCCTGCTTCATTTCAGCCAGGACCAGGCATGTCATTGTTGAAATTTTGTTTGCTGTTCTGTACAGCAAAAGATCATCAAATGGTCTGAAAATATTTCCCCTCCCAAAGTACTTTGCGGAAACTGATGTATTTCTCCATTAAGACGTACTCTTTGCTCTTCGGTTTAGAACCTAGATCGTGGCCATCCTCACCATCCCATTCCCTTCCTACACTTTGGACAGCTAACCAACATACTCACTTTCTATTTTTATTTATGTGTCTTTATACAGTCACACATTTGTACATGTTTTGTAATACATGCAGTGTGCTGTATTCGCATGTCCTTCATGTTTTAAATATTGCACTCTGATAACTTAAATATTTTAGGAGGGAACAGTGATGTCTCCCCCATATGTGCGTCTCTGATCCACGCCCTTTGTACACACTTCACACCCACTATTGCTTCCCTGACCTGCCTGCATTTCTTTATTTATAATGAAGTGTGACTTCCCATACACACTGCCATGGGCTTTGCTTTCCTACTTAACGTTACAAGATCTTCCCATGGACAGGCAGCTTTTCCTTTTACAGGCCCTGTTCCCCTGCTGTCTGAATGCACCGTCCCTGAGGTAGCCATCATCTGGGGAGTGGTTTTCAGAATTCTTCATCTTGCAATGCACACTGTGCTGCAGAATACTATGTGCATATCGTGTCGTGGCACACGGATATCCTTATATGAATCTTAATTCGTTTCTGATTTTTCAATAAGCACTGCATTTTCCAAAAAAAATTATAAGACTTCATATTATGAGAAATATATAAATCGTAAAATGTGTTCTATAGAGAAACAAATTAACATTACCATCAGTTTATGTGGTTATCCATTTTGGGCTTTTTTCTGGGGCCAGAACAACTAAAACCCAGTGATTTAGCAGAACTATCACCCAGCAGTTGGTCCTATCGGTATGAAATACACAGGAGGACTTTGGCTTGGGAATTGTGTGTTGGTTTCTATTCCTTTGGCTAGACATTATATGATGGCATGGATTAAACACATGTGTGATTAACTCCAAGTCACCAATAATGCACTGGTGTCACACTGAGAAAAGGAATAAGGCATTTCCTCTCCAAGTCATTTAACCAAGAGCTAGTCCAGATCTGAAGTCTCTACTTCATGTTCCCTCTGTCACCTGTCTGGATATTGTCTGAGCCTGAAGGCTGTCTTGTGAATCTGTCCCTGTGTGTCTGTCTTGGGCATCTGTTTTCTCTGTGTGTGACTGTCGGTGTCTGTGTATGTCTGCTGTGTGGCTGTGGTGTGGCTCTGTCCCTGGCAATGGGCTCTGTCTTTATGGAACTTTAGCTGGAGTTTTCCTGTGTCCACCTGGCTCCTGCAGCCACACAGACCCAGGTAAACATGCAGAGACTTATATTACTTATAAACTGCCTGTCCGTGGCAGGCTTCTTGCTATCTAGTTTTTATATCTTAAATTAACCCATTTCTATAAATCTATACCTTGACGCATAACTCATGGCTTACCAGTATCCTTACATCTTACTTCTCATGGTGGAGGCTGGCAGCATCTCCTGACTCAGCCTTCCACCTCCCAGAATTCTCTTCCCTGCTTGTCCCACCTATACTATACTTCCTGCCTGGCTACTGACCAATCAATGTTTTATTTATCAATCAGTCAGAGCAACACATTCACAGCATATAGAAAGACAACCCCAGCAATGGAAGAGCATAGAAAGCATCACAGGGATAAGAAAATGGGACACTTTACAGAAATATTTGACAGAGTTTTACAAGGGATAAGTCACTGGCTCCAACTGATCCCAACTGACCCATGTAGCACGAATCTTAGAAGGTCTTGTTAATAAAAACAAACCGGGAGCCAGGTATTGGGGTCAACACTGGAAGATCAGAGAAGCAGAACAAGCCACAGCCACCTCACCTTGGCAATTCCTCAGCTGATCCTGTTTCGTCAGACTGGAAGCCTCTCAGTCCTCATCCAAATGAATCTCAGCTAAACTGTTGCTCAAAAGCCTAAAAGCTTAACCCACTCTAGTTCCTGGTTTTCATGCCTTATATACCTTTCTGCTTTTTGCCATCACTTCCTGGGATTAAAGGCATGTGTCACTATGCCTGGATGTTTCCAGCATGGCTTTGAGCTCACAGAGATTTAGACAGATCTCTGCCTTTCAGGTGCTAGGATTAAAGGTGTGTATGCCACCATTTTCTGGCCTCTATGTCTGTCTAGTGGCTGTTCTATTCTCTGACCCCAGATAAGTTTATTAGGGTGCACAATAGTTTGGGGAACATAATATCCCCACAGACCCAGACTACAAACAATACTACACACGTGGTTTATCAACCAATGTCCATAAACAGAGGCTTTCAACCTTCATGGTAGATTTTCGAAAGTTGCTTCCAACCTCTGTATTGGCTGCCTTCAGCAAATGATACACATACATTACTCCAGGTCAGAGGCATGAAAGAGTACATAATGTAAGACAACAGCTATGCGTTAACTTAGGTTGGGAAATCTAATTCCCATGTAAGCTAATCCAAGGCAAGTAAGGTTGACTGTTACATTCTTCTCTGAAAGGCAGTTTTTTTTTTTAATTTATTTTTGTTTGGTTTTGTTTTTGAAAAAGGTGGAGTAGACAGTTAGCAGTCTTTAGTCTTAAGTGACCTCAAGGTGTATTATTAACTCTGGCTGTGAGGTCCAGCAAAAGCTTTGGTCAGGTAGAATGTAAGAGATATTTTCACAATATTGCATTGCCACATAACATGGTTTTCTGAAGCTTCCCCATCCACCTAATCAACATGCCCAGGGGCAATGCACAGGCCTTTTTAATTCATACTTTCTTATCAATATCATCACTATTAATATTATCGGTATCAGCATTAATATCCGTATTTCTGATTTTCATCAGCTCTCTTATTATAACCTGCTAGTGTGGGCTTGAAGATGTTCAGGGGTAAAATAAGCACACGCTCTTGAGGCCAGCATGGTGCTGTCTTTGGAACTTTGCTGTCCTCAAAATTTTAATACCTTTCCAAACTACATAATTCTGTTTGTTTCCATTGCAATTCACTCCAACCAGAGATCTTATTTGGTCAAAGATCTTGGGCCTGAAAGCTCTTATTATTACATCTGTGTTCAGGCTCTTTTCTCTCCAATTGATAGCAGTTACCTAAAGTCCTTATGAAACAAAATACTTGAAGGTATCCCTTGACTCCAAAACATCTCATTTGGGCTGGATTCCATCATTAGAGATCACACAGGAAGGCTCTTGAGAAAACAGGGTTAAATTCTACCTGCTGTTGACCTGGGGAAGTAATTGTGGAACGTTCCTCCAGTCTTGAAGATTAACCTGACATGGAAGCTTGGTGGTGCTGAAGATTGTCACAGTTGATCCATCTTCTTCCTCAACACACAGCTTTGTCTCTGAGTCTAACACCTAACTCCTAATGATTTCAGGAGAAAGAGATTCAGGTAGGAAGCTTTTCCTTCCTTTAAGGTTGTGGGCCAGTCATGGCCCATATTGTTTCTGGTCATACAGGAACTTAGATGTAGCCACAGTGAGTAGCATGAGTCTGGGAAGTGAAGTCTTCAGCTAAGAGCTGTGTGTCCCCTCCATACCTATTTCCATGAAGGAGTGAGAGAACATAGCTACTTAGACACAGTGAGCGCTCTCTTCCTCTGCCAACTTTTCTTTGGGGTTCCAGCTCCATTCTGGTGGATTTTCCCATTCAATTTTCATTGTTTTGTCTATTTAGAAATTGGTCTGTTGTAATGAAGTTTGAAAGATAACAAATTCATCCAGTCAATTCCGCATTGTCTTCCTTCCTCCCTCCCTTCCTCTGATGATCTTGCCTGAATTCCTTTCTTTCTTATGGGAACTTTCTAAAAGTTGCTAATAAGAATAAGACCAATTGCTATCCATAGAATTCTTGTCTGAACAGGCAGTTTTCAAACTACCTTTCATTTACATTTAGTCAAATGCATCGTTTTCCCCCTGAGATTTGCATTTGTAATAAGAGTACATTAGCTATAATAATTTTCATTACTATTGTATACATTGCATTCATATATATCCACACAAACTCACATATAAAAATGAAATGCATATTTATGTGTTTATGAGAACTGAATATACGTATCACAAATCATACAAAGGTTTGGTTACATCTTCCTGTGACTGATCTCATCAGGCTTTTGAGTCTCTGTTCCTGCTTGAGAAGACCAAACCAAAACTCAAATCAAACAATAAAACCTAAGCTTCTCCATTCACCATGAGACATCCCCTTTGGACTGTTGTTAACACTGTTTTAGTCACTTCAAGATTGAAGTTTCAATCAATCCTACATTCTTCTTTCCCTCCTCCACTCCACTGTTTTCCTCGGGACAGCATTTGGGGAGGGACGTATCTCTTCTACCAAAGTTCTTAATGTCCCTGACTAGTCCCTAGGTATCCATTAGTGTTCCCCCCTTCCAGGCCCTTTGGGGATTCTGTTGGCTCCACCCCCATGCTTTGCCAGCTTGGCCCCCGTGGCCACCTTCCACACTGGCACTTTGTGTAGTCTCTCGATACGTGCTGTCTTTTATCAGTTCCCTCAAACACTTGCCTATCTCCTGACGAGGACATCAGGACCCTTTGGATTTTCTAGCTGCTTGGCATGAGCTCGGGAGAGTCTGGATGCTAGTTTTCACCCACTTGTCTAAACACTGGTTTGACTGTTTCCGTCTATGGCCCAGAGAGGCCACGTGCTGACCTGAAGTTATGCAGGACCACAAGGCTCTTCAGGGACTGTGGAGTACGCTGATAACAAGCGGGGAGGTAGTCTGTGGCCTCACTGTCCCTCCTTTACATGGATGTTCACCTCCCACATTCCCACTCCTGAAATTCTGCCAAAAGAACCAGTGAAGGAGGAACACAGACATTTGACTTTCATTTTCTGAAATTTTTGTTCTTTAGTCTCCAGGCTCCCGCTCCAAGCACCAGAATGCCTCATAACATGAGCTTTCCCTGTGCCATGGCCTTTCTCTTTTCTATTCTCAGGCTGTTTGTTTGTTTGTTTGTTTGTTTGTTTGTTTGTTTTTCAAGACAGGGTGTCTGTGTAGCTTTGGTGCCTTTCCTGGAACTCACTTTGTAGACCAGGCTGGCCTCAAACTCACAGAAATCCACCTGCCTCTGCCTCCCAAGTGCTGGGATCAAAGGCGTGCGCCTCCACCACCAGGCCTCAGGTTCATTTTTTAAAAACCTTCCTGCTGTATGCATCTGAATTTGGTGTTTATACATGGCCTTCAACACTGAAATTTCCAGTGATGTGTACTGACACACACACGCAATGGCTCTTATATGTGTATTTGTATACATATATGTGTGTGTGTGTGTACACATACTTATATGCATGTATACATGTGTGTGTACACACATACCAGTTTAGTAGTTTATGGTTTGTTTTTTTTTTAATCTCATCATTGTTTGAGACATTTCCAATTATTGTCTCACTTTTGACCTCAAAAGCTATTTGTAAAACTAAAAAATAAACCCGAGCTTTCTTTTGGGGTGAATCTGTACTTTCTTTTCTCTGAGACAATAAATCCAAGAATTAACTTTGTGGCAATCCCAATAGAGAAACTGTGAATGCAAAGTAGAGAGAAGGAAAGGATGGGAATGAGCTGCAGGGGAAGAAAAGCCTATCACATCTTACCACAATGACAGAGATGGTAAAATGCCTACTGTACACAGCATAGTGTGAGATTTATAAAGATCAAATCCCAAGTTCCCTAGAGCAGTGGTTCTCAACCTTCCTAATGCGGTGACCCTTTAATACAGCTCCTCATGTTGTGGTGACCCCTCATGCTGTGGTGACCCCCCAACCATAAAATTATTTCTGTTCCCACTTTATAACTATAACTTTGCCACTGCTATGAATTGTAATGTAAATAGCTGTGCTTTCTGATGGTCTTAGGGATTCCCCAAAGGGGTCGAGACACACAGGTTGAGAACCCCTGGCCTAGAGTCTAAACTTGGGAAAAGAAGCCTGAGGAATAGAAAAGTTCTAACATGAAGAAAGCTTCTGATACACACAGTGATAGGGTACTGCTGTTTGGACAGGGAGACTGAGGAACAAGTGCTCTCTTTTCCTATGCATGTGTTTATTTAAAGAGAAATAAACTCCAGTAAAACCACTTCCTGACCTCAGATAACCCCCAAACAATCCCTCCCCTGTCAATCTTGCCTGTAATGTATTCAGTCCCCTCCCTCCCCACTTCAGGGTTTAAGTCTTGCATGTGCTAAGCAACCACTCCACCAATGAACTACGCCCCTAGCCTGCTTTTCATAAAAAAAAAAAGAAAGAAAGAAAGAAAGAAAGAAAGAAAGAAAGAAAGAAAGAAAGAAAGAAAGAAAGAAAGAAAGAAAGAAAGAAAGAAAGAAAGAAAAAAAAAAAAATACACCTAAAGCCGGGTGGAGGTGGCGCACACCTTTAATCCCAGTACTCGGGAGGCAGGGGCAGGCAGATTTCTGTGAGTTTGAGGCCAGCCTGGGCTACAGAGTAAGTTCCAGGAAAGATTCCAGAGCTACACAAGAGAAACCCTGTCTCAAACACACACACACACACACACACACACACACACACACACACACACACACATACACACACACAAAAAAAAAAAACCTCACACACACACATATAAAACTGAGTCATATATAAATATCTACTTCATATTGTAGATTGCATATTAATGTATCATAGAAGTTTCTAAATAATTTATCATTCCTCACTTCTGTCTTTTGAGGAGGGTTTTCACTATGTTGTTTAAGAGTGAGCTTGTTTCCTGGAGTCAAGTGATCCCCCTGCCTCAGTCTCCTAAGGAGCTGGCGTGTGTGTGTGTGTGTGTGTGTGTGTGTGTGTGTGTGTGTGTGTGTGTGTGTGTGTGTGCCCGCGTGCTACTCACTGGCTTGTTTACTTCTTAACTGTCCAAATGATACATTGTACATTTACCTCTGGAACTTGCTTATTTCACTCTACATTGTACTAACATTGATTCTCTGTGGCTCTAATTTATCCACTGTCATGCTGGGTAAATCTCACTGTCTGAGTCCAGCCCAAGTGCCCTGTCCCCAGTCATGTGACTTAGCACTGTCATGCTGTGTAAATCCCTCTGTCTGAGTCCAGCCCAAGAGCCCTGTCCCCTGTCCTGACAGGAAACACTTGGATTGTGTTCAGATTCTCACCATTATTAATCTTGCTTCTGTTGGAAGTCTTGCACGTGTTTTCCTGTATGCACACAGGTCTGGGGACCATTCTCAAGAGCACAGGAGGTAAATTTTAAACTTCACAGGAGAGTATCACAGTGCTTTCCAAAGTGGTGGGCCACGTTCTTTTCCTGCAGCAACATATAGAGAATCTCAGTGATTCATGTCCACTCTGTTTAGTTTTGTCAGATTCCGTGGTTTTTGCCCAAATGGTAATTGATGATTTTGACCTTATCTCTGCTCACTAATGAAATGAGTATCTCTGTGACTACTGATGAGCCATATACGTTTTCTGTTCTGTAAAATGCCTTCTTCATATCATTTGCTCACCTTTCCATTGAGTTTGTTTTGATTAACAACACTGCAGATATGACATTATATTAAATGTAACATATAATGTATTACATATAACAAGACCACAAACATCATATTATAACCAATTTTGAATTGGTTCTTATTGTCTTTTTCTCTGTTTAGTGTGCCTATGAATAAAAGTTCTTTTTAAATATTGCAATTAGAGATTTTATATCTAAGAAATGCCCGCTCCAAGTTTTAAATACATACATTTATGTCTTTTGTATAATTTTTGCATTTTGCTTTTGATGTATAAATTCTTAATGCATGCAGGGATTTGTATGCAACTGTGTGTGTATATATATGTATAAATACGTATGTGCATGTGTGTGAGTATGCAAGTATATGTTTACACATGTGTAAGCACCTACATGTGGGTGGATGTGTGTATGAATCTCTTTCTGTGTGTAAGTGTGTGTGTGTGTGTGTGTGTGTGTGTGTGTGTGTGTGTGTGTGTTAGTGCATGCATGTGTGTTTAGAACGAGGCAGGGACCCATTTCTTTACTTGTTTTTCCAAGGCTGAATGGGCCAGCAGCATTCTGGCATCCTTTGTTGAGCAGATCTCACTTCCCTGGTGAGCTGCCAACCACTCTATTATACATCCCAATTTTCAGGCTCAGGCATTTATTTCTTAACCTCTGTATCCTATTTCTTGGTAATGTTGTCTTTGTCTGTCCCAGCACCAAACTGAATTATTCTGTGAGACTTCCTCGGCAAATTCAAGGTGTTATTAAAAATTCACAATAATTCAGTTTGGTGCTGGCATACAAGCACGGGGTAGCTGTTAAAGGAACTGCAAGGTGTCTTTTGTTGTATGTGCCTTGTGTTTTAGAGAGACCCATATTCAGGAAATGCCTTCCTGCCTGGCGAGAGCTCCAGCGATGATGAAACTCCCTTAGCAGAACTGTCCAAGGAGGAACTTTGTACCAAAATCAAAAACCTGAAAGAAAAACTGACCAACATCCGGAAGGAGAACAGCCGGCTTCGACAGTCTTTGGTCATGTTACAAGGTAAACCTTAAAGGGATTGGCATTTCAGATAAAAGGGACAGTATGTGATTGGTGTAAAATATTGGATTATTGTAGATCAATAGTTAAAAATGGAAAAGAAAATCAGTTCCTGCGAGAGCTCCAAAATTACATTTTAAGAAATTGGTCCACAGCAAAATTTAAATATGGAAGCATTAAGTCATTGCACACATAATTTAGATTGTCTTGCAATGTCCCCAATCTTGTATTCATTTAGTAGTGTTCAGCAGCTATTTACTGAACTTAACTTAAGCTGTTTACATGCTGGCCCCAGAGGGGGTAAAAAAAACTAGTCAGGCCAAACAAACATGCCGTGGTGTCCACAGGGACTCTTTCGACTTTTCCTTCAGGAAGACCCCACAAAGGGGACTGTTGTGATCGGCTACGAGCCACTGATCTCACTGTTTCCATGGGCTGCACACGAGCTTTAGTGTTGGGAACAGTGGCTTAAGAGCATGACTACAGTCTAGAAGCAAACAGAAAAGGGTCAGTCTAAGAAAATTAAAGACAAAAACTAAACACACAAACAAACAAAAACCTGGCTTGATGCTTTTCTCTTTTCCGTAGGATCTGTTTGTGTTCCAGTTTATTTTACAATGGTGTTGTTCTTTGGGTATTTGATATATGTATGCAATGTATTATGATCATACCCACCTCCATTTCCTCCCTTCAGCTCCTTCCAGGCCCTCCCAGCATGTTCCCCTCAACTTCATATTTATTTTTCAAGAATGATACGGCTTCAGTTCACAGTTCGGCCCTCTGGGCACTTTGAACTGCTGAGTATCTGGCAGTTCTCATATCTTCAGCATCATGATGTGAAACTCCAAATATGCAGAACGTTTTTGACAGTGTGCTTCTGGGTCCAGAACTGGTACAGGTGGCACAGGAAAGGAGGTGAGGACCAGCCACCAGGAGGTGTCACGGCCATCCAGACTAGCCTGATAGCAGCTGCTCTAGGACAGTAACTATGGAAATGAAGCGTGTAGTTCCATAGAAGTCTTGGGGACAGACAAGATGACAGAGGCTAGAGCATGAGTGAAGTTGGAGGTTGACAAATGAGTCGCTTTTGCCTAAGATATATATCAAATTTAAGAATTTCATAGCTGTAAATACAACAAGCCACATGTGAGCAGAAGTGTGTTTATTCCATTAAGTAACCATCAGCCCCTTAGTTCTTTGCTTTAAAGATTGCGATTTTTGTAATTGTTGTTTTCTTTTGGTGACGTTTTCAGAGAACAGAATTCCTGTTGTGATGTAATCTGCTCTCAAGCTTTGAATGTGCTGGAAAGCAAAGACAAAACATGAGAATAACTTGCTGGTCAAGCTCTGATTTAAGGTTATACACTTTGATTTCGGTCCCAAGTCTACTGACTAGCTATAGCACGGTGGTGTGTCCTCTTTCTCTGCCCTCTCCCCCAGTTTCAACTTCCTCATCTACAAAATGGGTCAAAATGTGTTGTTTCCTTGTTACTATGGGAATTGGATGAAACAAAGATAACTTCTATACCCAATGCCTAGCACAAGCTGGGAGATTTGGGAATGGTGACTTATTGCCTTCATCTGTTTTTGTTCTTTGTTTGTTTGTTTATTGACTGCAGAAGCAGAAAGAGGGAGGGAGAGGGGGAGAGGAAGGGAGGGAGAAAGGAAAGAAAAAGAAAGCTATAGTAACTCGGACTATGGGAGGTCCAGCCCCTCTATAGCCCACTGCCAGGGTCCAAGAAGGATCTACAACCAGCTGATAATCTAATCTTTGACAATATTAACTGAATCTAGGTACACGACACTCTTAGTCCGTACACTTTATTCTTCTGAGTCAGTTCTCTCTCTACACAGCTTCTTTTCTGCCCTCATGCTTAGCTCTTCTCTGTCCCTTCACTTCCTGTCTTCTCAGAGCCCTAACTAAGCTCTTATGCTCTTGATCTCATCTTCATCTTCCATTCCTCTGTCTCCCATGTTTCCTTCCTTTCCTCCTCTCCTGACCTCATTCAAATCCACCTACAATCTGCAAAAACTTTTTCTTGCTCCTTTCTCGTCTGGCTGTGCCACATTTGCCCTACCGTCTACAGAAAACTCTGCCTTATCCCTCTCTCCTCCAGCCATGTGACTCTGTCTGGACCAGGAATTCTGTTCCAGTCTTTACTGTACCTGGTTGTGCAAAAAAACTCTTTTGTCCTGAGTCAATAGCTCTGGAATGCTATTAGGCCTGAAGGAAAGAGATGGTCAGAGCTTCATTTACACAAGAAGCAAAGCTATGCATCTACATGCCCACATGTCTCCTAGGCTCTGTAGGGGTGTTACCTAGCTCGGATCAGCAGTAGGTCTGAGAAGCTTATACTTTCGCTGGTAAAGCCTGGTAGTATATGGACATACAAGAAATTCATAGCAGAAGACAGCTGATATATTAAAAGCTGAATAATGCCAAATATTCCCTGAATATGGCTTTCCTCTAGAAAAATTCCTTGACCTTTCTAGGTATAGCTTAATTATATTACAGCTAAACCTCTATAATGTATTCTTGAGGCTTGCAACCCTATAGAGGGCTGGAGAGATAACTTAGCAGTTAAGAGCACTGACTGCTCCTCCAGAGGACCCAGGTTCAATTCTCAGTACATACATAAAGGCTCAAAGCCATGTGTAACTCCAGTTCCAGGGGATCCAGTGCTCTTTTCTGGCCTCTGAACACCAAGCACACGTATGACACAGACATACATGCAGGCAAACATTCATACACATGAAATTAAACATAAATAAAAATAAAACTTTTAAGTCATTTGATTCTCTACCTTCTGCCCTATTTTTCTCCTTTTATTCATGGAAAAGCTCCTTAAGTCAGGTGTGGTCACACACGCCTGTAATCCCAGCACATAGGAGGCAGAAGCAGGAGGACCAGGAGTTCGGTGTCATTTTTGACCATATTGAGATCCTGTCTCAAAAACAAAACAAAACAAAACAAAAACAAACAATAAACAAAAAACTTTTAAATTGCATTAGTCCCATTTGTTGATTCTTGGGACTAGTTCCTTGGCCAGAAGTGCTTACCAACCCCAATATCTTGAAGTGTTCCCTCTGTTTCCCTATAGCAATTTCAGTGTTTTAGATTTTAAATTAAGGTATTTGATTCACCTTGAGTTCATTTTTGTGCAAGGTGAGAGTTGAGAACCTAATTTAATTGCGCTGTGGTGGAATCCAGTTTTGCCAGCACCATTTTATTGAATCAGTTGTCTTTTTTCCATTACATGTTTTTGTCACCTCTGTCAAAAAAGTGATAACCTTACTGTAATTGGTTCTTTTTGCTCTTTTTACTCCTTGCTCTTTTGGGAAAGCCCACCACCCAGCTCCCAAATAAATCACACATGGAGGCTTATTCCTTTTTTATTAATGCCTGGGCTTAGCTAGGCTCATTTCTTGCCATCTTTTCTTAACTTTAAATTATCCCATCTACTTTTTGCCTCTGGGCTTTTACCTTTCTCTTGCTTCTGTATATCTTACTTTCACTCTTACTCCATGACTAGCTGGGTGGCTGGGTGGCTGGGTGGCTAGGTGGCTGGCCCCTGGAGTCTTCCTCTCCTCATCTTTATCATTTCTTGCTCTCATCTTCCCAGACTTCTCCTATTTATTCTCTCTGCCTTCCAGCCCTGCTTATCCTTTCTCCTGCCTTGCTATTGGCCCTTTAGCTCTTTATTAGACAAATCAGATGTTTTAGACAGGCACAGTAGTACAGCTTCACAGAGATAAACAAATGCAACATAAAAGAATGCAACACATCTGTGCATCATTAAGCAAATATTCCATAGCATAAGTGAATGTAACACACCTTAAAAAATATTGCACAACACCTTAGCTTTATCAGTCTGTTTCCAAGTCCCCTGCTCTGCTGTTATAACTGGTTTTATGCCTGTACCAAGGCTCTGTAGCATACTATGAGGTTAGGATCTGTGATACTCCCAGAAGAGTTCTTTTTCCATGAGATTGCTTTGGCTATTCAAGGTCATTTCTGGTTCCATGTGAATACTCCTGTTGGTTTTTTCTAAATCTGTGGAGTACAATATCTGAATTTTAAGGAATATTGCACTAAATATGTAAATCAATTTTGGTATATAGCCATTTTTATTACATTAATTCTACTAATCTAGGGACATGAAAGGTCTTCCCATTGCCTAGTGTCTGGGATTTGTTTTTTCAATGTCTTGAAGTTTTTTCAATTTGGAAGTCATTCACTTCTTTGGTTTAGTTTATTCCTAGTTACCTTATTTTTTTGGAGCTGTTATGAATGAGATGGTTTTTTTTAATTTCTTTCTCTTAGAGTTCATTGTCAGCATACAGTGGGACTACATGAAAATTAAAAGTTTCTGCACAGCAAATAAACTATTAACAGAACAAATAGCCCACAGGATGGGAAAAAATCTTAACCATATACTTTAGACAAAGCACAGCAAAAATTAAACACCCAGGAAACAAAACTTCCAGGCAGGAAATGATGTAATGAAGTGAACAGCCAGTTCTCAAAAGAAATACAAAGGGCTGGTAACTATTTTTTTACAGTGTTTAGCATCCTTGTTTATGAGAGAAATGCAAATTAAAACAACTTTGAGATGTCACCACACCTTATTCAGAATGACTGTTATCAAGAAATCTGACAAATGCCGGAAAGAATGTGGGGAAGAAGGTCCCTTATTCACTGCTGTGGGAGTAAAAACCAGTGTAGACATTATCGAAATCTGTTTGGAGGTTCCTCAAAAAGTTAAAAACAGAACTACTAATTATGACCCAGCTATTTCAGTCCTGGGTGTAGACACAAAGGACTCCATCCTACCACACAGTTGAGCCCACACCCATGTTCACTGCAATAATAAAGAAACAAAAACGATCTAGATGTGCATTAACAGAACACTGGACAATGAAAATGCAGTGCGTGGACATTATGGAATACTATTCAGCTGTAAAGAAGAATGAAATGTGTAGGGAAGTGGATGTGCCTGGAAAATATTATGTTACGTAATGTGACCCAAACTCAGAAATGACAAAAGGAGCCCAGAGAGGGTCATATTGGGGAATGAGGAAGGGTGGGGTATAGACCCCTCCCCCTGCCTTAGAGTGGATCTGTGAATTCAACATTCAGTGCATGGAAGTAGTAAGAACCATTTTGCCATCCAAAAGAACCCCACATTGTTTCTCCTCTGAGGCAGTGCTTGGGAAGATTGATCCTCCTTTTTAACCCTCTGACCATCTGTGCACTAGGAGCTAGACATAATGTCATGAACACATTTGCCACAATGACCAGTGGGGGAAAAAAAAAAGAGAAGGGTTTTATAACCTCATACTTCTCCCTTTCTTCTATTGAAAACCATATCAAATGAGTCTATTAATAGTGTTACTTAATATGTAAATTGTATTGCTATAACTAAGATGAAATATAGGATTTTTATAAAAGGAGGAAAACAAAGAAAAGACAAAGAAGGGCGAGAGATGGAGGAGAGAGAGAAAGAAAAGCCCTTTAAAAGGTGTTCATATACATACTCTCTTCAGTTTCCCATCAGGTATTATTTATGGGCC
Source organism: Peromyscus maniculatus bairdii (assembly GCF_049852395.1). NCBI lineage: Eukaryota > Metazoa > Chordata > Mammalia > Rodentia > Cricetidae > Peromyscus > Peromyscus maniculatus. Next base: position 70,251,085 of record NC_134872.1, on the reverse strand, counting down.
TCATTTGAATCAAGTTCTTTTAATCCCACCAGGATCACTGTCCTCCGATCACCATTCCCCATCATGCTCCAGTGTAGAGTGCAGCAAGTACAAGATGCCACAGCCTGAAAGGCTAAGAACACAGGAAAGTTTTTTGATACAATTCCAGAAGCTAGAATTCCAAAATCAGGGTGCCAGCAGAGGCGCTAAGGGAGGCTTTCCAGGCCTTTCTCTAGCTTCTGGGTAGTCATGACTCAAGGCAGCCATCTGATGCCAGTCTTCCCGTAATGTTCTCTGTCTGTAATCATTGGGTATTAAAAAATCCATCCATGAGCTTTGATGCTCTGCAGTTAGTCAGACTTTCTGTTAGTTATAAACCCATTCATGTCACTCCTCAGCTTAACTACCGCTGCCTCCCACCCACTACCCCACAACCCCATCCCGAGACACACACACACACACACACACACACACACACACACATGAATTCCTAGTCACTCATGGAGAAATGAAATTTCTTCCGTCTTTGAAGGACTAGGGCACTTTCCTTCCCTCAACTCTCTGGCTTTTTTTTTTTCCTCTCTCTCTCTCTTCTTGGTGTGATCCAGCCATACTGACCCACTAACTTTCCCTCTAAGAAGAAATCAAGCTTGTCTTCATCATCTTTATTCCCTCTGCTCAGAAACTTCTTCCTGGTACCTCTGGCTTGAACCTTCCTTTGCTGTAGGTCTGTACTCGACCTTTATTGTGCTCCTTACATCTAAATTTCAGTGTCTTTTTTTCCAGGGATTTTTTCCCCTCCTCTCCCGCCCTCTCTCCCCTTTGACAGTTATACATTCATTCAATTGATTATGTATCTAATACCATCTGCTCATATCTCCTTGCCCAGCCAGGTACACACTCACCAGAATGTAACACTTAGGAAAAAAGTAGTAAAGTTGTCTGTTGGGCGGGCTCTGGGCAGCTGGAGAGTCAGGAGCTGCCGAAGCCTCCTGCCGTATGTTTTCATGTCTTCACTCCACAGCAACATTGTATCTCAGCACTGTGCTAAGTACCTAAGACAGTCAGTGGAAAAACTAAGGTCCCTACTGCCATGAAGCCAGTGTTTATGTGTGAACATAGTCATCTGTGTGGAAGGAGAGCAGGGGCACAATAAAAAAAAAACACAATATAATAAATTATTTAATATTTTAGATAATGTTAAAACTCATTGAAAAAATAAAGTGGTAAAGAAAGATTGTGATTTAAGGGAGGGGAATATTTACAATTTTAAATAGCATGGTTATAACTGACCTCCTTGTGAAGCTATGCCTAGGAACTAGAAAGAGACCAGAAGATTCAAGTCCAGTGCACAGTCCTCCTACAGTGTGGATATAGAGCATCCTCAAATAGGTTTGTGGGTTGAAAGCTTCTTTTGTACCAGGTGCTGCTACTAAGAGGTGATTGGCTCAGGGGAACACTAACGTCATCAATTAATCATTCCACTGGTGAATTCATACTGAATGGGCTATGTCCCGGCTAGTTTTATATCAGCTTGACACAAGCTAGAACCGTTTGGGAAGAAAAAAACTCAGCTGAGAGTATGACTTCACCAGATTGGCCGGTGGACAAGCTTGTGGCACATTTTCTTGATTGATGATTGATGTGGAGGGCCCAGCCCATTGTGGTTGGTGCCACCAACTAGTCAAATGGTCCTGGATGATATTAAAATTAAAAAACAAAACAAAACAAAACAAAAAAAACAGGCTGAGCAAGCCAGTAAGCGGCACTCCTCCTTGGTCTCTGCTCCTGTTCCTGCCTCCACATTCCTGTCCTGAGTTCTGTCCTGGCTTCTTTTTATAATAGACTTTTTTTTTTTTTTTTTTTTTTTTGGTTTTTCGAGACAGGGTTTCTCTGTGTAGCTTTGCGCCTTTCCTGGGACTCACTTGGTAGTCCAGGCTGGCCTCGAACTCACAGAGATCCACCTGGCTCTGCCTCCCGAGTGCTGGGATTAAAGGCGTGCGCCACCACCGCCCGGCATAATAGACTTTTAAGATATAAGGTAAAATAAACCCTTTTCTCCCAAAGTTACCTTTGCTCATGATTTTTATTATAGCAATAGAAACCCTAGCTAAGACAGACTGTTAGTGGGTGAGGCCTGGTTGAAGAATGGAGGACACTGAGGCCGCGCTTTGAAGGCTGTATGTGAGCCCTGGTCCTTGCTGTTCCCTCTACTGCCTGGATGCCATGAAGTGAGCAGCCTTTTTTCCGCCATGCCTGTCTGTTACCATGTTTCTGCAGTGGCCTAAAACCGACAGGGCCAGCTGGCTGTGGGTGAAAATCTCTGAAACAGTAAGCCGAAAGAAATCTGTCCTCTCTTTAACCTGTTTGAGTCAGATACTTGGTCACAATGACCAAGATTTAACCAACTCAGATTCTAATAAGGGAAGGGTCTGAGAAGAGACCACACATCATCTCAAATGCAGTGAGTTTCCCGGCAACTCTTTAAAGTTAGAATCAGGCCGGGTGGTGGTGGTGGTGGTGGCGGCGGCCCACGCCTTTAATCCCAGCACTCGGGAGGCAGAGGCAGGTGGATCTCTGTGAGTTCGAGTCCAGCCTGGACTACAGAGTGAGTTCCAAGAAAGGCGCCGCAAAGCTACACAGAGAAACCCTGTCTTAAAGAAAAAAAAAAAAAGAAAGAAAAGAAAAAGAAAGAAAATAAAGTTAGAATCAGGGCTGTTTGTCGAGGGATCCCACTAAGAAGAATAGCAGAGTATATATGCCATTGTGGAGCAGCAAATGTGTGCATGCTATGCGTGTGTGAAACATTTGAAGCATCCCTACCCGATACAACTGGCAAGCACATGCCATGTGAAAGGCAGTACGCAGTATTCCATTTGTGCAGCCAGGAACCAGTCCACCTAAAACCCAACTCTTCTAACAAAGGAGATTCGGGAAGGCCTCATAAATCACACTTTTTCTCAGCACTTAAATATCTCAGAAAGCTTAAGTTAAGCATTATAACCCCCCTCCCATCTTGAAATGCAACCAAAAGTAAATGTAGTATAAACAGGAGCACAAGAATCAAGAAAACTCTAGAAAAGATCACAGATATAAATGTTGTCAATGAAACTTCAGAAGCTGAAAAGCAGATGATCAATGATGACTGACTTGAGCTGGTGAAAAGTGAAAGTTCTCAACCCAATGACTGAGGATGTGGCCAAGGAAGCAGTGGACAGACTAAAGTAAAATAAGCCAAAATCATGCTGCCGAATTGATAAAAGCTATAGGAATGGCACTTCTGAGGAGGTCATGGCTTGAAAACCAAAGTACACTATCATTTCTAGACCACATCAGAAGAATGCGTTTTCTTTCTTTCTTTCTTTCTTTCTTTCTTTCTTTCTTTCTTTCTTTCTTTCTTTCTTTCTTTCTTTCTTTCTTTCTTTTTTCTTTCTTTTTTTTTTTTTTTTTTTTTTTTTTGGTTTTTTTCGAGACAGTGTTTCTCTGTGTAGTTTTGCGCCTTTCCTGGAACTCACTCTGTAGACCAGGCTGGCCTCGAACTCACAGAGATCCGCCTGGCTCTGCCTCCCGAGTGCTGGGATTAAAGGCGTGCGCCACTGCTGCTGCCGCTGCTGCTGCTGCCGCCGCCGCCGCCGCCGCCGCCGCCGCCGCCGCCGCCGCCGCCCACCACCACCACCACCACCACCACCCCACCACCACCCCCGGCGCGTTTTCTTTCAAGAGAGGCTGAGCCAGAGCTGTGGACTCAGGGACATTTGGCTCATCTTAGAAAAAGGAATGTATGATTATTTGAGAAATTATTTTGGCATAGGCTGATAACATAATTCAAACGGTTAATGTATGTGCCACAAGCCTAGTGACCTGAGTTTGATCCCCAGAACCACATGGTGGAAAGAAAGAACTGACCACTGCAAGGCTTTCCTCTGACCTTCACATGTGCACTGTGGCACATGTATACACACATGCATGCACATGCACACACAACATAAAGTGTAAAAAAAACTGATACATGAAAACATTCTCGCATGGGAAACAGGAAATAAATGTGAGGCAGCTATTAGGAGAAAAGTCCACTATGAAAAGGTTCTGTGTCCATGAAACAAAAACAGAACATCTCTAAAAGTAAATATTCAAAGAACCAGAATTTAGAACCTCAGTAGGCTATCTGGAAGTGAAAGTTAAGAGAATATTATGGATATTAGAGCAAGAAGACAAAGAAAAAAGAAATAACCATTACTAAGCAAATACAGAATTAGTTCTGACACCCAAACAAGGGACCTTAAAAAATAGAAGGAGTAGAAATTGTTTTAAAGAATCCATACAGTGTCTTTCTGGAACTGAAGGGTATGCATTTCTAGATCAAAGGACACCACCTGAAAACAAATATGTTTATATACTTGAGCTACAGATGTAGCTCAGTGATCGAGTGCTTAGCCTGCACAAAGTCCCAGGACCAATCCCTTATACTGTAAATGAAAATGAATACCTATTTTCCCGTAGTAAATTGTACTATCGATATAAATATTGATTAGCAGTTATGAATATTAATGATTTTAAGTTTAATAACATTTACATTTAAATTGAGCCATATTTTTAAACATTTCATGAGATTACAAACCACTCAAATCCCCATATAATGAATTAAAATAGTTGCCCAAAGCATTGTGAAATTTCAGAACAAGCATGTCCGAGGCTAAGGACAGGAATCAAAATGGCCTTAGATGACTCACCAGCAATACTGGAATTTCCCCAGGGGCCAAGCAATATCTTCAATAATCTAAGGGAAATGACTTCATTCTCTATCATGTGAAACTGTGAACCCAGTACAAGGGTAATAGAGCAATATTACATAAAATCTCCAAAATACACCCTGAGGACCTTCTACCTTGAGAGCCAAAAGTAGAATGTGCTTCCCGCAAATGAGAGAGTCATCCCAGAAAAGGGAAAAACTATGGTCCCCAGACAACTGTGATCCATTGTAAGCGTGGTATTTGTTAAACCAGCCATCCTGTTAGAATATGCAGGGATGGCGGAGGAGAGTGCAGTTTTGTTTGTGTGTATGAACTCTGGGTGTTTCCATGGTGGGGGCGGGATTTAAAGGAGGCTACATTACATTATTACACAGATGAAATTCTCTGAATCTGAACAAAATAGTTACATTTGTCAGTTACAACTATGTAAAGTTGTGAAGACTAATCCATAATTAACAAGTAAATGGGTTGGTGTGAGAGCCTCCATGAGTAACAGGAGTAGGGGGGGAGGGGGCGGAATGCTGGATGTTAAGCCTTATCTGATTGAAAGAGTAATAAATCCTTGCCAGTGAGAAAGCTCATCGGGCAAAGGCCCTGCCGTCTGTCAGCTTGACAATTCTGAGTTTGATCCTTGTAGCCCACACGGTAGAAGAGAAGCAATTCCCACAAGTTTTCCTCTGACCTCCACACGTGTGTATACACACACACACACACACACACACACACACACACACACTGAGAGGAAGACATTAAATATATAAAATAAGAATAAATTCCTCTTAGGAAATAGACATCCAATATTTAGAACTACCATTTTTTTAATTATTTTCTTATATGCCAAAAATTTAGTATGTCCTTAGAGAGAAAAAGAAAAAACTAACTCCTATCGATTACAAGTAGCTCTAATTATCGACTATTACCCTGGCATAAGTGTGTGGGATGTAAATGAAAACATATAACTGAGAAATATACAAACTTATATAAACTGAGGGGCGTGTCACAGTCAAAGACAGGAAGAGAGATTCCAATTCATCCTGAAGAAGCTAGTAGCTTGATTCCTCAGTCAAAATGCCAATGATCATTTTGTTGTTTTTTTGTTTGTTTGTTTTTGAGCCTCCTGAATTCTGAAATTGCAGGCATGCACTACCACATCTGGCTCATTTGGTGTTGGGGGTCCAGCCCAGGGCTTCATGCATCCTAGGCAAACACTATGCCAACTGAGTGAGAGCCCGATGTTATGTTTGCTTTTACTAACTGGCCAAACTATTCTTAAATCAATCTGAGGGAATAACAGCTTGCGCAAGGCTACACAGGGTAGATGGATGACAGGACAGGTTACCACACAGTTAGAGGTGAGGGACAGTCAAGAGCTAGCCATTCAGTGGGCAGAATGCACATCCCCATAGAGCCTAATCTAGAAGGATCGGGACACAGAGCTTAGGAGGATGCGTTTGAGGGAGGGCTAATTCCATGTTGGTAACCCTGGCTCCATGTCAGGCTCACAGCCTGTGACCCCAGCTCCAAGGAATCTGACACTCTCCTTTATTAAGTAACCTCTCTGATTGCAGTTGTACACATTTAAAATCTTAGGACCTGAGGAGGCTAAAGAGGATTGTGAGTTTGAGGCAGTCCTGTGCAGTACACTGTGTTCAGGGCCAGCCTGGGCTACCTAGCAAGATTCTGTCTAAAAATAACTAACAAAAAAAAAAGTTGCATATGTTTCCTAATATTATTCATGTGTGGGCCTGGAAGCAAGAGCCCAATGGCAGATGTTCCTAACACCCAGATATGGTCCAGAGATATTAGCTGCCACTAAAAGACCCAGAGTTTCTCATGGAAAAGGTCAGCTCTTGGTATTGTAAACACACCATGAGACTTTCTGGGAGAAGACATGCTTGAATGTCAGAGCGGGAAGCAAGAAAGTTCAGCAGAGACAGGACAAAGGTCGCAGCTGGAGGAGCTTCCTACAGACCAAATATGGAACAGTTGGAGTGTCGCAGAAGCGTGGTAACCATAACAGTCAGAAACATACCCTTGAGGCGTACGTGCAGAAGTTCACATTCGCATTCAGAACAGAATAATACAGTGGTCACCTGGGAAAAGGTATTGCTCTGAAAGCCAACAACATGTGTCCAAAGATGCATCCCTCCCACTACTGTGGCCAAAATGAACCTCTGAGAACCAAAGAGTGAATGAGAAGAATTGGTAGAAGAACCCGAGCTAGTAGGTGGGTAAGACACGCATCCTGGCTCAGCAGTCCCCTAAAACACAATGAATCTGAGCAGTGATCGTCAGGTGAAAACCCACCCACCTGGTAGAAACCAACTGTGCCTGAGCAAGCCTTCAGATCTACATCAAACAGAAGGACAAGGAAATGTGTTAAAGATCCTAATGGGTGCAGCCAGCAAGATCCAGACTGAGAGAAAACTTGGATGACAACTAACTCAGTCTCTCCAGCTTATAACCTGCAGGACAAAACCAGAACACGGGGAGGAAACCAGTTCAAGAGGAAGAAGAAGCAGTTTTATCACATGATCCTTACTGATCCTTACTCAGATCAACTGGAGACATAGACACAAGACAACCAGAGAAATTTGAACACTGGCTAGTTTTCAAATATATTATTTAAGAATTTACTTAATTCTTTGGGGCTGTGGCAGTAGTAGTGTGAGTTGATAGTTCAATACAAAAATACGTAGATGTGTAAAGTGTTTGCCACCTGAATATGAGGGCCAGAGTGTTGATTCCCAGCACTCACAAATGACAGAAGCGTGTGGCACCGGAATGGCAGCCCGGGGGAGCAAGCTGGCTAGCTAAACTGATTGGGTCTGCAATCTCTGGGTTCAAGTGAAAGACCCTCTGTTGACATGTAAGTCAAGTGCAACTGGGAGACCAGATGTAAATCGCTGACCCTCATGTGAACATGCACACACACATGATCCTACACATGTGAGAAAAATGCACAGACTTTTATGCATACATAAAGGTTGGGAATATATAGCCTGGGGAAAAAGTTTATTTGTAAAAAAAAATTAAATTTCACAAAGTGTGATTTACCATTTAATTGATCTTAAAGATGATGATTTTTTAAAAGCAAAGCATACAAAAGTGAACATTTTACCAAGAAAATACTAATACTTAAAAATAAAACTGTGTGTGTGTATGTTTTCATCATATTTATTTAATTACAGCACAAGGGGCCAAGCCCAGAGCTTTTCATGTAAGGTAAGTATTGCCTCACTGAGCACTAGCTAACCCCAAATCTGTTTATTTAGAAATGGGTCTTCTGTGTGGTCAGGCCAGGCTCAACTCTGTCCTCAAAACTAGGCACACCCTGCACCCTGCTTTGTGTGTGTGTGTGTGTGTGTGTGTGTGTGTTTAAGGCATGAAGACAGTAGGAGATAAACCCAGAGGACAGTGTTTGCACGTGTGCTTAGCTCCTTTTGTCTCTGTGACGGAATACCTGAGAGCAAATGTCGGATTGGTTGGTGGTTTCAGAGGTCTCCAGTCACAGTCATCTGGATCTGTTGTTTCTGGGTCACAATGAGTAGAACACCATGACAGAGGGCGTGGAAGAACCAAGTTGCTTGTCTTACAGTGACAAAGAAGTACAAAGAGGGGACCAAAACAAGACACAGTCCCCAAGAACATGCCCACAGTGACCTCCTTCATCTAGGCCCCATCTCTAAACATTTCTGCTACCTCTTAATAATGCCGTACACTTAGGAACCCTGGGATGGAGGGATGACTCAGCAGGTGAAATCTCTTACTGTTTGCTCTTGCAGAAGAGCAGTTTAGTTCACAGCACCCATATCAGTCCCTCACTGTCACCTGAACTCTGGCTCCGGGGGACTCAGCTCCCTTTTCTGGCTCCCTTATGCACCCTCAAACACGTGTCGACAGAGACTCACATAGACACACACCTATACATGAATACAAATATTTTAGTAAATCTTTAAAAAAAAAAAAAACTTAGGACTCCACCTGTAGATTAATACATTGACAAGATTAGAACTTTCATAATCCAGTCTCCTCTCAATGATTGGCCCCACCATCCGGGGACCAAAACTTCAAGGTGTGCAAAACAGAGCCTTGAATTAAAGCAAATAAAAATGTTAAAATGCTTAATAATTTAAAGGAGTTAGTAATCATAGCTAACACAGTATGCACTAGAGCAGTGGTCCTCAACCTTCCTAATGCTTCGACCCTTTAATACAGTTCCTCATGGTGTGGTGACCCCAACCATAAAATTATTTTCATTGCTACTTCATAACTATAATTTTCCTACTGTTATGAATCGTAATGCAAACATCTGCATTTTCTGATGATCTTAGGTGATCTCTGTGAAAGGTTCGTTCAACCCCAAAGGCGTTGTGGCCCACAGTTTGAGAACTACTACACTCGGCATTCTTTTTTTTTTTTTTGGTTTTTCGAGACAGGGTTTCTCTGTGTAGCTTTGCGCCTTTCCTGGAACTCACTTGGTAGCCCAGGCTGGCCTTGAACTCACAGAGATCCGCCTGGCTCTGCCTCCCGAGTGCTGGGATTAAAGGCATGCGCCACCACCGCCAGGCTACACTCGGCATTCTTATAAGTATTCTCTAGAAGCCCTGTCAGTTCTTAACAAATGAAAGAAAAGGAGAAAAGTTGAGCAGGCTATTTGCTTACCTGTAAATCCAACACTTGAAAGATTGAGACAAGAAAAACAGGAGTTCAAGTCCAGCCTCAGCTACATAGTAAGCATGAGGCCGGTCAGGGCTACATGAGACCCTATATCATAACAAAGTAAAGTAACAACAAAAAACGTCAGCATCCCAGGATCTGATGTGGGGGTCCTCCTTCCCTCTCAGCCTGTTGGCCACCAGGTCGACAGGGTAAGAGGCAGTAGCAGTGACTGAAAACTTTGTAGTGTGGCCTGTGAGCACCAACGGAGACAGCTCTCTGGGAGACAGGCCCCACTTTATTCCAGAGTATAAGGAATATACAGGATTGGGGAGCCTGGAGACAAACCCTAATTTGCATTAAGTGGCACACTCCTATCACAAGTCTTTGTATGTGGCAGTGAGGTCCTATCCAAATGGCTAGAGCACTTGCCTAATTACTATGTGGGTCATCAGGGGAAGAGTATTTGCAGGTAACTGTGACAAGGGTCACCCTTGAGATAAGTCAGGCATCCTGGGCCTGGAGACATCCTCCAGATAAGGCTGGGTAGAGAGCAGGAAGCTTTGCTGGGGAAGGAAGGTGTTTCCATACTTGCGAGCTTAGAGACAGCTTCCAGGCTACGGTAGACTGCGACCTCTACCAGCCAGCAATGTCTTCCAACAGTCTGACACATATTTGTGAAAGAAATTCAAATAATCAAAAATCAAATGCACATATGTTTAACCTTATAACAGTTATAGTTGAAAGTGTGCTGAAACTGTGACATTCAAGGAAAGGGGCTTCTGTGAATGACACATGTGTAAATTAGAAAAATCTTCCCGCAGAGTAGTTTAGCAATGTGATCTGAGTCTTGGAAACATCTGTACCTGACGACCTCTGTTAGGTTCTTGGGACTCTTCAGCATCGCCATAATTAGAGACACAGATGAAATGTATGTTCTGGCTTTGTCAGGGTCTTCTCATAAAGAAAAGCAGGAAGCAAGTTTATTCAAAAAGAAAAAAAAAGAAGAAACATTATAACATCTTAAAATGTGAGGAAACCATCACAATTATGCCTTCTAATGGCAAATAATTTATCAGTAGGTGAGCTGATTATTCCTCACGGAGTATAAGCTGCAGAGTAGTGGAATACTAGTTAGCAAGAAAAAGTAATCAATTATTTATACACACGATGTGATGAATTTTAGAGTATTATGCAGAGCAAAGGCAGAAAAGATTAAAATGCAAAATGAAGGAGGGTCTATTTTTGAAGCTACGTCTGTTGAGTTCTAGAATAAACGAGGCTTATCTATGTCTAAAGAAGTAGGTACCTCTGAAGCAAGGGGTTTTCTTACAAGCTCATGAAGAACTCTGTCTGGCTCAAACTCATCCCCTTCGCTTACTTCATTTCTTCTTGTGACTTCGTAAATTAGACTTCAAAACCACTGTGTTCCAAGAAGAGTTAATGAAACAGCAAAACATTCACCGACAGCCTTAATTGGAAAGAGAGCTGGGCCACAGTGCTGTGTGTCAGCACGACTCTAACTATGTGAACACCAACAGAGATAAGAAAGGAGAAAGGTGTACGCTGAGAAACATGGACAGCCTTTGTGTTAGAGAAACCCGTAAAGATCCCTGGAGCCTCACTTCGGGTTTGGATTCCCTATTCTCTGCCTCCCAGCTTTGGTCCTTTGGGTCTTCAGGTGTGGAGCGCGTGGGCCTCTGTCTCTGATGACCTCTCTCCTGCTCCGTGGCTGTTAAATTCCTGCTTCACCCGCAGCTCTCAGCTCAGCCTTGAGCTGTGTCCTCCCTGGTCTGGATTAGGTCAGATCCCTGTACTATCTGCTTTTTCTGTCGCTCTGACGGACCTGGTGGAAGCAGCTTACAGGAGGAGAGGTTTCCTTTGACGCATAGTTTGAGAGGGTTAAGTCTGTGGGCAGCTGGTTCTGTTTCTGGGCCTCGAGTGAGTGTATCGTGTGGAGACCCTGCTGCTGTCAGAATAGACAGGAAGCAGAGAGAGCCACGCAGGAATCGGGGACCAAGTGGACTGTTCAAAGGCATGTGCTCTGGGGCCTCTTCTTCCAGCGAGACCCACCTTCTAAAGTTTCCACAACCAGCTGGGGTCCAGCCGTTCAACAAAGGAACCTTCAGTGATGTTTCATAGAAAAGTCACAACATACGTTATCCCTCTTCCTGGCGCTTACACATTTTCATTTCTCTTCGGGGTCTACAGGTTAGCCTCCAGAATGGCAAATTTCCCCAAGACTTCTGACGCCAACTGTAAAGTTGATAATTTTCCCCAAGTCACCCCCACCTTTGAGAATTTGATAGAGAAAACTCACAAAACTCATTCAAACCCATTATAGTCAACAGCTGTGTTTATTTTGAGGTGGGGGGTGAGGATACAAAACAGACCACAAAGAGAAAGAGGGCACGGGCTGGGCTACAAAGGTTTTGTGATGGACACTTTGCTCCACTGTGTGGCTGCGGGTAGGATATTGACCCTTAGGAAGCTCCCCAGAGCTCTGGTGCCCAAAGACTTCTTGAAGGTTGGTCTTGTGAGTTTGATGGGTTGATTGGTTGCCCATGTATTTGAACACCCACCATCTCTGTCATTCTGTCTGTGTCCAGCCTCTACTTCAGACTGCTGGGTATGGAAGGCTCCACTCCCAGTGACCTCATATAAGGATGACTTAACACCATCAGTCATTGTAAAGACTATAGTTCAGCAATATGCGTAATAAACTCTTAGGTGTGGTCTCAAGGGTTCACCACCATTAGCAGACACTCCTGCCACTTTAGGAAAATCCAAGGGTTTACCTTGTACAATATGTAATTGCTCATTAAGTGGCAGCACACAGGTAGTGCGTAATGTGCTTACAGAAGGAACAAGCAAGGAGATTCTCTTTATTAAATTTTCCTGTTGCCTTTGGGACCCTACTCCTCATACTGGGTCGCCTTGCCCAGCCTTAATACAAGGGAGGCGCCTAGTCTTGCTGTAACTTGACATGCCCTGTTTTGTTGATATCCATGGGAGTCCTGCCCTTTCCTGTACAGAAATGGAGGAGGAGTGGATTGTGGGGTAGGAACAGACGGGAGATGTGGGGTAGAACTGGGAGAGACAAGGGAGGGGAAATTGCAGCTGGGATGTAAAAATAATATAAATTTATTTTAAAATTTTTCCAGTTAACACAGCACGTATGTACTGATTTGGATACACCATCCGTTAGTTGTTTAAAGATTAGAGTTCAACAATATGCATAATAAAAATGTTCCCCCAAAAGAGTTCAGGGTCTTCCCCTCTATAACAAGCAGCACCCTCAACCATTGAATGAGGGATTAAATTGGGCAGAGTTCAAAGTCTCTTCCAGCTCCAATGACAAGCTATTTGTCCTTCGGGGGAAAAAAATAAACTATAGCATGAAACTTGGAATATGTAAGTTTTCAAGGAAAATAAAAAAAAAAAGAGTAGTTCAGTTGGTCTCCAAAACTCATCTTTAATGTATGACAACATAGATTTGAGTCACAACACTGCAAATGTATTAGTTTGTTGGAATTTGGCTCCTTGCCTAAAAAATCACATTTAAAAAAAAAAAATCCATGGTTAATTGTATCTTGACACTTACATCGCCTAATGTGGGTCTGTAGGATGTGACTGATAACAGTATCAGTTATGTCTCTACACAAGGGCTTCAGTGCCCTCAAATCACAGTCCTAGCAGAGAAGAATCAACTTTCAAAACATTGGTTTTGGCTTGTTTTGTTTTGTTTGAGACAGAGTCTCTCTGTGTATCCCTGGCTGTCCTATGTAGTCCTATGTATGTCTCTGTGTAGACCAGGCTGGCCTTGAACTCAGAGATCCACCTGCCTCTGCCTCCAGAATGCTGGGATTAATTAAAAGCATGCGCCACCACTGCCTGGCTGGAACACTGTTTTTAATTCAAAGTGATACATAGACACTGGAATATAGGCAACGTTTCAAAGCTCATTATCTAGCAGATTATTACAAGAAGTAAAATGTTCTAAAGACCTTTGCAACACACACACACACACACACACACACACTAAAAAAAAAAAAAACGTGCAAATGCCACTGCTCCTAACGTGTTTGTGAAATGCTGCTTTCTCTGGCCATTTCAGTATTACCACAGGCCGTCACCCAGTTTGAAGAACTGGTGGGGATGGCAGAGACCCTGCTTAAGGGCGGAGGAGTGGCGTCCACACCAGCATCTACCCTCTGGAGAGCGACCAACAACTCCTCCCCAGACTCCTTCGCCGCTCTGTGCAGTAATTCCAACTCCAGTTCCAGCTCCCCAAGTTCCCTGAAGGCTGAGGAAGAGCAGCATCCTGGTGAGAAGCAGGTTGGTTGGAATACTGCCCCCTCTGGTTCTCTGAAAACATCTGGACGGGCGTGCGCGCACGCACGCACGCACACACACACACACACACACACACACAGGAAGGGTGAAGCCGTGGGGTCTCACCGCAGTAAGTGTAGGCGGATTTGGCATCTAAAGGTCCCGACCATTGGTTCCCTATTGCCAAGAGTCCTTTTATTTTAACAGTGGGAGTTAATGTTTGTGAAATGGACACCAAATTTAGAAAATTAAAAGCAAATACTGGCAATAAACGCAGCTTTTGAACTATTAAAATCCTTGCACCTGTTATAGAAGCAGACTTGTGAATCTTTGTGTCACTGAGAGAAGTGCGCGCCTCTGCATGCCTCATGTGCACAGCCGTTCGTGTGTTCCCCGATCCTCTTGATCAAGAAGCAGAAACTAAAAATGTAAAACTTTTGTTAAAGTCAGATGTCACATACATGAATTTGTTTTTTCTCGGAGTTCTGAAGTTCGGAATCCAATACAGGGCTCACTGGTATGAGGTCAGTGTGCAAGCAGGAGCATTCTTTATGGGAGACTCTAAAAAGGAGTCTGTCTCCTGCCCCTTTGAGTCACTGTTGTAGAATTTGGTTTCTAGTGGTTGTGGAAATGAATTTCCCGTTTCTTTCCTGGCTGCAGATGGGTCATCCCCGTTTCTAAAACCCCTAATGCTTGGCTTAGGGCTCCACAACTGTCTCACTTCGTGCGGGTTTAGGGCTCCGTCCACCATCTCACTTCACGTAGGCTTAGGGCTCTGTCCACCATCATCTCACAGTCAAGCCCCTCACATCTTTCCTCCTGTCCTTTTATGTGGGGGCGGGGGGGGGCTCTTCTAACCACCTCATCGACTCTTAGGGACTCATTGAGCCAACCTAACTGATCCAGAATAATCTCCCATCTCAAAATGCTCAGCTTTCACCGCATTTGTAAGTCTCCAGTGAGATGACGTATCCTCAGGAACCAGAGGTTAGGAGGGGGCCTCTTCTGAGAGCCAGGACTCTCCCAAACCTAAGTAGGATAGGTTGATCTTAAGGCATCACGTTTCGAATACCTGAGAAAAATTTACATATATTCCAAGCAAATACCTCATAAAGGCTGACAGATGTGTCAAATACTACTGTTTCCTCTAACTGAATGTAAAATATACACTAAAAGTACAAAATACCACCTTAAAAGTGCTGATTTTTGTGGTTTGTCTTAATTAGCATTTCTATTTCTCCAGGTATTGTCTCCTTTTCTAATCTCAATTATCATTTTTTATTTTTTTTTTAGTTCAAGATTGAAAAATGGCAGATTGCCCGTTGTAATAAGAGCAAGCCTCAGAAATTTATTAATGACTTAATGCAAGTACTTTACACAAACGAATACATGGCCACACACAGTCTGACTGGAGCAAAATCCTCCACTTCAAGAGACAAAGTTGTAAAACCGGCTATGAATCAGAATGAAGTTCAAGAAATCATAGGTGATCACTTGATTGAACTGTGTTTTCACACGACTGCTTTTTTCATTAAGACGGTTATTAAATCTGGGCATGGTGGTACATCCTTGTCATCTCAGGAAATAGAGGTGGGAGGCCCAGGAGCTGGGTGTCATTCTGGCTGCATAGCAATCAGCCTAGGCTGCATGAGACCTTATCTCAAAAAGAAAAAAACAAAAAACAAAAAAAAAACAAAAAAAGGATGTCCAACCAAAAGTAAAGTGTCTATAACTGAGAAGTTTGAATTAATAAAATTCAAAGCTTCAGGAAATAGCAACGTCACCGTTTTCAAATTTCAGTAACAATTTGTATTGTCTTCTCTTTCTTAGTTATATCCCTCGGGTATTGTTTGTTTCTAGAAAGAGATCATTTTAACCACATAGTTTTTTTTTTTGTTTTTTGTTTTTCGAGACAGGGTTTCTCTGTGTAGCTTTGCGCCTCTCCTGGAACTCACTTGGTAGCCCAGGCTGGCCTTGAACTCACAGAGATCCACCTGGCTCTGCCTCCCAAGTGCTGGGATTAAAGGCGTGCGCCACCACCGCCCGGCCTTAACCACATAGTTTTAAAATTAGTGAAGTGCCTTAAAAACAATGATCTACCTTTCCCAGTTTTTGGTTTGGTTTGGTTTTGCAAACATCAAAAAAAAAAAAAATGTAGAGCACCTCTGAGCAAGCTCTTTATATAACTAAGATCACTCTTAGTTAACAAGTGATTATTTGACTAATGTTAGAAATGAATAAGAATCAATCCATGGCAGCTTGGAGCAAAAAGCATGGAGTTGATAGCAAGTAGAAGAGTTAAAGCTGAATGATGTCACAGGAAGACAAACACACATGATGTGTTTATAATATCTCCTTTCTGTTAGCTTTTGCTATGCTTTGAAAACCCGAGTATATCCATCTGCTTAAATATGTCATGACAATTTGGGCTGCTTTTGTAAATCTGAGCCAAAGCTGTGTTTTGCCTCCGTTCATAGTATGTGAACTCCTCACAGAGTGGTCTTGTGTGTGGCTGTGATCTTTTGCAGGAATAACAAAGCAGGTATTTCCCAACGCAGATGATGTTTCAATTAGAAGGATGATAGGACAGAAATTGAATAACTGCACCAAGAAGCCGAATGTGAGCAAAACTCTTAACTCTCAGGATAGTAAGTAGATCCGAATGGTATGTCTTTCAAGTGTGCACGCTCTTCAATGGAACAGACTCTCTTCTGCGGCTGTCTGTGGACTGGCATTTTCCAGATGCTTAGCTGGGGTACACTAGTGGCCTGTGAGATGTTACTAGTGCCCCTGTGGGTATGAGAAGGACCGGCGAAGGATCTAAATTTGGGAAGCGCTGAGTTCTGTCAGAAGTGTGTCTCTTTCCCTGGCTGAACCTCTAAGATATTGGGATGGGTATTGGTAGGTATTAAAATCAGTAGTTACAGTTTAATGGTATTGGGTTTTGTTTTTTTCTTTGTTTGTTTTGTTTTTTAAGTAAGGCATTGTCTCATGCAAATAGGTGAAGTGTGATTTTTGGCCACTCCAGCTTTGCAGTAAATCTTTCTGCTGTAATTTGTATTTGATGTACCCGCAAAGAAAGGCCCATGAGGTAAAGGCTTTGTCTCCTGGTTAGTGCTTTGGGGAGCTGTTAGGAACTCTGGGAGTTTTGGCCGTATGGTTATTAAGGTGTGCCTTTGAAGGAGACTGAGAGATCCTCATCTCTTTCTCTTCCTTTTTTGCCCCTTCCATCCATGAGGTGATTCACCACACACTCTCCTGGTGCTGTGCCTCACCACAGGCCCAGGAGCCATGGGGCCAATCCATCATGGACTGAAATGTCCACCACTAAGAGACAAGATGGACCTTTTCTCCCCATGAATTGGTTGCCCCAATACCTGTCATAATAACTGATAACACTCTCCACTACTTTCATGGAAAAAGTGTGAAGATAAAATACACATGCTGTACTCTTCATGTTTTCGTTGACTCATGGAAGTGTGTAGAACCAACATTATAGTAAGGTTCATTTGACATAGAAAAGTTTCCCCCTTTTTTTATTTACATCTATTTGGTGTGCATGCATACACATGTACATGATCCCATGTGCCCACACTGTGAGGCAGCTGTAAAGGTCAGGGAACAACTTTTGGGAGTTCTCTCCTGTCACTATCTGGGTTCTGGGAATTGAACCTGGACCATTTGATTTGGCAGCAAGCTCCTTTACCTCCTCACTCACCTCTCCATTCCACCCCCATTTTTCTAAACGTCTGTTTTCATTTCGGGCAGTTCTGAGGATCGAATCCCGGCCTTGCGTGTGCTAGGCAAGTGCCGCACCACTGATGTAATCCACCACTTTTCTTCTGTCTTTGACTGGTTTTGCCTGTTCTTTGCCCAAATGCCACCTTTTATATGACTCTACCTGTCTTCATTCCTTGTGACTGTATTTCACAGGAGATACGGAACTCTATATACTGTGGTAACTCCATCTCCTGCCCATGGCTGCCCCCCCCCATCATCCTTGAGGGTCTTGTTTCTACTCTGTTACACAATAAGGCCAGCTCTGATAACAGCAAGCTTTTTTTCCTAAAAACAGACCAAAAAAAACCCACCTACATATAATAGCAGCAGTGGGGTTGTGTCTTTTAGCTCGTGCACACTGGTAGATTATCTTGAAGAGTTATAGCAAGCCGGGCGGTGGTGGCGCACGCCTTTAATCCCAGCACTCGGGAGGCAGAGCCAGGCGGATCTCTGCGAGTTCGAGGCCAGCCTGGGCTACCAAGTGAGCTCCAGGAAAGGCGCAAAGCTACGCAGAGAAACCCTGTCTCGAAAAACCAAAAAAAAAAAAAAAAAAAAAAACTAGTGAAGAGTTATAGCAAGTAAAGATATCTGTCTCCTTTTTATTCCTTGAGTGTTTATAACTTTCACCATGTTGTGAATTTTATCTTTTCTAACTGTGCAATTATTGCTTATATGTGCCCCAGAACTTCTCATTTTGACCTCAGGTGACTTAGTGTCTTAGAGTTTTATTGCTATGAAGAGACACCATGACCATGAGTGAGTTGGCTTACAGTTCAGAGGTTTAGTCCATTATCATCATGGGGTGGAGCATGGAGGGGGGTATGCAGGCAGACATGGTGCTGGAGAAGGAGCTGAGAGTTGTACATCTTGATCTGCAGGCAGCAAAAGGGGATGGGCATAGCTTGAGCATATAAGACCTCAAAGCCCGCCTCCACAGTGACACACTTCCTCCAACAAGGCCACACCTCCTAATAGTGCCACTCCCTATGAGCCAAGCATTCAAACACATGAGTCAATGGGGGCCATGTCTATTCAGACCATGACACCTGGTTTCCCTGGTGTACAACAACCAAGTTTCTTCTAAAATGCTACATACCCAGCTTTTGAGGTTCATATAGTTCTCTTTTGGAGCACATTATTATATTTCAGAACTCCATAAAATACTTTAATGCCCCATTCTATGCCATTTTAATAACAGAAACTGCCAAGCAGAGACACAACAGATGTCCCTGACTGTAGCAGCCACCAAAGAGAATGAACATTAGACGATTTTTAGATCAGTTTTGCTTGTGCTTGCCAGTAATAGTGTGTAGCTAGAGTTTTCCTGCCTTGCCCACAGTCAGGACAAATCTTTGTCACCCGCCAGTCCCACAGCCGCTCAGATCCAACCAAGTAAACACAGAGACTTATATTGCTTACAAACTGTATGGCCGTGGCAGGCTTCTTGCTAACTGTTCTTATATCTTAAATTAATCCATTTCCATAAATCTATACCTTGCCACGTGGCTCATGGCTTACCGGCATCTTCACATGCGGCTTGTCATGGTAGTGGCTAGCAGTGTCTCTGACTCAGCCTTCCACTTCCCAGAATTCTTCTCCTCCTTGTCCGGCCTATAATTCCTCCTGCCTGACTACTGGCCAATCAGTGTTTTATTTACTAACCAATCAGAGCAACACATTTGCCATACAGAACACCCCACAGCAATAGTGTGATTAAGTCACCTTGGTCGGCATTAATGCCAATCAGACCAAAGGAGCAGGACATGGTGGTTTGTGCCTGTCGTCCAGCAAACAGGAGGCTCATTTAGTCTCACTGGGGCTCCATAGTGATAGACTATGCTGGGCTTTAAGGTAAGACCTTGCCTCATAACAGTTGAAATTCTTGATAATTTCATGTATACATATACGCATACATACATACATGCATACACGTGTGTGTCGTGTGTGTGTGTGTGTGTGTGTGTGTGTGTGTGTGTGTGTGTGTGTAATCCCAAGTTGCTTGGACTAATAAGGAATGTGTATTTGAGTCAGAATTGGAAATCAGCACTAGAATGGGAACTTTGTTTAAAGTAGGAGAGATCCTTTATTTGAAGTCATTCAGGTTACGTCCTGAAGACTTGGCAAAAGATGCTGCTGGGAAAGAGGATCACACCAGACGTTTTTTGGTATGCACTTGCTGAATTAGCCACAGCACCATCTACTGGAATGCCTCTGTAATTTTCTCTTCTAGGTCATGGTTTAACTCACAGGAGCCTAAATGTGATGGCATTTACTTAGGCAAACTGTAGCCCTGCCTCACACCTCAACATCCAAAGTATTCTTCAGGAAAATGGCTGTGATGGCCATTCTTGGTAGTAAACTTGACCACATATGGAATTAACTAACACCCAAGCAGCTGGATCCACCTTTGAGGGACATTTTTCTCAACTGAATCATTTGAGATGGGAAGACCCACCTTATATCTGGGCCACACCTTCCTGTGGCAGCCTATGTATATAAAGGACATGGAAGAAGGAAGCTCTTTGTCTGCTTGCCCTCAGTCTCAGTGGCATGTTCATCTTTTCACTGGCATTAGAGTCTACGTTTTTGGAATTCTAATGTAGGCTAAAGACCAGCTGAGCTATCCACCCTTGTAGATGGAACAACTATTGGATTCTTGGACTTTCAGTTGGTAGACAGCCATTGTTGGACTAGCTGGACCACAACCTGTAAGCCATTCTAATAAGTGTGTGTGTGTGTGTGTGTGTGTGTGTGTGTGTGTGTGTGTGTGTGTGTGTGTGTGTATTCATCCATTCATTCTATCAGTTCTGTTCCTCTGGGGAACCCTAACACAGTGGCTTTGCTAGCATTCTCTTCAACAGAGAAATTCGGATGTCTGTAATTCCTAGGCTATAACAGCCTGCCATTCTCTATGTGTGTCTGTGCTTGGCTCCCAGGACAGAGCTCAGGTTGTCGTTAGTTAATGTGATTTGAAAGGATAGCTACTTTCCAGCTAAGTTTCCTTTCTTTGAGAAGAAAAGCTAAATCCTGTCTTCCTTTTGAAAAATCCATTTGTTCTCATCCCATGAGTGCCCTCTAGCGGTGTACTTGAGCGTTGCTAAGAGCTCACAGATAACGACCTTATAAAGAAAGACCTTTTCCTAGTTCTCATTTGTTTCTTACGCGAGCTAGAGAAGGTTTGATTTATAAGAACTGAAGAATCTTAGGCCATCACTTCTGTACCATCTAAAGGCCTAAGAGCCTTCTCTTGAATTTCTCAAAGCTGTCTGTCTCTAACAGGATATTTCTTACGCTTATGTTATAGCAACGATGATTTCATACAGTGTTGTTTAAACAGAGGGTCGGAGGTTATTCTGTCTTCTTGCTCCCATCGGAAGATGTTTTGAAGTGTCTGGAGGTCTTTTGGCTTTCACATCTGGGTGGGACCGCTGGCATTTAGCAGCGAGCACACAGCCTGCAATTCATAGGAAAGCTTCTCAACCTCTGCTCTACCCAGCAAAGATCCTCCCAGTCAACACTGAAGCTAAGACCCTTATGCACACTATCATATCATCTGCAAATAGAGATGTTTTGATTTCTTCCCTACCTATGTGTGTCCCTTGGTCTCCTTCAGTTGTCTTATTGCTCTAGCTAAGGCTCCAAGTACTGTATTGAAGAGGTGTGGACAAAGTGGACAGCCTTGTCTTGTTCCTGATTTTAGTAGAATGGCTTTGAGTTTCTCTCCTTTTAAGTTGATGTTTGCTATGGCTTGCTATAAAAAATGCCTTATTATGTTTAGGTCTGTCTCTTGTAGCCCTAGTTTTTCCAGGACTTTTATCATGAAGGGGTGTTGGATTTTGTCAAAGGCCTTTTCTGCATCTAATGAGATGATCATATGGGTTTTTTTTTTCACTCTCTTTATATGGGGGATTATATTTATTGATTTTCATATGTTGAACCATCCCTGCATCTCTGCGATGAAGCCTACTTGATCTTGGTGAATGATCTTTTTGATGTGTTCCTGGATCCAGTTTGCAAGTATTTTGTTGAGAATCTGTGAGTCTGTGTTCATGAGGGAAACTGGTCTGTAATTCTTTCTTTGTTAGGTCTTTATTTAGTTTAAGTATTAGGGTATTTGTAACCTCATAAAAAGAATTGGGCAATATTCCTTCTGTTTCTCTATTGCAGACTAATTTGAGGAATACTGAGGTTAACTCTTCTTTGAAAGTCTGGTAGAATTCTGTGTAAAACCATCTGGCCCTAGACTTTTTTTGGTATGGAAACTTTTAATGACTGCTTCTGTGTTCACTAGGGGTCTACTTGAATTGCTTATCTGATCCTGATTTAACTTTGGTAAGGTGGTATATTGAGAAAATTATCCAATTCTTCTAGATTTTCCTATTTGGTGGAGTATGTGTTTTTTTTTTTATTTTTATTTATTTATTTATTTATTTATTATGCATACAGTGTTCTGCCTGCACCAGATCTCATTACAGATGGTTGTGAGCCACCATGTGGTTGCTGGGAATTGAACTCAGGGCCTCTGGAAGAGCAATCAGTGCTCTTAACCTCTGAGCCATCTCTCTAGCCCAGAGTATGTGTTTTTAAAGTATGTCCTTATGATTCTCTGGATTTCCTCAGTGTCGGTTACGTTCCCTTTTTTGTTTCTAATTTTGTTAACCTGGGTCTTTCTTCACCTTTTAGTTAATTTGGATAAGGTTTTTGTCAGTTTTATTGATTTTTTTCAAAGAACCAACTCTGTTTCATTGATTCTTTGTAATTTTTTCTATTATATTGATTTCATCACTGTTTGACTTCTCTTGCCATCTACTCCTTTTGGTGTGATTTCTTCTTCCTGTCCTAGAGTTTTCAAGTGTGCTGTTAAGTTACTAATATGGTATTTCTTCGACTTTTTGTTTGTTTGTTTGTTTGTTTGAGACAGAGTTTCTCTGTGTAGCTTTGGAGCCTGTCCTGGAACTCACTCTGTAGACCAGGCTGGCCTCGAACTCACAGAGATCCGCCTGCCTCTGCCTCCTGAGCTAGGATTAAAGGCGTGGCCACCACTGCCTGGCTCTCTCCAACTTTTTCATGTAAACACTTAATGCTTTGAATGTGCCCCTTACGACCACCTTCATTGTGTCCCATAAGTTTGGGTATGTTGTGTTTTCATTTTCATTCAATTCAGAAAGTTTTTTATTTTTTCCTAATTTCTGTCTTGAAATTTTTCATTCAGTAAAGAGTTGTTCAGATTCCATGAGTTTGGAAGATTTCTGTTTTTTTCAATTGTTGTTCAGCTTTAATCCATAGTGGTCAGCTAGGATGCAAGGCTTTTTTTTCAGTTTTCTTGTATCTGTTGAGGTTTGCTTTGTGTCCAAGTATGAGGCCAATTTTGGAAAAAAAAAAAATCTCATGAGCTGCTGAGAAGAGGGTATGTTGTTTTGTGTTTGTGGTGAAATATTCTGTAAATATCTGGTAGGCCCATTTGGTTTGTGTCTGCTCCATCATTTTTCTGTTCAGTTTTTGTCTGGATGACCTGTGTATTGGCAAGAGAGAGAGATCAATGTCCTTATCACTGTGTGAGGGTCAGTACGTGATTTAAGCTCTAGTGGTGTTTCTTTTACACCCAACAGTGCCCTTGTGTTCAGTACAGAGATGTTAAGAATTTCAATATCCTCTTGGTGGACTTTTGCTTCTCTGTCTCTTCTGATTAGTTTTATTTTGAAGTCTATTTTGTCAGATATTGAAATGACTATACTAGCCTGCTTCTTAGGTCCATTTGCTTGGAATACCTTTTTTCCAACCTTTACCATGAGATAATGTCTATCCATGATGTTGAGGTGTGTTTCTTGGATGCCACAGAAGGATGGATCCTGTTTTCACATCCACTCTGTTAGTCTGTGTCTTTTTATTGGGGAATTGAGACCATTGATATCGAGAGATATAAACAACCAATGATTGTTGATTTGCTGTTATTTACACAGGCTGTTTTAAGGTCTTTTTCTTGTGTTTCAGCTGTGTTGGGGTATTCAGGGCCTTCTGTGGTAGGATTGCTGGCCTGTAGTGGAGACATAATACCCTGGCTGTGATTGATTGGTTTTTGCACAGGAGTCTAGGCATCTGGGTTTGGAACGATTGTAATTCTAGGGACTGATATCTGGTCTTGTCTTTGCTGTGTGGCTGTTTTGTTCCTTGGTTTCTGTTGCCTCATCTGGTTCTTAGGAGAGTTTGGTGGCTGTAGGTTGCCTGGTAGGGAATGCTTCTGAGATCGTGCTAGGTGTGGCCTCTGGGGGACCTGATTAGAATGTGTTTCTTGCCTCTTCCTAATTCCCATGATGTCCTCATCTATCATGGTATCTTCCTCCCTGCCCTCCCACTCTGTCCCTGTTCCAGATTGACTCTCCCATTTCCCTATGTTCTCATCCCCCACACCTCGCCCTCTGCCACCCCCCACACCCAGTCTGCTCATGTAGATCTCATCCACTTCTCCTTCACAGGGTCATCCATGTGTCCCTCCTTGGGTCTTTCCCTGTTAGCTAGCCTCTCTGGAGATGTGGGTTGCAGTCTGGCCATCCCTTCACTCATATCTAGTATCCACTAATGAGTGAGTACATACTATGTATGTCCTTCTGAGTCTGGATTACCTCACTCAAGATGATATTTTCTAGTTCCATCTATTTGCCTGCAAATTTCATGATATGATTGTTTTTTACTGCTGAGGAGTACTCCATTGTATATATGTGCCACATGTTCTTTATCCATTCTTCAGTTGAAGGACATCTAGGTTGTTTCCATGTTCTGGCTATTACAAATAATGCTGATATGAACATAGTTGAGCATGTGTCCTTGTGGTAAGATTGAGCATTCCTTGAGTAATCCACAAGGATGATCCCACCTTGGTCTGCTGGCAGTGGTCCAGAGGGTGCCTAGACTGGTCTACTCTGGTAACCAGTCTAGCAAATAACCTAGCTGTCATCATAGAGCCTTTGTCCAGTGACTGATGGAGACAGATGCAGAGATCCATGGCCAGGCACCAGGCTGAGCTCCAGGAATCCAATTGATAAGCAAGAGGAGGGATTCTGGAGGCGAGGGACGATGAGATTATGATGGGAAGATGTGCAGAGATGACTGGCCACACTAGTGGAAGCCCATGAACTGTGGACTGGTGGCTGTGGAGCCCCCATGGGACTGGACTAGGCCCTCTGGATACGGAAGACAGTTGTTTGGCTTGAACTGTTTGGGGGGCATCCAGGCAGGGGGATTGGGATCTATCCCTGGTGCATGGGCAGGCTTCTAAGAATCCAGTGCCTGTGGTGTGATGCCTTGCACAGCCTCAGTACAGTGGGAAGGGGCTTGGACCTTTGGACCTGCCTAGGCTCAGTGTCCTGTGCTCTGCTGACTCCCCATGGGAGACCTTGATTTGGGGGATGTGGGGATGCAGGGTGACTTGGGAGAGAGGGCTGGAGGGTGGGAGGAGGGAAGGAGGGAGGACCTATGGGTGGTATGTGAAGTGAGTAGAAAATTTCTTAAAGAACAATGAAAAAGAAAAGAAAACGAAAAAGAAAAAAGAATGTGTTTATTGTATTGGGAGCTGACATTTAGAGATGGCAGCCTAAAGGGTTCACAGGAGAAAAAGGAGAGTGTGCCACCAGGATCTGTTTAGTCCCCTGGGGATGGAGCAGAGAATGAGGAGACTGTGCTGCAGAGCTGGGAATTAGAGGGCTGGGGGGGGGGCAGAATTGGGTTGGAGGAGGAGAGGAGAGAGAGTGAGGATCTGAAGATGGTCTGCCTCCTTCTCTAGCAGAGGCCAGCAGGTTCCCAGGGAATGCCTGAAGGACTTGGAGGGTGACACAAAGGGACAGGGTGGTGAGGGAGGCTGTAGGAGATCTGTATGATCTGCTGGAGATGGGAGCAGAGAGGAAGGAGAGGCCACAGCAGAAGGTCTGCTACAGAGCTGGGCACGAGACTGAGGGATTCAATTTGGAGTGCAGGGGGGGGGGGGGGGGAGTGTTAATGGTCCAAAGATCGCCTACCTGCTTCCTTCTCTTCTGGGTTTTGAATCAGGTAAACCAGGTTTGAAAAACTGCTAACCAATAAGCAACCAATAAACATCACTGAAGCATGTTATACAGAATTGTTGGTAAATTTTTTTACATGATTCATTGGTATAGGGGGTTCATTTTGCCTTGTTTTAAAATTTAGCTAATACAATTAATTGTCTCAAATAAAAATTAATATAAAATATTTTTACTGTTTTCTATGCTGGAATTCCTCTAAATAAACTATGAAACAATTCACAGAACTTCTCAATAACAATAGTTCTTATCTTTAACACAAATTTGCACCTCTGTGAAATTTGCTTTTTTATTACTACAGGTGTCTTAAAATAAAGCATGTTTGGTTTTACGTCAAACATTGGATTTTGCTGGAGAATCGGAGACACGTCAGAGACCGGCTGTCTGGTGTCTGTGGTACCCATGACTTTCCTGGTGGAGCAAAGGACTGGTTGAAGAAGCTGCATGCAGAGTCCATACTACTTACTAGTGATGCATCAAACCAGAGAATGTTTGTCAAACAAGCATGCAATATGGTTTCTTTGGAAATATGCATTTCTCACAGCCCCCAGTACTTCCCTGTACAACTAACTTAAGATAATAGAAGCTCTTATCATAGCAACAAAAACATCTACCCTCCAGAACAGTCACTGTCCTCCACAAACACGGTGCGTTATTACTATCAGTGATTCCCCAGGTCATGCTGTTTGGTTTTTTTGGATTTAGCAAGCACATGTTTGCTAAAACTACAATTGAAATAATACATGTTTACAAATGCAAAAGGAATAAAGTGAGCCTCAGCGATGATAACCGAGTCTCACCAAGTAATGATGATGTAACATTAAAGTGAAATAGGATTATGGAAAAAAAAAAATAAAAGTCTTTTCAATATTAAACTATCCCAACACAATCCTAAAAGGCCCCAAATCCAATTTTCATTTGTTAAAATGATGCACCGATTTTTATAATAGACTCCTAGTTTGCAAAGCAGACATTACCTCTCAGTATTCATTGTCCAAAGTGTGCTAGACACAGATGCGTAATGTTAAACAGAAATATCACCTAAAGTGCACGCAGGACATAACATCATGTTTGATCAGCTGTGATGCTACACTGCTTAATTTTAACATGTTTATTTCCACTGTGACAGAAGGAAAATGAATTGAAAAAAAATAATACTGGCTTAATAATGGCACAGGAAAAAATGTCATTTTGTAAATCAACAGAAGATAAAATATTCTTCAAAGACTTTTCACTTGACGGCAGATCACCTGACTACTTTGCAATGTGAAGCTATGGGGTTTTTTCTTTCCTTTTCTCTTTTCCTTCCTTCCTTCCTTCCTCCCTTCCTTCCTTCCTTCCTTCCTTCCTTCCTTCCTTCCTTCCTTCCTTCCTTCCTTCCAACCTTCCTTCCTTCCTTTCTTTCTTCCTGTTTTCTTTTGAGGCAGGATTTCTCTGTGTAGCTCTGATTGTCCTGAAACAAATTCTGTAGACCAGGCTGGCCTTGAACTCAGAGATGCACCTGCCTCTGCCTCCCAAATGCTGGGATTGAAGGTGTGCACCACCATGCCTGGCGAAACTCTGCTTCCTAAGTGTGTAAAGCGGTGCTGAAGCTTGGAGAGGGGGATCCCTGGAGTGCAGTGTAGTGGACCCAGGGAGGACTCTGTCAAGGTTGCTTGATAACAGTACAGTTGTACAAAACAGATCTTCTCAATGAAATGAATTATGCAACATTTGCTACTTTTAATTAAATAAAACTTAACTCCATTGAAAACTAATGCACTTGCTTATTGGTTTTTTTATTATTATTATTTCATGATGTTTTATATTCAGGGCAAAACAAATTTTACTCTTTTAAGCTTTCTTAACCTTCAGAGTGTGCATCATCTGATGCTCTGAATGAAGTTGGCTCTTGCATGAGATTTTAGACCACCTCATTTATTGGCTCCATTCTCCCAGGTTCTACCACCTCTGGAGGGATAAACTAGTGGCACCCAAACAGGGACCTAAAGTTGGCTACAAGGAAACACTGTGGAGCCCCACAGAAGGAGGTGAGTGAGAACAATGGGGCAGAAACTAGGGAAGGCTTTGCCTTAGGTTGAGCTATTGTGTCCCTTTTTAAAGGAAGAAGGAGCACAGGCATCAAAATCACAATTATTGGATTGCTTGCAAGTTATTTATGATTACAGTCCCTGGCTTCCAGGAGAAGGAACTTTAGATGAAGAAGTATGGGACAGAGTCAGAAACTGAGTATTGAAAAGGCATATAAAAGGGGCAGGAAGGAGATCCCCATTCAATTTTGGGTCACTTGGCCATTAATCAGACTACTATCAAAAATGCTTAAGATAAAGAGGCTATTAATCATGAGGAAGAGATGATTAATTCCTTGAATGAATATAAACTGGATGATTAAACCTTCAAATTGGTAAAAAAAAAAAAAAAAGAGGCAAAAAAGATCCACACACAGGAAAATTAGGAAGTAGTCACTAACATCTATGCTGGGCAGTTCCTTCAGCTTCCTTATTGGAGCCTCCTTTAAATGTGAATCCTCCATTGCCCAGAAATGACCCTGAAGGCGTGGGGTGAGGAATTTGATAGTCAATCTAATCTTGAATTCCCTCCACTTCCTGGTGAGGATTTAGGAGAGACTATGAAAATGCTAAGTTTACAACCTAGACAAGCTAGGGCAGAGCAGAAAAAAAGAACTCATTTACCAATTCCTCTCCAGTCTCATGAACTATGCTTGGTATTTCTAGTGAAATTTCAAGAATCAAAATGAAATGTTTATCAGGGATTAGACATGGATCTATTGAAAGATTTTTAAAAGACTTGTGCTTCTTATGGACCTACTGCTCCATATTGTGATGAGTATATTTTTGGTTGGAATGATAATGCACAATGGTTGCCATATGATTTTCATATAATTTGCTAAAATGGTTCTCAGCCCTTCCCGATTTCTTCAATGGCAAATGTGGATTGCAGAATGAAGCCCCTTCAAAAGTTCAACAGCCAGGACTAAGGGTTGATCCTGGAAATATAACATATGAAATGCTGATAGGGACTGGTAGATGGGTATCAACAGATCACAATATACCTCCTGCAACCCTCCCACATGTTAGGGCCATAGCTATGACTGCTTGGATGAAAATTGATAGGGGACCTGATTTCAGGACCAGGTATATTAAAATTATACCAAGTCCCTCTGAGCCTTATGCTCATTTCATAGGGAGACTCAAAGATGCTATAAAGAAACAAGTAAAAGAGGAACAAATTCAAGAGTTTTTATTAAACAGCTGGCTTTTGATAATGCCAATGAAGATTGCCAAAGAATAATCAGACTTCAGAGAGAGAAGAGACATGTTATGGACTTTCTAAAGTCATGTAGCAATATGGAAACCTACAAATAGAGGAGAAAAACTACAAACATAGAGCTTTAGAAACCTATGCTGTTCATAGACAAATGTCAGCAAAATGTTTTAATTCCAGCTAACTGGCCACTTAAAGAAATAATATAACTTGCCCTTGCAACAAATGAGTGCTCAGACTCAATGAGTTCCTGGCATATGCCCTAAATGCAAGAAAGGAAAACATTGAGCTATGGAATGCTGATCTAAACATGATAAGGATGGCAATACATTGCCTAGCAACAATAACAATACCAGTAAATAACAGGTAAATAGATTGCGGCCCCTCACCCTCAGACCCTGCAAAATTAGAGGGTTTAAGTCTAGCAACAATAACATTTGTACCAACTTCAGGTTGTAATCAATCCATTCTTACCTTATAAGCTGCTACTCAAGAAGTAGCACAATTCTTATTCCTTGAGGTAAAGATGTTGCCATTTCAACTCTTTAAAATCCTTTTAAGTTATACACAGTATTTTGGGGACCTATACTGCCTGGAACTGTAGCTAGAGTTTTCCTGCCTTGCCCACAGTCAGGACAAATCTTTGTCACCCGCAGTCCCACAATCCACTTATAAAATAATCACTCAGACGCTTATATCACTTATAAACTGTATGGCCGTGGCAGGCTTCTTGCTAACTGTGCTTATAGCTTAAATTAATCCATTTCCATAAATCTATACCTTGCCACGTGGCTGGTGGCCCACCGGCATCTTCACATGCTGCTGGTCATGGCGGCGGCTGGCAGCCAGTCCTTCTGCCTTCCTGTCCTTTTATTTCTCCTCTCTGTTAGTCCCGCCTATCCTTCCTGCCTAGCCACAGCCGATCAGGTTTTGTTTATTGATCAATCAGAACAACTTGACATACAGACCATCCCCCAGCACAGCCAAGTGCAGACCATCTCAGACACCTGCACTCAGGCCCATGGTCCTAATCATCCTCTATGCGGACCTGCTGGGTAACGCCACAAAGAACCCAAGAAGGGCTCCCACAGGACATACAGAACATCCCACAGCATGGAACAGTTGAACTTTCATTGGCTCACAGTAGTTTATCCATGAAAGGAATCATGGTTTGTACATGTTAGGTTCCTGGAGAAGTCCCACAAAAGACCACCATCCATGTATGCAATCAACATGAATCTTTATTATCTCGAGAAAGTTTCCATCATGCTGGGGCCAGTTATCCCACACAAAGGCAAAATTGTGACGACCCTGAGAGGAGTTGGCATGCTCCTCTTAAGCACAGCCCAGGGGAATTCCTAGAGCAGTTAGGTCACTTTAGATATGATTGGCTTAAGCAAGGGGCAATTGTATCAATATGTTCTAATTGGCTAGGGCTAGTTAGGGGGCTGGTCAGGGCCACAGTTCTCCATTTTGAGGCAGGCCTGGACAAGTCCCAGGCTTTGTCCTTGAGCTGCTGTGGAGGCTGGCTGGCCTAGTACTTGCTGACTGTAGGGGCTGGCTCAGTGGCCCAGGCTTAGTGCATCCATCTCCCTTGTCCCTGTGGTCAGGGGCACCAGTCCTTTGTTTGTGGCTCTTTCAGAAACTGCTTGCACAGTCTCAGGAAACTGAAATTGAGGCCTGATCTCTGAGAGAAGACCAAGTAGCCTGTAATGGTGTCTGCTCAGTCCTCTCAGTACAGGACTCATTGATAAAGATTATGTAGGGGAAATTACAGTCATGATCACAGTGCTCACTGATTGACAATTTAAAGCAGGAGACAAAAATTACAGTTACTATTACTGCCTTATCGAGTCCTTCATGGGACAATGCAGTTTGTGAGGGAGGATTTGGTAGTACAGATAAAACTGCAGCTTTAAGCACTTTTTTGAAGGAAAAATGATAAACCATTATTGGATTTAAAATTGAAAGGAAAAACTTTTAGAGGATTAATGGATTCTGGAGCTCATGCCCTCTAATTATAACCATAGAAGAATGGCCTTCCAAATGGCCTGTTGTGGAGGCAAATCCAACCCTTGTAGGGTTGGGAACTATGAACTATAACAAGATTAAACAAAGTGCTACAAAATTAGAATGCGTAGGTCTTTGTTCTGTATGTTTAGTGTTTTGATTATTATGTGGCAAGGGGACTTTTTTTTTTTCCTGGTACAATCTATTTGGTGTTCTGCAAGCTTTTTGTATCTTAATAGGCACCCCCTTCTTTTAGGTTAGTGTCTTAGAGTTTGCTACTGCTGTGAAGAGACACCATGACCACAGCAACTCTTATAAAGAAAACATTTAATTGAGGGGCCTTAGTTACAGTTCAGAGGTTCCATCCATTATCATCATGTCAGGGAGCATGGCGGCATGCAGGCAGAGGTGGTGCAGGAGCTAAGAGTGCTACATCTTGCAGGCAACAGGAAATCAATCCACACACTGGGCAGTATCCTGAGTATAGGAAACCTCAAAGCCCACCCCCAAAGCGACGCACTTCCTCCAACAAAGCCACACCTCCTAATAGTGCCACTCCCTATGAAATTATGGGGGCCAATTACATTCAAGCCACCACAGTTAGGAAAATTTTCTTCTATGATTTTGTTGAAGTTATTTTCTGAACCTTTGAGCTGGGATTCTTCTCCTACCTCTATTCCTATTATTGATAAGTGTGGTCTTTTCATAGTGTCCCAGATTTCCCGGATGATTTGTGTCAGGAATTTTTTTTTATGTAACACGTTCTTTGTCCTATGTATCCATTTCTTCTATCTTTTCTTCAGTGCCTGAGATTCTCTTTTTCATCTCTTGCATTCTGTTGGTGAAGCTTACCTCTGTGGTTTTTGTTCAGATTCCTAAATTTTTTTGTTTCCAGAATTCCCTCAGTTTGTGTTTTCTTTACTACTTCTATTTCCATCTTCAGGTCTGGACCAGTTTTATTTGTTTCTTTCATCTGTTTGTTTTTTCTTGGCTTTCTTTAAGGAACTTATTCATTTTCTCCAATTGTTTATGTTTACCTGGATTTCTTTAAGGAATTTTTTCATTTCCTCTGTAAGGACCTCTACCATCTTCATACAGTTGGTTTCGGGGTCTTTTTTTTATGCTTTCCGCTATGCTGGAATATTTAGATCTGCTGTGGTGGTAGAGCTGGGCGCTAGTGGAGACACGTTGTCTTGGCTGTTATTGATGGTGCTTTTTGCACTGGGATCTAGGCATCTGGGTTTGGGGTGGTTGTAATTTTAGGTACTGATATCTGGTCTTGTCTTAACTGGGGGGGGGGGGTGTTTTGTTCTTTGGTTTCTGTTTCCTCTCTGGATTTTCAGAGAGCGCATTGACTGTTTTACTGCTCTGCTTGTCTGGTGTGTTGTGGGGCTGGCGTAGGATATGCTTGCTGGTGTTGAAGGCTGGATGAAGGGGAGGCCAGGGGTAGGTCTAAGGGACCCACAGGAGGTGTGGACAGGGAGTAGGGGAAGCTGCAGCTAGTGTTCTGTTGCAGCATGAGGGGTGACCCTGAGAATAGGGTCTGAGGTAACAGAGAGAGTGGGGAATGTCCTGAGGCAGATTACCTGGTCTTCTGGCAGGCGAGGCCTGTGTCCTCGTGTTTCTGTAATTAAAAAGAAATCTGATAAATGGAAATTGTTCATTGACCTGCAGAATGTTATTGCCACCATGTGGCCAATGGGAGCTTTACAGCCTGGTTTACTAAAGATTGGCCTTCAATAGTTTGGAATTTAAAAGATTGATTTTTTTTTTAAAGATTTATTTATTTATCATGTATACAGAAGAAGGCGCCAGATCTGATTACAGATGGTTGTGAGCCACCATGTGGTTGCTGGGAATTGAACTCAGGACCTCTGGAAGAGCAGTCAGTGCTCTTAACCTCTGAGCCATCTCTCCCACCCGACACATGTTATCTTATACTTGGAGACTATAGCTGTTGTTAGTTATTCAGTTAATCGGAAAGTCTTCAGGAAATATTTATCATAGTAAAAATTAGAAATAGTTAAAAAGAGAGAGAGAGAGAGAGAGAGAGAGAGAGAGAGAGAGAGAGAGAGAGAGAGAGATTTAGAGTTGCTGGTTCTGTATATTAATGTCCAGCCTTACATCAGTTTTTGCTTATGCAGGGCAGGAGCTGGGTAGCTTTAACCAGTAGTTTTTTCCTCCAGGTCTTTGAAAATCAGTTACCTTTCAGGCAAGGTGAGCCTTTAAACTAAATTTGATTGTATCATGGTTTTACCTTATTTGACTTTACCTCCACACAATATATCTAAAAACCTTATTGAGACATGAAAAATCTATGCACTTTGTCCTAATTGACCCTTTGGCAGCCTTATCATTCATCAACTCTATTTCCTGTTGCATTCTTTCTTAAAAGGTGCCAAAAAGATTGATTTTATACTATACATATTCATCCCAATCACTGTTCCATAAAGATCCACTGTAAGAAAAATCATCAGAATCAACAAAGTCCTACATTCTCCCAAAGCAGCCTGGTGTGATGAAAGGCAGACAGGGAGGATTCACAGGTCTCTTTCCTTGCTTATATTGGAAGTGATTGGGTACATTTCACCTTTTATGTTCCCTCTCTCAATCATAAAGAACCTCAGCTCTGCTATCAATGGACTATAATACCTCAAGGTATGACAAACTCCCCTACTGTGTGTGTGTCAATGCCATGTAAGAAAGGTTTTAGAACCTGTGAGACAAGCCTTCCCTCATGCTTATACTATTCGTTATATGAATGACATCCTGTTAGCCAACTCCAAAGAAGAGCTAAAATCTATACATGACACAAATCAGGGTATGCTACATAAAAATGGGCTTTGTAGCTAAAAAGGTACAAATATCAGACATGGTACAATATTTAGGACAATTAGTTACTAGAACAAATGTTAAACCACACACACACACACACACACACACACACACACACACACACACACAATGTCCATTCAAGACAACTTAAAAACACTTAACATGTTTAGGGGGCCCCTAGGCAGCAGTGGGATTGGGACCTGTCCCTGGTGCATGAGCTGGCTCTTTGGAGTCCAGTACCTATGGTGGGACACTTTGTGCAGCCTTGGCTTGGCTTGGACCTGCCTCAACTGAGTGTACCAGGTTCTGCTGACTCCCCATGGGAGACCTTGCCTTGGAGGAGGTGGGAATGGGGGATGGGTTAGGGGGGAAGTCTGGGGGCCGGGAGGAGGGAGGAGAGGGGAATCTGTAGTTGGTATGTAAAATGATAGAATTTTTTTTTTTTTTTTTGGTTTTTCAAGAGAGACAGGGTTTCTCTGTGTAGTTTTGAGCCTTTCCTGGATCTCGCTCTATAGACCAGGCTGGCCTTGAACTCACAGAGATCCTCCTGCCTCTGCCTCCGGAGTGCTGGGATTAAAGGCATGTGTCACCACTGCCTGGCAGAAAATCTCTTAATAATAATAATAAAAAAAAAACTTAACAAATTTCAGAAATTATTAGGGATTATTAATGGGCTCTGTCGTATTTTAGGAATACCTAAGCACTAACCAATCTATTTAAGACTCTAGAAGGAGAAATGGCATTGGATAATCCTCATATATTGTTTCAAGAGGCAAAGGAAGAACTATAACTATTTGAATCCAGACTAAAAGAGGCATTTGTGTATGGTGTGGACTTTTCACTGCATTTAAACCTACTTATTTTCCCAACTAAATTGTCTCCAACAGGTGTGATAGCACAAGAGGATAAACCTTTGGAATGGATTTATTTCCACCATAAGGGCCAGAAAATACTAACTGCTTACCTTACTCTTCTTGCTCAATTAGTAAATCAGGGGAAGACCCAATGTCAACAATGATATGGATTTGATCCTTGCCATATCATATTATTCTTAACAATCAGTTTTAAAGAGCATTGCAGAACTCTTTGGATTTTAATTTTTCATTTGCAGATTACTATGGAAGGATAGAAAATCATTATCCAGCTGGTAAGCTATGGGATTTTCTCATACAAACTGAATTTGTGATAATAAAAATTGTCCATCCTTCTCCCATTCCACAGGCAAATACTTATTTTATCAATAGTTCTTCTGGGGGGTTAGGAAGGATTCATGATCCGGATATTCATCAATCTACTAATACTTTTTTTTTCCCCTCAGCCGAACAAATGGAACTCGCTGTTTTATCTATTATGATTAATTCATAAGCCCCTAAGAATCATTTCAGATTCTGCTTATGTTGTAGGAGTATTTCCAGCAATAGAAACTACTTTAATTTTGTCTCTGTATCCTGATGCGCTCCCATTACTACGGGAGCGACAACATCTGGCTAAAACCTGCACACATCCTTTCTTTATTTACTCATACTCATGCGCACTCTACCTCCCTGGTTTTATTGCAGAAGGAAATAAGCAAGCTGATTGATGCATTAACGTGCCCTATTTTTACTTCTCCAGAACAGGATCATCAACACCTACACATTAATACTAATACACTTCATGTACAGTGCCCCGTCCCACTTAGACAAGCGAGACAACTTGTGCAGGAATGTCATATTTGTACTGTCACCGTCATGACATGACTATGAATACTATAGTCATGTAGCTGAAGTGAATCCCACGGTTAAGAATTCTAATCAATTATGGCAATTGGCTGCCACATGCTTTGCTCTTGGCCCCAGATGTTGTACCTGCACATTTGCATTAATACATATTCTAAGTGTCTGTGGGCTGTGCCCTGTCCTCAGAGAATGTGCCTCTCTGATACAACTTTTGCAGTTTAATGGGAGTGTCTACTTCTAAAAACCGAAAATAGACCAGTCTATAGTAGTTAAAAATTTAAGAATTTCTATAAAGAGTGGAATATTAATCATATTACAGGCATTCCTTATAAATCTCAAGGCCAGGAGGACATAACTGAATGAACACATAGAACATTAAAGCAACAATTATTAAAAAAATAAAAATTTAAAAAAAACACAGGGGAGAACCAAGGGATATCCTTGCACTTTCCTTACTTACTCTTAATTTTTAAAACTTGCCTCAAGGTGATATATGTGCAAGAGCTCAAAAACATTTCTCTACAGAACATTCTGAACTGCCTTTAGATAGGCCTGTGTGGTTTAAACAGTTTGAGACTTGGAAGTCCAGTTGACTGAAGAAAGTCAGGAAGGGGTGTCCATCTGCCATTGCAGATGGATCCACTGGAACATGGGTTCCTCTTCAGCTCCTCCAGGCTCCGGCCATCAAGAACAACAGCAATAGGTGAGGAGACAGTGGAAGTCACCAGAAAGATAGCAGACCTCCAGCTAAAGGCCAAAAGGAGATGTTGACCATTTCATCAGGAATCAAGTCTGACCACCTGGGGCTAAGTTAAAGCCCCATGTACCAAGGGAGAAGTTATTCTGTGAAACACAATGACCCATATGTCACCTGGGAGTGTCTTTTTGGTGATGCTAGCTGCTTTGACCTGTGCATCTGTGGTGAGTGCCTCTGCATGTGTGTATTTATCTTATCTTCCTCATCATCCTTTGCTTCAACTTGTAGACTGGATGGATCCAGCACCTGTTATCTTTGCTAATGACTCTGTGTTTATCACTGGACCTCAGGACCATAATAGATTTATTCATTCTTCTGCAGAAGGGACTGTGCTTCATTTTTTCCTTGAGATTTAAATCACTTCCAATTTGCATAGGACATCATAATATTTGTATTACTATTAAAGGCAAATATGGGCTTATGTTCTACAAGATACCAGAACTTCTAATCATATGGGTCTCTTTTCAAGCTATTCTCTAGATTTTTCTGATCAATATAATAATGTTACCCATAGCACTGGATATCGTTTGGATCCCTGTTCTTGGTGGCAGAGTATTACACACAATATTTCACTGTTCTAATATCATTCATTATGTTTATATTTGCTTGCTTATTGGATACTCATGCATCAAATGACAATTAGATTTATCTACTACATCTCAAACCACAACCACTCTGGATATCCTGTGTTTAAAAATAAAAAAGTGGAAATGTCGGAACATGGTCCAGGAATGGAGTTGTGTGAGGAGAATTCTGAGAGTGCTTATGAGAACACTCCAAGAAAAAAAGACAAGATCCTGTCTTGTGACCTCAGTTTCTTCAAAACACAAAATGGTTCTTGGACTGTATTTTTGTGCTCCTCCCAGGGGTAGCAGACAGGAGTGAGTTGACTTCAGATTACTCATTCTTTTTTTTTTTTAAGATTTATTTATTAATTATGTATACAATGTTCTGCCTGCACGTATGTCTACAGGCCAGAAGAGGGCACCAGATCTCATTACAGATGGTTGTGAGCCACCATGTGGTTACTGGGGATTGAACTCAAGACCTCTGGAAGAGCAGCCACTGCTCTCAACCTCTGAGCCATCTCTCCAGCCCTTGATTATTCATTCTTGCTTGCTATTGTTATTCAATTAAATGATTAAGCTATCCACATTGCCTCTGTGGGAAAATGTGTTTTTGCCGCATGTGTCTTGTCCTTGGGATTGTCTACAGCTTGAACTCATGAGAACTTTTCTCATATGACCTTTATGAACCCTCGGAGTATAAATTGCCTGATGCGCTGAATAAAGTTGACTATTGCATGAGACTTTAGTCTACCTCATTTATTGGTCCTGTTCTCCCAGGTCTCACCACCACTAGAGTAGTGACAGTCCATCATCCTGGGAAGTCAGGGCAGGAACTCAAGGCAGGAGCTGTTGCAGAAGCCATGGAGGAAAAGATGCTTACTATACAGCTCATCTTGCTTCCCCCCACCTCCCCCACCTCCCCCCACCCCACCCCCGATACAGGGTTTCTCTGTGCAGTTTTGCGCCTTTCCTGGAATTCACTTTGTAGACCAGGCTGGCCTCGAACTCATAGAGATCCGCCTGCCTCTGCCTCCCGAGTGCTGGGACTAAAGGTGTGTGCCACCACCACCCGGCTCATCTTGCATTCTTATGCCATGCAGGATCATGAGTCCTAGAGTGACACTGCCCCCAGTAGGCTGGGCCCAGCCACATCAATCATTACTTAAGAAAATGCCCTATACATTACCTATAGACAGTTATGTGGAGGCAAGTTTTTAAAGTCCCCTCTTCCCAGATATGTCTAGGCCTGTGTCAAGTTGACACAAACCAATCAGTACAGCCTCATATTTTGTTATCCCATGACAAGTTGTCAGCACTGAAATAGTGTGCATACAAGTAAGACTGAATGGACTAAGCATATTGCACTGATATATTTAGGTACACACACACATACACACACACACACACACACACACACATATATAACATATAAATTTAAAAAAAATAAGGTATGATTTTGAGAGGAAGTGGGGGTTACATAGGAGAGATTAAGGGAAGGAAATGGAAAGGGGTAATATAATTGTATTTTACTTAAAATAACAATTAATTAATTATCTAAAAAAAACACTTACTTTAAAAACCTACAGCACTAGTGTTAGTTATTTAGCTGCATTGTGTTCTTACCCTGCAAGGAAACGTCACGAAACACGACAGAATCCGCTTATAAGAGTTTATTAGAGATAAAGGGATAGAGTGCGCAGGCCTGTGGGAGAGACATGTGCGTGGAGAAGAAGAAGGACTGGGAAGCATGGTGCTCCACTTTAAAACCAGCTGGGGGCGTGGCCAGGTCACGTCACTACTCCACGTGTGTGCGTAGATCACATGGTCACATTGCGCGCTTACGTAGCCATGTAACATCACGGATTCTGGTCACGCGAGATGCCTTGGCCGGAACTTGCTAGGGGGAGGTATCTGGGTATCCTAGTTACGAGACACTTTGACCTGGAAATGGCTATCCTGACCGGAATTGGCTAGGCAGAAGTGTCCGCCTGGTAACTGCGTGTTGTGAACCCTTCATTCCCGACTCTTTTATTTTTTAAAAAAAGAAAAAATTGTGGTTGACTGGGTACGGGGGCGACGTTTCTCTCAAAGACTGCTTCCAGCTGAATAGTGGGCGTTGGTTGGCTCTTGGGGGGATGAGGGGTATCTTGTGAAGTCTGGGGATGATGGTGGAGGTCCTGGAATGACGTTCTGCCATCTCCTGGTTCTGCGGCTGTCCATCCATGCTGTGGCTGGAAACCTCCCGTTTAACAAGATACTGTTGACATAGAGAGAGCTTAGAGAGGAAGAATCATTATTATTTCATTTTGGAGTTGGCATTTGTCTGAGGTAGATTTGGCCTGCCCAGATAAAGGCATGTGACATTTACCTGAGGTAGATCTGGTCTTAGTACTCTGCTTAATTTCTATCTGAGACAAGCCTCATTAGAGGTAGTTCATTTAAGGCACCTGTTTTCCTTAGGCAAGCCTTGCTGGAGGTAGTTTATTTAAGGCACCTGTTTCCCTTATTAGGTTAGCACTTAGGAAACACAGGTGATCAGTTGCTGAGTATTGAACAATGATAAATTATTGTATTACATTATTCCTTACCGCCTGGATATTTTTGATGGTCCTTTTGCCTCCGGCTCTGTGTGGCCCTGGTTGGAAAAGGAAGGGGTGGTACCTTATTCCTCTGGAATTGGCGACAAAGCAGTGGATCCTGATGTCCTCTGGAGCTTGAGAGTGAGAGGCCCTGTTTGTTTCACTGTATATGAAGAGAGATTTTTCTGGGATGGAGGTAAGATAAAAGGTTTTAGGTGAGACAGGTGGACCCAGTGAGGAAAGCCCTCGAGTTTAGCAGCTGTGGGGGTTACAAGAATTACTTTGAAGGGTCCCTGCCACTTAGGGGAAAGAGGTGAAGGGCGCTGACCTGGAGGAGAGAGAAGAACCTGATCTCCAGTGTGTATTGGAGATGGGCAAGGATTGTCACACGGCTGAGGCAGTGAACAGTCCACATAGCTCCATAGAATAGACCTTAGGTGACATAAAAGAGGGGTTAACAGGCTATCTGGAACAGTTGGAGGCTTGGAAAAAAGACCTGGTGTTAGAACTGGCCTTCCATACATTAGTTCAAACGGAGAGATTGAAAGAGGCATTTTAGGAAGAGCCCTGAGCCTGAGGAGAGCTAGAGGCAATAATCTTACCCAGTCGAGATGAAGTTCCTGTGACATCTTGGTAAGAATAGTTTTTAAAGACCGGTTGGTACGCTCCACCTTTCCTGAGGACTGGGGGCGGTATGGAATATGGAAATTTCATGAGATATTAAGGGCCTTAGCTAGTGTCTGAGAAATCTGGGAAGTGAACTCTGGACCATTATCAGACTGGAGAGAAGCAGGGACTCCAAACCGAGGAATAATCTCTCGGAGAAGGAGGTCTGCAACTGTCTGGGCCCGCTTATTAGACACAGGAAATCCCTCCACCCAGTTTGAAAATGAGTCCACCATCACGAGGAGATATTTAGCTTTCCTGACAGTGGGCATATGGGTAAAATCAAGCTGCCAGTCAGCCCCTGGAAGGGAACCCCTAGCCTGGTAGGTGGGAAAAGGCTGACTCCTGTACTTGGTATTGGGATCTGTTTTCTGGCAGATCTCACACGAGGCAGTAATCGTTCTTAAAAACTGTAGGTCCTCAGAGGTGGGCTGCAGGTGAGCTTTTACGAATTGAGACAGAGCAAGATTATTAGGATGAAAGAGTTGGTGTAGATAGGAAAGAATTTGTCTGGTGTCCGGAGTTTCCTGTGAGGGTGTAGGCTGTACTGTATGGATTCCCTGTGGTGGGTGAGGTGAGACTTGGCCCTGGAGGGCCGCTGTTCTGGCTGCCTGGTCAGCCCGGTTGTTTCCCCTAGAGATGATGGAGCTGTCAGTCTGATGAGACCGGCAGTGGACAATTCCTATAGCCCTGGGGAGGTGGGAAGCCTCCAACATGGCCATTATTTGACCTGAGTTAGATATGGATCCTCCTTTTGCTGTGAGAAGTCCACGCTCCCTCCAAATAGAAGCATGGGACAGGAGGATATGAAAAGCATATTTTGAATCGGTATAAACGTTTAGAGATTGTCCCTTTGCCAATTGGAAGGCACGGGTGAGAGCTATCAGCTCAGCCTGTTGGTTAGTGGTGTGTGTGGGCAATGCTTGTGCTTCTACCACCTGAGTGTCTGACACTATGGCATAGCCCACCTTACGGGTCCCTTCATATAGGAAGGAGCTGCCATCTGTGTACCAGGTATAAGTAGCCTGAGGCAATGTGTGCTGTGGGATGTTAATGTATGTCCTGTGGGAGCCCTTCTTGGGTTCCTTGTGGTGTTACCCAGCAGGTTTGCATAGAGGATGATTAGGACCATGGACCTGAGTGCAGGTGTCTGAGATGGTCTGCACTTGGCTGTACTGGGGGATGGTCTGTATGTCAAGTTGCTCTGATTGGTCAATAAATAAAACCTGATTGGTCGTGGCTAGGCAGGAAGTATAGGCGGGACTAACAGAGGAGAAATAAAAGGACAGGAAGGCAGAAGGAGACGCGGCCAGCCACTGCCAGGACAAGCAGCATGTGAAGATGCTGGTAAGCCACGAGCCACGTGGCAAGGTATAGATTTGTAGAAATGTGTTACTTTAAGATATAAGAACAGTTAACAAGAAGCCTGCCACGGCCATACAGTTTGTAAGCAATATAAGTCTCTGTGTTTACTTGGTTGGGTCTGAGCGGCTGTGGGACTGGCGGGTGACAGAGATTTGTCCTGACTGTGGGCAAGGCCGGAAAACTCTAGCTACAAATGTGCCCTCCTATATGTGTGAAGGGTGAGGTAACAGCTCTTCTAAGGTTTCAGTGCAGGAATGAGAAGGAGAATAGTCAGCGTTAGGTTGAGGAAGGAGGCTTGAAATGTTAAGAGGTGGACAAGTCCGGAAAGTAAGTGTGGCATCCTCTAGTAATGCCACCTGAAGAGAAAGAACTCGGGAAGGCGGTAAAGTTTGTAAGCCTTTATAAGATAAAAGATGGGACAGGTTATGGTGAGAGAAAACAGTAATGGATGACCCAAAACTTAGCTTCTTTGATTCCCGAATAAGGAGCTCTGCAGCTGCTAAGGCACGGATACAAGGTGCTCAGCCCTGACTGGTAAGGTCTAGCTTCTTTGACAGATAGGCTACAGGTGCAAAGGAGGGTCCCAGCTGATGCCCTAGAGCTCCCAGGGCAAATCCTCCTTTCTCTGCTACATAAAGGGAGAAGGGACGAGTTAAGTCTGGGAGATGGAGTGCTGGAGCCTGAAGAAGAGCCTGCTGAAGCCTTTGGAAAGGTTTAGTGACAGGATGAAGAAGGGGCTCATGTGGGGAGCCCTGAGCTGCCTCATATAAGGGGCGGGCAAGGAGAGAGAAAGACGGAACCCAGGACCGTAGA
Source organism: Peromyscus maniculatus bairdii (assembly GCF_049852395.1). NCBI lineage: Eukaryota > Metazoa > Chordata > Mammalia > Rodentia > Cricetidae > Peromyscus > Peromyscus maniculatus. Next base: position 70,208,933 of record NC_134872.1, on the reverse strand, counting down.
AAGCCCGCTATTCCTAGGAAAGACAGGATTTCCTGTTTAGTGGAAGGGACTGTAAGGGACTGGATTAGACGTTTCCTGTCTACAGTAATAGCCTTGTGAGTTGGAGTAATGGATAGACCTAGATAGGTGACCTGGGGAGCTGACAGCTGAACTTTAGAAGGAGATACCCTGTAACCCCGGCTGCATAAGAAATTTAGGAGAGCAGAAGTGTTAGTCTGGCTAACCTGTAAAGATGGGCTACAGAGTAAAATATCATCTACATACTGTATTAACTTAGAGCCAGGGAGAGACAGAGAAAGCAGGTCAGAGGCCAGAGCCTGACCAAATAGGTGTGGACTGTCCCTGAATCCCTGTGGCAGAACAGTCCAGGTCAGCTGTGTGGACCGGTGAGTGTCAGGGTCAGTCCAGGTGAAAGCAAAGATATTTTGAGATTGAGGACTGAGAGGAATAAAAAGAAGGCATCTTTGAGATCCAGAACTGAGAAGTGAGAGGTTCCTGAGGGGATAGTGGATAGGAGAGTGTAAGGGTTAGGCACTACAGGATGGAGAGGGACCACTGCAGAGTTAATGAGCCGGAGGTCTTGAACCAGGCGGTAGGTTCCATTAGACTTTTTAACTGCAAGTATGGGGGTGTTAAAAGGTGAAGAGGTTAGGCAGAGCAGCTTTTTCCTGAGGAGATCAGAAATAATGGGCTTAAGTCCTCTCAGGCTCTGGAGTGAGAGAGGGTACTGAGCTTGGGTGATATACCTGGCAGGATCTTGTAGCTGGATAATAACAGGCTGATGGTGTCTAGCAATAGAAGGATTTTGGGTATCCCAGACTTTTGGGTCTACCTGAGAAGCTGGTAAGGGAAAAGAATCGTTAGAGTCAGAAGAGTTAGTGGCTAGGAGGAGGAGGAGGGGAGAGGCTGGCGCGTCTGGGATGAGGCACATGTGTGGGGCAAAAGAAATGGACACCCCTACCTTAGCTAGGAGATCCCTCCCCATTAAAGGTACAGGGCAGCTTGGCACCACTAAGAATGTGTGAGTGTGAGAGGGATGCCTCTGAAAATACAATTAAGTGGTGGTGGAATCAGCCGATTTAGCAGCTCGAGAGCGGGTGGTAGGGGGAGTGAAGTTTGGAGCCAGGGCAGGGCTTTTGGAAGCAGCCGCTGCCGAGGAAGAAACAGCTTTAGAAGAGGAAGAGTCTGGAGCAGAAGGAACGGTTGTTCTAGGAGCTGGAGCCGGAGGTCGGATAGGTGGAGGTTCATTAGCAGGGTCTAAAGTTAGAGAGTCCGGAGTCAGAGAATCCTCCGGTTTAGGCATAGCTAACATCATATGAGCAGGAGAAAAAGAATCTAGAAGAGACGGTTTAGCACTGAGAAAGAAAAATGCTATCACATAGGGTAACTCTTTCCATTTGCCTGAACGCTGACAGTAATTGGATAGCTCCCGCAAAATATCGGGATCCAAGGAGACACTAGGCAGCCATTTTTTGTTATTCTCTAAAGCATATTTCGGCCACTTTTTTGAACATAAACGAGTTAGCTTAGAAATCTTTATGTAAGGCATTAAACTGAGAGGTTTTAAAGTTTCAACAAGACAGCCCAACGGAGAGGAAGGACTAACAGGGTTGGAAGCCTTGTTTCCCATGTCTGCAGCAGAGGCAGAAAAATAATAAAAAAAAAATAAAGAAACGTGATCCAGAGCCAAGACCTCAGGCGTCCCCAGGGTCAAGGGCGGATTCCAGGCACGACCTGCGTCACCGCTCGTCAGCGGAGGCAGTGGCCTCCTCCACGGTGAGGGAGTGGGATTTCTGAGAATCCGGACAGCGTTTGCCTCCCCGTCGGGAGGAACAAACCCGTCGACCCTCACGTGGCTCTCCGGGGCGCACCCCGACGATGGCCCCAACGCGAAAAATATCTCAGGCTGCAGACGTGGGAGACGGCTAGAAAAGTTAGGCCTGCGATAGGGGCCGACCGTAGCCAATGAAGACCGTGGTCGGGGTTCCCCCGTCTCAAGAACACGTGTGAGGCGCCGGACAATCAACGGTCGTTCTCGCAGGTTCAGGAGACCGTTTACGCTGGCCGAAAATGGGGGAACTCACCAATCCAAGAAAGCGGTGTTGGATGCAATTTGGATGCAATTCAGGCAAATGGAGAGCTGTCTGTTGCGTACAGAGCAGATTCCCCGGTTCGCGGGCTGCCAGGCGCAAAGCGCCCGGGAGCGCCCGCTCAGTTTCGGCACCAAAATGTTAGTTAGTTGTGAACCCTTCAACTAGGACTGTAGCTCAGTAGTAGAGTACTTGCCTACTGTGTCCAAGGCCCAGTAGGTTTGATCTACAATACTATAAAATTGAAAAGTCCAAATATAGGGAGATAAGGTTAAATATATATAACCAAGGAAATCTCACATGAAAAAAAATGAGATAAATATTATAATATTAGAAATTTAGAAGATCAATGTGTGATAATTAATTAGAATTCTGACTAGATACATACAAACATGTATATATCCAGAATCAAGGATATATTCCATGGTGTGAAAGGCTCTGTAGGGTACTCAGCACAATGCAGGGTTTTGTTGTTGTTGTTGTTGTTGTTGTTGGGGGTTTTTTGAAGGTTTTAAAAGAATGTACAAGGTGCATTTTTATCAAATTGCACCACATCAAGGAAACGAATCTCGGGTACCGTATTCCAGGTCCCAGTTTATGCCTCAGCACTGCAAAGCAAATATAAATGAACAAATAGAATCTTAGCCTGACATGGTGGCACATGCCTTTAATCCCAGCACTCAGGAGGCAGAGGTAGAAGTATCTCAGTGAGTTCAAGGCCAGCCTGGTCTACAAAGTGAACTTCAGGACAGCCAGGGCTGTTACACAGAGAAACTCTGTCTTAAAAAAACAAAACAAACAAACAAAATCCTCACGAAGTATGAGGAACACTGCTCAAGTGAGTTCTGTTGCTATTAAGCAACATCTTCAGGCACATGGTGTCCATTGGCCTCTAAGTTTTATCATCAGTCAGTGCATTACCAGCTTTCTTCCCACTCTTTGCAGTGCGTAGCTACTACTTTCCCTTTTGTATAATATTTAAAGTCCAGGGGCCCAGGAGAGACGCTGCCAATGGTGCGGGAATGAATCCAGTTGCTGGGAGCTCTTTAGTTCAATTCATTTATTCCTCAGTTCAACTCTCTCAGATCTCTCTTTAGTTCCTTAGTTCCCTTCTTGTTCCCTCAATTCTTAATTTCCTCTAATCTTCAATTCCTCAATCATTCAATCTTCAGTTCCTAGTTCCCTCAATTCTTCAATCCTTCCATTCCTTATTCCTTCAATTCTTCATTCCCTCAATTCTCTGTTCCTTCCATTCCTAGTTCTCTCCCATCTTCAACCCCTCAATCCTCCATCCTTCAGTCCTTCCCCCGCTTCAGTCCTTCTTCCCTTGCGACTGGTCTATATCCCATCCCAAATAGTAACACCTTATGTTTTGTATACAGCACAAGATTGTAGGGGTCCCTGCTAGAGGCTTCCTGGCAACTTTATTTGCAACCCAAAAGGGAAGTGATAAGAGTGGAGTCAGGTAGTAGTTGGAATAAATCAGAAAAGGAATTTTTGTGCTAGAAATATATCCTTATTGTGGTTAGGTGAAGGCATTATGAATCTATCAACTATAAACTTACAGGTGATAGGGTAGGGAAAATCTGTAGGTTACTAAAAGTTAAAACCATCATTTTTTTTCCTCTGGGGCGGGGTGGGGAGGGGGGTGGGAGGAGGGGGGGGACAGGGGACTGATAGCTAGTCAGTGGTCATCACAGCTTGAAACACCTGCTGAGGGGAAACTCCCTTTGATCTAAGAGGTTCTGGGGGGGGGGAGAGAGAGAGAGAGAGAGAGAGAGAGAGAGAGAGAGAGAGAGAGAGAGAGAGAGAGAGAGAGAGAGAGAGAGGAGGCCTTGATTTGCACAAGAAACAAAGCTTGTTGGTAGGCATTTGGCCTGTGAGACTTGTGGTCTCAGAAAGGACATTTTATCTGTTGGAGGGTTTTCAAGGGTCTAACAGATGGCCTGGTAGCTGTCTGTTCCTTGCTTGTCTTTTAAGACTTTGTTTGGGGTTGACCCTGTTTTAGGAAGTAGCTTAAGGAGGGTGTTTGCAAATGGCAGATACCCAAACAAATGCTAAAGAGGGGGCCTGGAGCCCAGGGGCAGAAGGTTCTGTCTACTGACTGTCCAGGTGCTTTGAAACGGAGACTCACACACATACACTTTAGGAGAATTATGAGCACAAGGAATTCATAGCAAGACACAACTCAATATTAAGCCGCATAACACCCATAGACCTTGCTAATGATTGGCTTTCTCACTCGACTGACCCTTGGCCTCGTCAAGGTATAGCTGATACTAGACAGCTGGACTTCTATTTCATATTCCTGTGGCTCGCCACATTTCTCCACAATTTAATAGGAATTTGTAGGATAACATTTGGGACTGTGCAAATACCCCTTCTTCATCAAACTTATTCTTCAAGATTTAGTATTCTCCAATGATTCTGGCTCTTATAAACTTCACCATTGGCTGGGTGGTGGTGACGCTCGCCTTTAATCCCAGCACTCTGGAGGCAGAGCCAGGCGGATCGCTGTGAGTTCGAGGCCAGCCTGGGCTACCAAGTGAGCTCCAGGAAAGGCGCAAAACTACGCAGAGAAACCCTGTCTCGAAAAACCAAAAAAAAAAAAAAAAAAAAAAATAGTAATATTCTAACTCCAACACTCTTTCCACAGTTTCAGGGCTATTCTCTTACACTAAAGGATTTTTGCTTCTCCATTGCTTATGAATTTATCCATTATCAATATGGATTCCTATTTTATTTAATAGCATACAATCTTAGTATTCTAATATTTTTTTAAACTTATTTATTTATTATGTATACAGTGCACATATCCCTACAGGCCAGAAGATGGCACCAGATCTCATTACGGATGGTTGTGAGCTACCATACAGTTGCTGGGAATTGAACTCAGGACCTTTGGAGGAACAAGCAGTGCTCTTAACCTCTGAGCCACCTCTCCAGCCCTCTAATATATTTTGATGCTCAGTTTGTTCGGTTTGGATGTCTAGACTCTCTTCAGCTAGCTTGTGCAAATGATTTTTTTTTTTTTTTTGAGCAGTTCCTTATTTTGGCAAAGTAAAGTATCCTAGGCACATCTGTGCCTTCATGTCACAGTTCTTAAATCAGCTCTATAAGGATCCTTTTTCCATTTAATGGGAAATTTTATTTAGAAACCAGTAGCTGGATGGAAAATGAACTGATTCCACTAAGCTTTTATAAGGAATCATATTCTGAACTGTCCTGACTGCCTCCTCCCAAATAACTGACATGGAGGCTTAATATTACTTACAAATGCTTGCCTGATAGCTCAGGCTTGTTACTAGCTAACTCTTACACTTAAATTAACTCATATTTTTTAATCTATGCTCATGGATTGTTACCTCATTTTCTACATGTCCTGCTTCTTCAATGGCTGGCTGTCGTCTCCCCTGACTCCGCCCTTCTTCATCCCAACATCCTCAGTTTGAATGTCCTGCCTAACTTTATCCTGCCTTGCTATAGGCCAATCAGCTTCTTTATTAACCTATGAGAGTAAAACATATTCACAGTGTACAGAAGGATTATTCCACAACAATGTACACAGTCATACCTTAAATGTGATCGTGAAGAAATAACAAATTCAAACCAAACAACACCTGATAAAATAATGGTCTATACAAATTCTTGGGAAAACAATGTCATGAATGATGAGAACAGGTTGGACTGGGGCTGTAGCTCAGTTGATAAGTGTGCTTACCTAATATTCATAAAGACCTGGGCTCAGTCCCCAGTACTGCATAAAGTCATGCAACATGGTGCAAGGCTGCAACCCTAGCGCTCAGAGGGTAAAGACAGGAGGATTCAGATTTCACCATCTAGGGCATCCGAGACCACATCGGGTACCATAAAAGCCTGCCTCAGAATCAGAAAGATAAGGTAATTTATCTCCTCTGATAAACTACCAGAGGAGAGGCAGAAGGAACTCCGGACACTTGCAAGGGCCACTTACTCAGCTGAGTTCACTCAAGCCAGAGCCCTGATGAAACCACCAACCAAAAGTGTGACCTGCTCCTAGGTTAGATGATGACTCCTTACCACATCCCTAAGGCAGCTGAAAGTTGAAGATGGGGAAAGACACAGAATCTTCTCCAGCTTTCTCTTCTGTGCCCATTTATTTGATACGTTACCTATTTAAATACCTCTGAGCTCAGTAGTTGAAGGATTTGGGAGGGTTAATGTTGCCTTGTTGGTTTTTGTTTTCATGTTTCTTTCTTTTTTTTTTTTCTTTTTTTAAATTTATTTATTATGTATACAGTGTTCTGCCTGCACACATCCCTGCAGGCCAGAAGAGGGCACCAGATCTCACTACAGATGGTAGTGAGCCACCATGTTGTTGCTGGGAATTGAACTCAGGACCTTTGGAAGAGCACCCAGTGCTCTTAACCTCTGAGCCATCACTCCAGCCCCTGTTTTCATGTTTCTTGTACTTCTGTATTGAAATTTGTGCATCTGTTGGTATGGCTATCTCTTCCTGTTTTATGTGTGGATCTTCCTTTTTATGACATATTTTATGACTTCCATTTGTGTTGCATGTGAGTGCAGATGCTCATCATGATCCTGATCATGCTGGATCTCCCTGACGCTGGACTTTCAAGCAGTTGTCAGCTGCTCAGCTTGGGTGCTGGTAACCAAACTTGGGTCCTCTGTGAGAATAGCATGCACTCTAAAAGAAATAAAATGAGCCAGGCAGTGGTGGCACATGCCTCTAATCCCAGCATTTGGGAGGCAGAGCCAGGCAGATCTCTGTGAGTTCCAGGCCAGCCTGGTCTACAGAGTGAGATCCAGGACAGGCACCAAAACTACACAGAGAAATCCTATCTCAAAACAAAACAAAAATTTAAAAAAGAAAGAAAATGAATTATAGGGTGAAAGAATGAGTAAACTAAAGAAAAGACAGAAGGCAGGAAGGAAGAGAGGGAGGGAGGGAGGGAGTGAGGGAGGGAGGGAGGGAGGGAAGACAATTAAAAAGGGTAGAGTTAGAGTTTCTACTTTCTAGGGCCTTCAGAACCAGAGACTGCCAGTTACACACGTGAGCGGGGCTGGGGATGTTGTTATTTGACCTTGTGATGTCCATCTTTCCTATGGTTTATGCTGTTGCTAAGCCTGTACTGTGTAAGGGTCCAGCATCTGCCAGGACTGTATTCTCTTTTGTAGCTTTCCTTCTCTGCCTACCCAAATGCTCTGCTGCTCACACTTGGCTTTGCTGCATGGGTCCTCTCACCCTCCTGGAGAGTTCCCCAGTTGTTCTCATGTTCGAGCTTGGACCTGTGTCTCCTAAATGTATTGAGAGAATGGAAAACAACCAAACACTAAGATCTGTGTAGGCCAGTGGTTCGCAACCTTCCTCATGCTGCGACCCTTTAATACGGTTCCTCGTGTTACATTAATAATAAATTAAAAAAAACATTATTTTTGTTGCTACTTCATAACTGTAATTTTGCTACTGTTATGAATCTTAAATGCAAATATCTGTGTTTTCTGATGGTCTTAGGCAACCCCTTTGAAAAGGTTGGTCAACTCCCAAAGAGGTCAAGAGTTGCCCCCCACCACCACCTTTGGTAGCTGTTGCCTTGCTGGCTGACCTTGATCAGGTGTCCTCCCTGTGCTAATTCCCTGCCAGTTTCCTTCCTCCTAAACAGCTTAACAGAGGTTCCTTGTTTGTGTATCCTGCCTTTGGTGTAAGCAGCTAGGATGCAAGAATGTAAAACATCAGTAGCGAACTTCTGCCCTCTGGGGTTCTCCCACTGTGCTGTAAACCTGTATTTAAGGCCTCCTCCCTCCTTCAAGGAATGGCATTCATCATTCTACTGAGATAATGACCCGCTTTCTTGTCTCTGTTTTTAATCCTCAGCCCCTCTTTTGGACATGGTGAATGGGTGAATAGCCCAGGCACTAACGTCGCGACCCCCCAGGTTGAGAACCACTGGTGTAGGCAGAGTGTCTGTGTTTGTACTTTCAAGACTTCCTAGGCTAGAGTTACCTAGAAGAGGGAACAACTGAAGAATTACTTCCATTAGATTGGCCTGTGGGCATGTCTGTGGGGCACTGTCTTGATTGATTATTGATGTGAGCAGGCCCAGCCTATTGTGGATGGTGCCAATCCTGGTCCAGCAATCCAAGGTTGCTTGAGAAAACAGGCTGAGCAAGCCATAGGGAGTAATTCAGTAGGCAGCATTCTTGCATAGCCTCTGCGTCCATTTCTGCTTCGGGTTCCTGCCTTGGGCTTCTGCCCTGACTTCCATGAGTGGTGGATTGTGACCTTGCAGTTGTAAAATGAAATAAAGACTTTCCTTATACCGAGTTGCTTTTGGTTGTGGCGTTTATCACAGCCACTGAGAGCAAACTAGAGCACTTCATGATTATTGGTCGCCCTGCTGGAGGGATGCAGCTGTTGGACACCAAGCAGTCTTGCAGAATACTTGGGACGCACTGCAGGAAACAACAGATAGATGGCTCTAGAGTTTGATCCACTAACAGACCTCGGGCTCAAGGGTATCAGACTTGAGAGTTATGCTCAGATGATGAGACCTGTTCTTGGCCACACAGGACAGGCTGTCTTTCTCTGTCTGAGATGAGCCTCCTGCTGAATGGACTCTGGTTTGTCAGAGTCTGGCCACTCCGCCACCCCCACAATTCCGTCCCTAGCCCTCCAATCATCCACAGGCTGAGGCAGACCACACTGAGGCTCCCTGACATATAAAATTGTTCCTTATTCTTAGTCCCCCAGAGTAGCTCTATTGGAGAAATTATTTTGGCCACTCCACGTAGTTAAAAGGATATTTATTTAATGGCGTAACTCACAAATTAAGTAATGGTTAGGTCGCAGGGTCTGGGGAAGGTGTAACGCAGTCCAGCGGTGTTCTCCGGAGCTCTGCACAGTCAATCTACACCGGTCAGCGTTCCGGCACCGAGAGAGCGCCCAGAGAGAGCGCTGGCCCATCCAGCTCTCGGGTCCCCAGGCGCCTCCCCTCGCCCCGCCTCGTAGGCGTGACAGTTGCCAGAGTCTCAATGGGGGTTGGAACTTCCAGAACCAAGCTGGAATGGCTACCCACTACATCTCCCCCTTTTTGTCTAAATAAGAAGGCTCTAAACTAATACAAGACTATATACAAAGGAATGGTTATCAAATATTGTCCAGAAATAATGAGAGATAATGACCTAGATAAGATGTAACTACAACCAATGCAAACAATATCAAGCAAGAAACACATACTAAAATCCAGAGAAGTATAGAGCATAGGTAAACAGCATGTTATAAAGATCATTCAAAGGTGTCCTATCCTAAAGAACCTGAATCTAATACTTAATATGTTCTATCTAAGATATTATATATACTAAGTTGTAACTATAACTGCTAGTCTTCAATCCCATCAAAGACCTGAGAAGGAACATAATGGTACCTGAGAAATGGTAGATGGATGCAAGCATGGACTACTCCATACCCCATAGGATACAGCGCCCCCCTCCAGCAGGAAGTAGTAAGAGAAGCTACGCCCAAATTCCCAAATATACCAAGCTGACTTTGGAGATGTGTAAAAGTTCAAAACTTCCTTTTAAAAAAAAAAAAGAAAGGGGAAGTGCTGTGGGACGGTCTGTATGTCAAATTGCTCTAATTGGTCAATAAATAAAACACTGTTGGCCAGTGGCCAGGCAGGAAGTAGGTGGGACAAGGAGAGAGGAGAATTCTGGGAAGCAGAAGGCTGAGGCAGAGAGACACTGCAGCCGCCGCCATGACCAGCAGCATGTGAAGACGCCGGTAAGCCACCAGCCACGTGGCAAGGTATAGATTTATAGAAATGGATTAATTTAAGCTATAAGAACAGTTAGCAAGAAGCCTGCCACGGCCATACAGTTTGTATGCAATATAAGTCACTGTGTTTACTTGGTTGGGTCTGAGCGGCTGTGGGATTGGTGGGTGACAAAGATTTGTCCTGACTGTGGGCAAGGCAGGAAAACTCTAGCTACATAGCTCATCTTATAAAATTAGTTTATTCTTTTATAATCTCATACATGAATGCATTCTGGTCACACTCCACCCTCTCTCACCCTCCTAACCCCGCCAACTGTCCCCCCTTAGACCAAGTCCCAGTTCCACTTCCATGTCTTTTTGTTTTTGCTTCACGGCCTGCTAGATTTAACCAGGCCCACTCACACGGGCATGGGTGAGAAGCTAGTCACTGGATGGCTGTTTTTAAACATAGATTTTCTCTCACCGTGACATATGGCCACTGAGTTGCATAGTGTGAGATGATGGAATTCTTCTCCACTGCAGTCCTACTCATTAGCTCCCCAAAACCTGCAACTCGATTGAGATCAGTTAGATTTGGGAAGGCTGTGGCTTGCCCAGAGCATAACGTTACCCTGTTCTAACTGGCGTACCTTTGGAAGCACGGCTTCTCTTTCCCCACCAGGAAGCTGTGCAGCTAAACCTGTGTTTGACTCGCTGTAATGACTATCTTTTTATTTTTTCTCCTTCATTTCCAGTGGAGTCTTCTGAGCCTTTTAAGTATAAGATCGGGCTTTCTTTAAGTAGGAATTCTTCAATTTCTTCTTTCCCACTTGTATCCATTTTTAAATTTCTCGTGTCTTGGTTGCTCTGGCCAAGGATTCGTGCATGCTATGTAGTGAGAACAGAGAGAGTACACTCCCCTAATTCTTTTTATTAGAGGAAATGCTTTCCGGGTTTTTCTCCTCTAGGATAATGTTAACTATATGTTTCTCAGAGATGGTTTTTATGGTGTTGAGGTATGAGCCTTCTGTTTCTAGCTTCTTCTGAGCGATGTTGAACTTAGTCGGGGACTTTTTCTACGTCTCTTGAAACAGTCACTTGATTTTTGTTCCTAGTTCTGTTTTAAGCTGAACTGTGATTATTGACTTCTCTGTGGTCTAACATCACTGCATCCCTAGGTGGAAAACAACTTGATCGTGATGTATTGTCTTTCTAACGGGTTGTTGGACTCTGTTTGCAAGGGTTTTTAAAACTGATTATGTTGGTTAATTATTTTGTGCAGACGGGAAGGGGACCTTACAGAGCAAGTGTGGAAGGCAGAGGACAGCTTTGGGAAGTCAGTGTTCTCCTCCCACTCAGGTCAGCCTGCTCAGCAGCAATCCTGCCGCACCATTGTGGTGCTACAGGGGGAAGGTGTAAAGAGATGCTCTGGGTGAAGCCTTGGCTAGAACTCATCTTAAGAACTCCATCTTTGGGGCCTGGAGAGATGGCTCAGAGGTTAAGAGCATTGACTGTTCTTCCAGAGGTCCTGAGTTCAATTCCCAGCAACCACATGGTGGCTCACAACCATCTGTAATAAGATCTGGTGCCCTCTTCTGGCCCGCAGTCATACATGCTGTATACATAACAAATAAATAAACCTTTAAAAAAGAGAGAGAGAAAACTCTATCAGCAAGTGCTTTATTTTTCTCCTTCATGTGACACTGATGTATTACTGGTGACTTGGAATTAATAATGAATGCATTTAATCCATGCAAAAAAGAATTAGAAAGTAAAGTATAGAAAAGTCATGCTAGGGGCTAGAGGGAGCTCAGTGTTAGGTGCTTTTGCAGAGGATCCAGGATCAGGTTCCAGCCCCCACATGAAACAGCTTACAGCCATCTGTAATTCCAGATGAAGGGTGCCCTCTGACCTCCAGTGATACCTGCATGCACATGGTACACACGCACACACTCGGGCACATGCACATATACATGCAATTAAACAAATATTTTAAATAGCAAGACTAAGCATATGGCTAAAAGAAACAAGACTTTCCAGATTAAGAAGATTTCTCCAGGTCTCTGATATTAAAACATGCCAGGTCTACGGAGCTGGGAGGTTTTCTTTCTCTGTTATCGCTCCGTGAGTTGGTGCTGGAAGCGGACTGAACGCTGGACCCTTCTAGAGTGTATGCTAGGGTAGAACTTCTCTTCTTTGCATATGGGAAACCACTTTTGACACAAAAGAGCTCTGTAGCCTGTAGGTCAGGCAGATTCCTCCTCACTCTAGATATGCTAAGATCAGGAAATGTCCAAGGCGAAAGGTGTTTCCTGAGTGTACCAGAGAGTTGGGAAAACAAACCAAGGTTCCTTCTACACTGGGTAACACTAATCATGGGAACCACTCTGCCTACTGATCTCAGTGTGCTCAGAGCCTGCCCAGCAGGACACCACCCTATGGGATTACTTTGAATAATTACAGTTTTTAGTCCTCCAGAAACAGAGAGTAGGAGGCAGCTGTGGGTCCCAAGCAATCCACAATCCACGAACCAGGTTCGCGCTCACTGCTCACCACAGAGACGGGGCCAGCGACCCTCCACAGTGCGAGCTCTGCTAACTCAAACTTCTCAGCAAGTCTGTCTGACCTTGCCCTCTTCCCAGACACTGCGGCTGAGTCCTCAATTTCCCTAACTTGATTGTTCACTGTTTTTTGGTCCCCAAGATAACTCAGTCTCAAACAATAGGCCTTCTCTCAAAATGCTGCCTGCCTGTAGCATTCTGTGATCTGAGGAGTTACAAGTGGATTTCTTGAGAACAAACCCCCACACTGGATTCAAGTCTTTTGACAAGCAGGGTTCCTAATATGGCTAGGAATTCCAGTCTGTTGTCAGCAAGGCCACCTGGCTTATCAAACCACAGCTGTTTCTGGCCCCATGTCCCAAGGGAGTAGGGACTGGAGTTGCAAGATACTTCGTGCCTGCTTTGATCTGGGATGATCTTCTTTCTCAGGATTCAGTTGCTCCTTTGTTATTCTGGCTCTCCTCCTTCACAGCCACACTAAAAAAAATTGTAGGCCACCATCCTCCCCAGAATTCTCACACCACCACCCCCACCCACCCCCCGTCATTTATGGTGGTTCTCAGCTTTCTGTGACTTTTTCTGTTTTATCCAATTTGATTTGTTTGTGTACAACTGTTCATTATATATCCTCTAAAAATTATTTTGGTAAGTGTGATATAATGAGCCCTGATTCTTTCTGAATCAGTAATTTGAGTCTTCTGTCTCTTGGCCAGATTAGCTATAAAGGTTTGTCTATTTATTAATTTCAAATGTATTTATTTTATTTTATTGAGAACTTCGTACTCAGGCTCCACGTCATTTCCCGAGTCTATTTAATGTTGCTTGTATGCATATGTGTACAGGGCTGACAGCATTGATTGCATAAGCTCTGTGGCAGTTTAAGCTTGCTCGTGGAGAAAGCCGATTCTCCCTTTCTCAGCAGCCATTGACTGCTTGTAGCTGGTCATCTCATGGTGAGACCTTGTGAAATTTCTCCTGGCCGGGCGGTGGTGGCACACGCCTTTAATCCCAGCACTCGGGAGGCAGAGCCAGGCGGATCTCTGTGAGTTCGAGGCCAGCCTGGTCTCCAAAGCGAGTTCCAGGAAAGGCGCAAAGCTACACAGAGAAACCCTGTCTCGAAAAACCCAAAAAAAAAAAAATTTCTCCTGACTATACGGCATGTCAATTGGCATTGTAATTAGGCAGGCCTTGTTCGGACAACCGTGTTGTGATTTTATGGGTGTTGTTTTTCTGTCATGCCAAGAAGATGCTATCTAGCAGCAGGCAGCCTGACCCCCTACTTCTTACAGTCTTTCTACACGCTCTTCCATGATCTTCCCTGAGCCTCGGCTGTTCCGGTTGCTTTGCGGGTTGCTTTGCAGATGTATCAGCTGAGGCCGAGCACACTATCGGTATTTTTTTTATGCATTTGGCCATTTAAGGATCTCTGATAGTCTCTACCTATTGCAAAAAGAAGCTTCTTTGATGAGAGGTCAAAACAACACTTCCATGATGATATTAAGATCACAGCAGTGGTATTTATTTACTTCTTCACTATATTCCTGCTCTACTTTTCAGTTATTTTTTTCTTTTCGTTTATTTTAGGTTTACCTTTTTTTTCCTCCAAGAATTATCGATTATGCTTAGCCTACTGGCTCAAGGTCTTTTGTATTTCTTCAAAATTTTTTATTGAGGTAAGAAAGTATTTCTGGGTTATGGAACACGTGTGCTGTACAGTGGGAAGCTGGAGCCACTTTATACTCTGAGGTAGTTCCATGTATGGATAGAAACATCCATCTAAGCACTCTTCCAGCTGCTACCGTCAGTGACGATGTACTGCATCTTTCCACTCATCTCAGAGTTTCCTAAATCACTTCTGCCCTTTCCCTTGACTCCCTGATACAGTCTCATTCACCATCCTTGTCTCCAGAGTCGTGCGTCTATCTGTAACTGTTTATGGACGTGTCGTGTGGCTCCTCATTCCTGTCTTCCTTCCTTTTGCTTTGCTGTCATATTTTCTAATGTAGCATTTTAATGATCTTTTCATGCCTTTATTTTTAAAATGGTTGCTGAATGATTTGTCAAATGAATCAGTTTTAGATTTTTAGTAGGATATACCCACTCGTTTCAAGAACAGTTACTCATGTTGTTTTGTTGCTTTTTCTAAAGTGTTATTGTTATGCATCACACACCTGTTTACAAAACCAATGTTATATTTTTTACAAACCAATAATATATTGTTGTAATGATAAATTTAATACCAGTTATTTCTTTAGCTCAATATAATTTTCGCCCAATTTTTACTAATATTGGCAAATACATTACATATATATTTACATCTCTATATGTTACATGTATGTGTATTATTATATATTTGTACAATTGATTTCTGAATTAGTTCAGAGGAGGAAAGTATGCATTAAGCTATCATTGAAATTATGGAGCTGGGGAGACGCTTAAGAGTACTTCCTGACCTTCTGGAGGACTGGAGTTTTCAACACCTACATCACACTCACAACTTCCTGTAACTCCAGCTGCAGGGCATCTGGTACCCTCTTCTGGCCCCCAACAGTACTTGTAAACATGTGGCTGGCATATAAATAAAAATAAATCTTTAAAAGGTGAAAATTACATAGTCATGAGTTAGGGATATATTTTAGTGGGTAGTTCAATCCCCAGAATCCACACGGTGGAAGAAGGGAACTTGCCATGGATTAGCTTTAGATCTCCATGTGTGTGCCATAGCAACAGGGTTACACATCTCCATGTGTGTGCCATACCAACAGGGTTACACACAAAAATTAACAAGGAAAACAAAACAATCACATAGTTACCTTTATGAGTGCTGTGGTTTTGTTTGTAGACTGACCTGATACTCACTTTGTGCCTTTAATTTAATGTGTGCCAGGTTTGCTAGCAATATATTATATTTTTTATCTACATGAGAAAAATTTAATTTCTCTATAATTCCTGAAAGGAGTTTTGACATATGTATGATTTTTGTTATCATCATTGTTGTTTGTTGGCTTTCAATGGATTCTCAAGTGGCCAAGCTGGCTCAGATGAATCTAAGGCTGGCTTTGAAATTATTATCTTCCCACCTTCATCTCCAAATGCTGAGATTGTGGGCATGTGCCACCCTGCCTAGTTTAGGGTTTAGATATGACTCTTTTTAAATTAAAAAAGTAGGTTTACTTATTTTATATGTTTGAGTGTGTGTTTGCATGTATATATGTATACCACGTGCATATCTGTTGTCTATAGACATCACAAGAGAATGTCCGATTCCCTGAAACTGGAATTACAGATGGTTATGAACCCCATGTGGAAGCCAAACCCAGGTCCTCTATAAGAGCAGCAAGTGTTCTTTACCACTAAGCCATTGCTCCAGACCCAGATGCAAGATTCTTGGTTCAGATTTGGTTTTACTTTCTGAAAATTATAATCATGCATATTTGTCATATGCAGACAGTCCAAGAATGAAGTCATGTGAGGAGAATTCTGAGTGCTTGTGAGAAAACTCCAAGAAAACAAGACAAAAGTCTTGTGACCTCAGTTGCTGCAAAGGACAGAATTGTTCTTGGAATGTGTTTTCATGCTCCTCCCAGGTGTAGCAGAGAAGAGCGAGTTTACTTCAGATGACTCATTGTAACTGGCCGTTGTTATTTGCTCATGTGCCTCTATGGAAAAACATGTTTTTGACACATGAAGCTCGTCCTTGTGATTGTATATAGCTTGAACTCATAAGAACTTTACTGATGTGATTCTTCTTAGCCTTCAGAGTATAAATCTTCTGATGCACATTGGCTGTTGTATGAGACTTTATTAGTCTGCCTCATTTATTGGCTCCTTTCTCCCAGGTCCCATCACTTTCAGAGCAGTAAACACATATTAATTGTGCATATTAACACGTTCTACTGTATCATTTCTATACTTGCTATACTGGCTAGGTTTGTGTCAACTTGACACAAGCTAGAGTCATCAGAGAGGAAGGAGCTTCAGTTGAGGAAAGGCCTCCATGACATCCAACTGTAAGGCATTTTGTCAACTAGTGATCAGTGTGGGAGGACCCAGCCCATTGTGGGAGTAGTGGGTAGCTGTTCTTCTATGACCTTGAAGCACCACCCCTAATGAGATAATAGGTAACTGTTTCATCTGCCTAGGACCTTGAAATACATGCCCCTGGGGTGTGGCTGCTCTGTACCCTTAAGACCTGGGATGCACATATGTGGCCCTTTCTTTGCTCCATGGTTTTGGATGCTGGGGCAGACCAGGCAGATCTCAGGTGGAAGAACAGCATGAAACTGTGCCTCACCTTTCCAGGATCCTGCGACAAATTCCTCTATTCTGTCTTTTGAGTTTTCTTTCCCAAATAAATTCTTTTGCCCTTAAAGCAAACTGTGGATTTCTCCCATTAGGGTGGTACCATCCCTGGGCTGGTAGTCCTGGATTCTATTAAAAAAAAAAAAAAAAAAAACTAGGTTGAGCCAACCATGTGAACAAGCCAGTAAGCAGCACTCCTCCATGGCTTCTGCATCAGCTCCTGTCTCCAGGTTCATGTCCTGCTGGAGTTCCTGTCCTGACTTCCTTTTGGTGATGAACAGCAATATAGAAATGTAGCCTGAATAAACCCTTCCCTCCCCAACTTGCTTTTTGGTCTTGGTGTTTTGTTGCAGCAATAGAAACCCTAACTAAGACGCTTGCATAAACTGTGCTTTCAGCATAGCCCCCTTTCTGACTACTTCCTTATCTAACCCCCTTCCCCCACTTCTCCATGCCCTTTGACCCCTCTATACTAGACCCTCTACTAAGTTCAGTTCATTGTAATCTTTTTCTGGCTGTCACAAAAGAGTAAAAACACGTCACACTTGTTTTTCTGCACCATGATTTATAATTTCATCCATGTCTTTGCAGATGGCATGATTTCATTGTTCTTCATGGTTGACTAATGCTTCCCCTTTAATACATGCCACACTTCCTATATTCATCTGTTGGTGGCCATTTAGGCTAAGTCCATAGCTGATTGTTGTCAATAGTGCCACAGTAACCATGTACTTACAAGTACCTTTACATATGACTTTGTTGTTGTTTTTTAAGTCTCTGAAGAGAAAAAAGATATTAGAAAATTAAAATGCATCTTATGCTCATTGGTTGGTAGAATTAATATTGGGAAAATGGCCGGGTGGTGGTGGCGCACCCCTTTAATCCCAGCACTCGGGAGGCAAGGCAGGTGGATCTCTGTGAGTTCGAGGCCAGCCTGGTCTCCAAAGCGAGTTCCAGGAAAGGCGCAAAGTTACACAGAGAAACTGTCTGGAAAAACCAAATATCCAAATATATATATATATATATATATATATATATATATATATATATATATATATTGAAAATGGCCATTCTACAGACAGAAGATCCAGGGGAATCAAGGTAGATTTGACTTGAAAGCCTTCTCCCTGAGGAGTAACTTCCACAGTACCAGAAACTGCCACGCAAGCTTTCAAGGGAAGGAAACAACCAATATTCCTCCACAGTTGAAAACCTTGGAACTACAAAATGTCCATGTGGCACAATAATCCACTTAACCCAGTAACAGTGGCATTCTTATCTTGGTAGTAACCAACAGCTGTGTAACTAGACTTAAGGTCACTTCAATGTAGGGCCCTTGCCCCTGTTTTGGGTAGCTGTTGCCTTCCTTGCTGACCTTGACCTTGATGTCCTCCCTATGCTAATTCCCTGCCGGTTTCCACCCTCCTGAATGCTTAAGGGAAGTTCCTTGTTTGTGTATCCTGCATATTGGGCTTTAACAGCTTAGTTGCAAGAACGTAGACCTCTGGTAGCGAACTTCTGCCCTCCAGGTTCTCCCATTGTGCTGTAAGCCTGTATTTAAGGTTTCCTCCCTCTTTCAATAAACGGCATTCAGCATTCTGCTGAGGCGAGTGACCCGCTGTCTTTGTCTGTTTTTTCGATCCACAGCCCCTTGCTCGCTCGGACATGGTGAACGGGTGGTGGTAGCGCAGGCATTTACCACTGCACTTCAATAGCAGGGAAATAATGACTAGTACTAGAAACCTAGTCAACTCCTTGGGACAAGTGAGGTTATCGATCTTAGAAGAGAACCTATTATTGCCACTTTACTAGACCAGTGTAATTCACAGCTTCATTCTAAATATTTATCCTTATACCCATAGTTAAACCCATAAGTGTAGCTCACACTCCCAATCAAGGACAGTTCTCTTTGCAACAGATGAAGACCATTAACAGGAAAAAAAAAAAGCACAACTGGTCAAAAATGTATGAAAAAAAGTGATCCTGTGTTGCCCAGTCCCAACTAAGATATCGACAACCCAACTCCTGCACTCAAGGCTGAGGGAACGTCAAAGAAGAAGGGATGGGTCAGGCGGGTGGTGCACGCCTTTAATCCCAGCACTCGGGAGGCAGAGGCAAGCGGATCTTTGTGAGTTCGAGGCCAGCCTGGTCTACAGAGCAAGATCCAGGACAGGCACTAAAACTACACAGAGAAACCCTGTCTCGAAAAACAAAGAAAAAAAAAAACCAAAAAAAAAAAAAAAAGAAGGGATGGAAAGTTGTAAGAGGAAACCTGTGAGATTGTTTCTGTAGAAATGACAGGGAAGTGCAACTCAAGACACCACAATATGACTACCTAAACAAGACTGGAAAAAGCACACCACCAATAGACTGAGCTAACACAGGAGGGTGGAGTCTCACAGAATCCCACCCACAGAAAAAGAGCTCTGTTCGATTCAGCTGAGAGTAGGATGAATAGTTTTCTTCAGGGATGAGCCCCTTCACTCATTATCCATTTCCAAGTGGTCAGTCCTGCACTCAGGTACACACAGGTAACGCTAAATGAACTGAGCAGGCTGTATTTCTATATTTAGCTCTATATAACAATAACAAAGAAAGGGACCATAATCTCAAGAGGGATCAAGGAAGAGGGGCATACGGGTGTACACAGGAGGGATTAGGGGAAGAAACAAGAAATGGCAGAGTTAAAAAAAATACAATTAAAAAGACAGTTACAAATTATCTGGGGAATAAAATAAAGTGAAACCTAGTCTCATGGGGACCTCAATACCATTTGGCTACAAGTCCCCTTCTTCATGTCTGACCTGTTTCAAATACAAATGCTCTGTTCTGTCTGTGAAAGCCGGCCTGAACAAGAAGCCTCTTGTCCAGTTTGCTGTACTGGACACACTCTCTGGTCTTCTCCTTGACGCTCCTACTCAAAATCAAATACTTTACCCTCTCTCTCCTCGCTCTTCTTTTGAGCAGTCGTCTTTTGTATCTGAAACTGTGATTACAGGGTTAGCATGTACTGATTGCTGGCTCTTTGGGTATTTTATCTTCCTTCTGCTTTTGCCTCTACTGATATGGTTTTACCTTCAAGGTTGCTGGAAGATTTGTAGTCTTGTTCAATTCCTCCAGGAATGTTACATTCTGTAACTCCCAAAGTCATGAGGAGCCAAGAGAAAAATGTGTAAGAAAGGTTTTTTGAAGAAATCCAAGCAACAATAAAATCTGCCTGGGACTGGCAATAGACATAAGCTTGTAATTAATAATGTAATTACAATAATATAATAATCAGGTAATATTAATTTGTTATATACTAGGTTACACATGTAATTTGGACTCAGTTTTATTTTAAATGATTTGCTAAATTTGTTATGTTACTTTGTCAGGATATTGATGAAGGAAATAAAATAAAGGGAAAGTAGCAAGTAGGAGAAAAATTAAAGTGTGAGGATATATGTTTGGTAAAGAATGTTACAGTGAAAGACTTTCTAAGATAAGAACTATGTATGACAAAATAAAGTTTTGTCCTAGGGTAAAATGATTAGATTTTTCCAAAACAGAGAAAGAAAGATGAAGGCCAACTCAGGATGCTTAAGCACATTGCAGAAAGTCCAAGTAAGTCATCAAAAGTTTGTGGAGAATGAAGTTAAAGTGATGTCCTTATACACACATAACACATACATATGTATACACATGTATGTATGTATGTATGTATGTGTGTGTGTATATATATATACATTTTTATTAAAATTCCTAAAGTCAAAATCAGTACACTGTTATAAAACTAGAATATAGTTCTCTGTTAAAAATAACAAGGTTTTCCATCCACAACACTGCTTCCTAGAGACCTTGAGGTATTCTGGGAGCCTGTTCTCCAGTAGGGACGCCTAAAATGTCAGTCTGTTTGCCTCTCTGTTAGTCTTCCCACCAACCACACAACCAAGGGACCAAATGGCATTCTGTGAGCCTGACCTCAGATAGACCTTGACAGAGGAGGTGGGTCACTGGGGGTGGGCTTTAAGATTTCAAACACCCAGCCGGGCAGTGGTGGCTTTACGCCTTTAATGCCAGCACTTGTGAGTTCAAGGCCAGCCTGGGCTACCAAGTGAGTTCCAGGAAAGGCGCAAAGCTACATAGAGAAACCCTGTCTCGAAAAACCAAAACAAAAAACAAAACAACAACAAAAGATTTCAAACACCTACACTATTCCAGTTTGCTCTCTGGCTCTTGGTTGTTGTCTCAATGTGTGAGCTCTCAGCTAGTGCTTCAGGGCCATACCCGCCTGCCTGCTGCCATGCTTGCTCCCTGCTATGAAGGTCATGGACCCATCCTCTAAAACTGTAAGCAAGCCCCCAATTAAATGCTTTCCTTTATAACTAAATGACGTTAGTTACTTAGTATCCGCACAGCAATAGAAAAGTAACTAAGACAAACAGTAACTGTCTTAGTTAGGGTTTATATTGCTGTGGAGAGACACCATGACCATGGCAACTCTTATAAAGGAGAGCATTTAATTGGGGGTGGCTTACAGTTTCAGAGGTTTAGTACGGTTATCATCATGGTGAGAAGCACAGCAGCATGCAAGCAGACATGGTGCTGGAGAAGGAGCTGAGAGTTCTACATCCAGATCCTCAGGCATCAGGAAGAGAGAGTGATACTGGGTCTGGCTTGAGCATTTGAAACCTCAAAGCCCATCCCCAGTGACACACTTCCTCCAACAAGGCCACACCTCCTAATAGTGATGCTCCCTATGAGCCTGTGGGAGCCATTTTCATTCAAACCAACACATTGTAATTAATACACATTGTTCAATAATTGCTCTCAGGGTTTTTTTTGTTTTTTGTTTTTGTTTTTGTTTTTTTGAGACAGGGTTTCTCTGTGTAGCTTTGCGCCTTTCCTGGGACTCACTTGGTAGCCCAGGCTGGCCTCGAACTCACAGAGATCTGCCTGGCTCTGCCTCCCGAGTGCTGGGATTAAAGGTGTGCGCCACCACCGCCCGGCTTAATTGCTCTCAGTTTTAATGGTCTCAATTCCCCAATAAAGACATAAACACTAACAGCGTGGATTAGAAAACAGGATCCATCCTTTGGTGCCTACAAGAAGTACGCTTCACCATCATAATAGACACTACCTTAGAGTAAAAGGATGGAAAAAATAAGGTAAGGAAATGGAATTAAGATACTAAGAAAATTTGGAGAATGATGAGAACACATTTTAAAACTCTATATTCTACAAAGTTGGATAATATAAAAGAAAGGAATGAATTTTTAGCCATATATGACCTTCCAAAGTTAAATAAAAATGAGTTAAATATTCTAAAAAGGCCCATAACAATCAATGAGATAGGAGCTATAATTTAAAATCTTCTGGGTTAAAAAATATCCCAGGACCAGATGGATACAGAACTGAATTTTACTAGGCCTTCAAAGAAATACTAAAACTAATACTTCTCAAATTATTCCATAAAACAGAAGAGGGAGGAACAATTCTAAGTTCTTTTTGAAGCCAGTATTACCATGATACCAAAACAAAGATCCAACAAAATAAAATAAAATTATGGGTCAACCTCTGATGAACATGAATGTAAAACTTTTCAATAAAATACGTGCAAACTGAACTCAAAAGCACATCAAAAAGATTATGCATTGTGATCAAGTCAGCTTTTTCCCCAGATGCATGATTGTCCAATATACATAATCCAAGTAATGTGGTCTACCACATAAATAGAATAAAAGGGACTAGAGAGATGGCCCAGTGACAAAGAGCATTGGCTACTCTTCCAGAGGACCCAGGTACAATTCCTAGCACACACATGGCAGCTCACAATCATCTGTATCCATCTCCAAGTCCAGGTACCAGTCATGCAGGTGTTACACATACAGACAAAACACCCAGACACATAAAATTTAAAAAATTAATTTAAATGAGAATCAGGAATAGAAACCACACGATCATCTCATTAGACGCAGAAGTGGCCTTTGACAAATCCAACATCTCTTAGTAATGGAGAATATAGGGGAAAGAGGGACACATATCACATAATATAATAATAATACAATCATTAAAATAAAAGCAATACACAGCATGTCCACAGGCAATATCATGCTAATTGCTGAAAAACTTAAAGTATTTCTACTAAAACAGTGAATAAAGTGTAGTCCACCCTTCTCACTCCTGTTCAATATGATGAAGTCTTACCTAGAGCAAAAAGACAAATGAAGGAGATAAAGGGGAGACAAATAAGAAAGAAAGAGGCCAAAGTGTTCTTATTTGCAGATAATATGATTCAATACATAAAAGACCCTAAAGATGCTACCTGAAAACTCCTACGGCTGATAAACACGTTTAGCCAGTAGCAGGGTTTAAAATTAACACACGAAATCAGTAGCCTTCATATATACAAACAACAAACACACCAAGAAAGAAATCAGGGAAACAATCCCATTCATAATTGCCTCAACAATTCTTGGGACAAATCTAGTTGAGGAAGCTAAAGTCTTGTGATACTTTAAGACACTGAAGAATGAAATCGATGAAGACATCAGAGTCAGAAAAACCTCCCAGGCTCATAGATTCATAGGATTAATATTGTGAACATGACCATCCCACCAAAACCAATCAATCTACAGATTTAATGAATGCGCATCAGAATTCCAGTGCAGTTCTCCACACAAATTTAAAAAATTTAATCTTAAATTTCATATGAGAAACACACATCCATAAAAACCTAGGAGAGCCAAAACAATTCTGAACAATAAAAGAACTGCAGGAGATACCACCATCCCTGATTTAAAGTTATACTACAGAGATACAGGGCTAAAAACAGAATGGTACTGGCAGAAAAGAGACACATTGATCTTTTTGTCTGGACCCAGATGTACCCACTCCATTCATCTTTGATCACCTGATTTTTTTTTTTAACATAAAGGCCAAAGTACTCACTGGAAGAAGAAGAGGAAGAAGAAGAAGAAGAAGAGAAAAAACACTATCTTCAATCAATAGTGATGGTCAAACTGGATAGCTACATGTAGAAGAATTAAACCATATCCTTACGTCACCCTACATAAAATTCAATTATAAATGTATCAAGGGCCTCAACATAAGACCTGATACCCTGAACCTGATAGAGGAGGGAGAAGAGAATGTGATTGAACTTTACAGGCCCAGAAAAGAACTTCATAACCAGGACCTCTGTAGAGCAAGCATTAAAACCAACAGTTGATGAACAGGACCAAAGTACAGGAAAAGACTTCTGTACAACAAGGGACAGCATGGTTTTAGTAAAGATACAGACTGCAGTATGGGAAAAAAACTTTACCTGTTATATACCTGATAAAATGTTAGTATCTAGAATACATAAAGAACTCAAAAAAATTAATCAAGAAAACAAATAACCCAATTAAAAATTAGGGCAAGTAACCAAACAAAAAGTTCTCAAAAAGTGAAACACAAGTATGGCCAAGAAGTTTTTTTTTTAAATGTTCCTTAGCCCAGGAACAGCAAATCAAAACCACTTTGAGATGTTATTATATTCCAGTTAGAATGGATAAGACAACAAACAACCACAACAAACATGACAACAAATGGCCAGCCCTAAGCACATATATATAGGACTGTCACCACGGACTCAGAGGGCTGGTTTTTGTTTGTTTTCTATTACTTGTGTGTGTGTAATAATAATTAAACAAAAGGTCATAAATTTTAAAGAAGTATGAGGGAGAACACAGGGGGCCTTGGGGAAGTAGAGAGAGATGGAAATGAGGTAAATACAGCGTTCATATATGATGTTCTCTAAGTTAAAGAAAAAAACCAATGACAACAGATCCTTCAAGGCTGTGAGGAAAGAGAAACACTTACAGCTGGTAGGAGTGTGAACTGGTACAGCCACTGTGGAAATCAGTATGGAGGTTCCCCCCAAAGTTAGAAATAGATCTACCACATGACCACTACACTACTCTTGAAGATATGCCAAAGTAAGACTGTATATCTTACTACAGAGATATTTGTTCATCTATGCTTTATTCACAGTAACCAGGAAATGTAAACTACCTAGATGTGTGTATATCTGGTGATGATAATGCTAATGGATAATGACAATGTTATTCATATTCACAATGACTATTATTCAGCTGTTAAGAAAAATAAATATTAATAAAAATTTAAAAGTAGAAGGTGAATGGATAGAAATTGAACCAATCATCATGAGTGAGGTAACAAATCAGGAAAGACAAATATCACAGGTGTGGATGCTAGCTTTGAATCATAGATGTGTGTGTTTCATTTGAAAATCCTTAGCAGTCAGGAGACTAACGAGGGATGGGGGATCCTTCAAGAGAAAGAATAAGAATATAGTGAAGTAAAGGAGGAAAGGGGGATAATGGCACAGGAAGGGTTACCATGGGGGACGACAGAGAGACAGAAGAAGGGCAGTATCTATAGAAGAGAGGATGGGGAGGGAAAATTAACTCTCAAGGCCTTTTGAAAAAGTCACAAAGAAACCTAGTATAGAGGCTTCCTAAGTTACATACATATGCGTGTATAGAAAGTTTCAATGGAATTATTCTATAACTGGGGGATGGGGGTGGGGAGGGTGGGATGACATGTTCCTACTAGATACTGCATGCTGCCAAACTAAAAGCCCAGTGCCATGATGTGGAATATTTGTGCACTGTGTGAAGGTGGATGGCTGTGATTGGTGTGATAAGAAGCTGAACTGCCAATAGCTAGGCAGGAGAGATAGGTGGGACTTCCAGGCAGGGAGAGGAAGTAAGAGAGGAATCCAGGTGTGTGGAGGAGTCGCCAATCTGATGCTGAGGAAGCAGGCCATGCAGGAGGAGAGGTAAAAATCACGAGTCATGTGGCAGCACATAGATTAATAGAAATGGGTTAATTTAAATTATAAGAGGGAGGTAGTGTTAGTTCTGACCCACCCCTTGGAAACCAGCCCCTTGGGGCCGCCCTGTGTCCTGAGGTAAAAGCCTCATTTAAGGAAAAAACCCTCTCTTCTTCCCTCTCTTCCTTTCTTTCTCTTTATTCCCATGAGGTGTGCACCCCCCTTTCTCTGTCTCTCTTATTCTCCCTATCTCTCTCTTTTCCTCTTCCTCGCTCCTCTCTCTCTCCCCCCCACCAAATAAAAACTCTTCATTGAGCGCTGTCTGCATGGCATCTCTGTCTCTCACCTGCCGTGAGGCACCTTGGCTCTACCCACCAAAGCCTCCTGTGCACCGTATCATAACAGTTAGAAATAAGCCTAAGCTAAGGCTGAGCTTTCATAATTAATAAGAAGTCTCTTTGTGTCGTTATTTGAGAGCTGGCTGGTGGGACAGAGAAATCTTCCTTACAGTGCCAGGAAGAGCTTATCTCTTTTTGAGTTATTGTCCAGTAAGGTCTCATATACCCCTCCCAAATATTATAGAATATCACCGTTGTGCTTGGTGACTCTCCTGAACCCCTATTGCTGAAGACATCATGTACCTGAGTCGTAGAACATGAAGAAATCAAGCTGGTACTGACCTGGAAGCTTCATCCCTACTGACTAGCTTTCATAGTGCTGGAGGGTGCTGTGCGTGCCAACCAGAGGAGGAAAACAATCATTGTTCTTCCTCAGTTGTGAGCCCTGTGAACTCCAGGGACAACCTGCCTGGCAAGATAAGCCGGCTGTTGCAAAAGCAGCATGAATCTTGTATGAGTAAGCAAACACGTTCTGATTGGCTTTATGGAGACCAAACCACAAGAATGAACCAATACCTGACACTGTTATTAGGGCCCATAGCCTGGGCTAGATAGGTCTAGGAGAGAACCTACTTCTACTCTGAGGAATGGGCACAGGATTTAATCAGCTCCTAATGTCTTATCTCTAGGTTCATAGATTGGTACATCTCTCAATCCCCCACAGAGAAGCTTTTTTGCAATGCATGGTAATCAACAGAGACTCAACAACTAGTTCATGTGCAGAAAATGAGACTTCTGAGTGCTTAGCCCTGACATGGTACATCAGTATCACATCTCTTTCCCCAAGACTCAGAGATCATCATGGAAGATGGTGCAGAAGGATAGTAAGAGCCAAAGGAGGTGTATGACCCTAAGGAAGACACTGTGTCTTCCAGACACAACAGGTCATTTGCACATTTGAATGGTTGTGACAGCATGCACAAGACCTGTGCAAACTCACCCAGGCAAAATCCCAGCATGGAGGTGGGTGGTGGGCAGGAAGTCATACCCTCAGCTAAGGAGCTATTGGTGATTGATAACTGCTGGGACAGTGAGAATGAGTCGGTTTTTCCTAAGTTTCCTGATAGGCTGACCACGCTCCTGTGGTTAGACCCACACCCAACAGTATCTGGGAACCCAAAGTTGGACTTGGTGGACTTAAAAAAAAAAGAGTACAGGAAGTTGGGTGGGTACAGAGGTGAAGGTCAAACTTGGAGGACGAGAAAATGGACAAAATACATGGTATGACATTTTCAAAGAATAAAATATTATTTTTAAAAAATTAGTGAGGTTCTCTTAGGATATTGAACTGCTCTTTATAAAACGTATAATAAACTGTGTTTTAAAACAATAAAATATGTTTAATCAAGATAATTATGTTTTCTTTTAAATTTGTCAAGCTTTTAATTGCTTGGGAAAATGATTTAGCATTTATTTTTAAGCTTGTTAATTTGTCTATATGTGACATAAAAGTTCAAACTTATGAGTGGTAAAACTTTAGAGTGGTAAAACTGTCCTTCTGGGTACTCATCAAAGCATGGAGGCCTAAGCCACTGAGGACAGAGGGTCAAAAGGACAGGCAAAATAGTGGTCCTTGCCCTCCAGTGTAAGCCCAAATCCAGAAGACAATGGGATCATTCTAAATGTTAATAACTTGTCCTCTTAGCTAGAGTGGCCAGGGAGACCCCAGAAGATATTCATTGAAGGGAAAATATTAGCTTGTATTCTGAAAGAAGCCTTAGTCAGCAGCTCCCGGACCTATCTGTGCATATAGCATCTCTGGCAAGGAAAATAAAGGAACCAAGAAGCTCCCCATGAATCCCCAAGAGTCACCCCTACAGAGTCTTGGCTTATCTTAACAGTCAAAGGGGAGAAAATAGGTAATTTTTTAAAATAGCATCTATGGTCTTGAACATGCAACTGAAAAGGAATTACCTAGAAGTAAAATAATATTATAAAACAAAACTCCACCAAGCACTGGTCAGGGATCTCTTCCTGACCTGATTTAGCTTGGGGACTGGAGCACCCAAATGCCTATAAGATGGTCGATCAGATGACCAGCTGCCTTCAATTTAAAATGGGAAGAAGTCCTCCAATAACTGCCAAACCATGCAATTACTGTGTTTACCTGTGCAGAATAAAATTCTATTTTCCAAAAAAAGCACCCCAGGTAAGAAGCAAGAGGGCCCTGTGGGAGCACCAAATGGATCAAGAGCTGACACATTCTCTTCAGTGGGGACCCCAAGAGCCAATAATAAGTATAGAGCCTTATTTTAGATACCATGACTTGAGACCCACCAAGCAAATCCTTTCCTAATTGGGATAACAATCTCTTCTGCAAAAATCTCCATCACCAACGGGTCTGGCATCCTCATCTCCAGGCTCAACCTATACTGCTTATACTTTAGCCATCTTCAAAACATATCCCATAACTACTACAAGTCTCAGACTCCACAGAACTTGTTTAACCCAGTCTCCCATCTTGATTCTCTCCTGCCTCATGAAGGCTTTTAGAA
Source organism: Peromyscus maniculatus bairdii (assembly GCF_049852395.1). Lineage (NCBI taxonomy): Eukaryota > Metazoa > Chordata > Mammalia > Rodentia > Cricetidae > Peromyscus > Peromyscus maniculatus. The sequence continues at coordinate 70,180,513 of NC_134872.1, read as the reverse complement.
AACAAAACAGTCCCCCGCCACCCCTTTACAGTGCAATCAGTTTATGCCTTCTTGCTGTATTCCCTGATGAGTATAATTTCCTCTCATTCCAGGCTTTGCTGATGTTCATTTGTCTTCATGGCAACATTTGCAATCATCATTTATATGTGCATGGCCTGTTTGTCCCCTCTAATGACCATAGGAAAATTTATTTTGTTCTACATTTTCCAATCCTATCTCCTTCAATGAATAAGCAGGTTTATTTCTGTCAGAATAGAAAAAATTCAACTTCAAATCATTAGGCAATCTAGATATTGGCTCATCTCTCTCAGATTGGGTCCTGGGACATTGAATTGGTTTTCCTGAGCTGCCTATCATGAGCTAGTCACAAAGTAGGTTGTCACAGCAGGAATCTATTATCCAATGGAAGTGGTATACATGCAGGTCCTGAAGTCACAAGCAAGTTACATGAAGAAGTTGCCCAAATGCCTATGATTTCTACTCTCGTTAAAATGCTGCCAAGTATGTTCCTATAACCCCATGGGGTGTGCCCTATGATCTTAATTGGGGAAGAGAAGACTAGGACCTCATTTACTGATGGTGCTACATGTTATGTAGGCACCAGCCAGAAGTGGACGGATGCAGCATTACAACCCCTTTCTCGGACAAGGACGACCCTAAAAGATACTGGTGAAGGGAATTTTGTACAGTAGGCGGAACTTTGATCAGTATACATGGTTATACATTTTGTTTGGAAGGAGAAATGGCCAGATGTGTGATGGCTCACTGATTCACAGGATACAGCCAACAGATTGGCTGGGTGGTCAGGGACTTGAAAAGAACATGATTGGAAAACTGGTGAGAAAGACATCTGGGGAAGAAGTATGTGGACAGATCTCTCCAAATGGGCAAAGGATGTAAAGATACTTGTGTCCCATGTAAATGCTCATCAAAGGTGACTTCAGCAGAAGAGTTCAGTAATCAAGTAGGTAGGATGACCTGTTCTGTGGACAGTCAGCCTCTTTCCCCAGCCATCCCTGTCCATTGCCTCACGGGCCCAGGAACAAAGTGGCCATGGTGGCAGAGATGGAGGTTATGCATGGGCTAGACAACATGGACTTCCAGTCACCAAGGCTGACCTGGTTATAGCTGCTGCTGAGTACAGGTCTGCCAACAGCAGAGACCAACACTGAGCCTCAGGTATGGCCCCATTCCCTGGAGTGACTAGCCAGCAACCCGGTGGCAGGTTGACCATGTTGGACCACTTCCTCCATGGAAAGGACAACACTTTGTCTTTACTGGAGTAAATACTTGTTCTGGTTATGGATTTGCTTTTCCTGAATGAAATATTTCTGCCCAAACCACCATCCATGGACTTACAGAATGCCTGATCCACTGACATGATATCCCACACGGTATTGCTTCCGACCAAGGAACTCACTTCACAACCAGAGTCACGATAATGAAGTCTACTAGTCTTACCATGTTCCCTACCATTCTGAAGCAGCTGGCCTGATAGAAAGATGGAATGGTCTTTTTGTTTGTTTGTTTTTTTGAGATAGGGTTTCTCTGTGTAGCTTTGCACCTTTCACTTTGTAGACCAGGCTGGCCTCGAACACACAGAGATCCGCCTGCCTCTGCCTCCTGAGTGCTGGGGTTAAAAAGGTGTGTGCCACCACCGCCCGGTGGAATGGCCTTTTGAAGACCCATTTACAGCATCAATTAGGTGGCAGCAGCCTGGAGGACTGGGGCAGTATACGCTTTGAATCAGTGTCCAATATATGGTGCAGTTTCTCCCATAGCCAGGATCCACAGGTACAGGAATCAAGTGGTGGAAAAGGAAACAGTGTCACTCACTATCACCCCTCATGACCTACTAGGAAAAATTTTCTTTTCTATCCTACAACCTAAGTTCTGCCGGCCCAGAACTTTGGTTCCAGACCGGGAAGAGCTCCTGCCAGGAGACAATGAACATTCCAGTGAACTCGAAGTTCAATTGCCCTGACCACTACTTAGTTCCTGATGCCCTTAAACCAATAGGTTAAGAGAGGAAGTAACAGCTGGGCGGTGGTGGCACACGCCTTTAATCCCAGCACCCAGGAGGCAGAGGCAGGTGGATTTCTGTGAGTTCAAGTCCAGCCTGGTCTATAGAGCGAGATCCAGGACAGACACCAAAACTACATGTAGAAACCCTGTCTGGAAAAACAAAAATAACAACAACAACAACAACAACACCAAAAAAAAAAAAAAAAAAAAAGAAAAAGAAAAAGAAAGAAAAAGGAAAAAGAAAAAAAGAGAAGAAAAAAGAAAAAGAAAGGAATGACAGTGTTAGGAAAGGTGATTGATCCAGATTACCATGGGGTTATTGGATTTCTTCTCCACAATGAAGGTAAGGAGGATTATGTCTGGATTACAGGAGATCCTTTAGGGTGTCTTTTTTTTTTTTTTTTTTTTTTTTTGGTTTTTGAGACAGGGTTTCTCTGTGTAGCTTTGTGCCTTTTCCTGGAACTCACTTGGTAGCCCAGGCTGGCCTCGAACTCACAGAGATCCGCCTGCCTCTGCCTCCCAAGTGCTGGGATTAAAGGCATGCACCACCACTGCCTGGCCCTTAGGGTGTCTCTTGATGCTACTGTGTGTCCCCTGTGATTAAAGTCAGTGGGATGTTACAACACCCTAATCCAGGCAGGGCACAGACCTGGTTTTGTTTGTTTTTTTTTGGTTGTTTTGGTTTGGTTTGGTTTGGTTTTACTCTTTACTCTTTGGGGGGCCCGCCACCCAGCTCCCAAATAAATACATGGAGACTTATTCTTTCTTATGAATGTCTGGTTTATTTTTAGCCAGTTTTTCTTAAATTATCCCATGTACCTTTTGCCTCTGGGCTTTTATCTTTATTCTATATACCTCTTTTTCCTTCTTACTCCATGGCTTGCTGTATAACGAGTGGCTATCCCTGGTGTCCTCTCTTCTCCTTTTCTCTCTCCCTCCTCTTCTCTTTTTCTCCTTCTATTTATTCCCTCTGCCTGGCAGACCCACCTACTCTCTCTCCTGCCTAGCTATTGGTCATTCAGCTCTTTATTAAGCCAGTCAGGTGTTTTAGACAGGCAAAGCAACACAGCTTTATAGAGTTGAACAAATGCAACACATCTTTGCATCATTAAATAAATATTCCACAGCATAAACAAATGTAACGTATCTTTAACTAATATTCTACAACACAGACCCACCAGGAATGAAGGTATGGGTAACTCCTCCGGGAAAAGAGCCAAGACCTGCTGAAGAGCTTGCTGAAGTTTGAGGAAATACAAAATGGGTAGTAGAGGAAGGTAGTTAGTTATAAATACCGGATAAGGTCATGGAACCAGTTGCAGAACTGAGCATTATAATTGACTTGAGTGCTTTCGTCTTGCTAAAAATCTGTTTGTGCAGATTTGTTTTTTCTCCTCAATTTCTCTCTCTCTCTCTCTCTCTCTCTCTCTCTCTCTCTCTCTCTCTCTCTCTCTCTCTCTCTCTCTCTCTCTGTTTTTTTCAAGACAGGGTTTCACTGTGTAGTTTTGGTTCCTGTCCTGGATCTCGCTCTGTAGACCAGGCTGGCCTTGAACTTACAGAGATCTGCTTGGCTCTGCCTCCTGAGTGCTGGGATTAAAGGCATGTGCCACCACCGCCCCCTCCTCAATTTCTTTATCACATAATGTAACATCAATTAATATCAGTGGTTATCATATTTGAGTTTTGAGATACCAAAAGAATGTCCCTCAAGAGACATTGCCATCTATTCTAAAATTTATAATGCATTTGCAGTAGTATGAGTGAAAGTTTGTTGGGCTGGCTGGACTACAGTGAGGTTTTGCAGTCAACAAATACATCTGGTATTTTGATCAAAAGGCTGCCATCCTTAACTTAACCAGCCTTAGTTACTCCACCAACATACAGAGCAAGGACACTGGACCCATAAGGAGGATCTGTATTCTTTGTCAACCTGAAAAAGTTACTAAAGAAAAAGATTTCTGGGTACTTCTTCCCTTATAAGATTGTATTCTTTCCATTATGGGGGCTATATTCCTTGTGAAAAGAATGATCTTTTCTGTATCTAACTCCTAGCTAGGCAAGGAGTTAGATACAGAGTAACCAGGGAATCAGTAACTGTGTTTTAGTAGCTCTGTCTCCTGATATTCAGAATGACCCTTTAAAGTTACAGTTCTCTGAAGCAGGAGTTAGGCTGTTCCCACTGTATTCGAGGCTAGAAGGCCAATGCACTTTCCCAACTGCCCACACATATGACTAAGGAAGGAAGCTGTGTATCCTCAGAAGACCCTGACTTCATTTCAACACCACATACATTGTGATTTTCAGCCTATCCTGGGCTTTTCTAGATGATTGTGGGAAGAAATAATGTAGCAGTCAGACTCAGTACACCATGACTTGGAAGGGAAAATGTTTTATCCTGTGACTATGCTACCCATCTCATAAATATTCATGAAAATTTCTTTAAATTTTGCAATGCAGAGCCTATTAGGCTGTTATCCTTCCTTTGAGATGGTCCATTTAATTTTTCTTTGGAATGTGTGCTTTGTTGTGGTAAATAAACTTCTGCTTAACTATTGACTTTCTTTCTTTCCTTCCTTCCTCCCTTCTCCCTTCCTGTCTTCTTTCTTTCTTTTCTTCCTTCCCTTCCTTCCTTTCTCTCTAGAAAACAAGAATGGAGACCATGTAATAGAAATAATTTTCCACTCTTAGACAAGACTGACTATAGAACCACCCAAGATTTTCTTAATTTCTTAAAACAGATCCCCAAGTTTTGTCCATAATGTTTATGTTTTTCTTTTTTCCTTCGCTATATCATGCTAAAAAAAAAAACTGGCTTTGATTTAACCTTCTGTTAGGTAGCTTCCAAGCATATTTTTATGTAGCTTGAGTTTTTCTGCCTTGCCCACAGTCAGGACAAATCTTTGTCAACCACCAGTCCCACAGCCGCTCAGACCCAACCAAGTAGACACAGAGACTTATATTGCTTACAAACTGTATGGCCGTGGCAGGCTTCTTGCTAACTGTTCTTATAGCTTAAATTAATCCATTTCCATAAATCTATACCTTGCCACGTGGCTGGTGGCTTACCGGCATCTTCACATGCTGCTGGTCATGGCGGCGGCTGCAGTGTCTCTCTGCCTCAGCCTTCTGCTTCCCACAATTCTCCTCTCTCCTTCTCCCACCTACTTCCTGCCTGGCCACTGGCCAATCAGTATTTTATTTATTGACCAATCAGAGCAATTTGACATACAGACCGTCCCACAGCATTTTTACTAAACAGGGCGTCTAGAAAAAAAATCACATTAATATTTATGTAGGTTTTCTATTATGGACATGGTTTGTTTTGAAGTTTGGGTTGGTTCTCTTTATTCAATGTTTCTGTTGTACTTTCTAAAAAAATAAGTAGACAGAAACCGTAGGTAAACATTTTCAATGGAGCTAAGTCAATCTACAGTATTACTTTTGTAGAGGGCATCACAATTTAACCTTATCCTGACTTGGTTCAGCTGGATGATCTGGTGTGTCTGAAGACCTACAAGACAGTCATTCACATGACCAATGTAAGTTACTTAAAAAGAGGCAAACTCCAATAGCTGCCAGACTCCAAGAAATTACTATGTTCACCTGTCCAGGATGAACCCCTTTTTTTCAAAAAAGTAAGATGCAAGAGAGCCAAGCTTCAAACACTAGTCAGGTATTTTTCAATGTTTTCTATTCTAGGCAAACCCATGACGTAACCTTAGGGTAAGTTATTGCAACTATACTTAATGAATAATAAGAGCATTTTTCTGCTCTAGTCACAAACTACTTATATTTTCCATGAGTTTTACCCTCCAATTCCTACCAGAAAAAAAATTAAATGTTCCATTGAACTTATTTTCTTACGGTCTGGTCTACACACTTAGGTTTAGAAATATTCAATTTACATAAATATAGCTTTTGAAAAATGCATACAATGGATCTTTGGTTCTCAGTTGGTCTGTAAGTCTCAAACTTATTAGGTAGAAAGCAAAAGAAGTTACAGAGCACTTTGTGGTAATACAGGAAACAAACTATTAGTTAGGCATAGGCAGTTAGATGGTATTTTTGTATACAAACGGACGATGTTATGTACCACAGGCATAATTTCCGTTCTTAAATTCCTTTAAAAAATCTTTTAAAAAAGATATTTTTAAAAAAAGGCTTTGTTCCAAGTCATTATTTAAAAAAAAGATTAAATACCATAGTTGTTTTGACTGATGCAACAGTCAACTGTTACTTTTAGAAGTTCTATTTTATTTTATAGAGTCTGAGAATATCTTCAAAAGCTACATTATAATACCACTGTTCTAGGATTTCGTGACGAAGGTAGTCGGGCTTTGGCGGCCATTACTTTCTTTTTTTTTTTTTTTTTTTCCCCTTTAAGATAATATAAATTTATTAGCCAAAAGTTATTTTTACCATTCTAAAAATAGTTCCCCTCTTTTTTTCTCCCCAGATTTGAAGAGCCTGTATCATGGTACTGCTTTAAGTATGTTCTTATTTCCTAAATTACTAGAGTAAATCTTATGTATTAGGGTTGGGGTGATACCTCAGTCTGCAAAGTGCTTGCCACACAAGAATGAGGACCTGAGTTCACTCCTCAGCACAGGTCCCAAGCTGGGCAGCTTGCAGTCCTGTGCTAGCGACAGAGCTGGATCCTGGGGCCTCTGGACAGCGATCCCAGATCAATCTGTGAGCCCCAGGACAGTGAGAGGCCCTGTTCCAAACCCCAAGCTGAACAGCTCCTGAGGGACCACACCTGAGGTTCACCTCTGACCGTACCTGCACACGCAGACAACCCCCTATATATACACTCACACCAACAGAAGTTAGATAGCTGTTATTTACCCATGTGCCTTATTTGTTCAGCAATATCATCTCTGATATCTGACACATCCCACATAGCCAGGAAAGAGTCAAAGAACGAGCCTTCCTCTGCCTCTCGCATGTAGGGATTATAGGAGAACGAATAATGATGGGCAGTGGCCGCAAGGAACATTTCAATGCAGACAATGAAATCCTACAACAGCCACAAAAATATCCAACATCTTTGGTCTCAAATCTAGTTTTCAAACTAACATTATCAAAGTTACTCAGGGTGTCTATTTTTTAAAATATACTCCAGATTATATTCATTTTTAAAAATTTTTTCCACTTCAAAACATCACAAGCCAAGATTTACATCTCTTTTGCATTTTCTCGGTAAAATATTTCTAAATTATTTTGAACTGTCCAGATCTTGAGCCTACACACAAAGAGGATTGTGGAACCTTTAAGAATCCATTGATGGGTTGGGGGCTCCTTCTGCTCTTCTGGGATATCAGTCATGACATCTTCAGATAGCTTGGCCTCAGAAAGAGTATCCTGTGAAGCAACTGTGTCTTCCAAGTCTTGATGTTGGCTTGTATCAGGAGGTTCCTGCTCTTCTGGGACATCAGTGACAATGTCTTCACATAACTTGGATGCAGCAGCTGCATTCTGTGATGTAATCATGTGTCCAAAGCCCTGATATTGGTCCTGGGGCAAGTGAAGATGGCTTTGAACCTGCAGAAACTGCATCTTGTGACGACGACGACGAAGAGGAAAGCAGACTTGTGTGTTCAGAATGTTCCGAGTCTTCAGGAAAACATTTTTTTTTTTCAGGTAGTCTCTTACTGTTCTCCCTTTAAGATAATATAAATTTATTAGCCAGGGGGCTCCTTCTGCTCTTCTGGGATATTAACTATTACATCTTCACATAGCTTGGCCTCAGAAAATGTATCCTGTGAAGTATCTGTGTCTTCCAAGTCTTGATGTTGGCCTGTATCAGGAGGTTCCTGCTCTTCTGGGACATCAATGACAATGTCTTCACATGACTTGGATGCAGCGGCTGCTTTCTGTGAAGTAATCATGTGTTCAAAGGCCTGATATTGGCCCAGGTGTGAGGATGGCTTTGAACCTGCAGAAACTGCATGTTTTGATGATGAGGAAAGCAGACCTGTGTGTTCAGTCTGCTTCGGGTCTTCAGGAAAACATTTTTTTTTTTTTATCTGATACCCTCGCATTGTTCTCCCCATGTGACAATGAAATCCATAACTGTCTTTCTGGGTTTGGGTTACCTCACTCAGGATGATTTTTTCTAGTTCCGTCCATTTGCCTGCAAATTTCATGCTTTCATTGTTTTTCTCTGCTGAGTAGTACTCCATTGTGTATATGTACCACATTTTTTTCATCCATTCTTCCGTTGATGGGCATCTAGGTTGTTTCCAGGTTCTGGCTATTACAAATAGTGCTGCTATGAACATAGCTGAGCATGTATCTTTATGGTATAAATCAGCATTCCTTGGGTATATGCCCAAGAGTGGGATGGCTGGGTCTTGAGGTAGTTCGATTCCTAATTTTCTGAGCAACCGCCATACTGATTTCCACAGTGGTTGTACAAGTTTACATTCCCACCAACAGTGGAGGAGTGTTCCTCTATAGTAGAGTTTGAGGTCCGGGATGGTGATGCCTCCAAGGGTTGCTTTATCGTATAGGATTCTTTTAGCTATCCTGGGTCTTTTGTTTTTCCATATAAAGTTGAGTATTTTTCTTTCCAAGTCTGTGAAGAATTGTGTTGGGATTTTGATGGGGATTGCATTGAATCTGTAGATTGCTTTTGGTAAGATTGCCATTTTTACTATGTTAATCCTACCTATCCATGAGCATGGGAGATCCTTCCATTTTCTGATATCTTCTTCAATTTCTTTCTTTAGAGATTTAAAGTTCTTATCAAAAAGGTCTTTCACTTGTTTAGTTAGTGTTATACCAAGGTATTTTATATTATTTGTGGCTATTGTAAAGGGTGATGTTTCTCTGACTTCTTTCTCAGCCCTTTTATCATTTGTGTATAGGAGGGCTACTGATTTTTTTGAGTTGATCTTGTATCCTGCCACTTTACTGAAGGAGTTTATCAGCTGTAGAAGTTCCCTGGTAGAGTTTTTGGGGTCACTTATGTATACTATCATATCATCTGCAAATAGTGAAAGTTTGACTTCTTCCTTGCCAATTTGTATCCCTTTGATCTCCTTTTGTTGTCTTATTGCTCTAGCTAGAACTTCTAGTACTATATTGAATAAATATGGGGAGAGTGGACAGCCTTGTCTTGTTCCTGAATTTAGTGGTATCGCTTTGAGTTTCTCTCCATTAAATTTGATGTTTGCTGTTGGCTTGCTATAAATTGCTTTTATTATGTTTAGAAATGTTCCTTGTATTCCTAATCTTTCTAAGACCTTTATCATGAAGGGGTGTTGGATTTTGTCAAAGGCTTTTTCAGCATCTAAGGAGATGATCATGTGGTTTTTTTCTTTCAGTTTGTTTATATGGTGTATTACATTGACTGATTTCCGTATGTTGAACCATCCTTGCATCCCTGGGATGAATCCTACTTGGTCGTGATGGATGATTGTTTTGATGTATTCTTGGATTCGGTTTGCCAATATTTTGTTGAGTATTTTTGCATCTATGTTCATGAGGGAGATTGGTCTGTAGTTTTCTTTCTTTGTTGCATCTTTGTGTGGTTTGGGTATCAGGGTAATTGTAGCCTCATAAAAAGAGTTTGGTAGTGTTCCTTCTGTTTCTATTGTGTGGAACACTTTGAAGAGGATTGGTATTAGTTCTTCTTTGAAAGTCTGGTAGAATTCTGCACTGAAACCATCTGGTCCTGGGCTTTTTTTTTTTTTGGGAGACTTTTGATGACTGTTTCTATTTCTTTAGGGGTTATTGGTCTATTTAAATGGTTTATCTGGTCTTGATTTAATTTTGGTATGTGGTATTTATCCAGAAAATTGTCCATTTCTTCCTGGTTTTCCATTTTTGTGGAGTACAGGTTTTTGAAGTATGATCTGATGATTCTCTGGATTTCCTCATTGTCTGTTGTTATGTCTCCCTTTTCATTTCTGATTTTGTGAATTTGGGTGCTCTCTCTTTGCCTTTTGGTTAATTTGGCTAGTGGTTTGTCTATCTTGTTGATTTTTTCAAAGAACCAACTCTTTGTTTCATTGATTTTTTGTATTGTTCTCTTGTTTTCTATTTCATTGATTTCAGCCCTCAATTTGATTATTTCCTGGCGTCTATTTCTCCTGGGTGAGTTTGTTTCTTTTTGTTCTAGAGCTTTCAGTTGTGCTGTTAATTCATTGGTATGGGATTGCTCCATCTTCTTTATGTGTGCATTTAGAGCTATGAATTTTCCTCTTAGCACTGCTTTCATAGTGTCCCATAAGTTTGGGTATGTTGTACTTTCATTTTCATTGAATTCTAGGAACTCTTTAATTTCTGTTTTTATTTCTTCCTTGACCCATTGATGTTTCAGGTGGGCATTATTCAGTTTCCATGAGTTTGTGGGTTTTCTATAATTTTTGTTGTTATTGAGTTCTAACTTTAAGGCATGGTGGTCTGATAAGATACAGGAGGTTATTCCAATTTTTTTGTATCTGTTGAGATTTGTTTTGTGTCCAAGCATGTGGTCAATTTTTGAGAAGGTTCCATGGGGTGCTGAGAAGAAGGTATATTCTTTTGTGTTAGGATGGAATATTCTGTAGATATCTATTAGGTCCATTTGAGTCATAACATCTGTTAGGTCCTTTATTTCTTTGTTAAGTTTCAGTCTGGTAGATCTATCTTTTGGTGAGAGTGGTGTGTTAAAATCTCCCACTACTAATGTGTGGGGTTTGATGTGCGTTTTAAACTTTAGTAGTGTTTCTTTTATGAATGTGGGTGCCTTTGTATTTGGAGCATAGATGTTTAGAATTGAGACTTCATCTTGGTGGATTTTTCCCGTGATGAATATGTAATGTCCATCCTGGTCTCTTTTGATTGATTTTAGTTTGAAGTCTATTTTATTAGATATTAGGATAGCTACACCAGCTTGTTTCTTAGGTCCATTTGCTTGGAAATCCTTTTCCCACCCCTTTACTCGGAGGTAGTGTCTGTCTTTGGAGTTAAGGTGTGTTTCTTGTATGCAGCATATGGATGGGTCCTGTTTTCTTATCCATTCTGTTAGCCTGTGTCTTTTTATAGGTGAGTTGAGACCATTGATATTGATGGATATTAATGACCAGTGATTGTTAATTCCTGTTATTTTTTTGGTTGTGTTGTGTTGTCCTTCTGTGGTGTATGTTGGTGTAGGATTATCTATTGCTTGATTTTTCATGGATGTGTTTAACTTCTTTGGGTTGAATTTTCCCTTCTAGTGCTTTCTGTAGGGCTGGGTTTGTGGACAGGTATTGACTAAATCTGGTTTTATCCTGGAATATTTTGTTTACTCCACCTATGGTGATTGAGAGTTTTGCTGGGTATAATAGTCTGGGTTGGCATCCGTGGTCTCTTAGTGTCTGCATGAGGTTTGTCCATGATCTTCTAGCTTTCATAGTCTCTATTGAGTAGTCTGGTGTTATTCTGATGGGTTTGCCTTTATATGTTACTTGGTCCTTTTCCTTTGCAGCTCTTAATATTTTTTCTTTATTCTGTGTGTTTAGTGTTTTGATTATTATGTGGCGAGGGGACTTTTTTTTTGGATCCAGCCTATTCGGTGTTCTGTAAGCTTCTTGTATCTTCATAGGTATTTCTTTCTTTAGGTTAGGAAAGTTTTCTTCTATGATTTTGTTGAATATATTTTCTGTGCCTTTGAGTTGGTATTCTTCTCCTTCTTCTATCCCTATTATTCTTAGGTTTGGTCTTTTCATGGTGTCCCAAATTTCCTGGACGTTTTGTGTTACGACTTTTTTGTCTTTAGTGTTTTCTTTGACTGACGAATCTATTTTCTCTATCGTGTCTTCAGCGTCAGAGATTCTCTGTTCCATCTCTTGCAATCGGTTGGTTATGCTTGTTTCTGTAGTTCCTGTTCGTTTAGTCAGGATTTCTATTTCCCGCATTCCCTCAGCATGTGTTTTCTTTATTGTCTCAAATTCATTTTTCAGATCTTGGAATGTTTCTTTCATCTGTTTAATTGCTTTTTCTTGGCTTGATTTGATTTCTTCCCATTTTTTGTTCGTTTTTTCTTCCATTTCTTTAAGGGAGTTTTTTATTTCCTCTTTAATGGAGTTTTTCATTTCCTCTTTGAGGGAAGTTTTTATTTCCTCTTTAAGGGAGTTTTTTATTTCCTCTTTAAGGAAAGTTTTTATTTCCTCTTTAAGGTAGTTTTTCATTTCCTCTTTAAGGAAAGTTTTTATTTCCTCATTGAGGGAATGTTTTATTTCTTCTTTAAGGGCCTCTATCATCTTCTTAAAGTCATTTTTAGGGTTGATTTCTTCTGCTTCTTCTGTCATGGTATGTTTAGGTCTTGCAGGTGTAGAATCACTAGGTTCTGATGTTGCCATATAGGTCTTTATGTTGTTGCCTGTATTTTTGCACTGGCGTCTAGTCATCTCTTCCTCTGTGCGGTGCAGGTGGTGTCTGTGTCTGAGAGTGCCTCTCTTGTTCTAATTTTTAGTCTTGGTTTAGTAGGGGTTCTTGGTTAAATTGGTGCTATTGGGCTATTTCTTCAGGGGCAGCTGATTTCGATTGGTGAATTATATACTTATGATTCTGGTGATCTGGTTTGGTGTCTGGGTAGCGCCTTCTTCTGTGTTCCCAGGTCACGTTTTGTTCATTTGTCAACTCCTCAGCTGATCTTGTTTCTTCAGACTTTAAACTGTAGGCATCTGAATCCTCTCCCAGATGGGTTTCAGCTGAGCAGGGTAGTCTCACCAACACCTCCAAGTTGTTGGGTTTCACAGGATCAGCAGCTGGGCCCTGGGTTGTCCTCAGAAGGAGTGTTCAGATTCGTTCTGGTTCTGACCCACGGAGATAGCTTCTTCCCCAGATGTTGGGGTTAGGGGCATCCCTGTTCCAAGCTGCCTCTGCTTGTCTCTGTCCCTGGGCCTGTCTACCTCTGCGGTCCGCCGCCGGGCCTGTATGTCCCTGTCAGCTGCCGCTGGGTCTGTCTGCCTCTGGGGGCCGCCACCGGGCCTGAATGTCTCTGCCGGCTGCAGCTGGGACTGAATGTCCCTGTTAGCCGCTGCCACCGGCCCGTTTACCTCAGCGGACTGCCGCTGGGCCCGTCTACCTCTGTGGGCTGCCGCTGGGCCTGAATGTCTCTGCCGGCTGCTGCCGGTTCTGAATATCCCTGTCGGCTGCCGCCGCTGGGCCCGTCTACCTCCACGGGCCGCCGCCACAGGCCTACCTGTGTCTGCTTGTCTCCACCGCCGGGCCTGTCTACCTCTGTGGGCTGCCGCTGGGCCTGAATGTCTCTGTCGGCTACCGTCGGGCCTGAGTAGCCCTGTCGGCTGCGGGCCTGAGTAGCCCTGTCGGCTGCCGCCGCTGGGCTCGTCTACCTCAGCGGGCTGCTGCTGGGCCCGTCTACCTCTGCGGGCCGCCGCCACAGGCCTACCTGCGTCTGCTTGTCTCGACCGACAGGCCTGTCTACCTCTGTGGGCTGCCGCTGGGCCTGAATGACTCTGCCGGCTGCCGCCGGGCCTGAATGTCCCTGTCGGCCGCTGCCGCCAGGCCTGTTTACCTCAGCGGGCCGCCGCTGGGCCCGTCTACCTCTGTGGGCCGCCACTGGGCCTGAATCGGCCATTACTTTCTTACTGAACCCTGGATCCCAGCTTTGCTCCTCTCTCTGGTCCTTCAGTGAGATTCAATACTTGCTGGCACTGGGAGCTACTAAACATGCGAAAGCGACTAGCTTAAGAGTTCATCACATCTTGGACATCACCTAAACCTATCCATCCCACACCTCCATCCAGAAAAGGAAAAGAAAGAGGAAAAACAAGGTAACCAATTATTTCCAGTCACCATCCTTCTGGCCCGAAACAAAGACCACTGAGCTTTGCTTTCCTGGCAGTTATGGCCACTTCACTAAAGATCTGAACAGGTTAACTGACACGACCAGGTCTGTTTTCCACTGGTCCCCTTTCGCCAGCACCTCTGTGTCCCACTTTCCAAGTAATTGATCAACCAACTCAGCCTAGCCTGAAAAGAGCAGGAGAGAAAGATGAAAAGACCACTGGCAGCCCCATGGGACCTAGGCAGTAATGCTTCTCTTAGTTTACAGGAATCATGGGCCGTCTGGAGACCTATGAACAACAAGGCGGCCACTTTGGGAGACGACTTGCAAGAATTAACGACCTCTCAGAAACGCCATGGAAGCCCTTGCATCGGCCACCCTCGCCAAGATGTAAAAGGAAAAAGTCCTCCATTTTTCCATCCGCCCCGCTTGATGCCAGGGCAGATCTTTCCCTGCCAGTGTCTCCCCGGTGCAAGGCAGCAGCGGGACGAGGTTTTGCGTGGACTCAAAACTCTATCAAGACCCTCGCCACCTCCTCCCCCATCTTCCCGAGCTGCAGTTGAGCGGCAGGCTCCGGGTCCTCGCCCGTTTTGCCTGCCACGCGGTCGGCGGCCTCGAGGCCGGTGGGAACTACAACTCCCAGGATCCTTCGCGGGGCGGGAGGAAGGCGGAGGAGGGGGGCGGTTGGGGGAGGGAGCGTACAAAGCGGCGTTGGAAGCTAGCGGTAGCGAGGCCGCGCTCGGGGGTCTAGCGGCTCAGCGTCCCCGCGGCCGGAGGCGTCATCTAGCGTGGGCGCTCACGCAGGGTGGGTCGCGCGGCGCAGGGCGAGAGGGAAGTCGTGGCGGCGGCGTCGGGAACAGCAGCAGCGGCGGGAGCGTGGTGCTGACAGGCCGTGGGGAGACATGGGAGACCCAGGGCCGGAGGTGAGTGGTGGCGGCCCGGGCCTTGGCTCGGCCGAGCCCGACCCCCCGAAGGGTTTGTCTGCTAGGCCGAGGGCCCCCAGCCGGGCCGCGGCCTGGGGCGATGGCCGGGCCTCGGGGCCTGGTGCACGTCTGCGTGGAGCCCTCAACAATGGCGGTCCGGGCCGCCCCCAGCCCCGGGCCGCCCTGGCTGTGGCCGCCGCGGCCCCCAGGAGTGAGAGACGAGTCGAGGCTGGCTGTCCTTGCTTGATGTACAGCCTGATCCCCGAGGTGGAGAGAGCCTGCATCCCTGCCCCTGGAGAAGGCGGGGAGGGGAATGGTGGCAACTCGCCCGGGAGGCTAGGTCTCTCTGCAGCTCCAAGACGCCTTAGCAAAAAAAAAAAAAAAAAAAAAAAAAACCCGCCTCCATGCAGTTCTGTGAGCCGGGTTTGTGCGTGATCCTGCTGTTCCCCCAGGGGGCTTTTGTCTTAACTCGTCCTTTTTGGGGGGATTAAAAAAAAAATTTCTTCCTACCAGTGTGTGTGGCCGAATAGATAAGCGTGTTTTGGCTTTTGTTTATAGATAATAGAATCTGTCCCACCAGCTGGGCCTGAGGCATCTGAGTCGACGCCGGATGAGAATGAGGATGACATTCAGTTTGTTAGTGTAAGTAGAGACTGACAGTCGCGCTTTTCTGGAGTGGAAGAGTGTGGTAAGCCATTGTGTGATGAAACCTCACCGATCGCCCAGCAGATAGTCATGAATGTCGAATAGCTGCCACACAATGGTGCACAGGACATTTACCTGAAGAGCTACCTGGATGTTTACCTGAAGGGATACAGGAACAATTACAGTAGGCATCACAAAAATGGGTGGCTTAAAGAATTGTTAGGCACGTCATGGCACCTCCCAGATCTTTCCTGAAGTCTGTACATTTTGTACTTAGGACAACATTCTGCTCTCTCGCTCTCTCTCTCTCTCTCTCTCTCTCTCTCTCTCTCTCTCTCTCCTCTCTCTCTCTCTCTCTCTCTCTCTCTCTCTCTCTCTCTCTCTCTCTCTCTCTCTCTTCCTCTCCTCTCCTCTCCTCTCCTCTCCTCTCCTCTCTCTCGTTTTTCGAGACAGGGTTTCTCTGTGTAGCTTTGGCACCTTTCCTGGATCTCACTCTGTAGACCAGGCTGGCCTCGAACTCACAGAGATCCGCCTGACTCTGCTTCCCCAGTGCTTGGGATTAAAGGCGTGCGCCACCACCGCCCAGCTACATTCTGGTCTCTTAAGACTTCTTTTTTTGTCGTTTTGTTTTGAAATGAGGCAAGAATGCCTTCCAAATGTAGCCACACAGGACTAGTTCATTTTCGAGGAGGTAGGAAAGGGCTGTAAAGAGCACAGCATTTTAGTGTGTGTAGCTTCTAAGATAGCCTGAGGACAACCCTAACTTCTGAGGTCATCTTGTTACATATAATTGTTGGTCACAATGAGGAGTCCTGCATCACCTGGAACATTGCTGTGTGTTTTTAGGTTTACTCCTCTGGGGACAGTTAGTTTTCCAGCATTAAGTGTGAGCAGGCAGATTCTTGGGCCCACTCCAGATCTGTTGAATCAGGAATTCAGGGTGGAGCCTAGGTATTGTTATTTTGGAATACAACTGGGGACATTTGGATCTCTCAACACTTCATAAAGTGATGATTAAGGGGAGACAAACGCTGTGGGTGATGGTCACCTATAGTGGTTAAGTTTGTATGTTGGCTCTTCTTCAAGTATTAGCCAGCCAGAGGACATCTCTGCTCCTTACAGCTCTCCTGAAATGCTGTAGTTGGCTACAGTTTGTTATAAAAGCTGTATAGTTCTTTATTGTTCGTCCGATACGTATATGGAAGCTTTGGCTAACTATAAAATAGTGATTATTAAAGTTTATCCTACCCAGCATTGAGACAATGTGGCATTCCATTGTGTATGGTGTTTTAATGGGGTCTTGTGAGGGGAGTCCTCATAAAACTGTTTTCTTAGTTTTTGCATTGCACTTTGCTCTCCGTCCTTTTCATTTTGAACTTGGAGGATCTGGAGAGAGGTCTTGGGGATACTTAGTGTCTTGTTCCTTTCTTCTAGCAGACTGAGGTGTTTTGGAGAAAGCAGAATTAAGTAATTAATAAAGAAAGGGTAATTAATACTACCCCTCCAACATGCATGTGTTTGATAAAGGTTTTTATGACTCATTAGGACAAATATTTCAGATTCTTCCTGAATCCCGATGTATTTGTGAATGGAATATTTACCATGATGTTTCATGCAAGAGTAAAAGGAGTAACTCTTCATTATAAAATATGGGCTTCTGAGAAATTGATAGACTATGTAAAGAGTAAAGTTCAAAAGTTGGGCATGGGGGCCCACGCTTTAACATGCCCCCTCCTCGGAGGCAGGAGCAGGTGGATCTCATGAGTTCAAGGCCAACCTGGTCTACAAAGTCAGTTCCAGGACAGCCAGATCTCTTACACAGAGAAACCCTGTCTTGAACCCCCCCCCCCAAAAAAAAAGTAAATTGTTTTTGTCTTATATCTTGTGAAATAATATATCATTATAACTTGTAACTAGCTAATTCAGGTGTTTGTTGATTGAATTTTAAAGTAATATTTAAATTTTATTTTAAATGTACAAAGGTATTTCTATCTTTGCATTAGGAATAAAGAATGTATAATGTATAAACCTTTGCCTATGCCTGTAAGCGCTACCGCTTAAATGATGATGAGTGATAGCTTCATGTTATTTTAAGATACTTCCTCTAGGTATCTTAAAAGATATCTCTAAGATACCTTAAAAGGTATCTCCAAGATACCTCCACTAGGGAGGTCATAGTGAAAGGATCCTGGATTGGAAGGCGATCTGAGCTGCTTGCTTAGGAGGTTTGAGACCTGCTGTGTGCAGAAAACAACACTGCTTCAAACAGGACAGAAGTGTCCAGAAACAGAATCTTGTGTTCTTTGTAACATAATTCTATTTCTCTGGTAGTTCTTATCTAGTAAAGATGGAAACCAGGTTTCTGTCTGAGTTTCTCATTACAAACTACATTATAATGTAACGTCTTGATTGACTTGGTTTTATGTGTGACACAGTTGCACAGGAGTTGCACACCACCATCGGACAGGGGACCTTTCTGTGTCTCGTGGATGTAGACGAGCCACACACAGCATGCTGAGAGGAGTAATACAGATATGGAGATGCAAAAAGGAATCCACTTGTTTAACTTTGGTTGAAATATTCAGGGAAGTACATAGTTCATTGGTGCCCTTGTTTGATATTTGCAAAGGCAATAAATTTAGCAAATTTTAAAAAGTTGTGTTCATGTGTGTGACTGTTTTGCCTGTATATATGTGTAGCACCATTTGTATGTCTGGTGCTCACAGAGATCAGAAGAGGGCCTCTGATCCCAAGAACTAGAGTTATGGATGGTTGTGAATCACACTGTGGTCGCTGGGACCCAGATGTGAACCACCACGTGGTTGCTAGGAATGCAGTCTGGGTCCTCTGCAAGAGCAACACACACTCTCCGTGCTGAGCCAGCTCTCCAGTTCTCTCAGCGCAGTATATTTTTGTAAGTGGTGCTTGTACCGGTAAGTTTTTATTGTCTACTTGACCTAAATTAGTCATGTAGGAAGGAGGAGCCTCAATTAGGGATTTGCCTAGATTGGACTGGCCTGTGGGCATGTCTGTGGGGGCATTCTCTTGATGGTGGATTGATGTAGGAAGGCCCAGCCTACTCTGAGTATTATGTCTCTAGGCAGGTGGTTATTTGCAGGATAAAAAAGCTAACTGTACATAAACCAGAGAGAGAGAGAGAGAGAGAGAGAGAGAGAGAGAGAGAGAGAGAGAGAGAGAGAGAGAGAGAGCTCTTGAGCAAGGGTCAGTAAGAGCATTCCTTCTCAATTCCTGCTTTGAGGTTCCTGCCTGACTTCCCTTAAAGCTGGGCTGTGACCTGGAAGTATAAGGTGAACCAAACCCTTTTGGTTTATGTGTTTATCACAGCAACAGGAATGCAAATTAGGACAGTGCCTAAGTCCGAAAACGGAATAACACTGATAAGAACTTTTTGTTTCTGCCTGTTAATTAAGTACATTTTCTGTTTAGCAATATGGCCCTTTATTCAATCTTTATCTTGATGTTTTCTTTTGAAATAGAACATCTTTTATTGTAATTATTTCCTTCCAAAAAAATTTGAGCTAAGTAACTGCTAACAGGATTGTTTACAGTACCACTTTAGATATAAAGGCATACAAATTGCTGGGAACCTATCTTAATCTTCATAACAAGACAAGAGATTCAGAATTTTTTGTTTTAAGATTTATTTATTATGTACACAGGGTCCTGCCTGAATGTGTCCTTCTAGGCCAGAGGAGGGCACCAGATCTCATTATAGGTGGTTGTGCGCCACCATGTGGTTGCTGGGAATTGAACTCAGGACCTCTGGAAGAGCAGCTAAGTGCTCTTAACCTCTGAGCCATCTCTCCAGTCCGAGATTCAGAACTTGAAGACATAATTTCATAAAGAACCTGAGCACCCAGATTGAATATTAATATTTCTTGTTGAAGTAGAAAGAATGCATACAGAAAGC